>NC_088099.1:167012516-167662516 GCF_036370855.1 Dromaius novaehollandiae | reverse complement strand
GTGAGTGGGTTTTTCCAGATCATTTCTACAAGGACATGCAACACCCCTGGCTGAGGGCATGGACATTCCCATGCCAGTCTGAGGTACCCAGTGCTCAGTTTTACTTGATCCAAAACAGTATCGATCCATATCACAAATAATCCGTGAAGGGATATCAGTGATTTAGACTGGTGTGTACTATTTTCCAGGCTTTGGCACAGTGTCTGCCATCTGGCAGAATTAAGAGGTAGCTCCTGCCTCCCCAAATAGATTATAATCTACAAAACTTTTTTTGTAATAGAGATGAGCACAGAGGTAAGAAGATATACATCTCTGCCTACACTGCAAACCCCACTAGAAATCGATTTGCCAAGAGCCCGACTCCTTTCCTGCTAAATGCTGTTAAATGCTTGGGATTTAGCACACATACAGAGCACATCACACAACATCTCAGCAAGTGACTTCATCCCCCAAATGTTTATGGGAACAGCTATGCCTTCACACTGAAGGTTAGATCCTCCCCAATGCCCCCAGCAAGTCGGTCTGCATTGCAGTTCAAGGGAAAGATGCTGAGCTTCCTTCCTTCAGGCTCCCCGTTTGCTCTGGGACCCTCTACTAATCTTACCTTTAAGAAATATAGTATCATTTTAACAGTGAACTGTTGGCAGAATAGTCTGTTTAGGAGAAAACCTTACGGGCCATGTATAAGATACAATTCTGATAGCTTTAGTGTAAGTGAGAAACACTTGTATTTGCTCAGAAAACATTATGGCTGTAAATGCTCTCTCACATGCTACTGTGGATGCACTCACAGGTTGCAAATCTCCCAATCCTGTTACCCGCCTCTCATGGGCTCAATTAGCCCAAGTGTAACAACACCGAATCTCCAATCATGGGAGCTGGTGTCTGAATTAGCTGATGGTTTCTTCTGCGTCCTTGTCTGCAGGAGCATCTGGCGGTGATTTCTGTTTGCACATGGCTTGCTGCCTGAATTAGGCTTATTGTGATTTATGTAAACACAGCATTGAGACGGTTTGCCAGCCAGCACAGGGAAATGGCTAATCAGTTTTTCTTCAGGAAAACAGACCCAGGGGAGGCTTGGGATCCCCTTGCTTCCTCTCATCTTTGAGGTTTGCAAACAACTCGGTCTAGAGAGTCAGTGCATCTGCACTAGGCCAAAAAGAAAAGAAAAGAAAAGAAAAGAAATTAGCACAGCAACTCTACACGTCCTAAGGTCAGAGTGGGTTTGTCGAATGGAAAGTAGCCAACACACATTCATCTGGCAGAGGTGAGAAGAGTGGATTTGGAATTAATGACCTGGGCTTGGACTGACAAGCCTGGGTTCTGCCTAGGGAAGGATTAAGATTTAGCTGATCTTGCCTTGGGCATGAGGATGTACTTGAGATGTCTTCATATGCTTTTTTCCACAGTTTTAATTTTAACCAAGTCCCTTCGTTAGTGGTGGGTCTCAGTTTGCCCATCAGTTTTACATCGAGAAACAATGGCTTGCTACCAAAACCGGGAAGGTGTGCTCAGGCTGCCAAGTGCTAAAATCCTTAGACAGAAAGGGCTGTTAGGAGGCAACATAATGTTTATCATTATTAAATTGAGGGTGATAATAAAAAATAAAGCAGAAGGGAAACTAAGCTGGAGATAATACTGATCTTTTGTAAAAAGCTCCATGCGTCATCACTCCTTCTTCTCCTCCCTCCTTCTGCCTCTACTACAGCTGCAACCATGGAGATTTATGGATGCATGCATTCAAATTTGCTTTATGTTTTGTCTGGAGAAAGGCACAGCTGTACGGAGCTACTTTGTCGAGAAAATGTCACATTGCACTTAATTGCCCCATAAAGAATGACAAGTCAGAAACAATACAGATAACATGCTCAACTTTTCTTTTTTAATATATAATTTAAATTTGCTGAGGCTTGGGTTTAAGGCAGAGACAGTCATTGTGTGATTCTCAGCAATAATTTTTCCTCTCAAAAACTACCCAGTGAAAGATTCCCTCCTCCCCACGCTTTCTCTTCTCACCATATGATAACAATCCAGCTCTCTTCTCACTAAAACATCTGCTTTATGTTTTGATGGGTAAGATGAAATATACATAAAAATTAATTTGTGCTGTAATCAATTGATTAATGGGTTTCGTAAATACACTGTATTCTCTCCCACTTCATTCCAGGGCTGCAGTTTCACAGCAGTTAAAGAGCTTTTAAAGTCTGCAAAAGCAGAAGCGTGGCTCCAGACAGCTCCTGTAGACAGTCCTGAAGGGGACACAATCAGATAAACATGACCACCTGAACAGGGGGAGGTCTATGTAGCTGCAAGGGATGTGGCTTCATTGCCTTGGCTCTGGAAGTTGTGTCCATGTGATAGGACACCTATGGGACGGAGTTCTGGAGAGATGGCAAGGGAGGGCATAGGACGTGACTTCAGTTTCTGTTAGCACCAGAAATCGCTGGATAAGAAAGAAAGAAAAAAAAAGACAGTTCTTTGTTTTTATCAAAAGATCTGTCTAGTAACAGTCACCTGCTTTGAGAAGGGAAAAAACAGTGACCATGCTAAGCATCTCTAATTCTTCTATAAGATGCTTCCAGGTGAAATCACCCCCCTTTTCTCCTTTGTGTCACCATCAGATATGCAGACTCAAAGAAAAGGTTTCAAGGTTCACCCGAGCCTACTTAGCAGGGTTAAGGTATTTTCATTTCTCCCGACAGGTTCTCAAAACAGAATTGGCCAGCGTTACACCCAGTCTCGCCTCATGATTCAGACCGTGGGCTAAACTTTTGAACGTGTTACAAGCTATCTTTGGGACAAATCAGGTGCAAGGCTTCAGATTCACATCCCTGGACCAAAACAAAACACCTTAATCCTACCAAAAAATAGTCCAGTACCACATTCTGGGAGCTTAAAAGAACCTGTTACTGCTTGTTCATCTTTTGATGTCTGCATATGATCTATGCTGTAACTTGTAGAGTAGGTGCCTAATGAGTATGGCAATCTTAAGCTCTCTGGTTGTCAGCTGCTGGGAGAAACATACTTGGGAAGGATTGCTCTGTGCATGTCATTATTGATATTCTTCCTTTTGAGCCTCCTGCTGATCACCGTGGGAAACCTGATGGGCATTCTCATGCAACAACGAGTAAAATTGAAAAAGAAGGGAACTTCCGTGGTTAGCACAGGGAAAATGGAGGTGTAAATTTGTTCTAGCACAGGTTTCCTATCTGTGCAAGAGCAAAGCGGGTTTTCTTCACTGCTGAAATTCTCCTTATTCCTGTTAACCACCTAATATTTTTACAGATTCTGCTAAGTTCCTAGTCTCAAGTAGGGAAGGAGGGACTGGTTCACTGGATTACTTTCTCTTTTTCTCTGAATCCTTTTTCTCTGGCCCCTTCCTAGCCATGAGGAACATCCCATTAAACTCATAACATGATAAACTGTTATGATGCCAACTGCAGTAACACCGCAGAGTCAACATCCTGTGAGATTTTTCTCCTTGTGTAAGAAAGACAGCCTTAGAAGAAAGACTGAGAAGTATAACCAGAATAATTGCTTTGGGTTGTTAGTCAGATCCATTTTTCCCAGCACTGCTTGTTTCTGCTGTTGGTATACCAAGTTTGAGGAGCGCAAGATTACAAGGTGGAAACAGCAAGTCGGGAGAAGAAGCTGTTTGGGTGTCTCCCTGGCCATTTCCATCAATCGATCTGTACAGCACTGTCAAGAGAAGTGCTGACAAAATTGTAATTGGATTTCTAGTTCTTTAGAAAGCCAGAAGTGAAGTTAATTTCCCCATTGTTGGGACAAACTGGCAGACTGGAGCTGAAAGCCTGAATTCCTGTTCCCTGGAGTCACAGCCTCCATCAGACACTTACAGGTTAGACATGGATTCACCTCCAGTGAAAATAGCTGGTACCCTTTCCATTACAGCCGGTACCTTTTTCCATTACACAGGTCTTTATCAGTCATGGTCTAGCAACATCATATCTCCTGCTTCAAGTCCTATATTCCATATCATGAAAAAATGCTTGCATTCAGATTTTATTAGTATTGGTGCAGCTATGATGGCTCCAGGAGAAGAGCTTGGAAAGATATTTTCCCAGTTTGAAGCCAGGCTTTTCTTCTTAACAGCTCTGTAATTCTTTTTGGTGTGCTTTATTTCATTCTTTTTTTTTTTTCCACAGTCCAATCATGATAACTAATGAGGACTAGCACTTCTTACAAAGCTTACCTCTGCACAGATTTACGTTCCCATCACAAGCCAGAATGTCGGACAGGGCAGACACCGCAAAGATCCCATCCTACACAGCACTGAGCAAATGAATTCATTTTTTAGGAGAGAACATGGGTTGCCTTTGGAGTCGTGTCACTGGGTCCCAAATTCTGTCCTGTTTCAGCATACCACTTGATAAACAAAGTGCAAACATCACCTTCTCAGGTTGTCTATGGTTCCTTTCCATCCCTCTGGCATCTGGTCTCCTCCAGGCTTCTGCGTCGATGCTCTTAATAAGAGGATGACAATTAAATAATGGCATCCAAGTGGGTGACTGTAGCATCCCTCTCCACTGCTCTGACCACGAAGGCTGGGGTATGAATGAGAAATAAGGTTTTCCTTCAGTTCTAGTGGAAGCAGCCTCTGCATTTGGCAGGGAAAACCACTGGTGAGCCAGCTTTGAAGCCAGCCCATGTTTATTTATCCCGCTACCTCTTTATGCACTTCTGGCATTGAAAACATGTGACAAGGCAATGTGTATTTGGCCTCCACGTAGCAGATAATGTTCCCTGTGCTCAGTGAAGGCTGCTTGTCTGGCCCTGCCCTTCGCTCCCCCTTCCAAGAAAGCTAAGATGGTTAGGCAGCTGGTAGCCTGGTGTGTTGACAATACTTACGCTTTTCTTTACTCATTATTGGGATATCCGTCAGGGGAGTGCTCAGCAGCCCATGAAGCAGCAACACTTCCAGGACTTGCAGACTCCTTTCATGACAGCAAGATAGAGAAGCCATGGCACATGCTTTAGCTGTGAAATCAGGGGTCTGAATGGTGACAGGTCCTTCTTGCCAGCACGTCTTCCTCACTTTCCCCTGTCTCTTGGGCTTCTGTCATTTATTCCAATAACATCTGCTTGAGAGTTTTTCTCCTCCTTCTAACACCGGCTGCCTGAGTTCAGCAGCTCATGTGGAGGTGATAAAAAACCCAGATGCTCTAATATCAAGTCAAAGTTGATGCAATTGCACTCTGGGGCCAAGAAACATCCTGCCCTCCCACCACAGAGAGGATCATGCACAGAGAATTACAATGCTTCTCAACAAATTTAGACTGAGTTTACAAAATCATGCAAACTTTTACCCATGAGGTCCATACAAAGTGATATATTCTTTCCATAGTGAGGACTGGCAGTCTTACCATCTGAATTTTAAGGCAAGAAGCAATGAAGAAGGTAACAAAAAAATCTGAGTGGTAGCAGGTGGTTGCAGAGGTAAAGGTTAGCCCTAGGAAATGTACTTGCTTCCTTGCCCTGGGCAGATCTGCTGCAGGAGCTGAAGCAAGCTAGAAAGACACAAAGTCCTTCTTTGAAGACAGTCAAAAATGGACATGACACCTCTCCCCTTGATGCTTCACTGAAATAGTCAGTCAGGTTCGTGGTTTAACTGCTGTGTTTTATTTCCAGGGAAAATGTATCAGGCAGCACTTACAGGCCCTGGCTCCTGTTACACTCCCTGTCAGGAGTGAAAACACCAGGAAATGAAGGAAGGAAATACTTGCCCATAATAATCAGGTCACCTCTTTGTCATATTAACATGATAAGAAATGAAGCAAATGTGGTCGTTCACCACAGGACATTTTCTCCAGTCTTCAAAACCACATACCTAGTTGGTTGGTTGGCTGGCTTTTTCTCCAAACACTTTAAACACCTTGTCAAGTGTGCACGTGATCCTAGCAGAGCTAAGACTAGCATTAGACATCCATGAAGAAGAATCTTTCTCACATGCTCAACATTTCTTCACATCTCCAAGGATCACCTAAAAATTCTTCACATCGCCATGGGATGTAGATTATTCCCCGCAGTAGTCCTCAGCCCTTTGCAAAAGCAATTGCCTCTCTCAAAGTCCTTCCCTCCGTATGTATAGCCTGCATCCTTTGCTTCCATGGGTAACACCTTTTTTCATTTAGCTGTACTTTATGTATGAATGCTTATCAAGTCCCCCCCACACATATCCTATAACAAGGATATACCACCTCCTCAGTCTTTGCATCATTCATGCATTTTACCATCAGTAAATTCATACTTGCATCTAGCAACCTGCTGAAAATAACGTCATGTTTGGAACCAATCCCTACAGAACCTACTGGGAGCTTTTCATCTTTTCCATTCAGTAGTGACTATCCATTGACAGCTACTTGAGATCTGCGAGTTAGTTGGTCTTTAACCCGTTTTATTACTCCTATTACATGTTAGTCACAACATGAATGCAAGCAGTCACCTGTACACAAAGGTTAGAGGAGATTGCTTAAGAAAAATGCTTAAGTAAAGTAGTGTTAATGGTGAATTGGAACATTTTATTCAGCCATGGGAAACATAATTCAAGGGAAATGCCTGTGGGAGTAACAGTACACTGAATGCATAATAGCTGACATTTCCAATATTGCAGGAATTGTTTACAATGATTTTTATGCAGCTCTGTTTGTTTTCCTAAGAAAACTGTTCTTTCCTGAAGCTGGAGATTAATACCTACATACCAGGGCCTTGCAGATACACGAATCCGTGAAAGTTAACTTTGCCCGATGCTTTGTCAAGAACCAAACTCCAGTCTATGCTTTGAAGTTCACTCCAGCATAACTGATTGTGGAGGCAAAGCCAAACCTAACTGTAAGACAAGTAACATGCATACTGCTAAAGGTGCATCTGTGAGCAAGTGTATTTCATAACCTGCAGTGCTGTAACCACAGAGTAAACATAATTGGTGGAAAAAAGACGAGTACTGTTACCTCCATTTTAGGACATGGTTATAATAGCACTTTGATGGACTTTGTTTCTCTGGCTGAAGAAATGTGATGTTGGTCAGTCTCAGTCTTTAGGAGGAGAAAGCAAAGATAAGCCTATTTTTCCATGTATTTTTTATTTAAAAAAATAAAAAGTAGTGTTTTCTACAGTTAATGGTAGCAAACAGATGAACAAATGAAAAGATTTTGTGATTCAGAATTTTGTAGAGTCTAAGGTAAATTTCCTATTTTTGTGGAATCTAAGGGAATTTCCAGTAGCCAATGCTACTGAAATAATATTGATAGCATGGCTGAATACCACTGAAAATCATCTTGGTAGCATATTAGTAAGCAGAATAATACCTCCCCTTCGCCAAGTGCTCCAAATTGTAATATCAATAGGATATTCCTCACTGCTCAAATACAGTCATATTATTTAAGATTATTGCAGGGATTCAGCCAAAGAAATACAGGCAGGTAGATGTTACTTTGATAAACAGAAGTCCAGAAACATAGACCTAAAAAACAGGAAGCACTAAAATTCCGACAGATCCCTCAGGCAGCAACACTTTGGATGTGTTGGGTTTCCTGGAATGGCCATCCTCCTTTCTCATCCCCAAAATCTCAGAGAGTCTTTTGCAAGAGAATTGTTGTGATGAACTTCACCCAAAATTCATATTCTCTGGGGAACAGATGGTTATGATTGATGGCAAACTCTCCCCATCAGTTTGGCACATGCTCAGCTCTGAAGAACTTGAATGAGGTCTTGCCCAGCACTCTGTAGGACTGATTTCTGCACACTGTGGCAGCCCATTGAGATTCCTGGCAAGTTAGAGCAAAAGGAGCTGGAGGAATAGAGCATGATCCCTTCTCTTCAGAGAAAAGCAGAGGAAGATCAGCTTTTGGAGACATGTTCCTGGGTTTCCAGGGTGACATAGCAAGGCACAATTTGGCTGAATTTGTCTGACTCAACATCAGCTTCTCCATCTGAACAAATACCTTGATCTCCCTTTGCAGCTGATGATGATCAGGAAGCAGTTCACCTGCCAAATATAAATGTCTGCTGTGAGATGAAATGAAGCCCAAATGAAGATCTCCCATGTTGCATGTGAATGATGTAGCCCTAAGGCTATCATAGATGTTCTGGGATGGGTATCCCACAGTTATCCATGCTGAAACCGTCCTACCTGGTGTGTGGAGCAGATGGAGCAGAGCCTTCTAGCAAGTCTTTTCTACCCCAGCTAGAAGAGTAACCACTGGGCAATACTGCCTCTTTCCATGGCTCAAAGTGCACATCTCAAAGGAGGAGCAGATTCATCAGAAGTGACTAAGAAAGGACCTATCATTAGCTATTTTCTGGTTAGGCCACACAAACTGGACTTGGCCAGGATGGGGTAAAGACATGAAGACATCTGTGGCAGAATAGAGTTCACTGCTGAAGAGAAAGAGGATGATGGATTACTAAACACCTCAACCTCCAGTGCTCTTCTGGTCTGTCTCCTTTCCTGCTGTGGACCCCTGCCCCATTTCAGAAAAGAAGGAAAGGCTCAGCCAAGCATGTCTCAACGACCTCTCTTCTTCCTCCCCTTTCCACATGCCCCAGAACCCACAACATGGTCTCCCACCCACTGCCTAAGACCCAGTCACCTCAGTCCAGCTCTGACCTCTTATCTGCCCTTCCTCCTAGGCTGCCAGAAGAGTTCACCCTTCCCATCTCCTAGGAATCACCAGCTCCACAAGCTCCCCAGCCCATGGAGAGACAGGCTGACAGCCACAAGGCAGATGCTTCCCTGCCTGGCAGCCCTGGCTGGCTGGAGCCATGAGAAATAACTAATCACCTATTTCACAGCAGTCTCTCCTTGCTTAGGGTCAGTGCATGGCTTAGAGAAGATCCACACCTAGGAACTCCTTTGGGCTAAGCAATTTCTTTTGCTTAGATAGTCAGCATTGGCCTCAGAAGGCTTTCTAGCCAGGGCTGGCCTGACCTCCTCCCTGCTTGAACAATAGTGCCATTTTGAATGTTTCCTGAGCCTCAAGGCAATTTTTAGAAACCCTCTATTAGTAACATCTGTGTGTTAATGCAGTGTTACGGTGGTGTTTAGGAAAGCTCCTCCAGTGCTCTGTCAATGCCCTCATTGAAAGCCTGGAGTTCTGTTGCTAGGCTGCTTCAGTTCCAATTTTTTAATTTCTCTTTGTTGTTTTTGCTGCTGCATTTTTCTATTTTTTTGGCCAGGTGCTCTTTTCCAGGCTATTAATACTTCTTTTTCTACTGTTGTTAATGATGATGTAGAACAATTGGACTAATCTAAAGGGTGGTAAGGGCTTTTGGTTTTTTCATTTCATATTTAAGTGTCTGCAAATACCACAGTGATACCTACTCTGAGGATGCATGTCAGTTTTCCCAGAGTAGATGCGAGTCAAACAATTTGGGGTGAGTAACCACCCTTTTGTGGGATCTGTTTGTGGTGCCATGGGTATACCATGCAAGGACCTTGAATTGGTGGTGTAAACCTCAGTGCCTTACACTGCAAGGCACCTCTTGTTGTTCCTCCTCCAGAGGAGTATAGCTTCAGCTACGCCCCATGGAGTGTCTTGTAGGGGAGAATCTTCTTTGTTGCATTTGAACCAGCACTAAAGTCTGGGAGTAGATGTCAGGCATGGTTACAGCTGCATGCAGTGACATTAGCATTTGGTGAAGGTGCCACATCTCAGCTGGGATGCGACACTTGACCGCGCACTGGTGCTTAGACTGATGCAACTGTGAAATAAAGAGTGTCTGTTTAAATCATCTTTGTAGGTTCGGTTTTCCGTTGGAGGAAGGGTGAAGTGAACCTGTTCATATTCAAGTAAGATCCTGTTAGTCTCTATGTGTCAGCTCAGGCACAGTAATTAAAGTACCCATGTCAGCTCCATCCTGAATTTCAGTGTCTTCATGTGTGCTTACTCCTGTAGGTCATGTGCCATACATGCTGGCCCCACATGGACATCTTGCACGGTAGGCAACTCGGATAGCCTTGGATACCTGCATGGGTGGCTGAAGCATGCTGCTAGTAGCTGCTCTTCTAAATGTAGGTGTCTTATCCTAAGTGGTGGGATTTAGTTTCAATATTAAGACTGCTCACACAGGAGCTTTTCTTGGTTGAACCAAGACAGTTTATCTGCCTGAGCTTTATGAAAGTTACCTAATCCTGCTTGCAGTTAGTTTCAGAACGATGTTGATTGTTTAAGCCATTCCTCAGAGCAGGGAGGAGCTCTCACTCCAGGCAAATCTCTGCCTGTTTCTCCAGCACACTGAATTTAGCTTCTTTAGACCAGGATAGTCTTGGAGAGAAGATGTTTCTTACAGAGTCAAGCAGACCAAGGCTACAACACCCTGGACTGTGCCCTCTACCAACCTGACTGTGCTGCCAGCCAGCACCTAGGGTTTTCTGGGGAGTCAGTCCAATGTCAGCAATACAAGGAGCCCCAGAACAGCAGCATCAATAGCATTTTAGGTATTAACAATTAGAAATTTCATCTTCCTAACATGGGTGAAACTGAGGCAATGAGAACCAGTTATTGACATGTGCTGCTCATCACAGTCCCTGGTGTTCCAGTCAACTGCAGCTTGAAGGTTTATGAGTTACTCTGACACTCTATGGCTCTGGTCTCTGCTTCCTTCCCTCTCCTTACATATCCCCCCTGGGCCTGGTAGACACAGAGAGACAGAGTAGGGTTCACAAACAGGCCTGAATCCTTGGCAGATTGACCATTCCTGGTGTTGGCAGGCCAGGTGAGGACTCATTATTTTGTGTGGCCTGCATTTGTGCTGCACATGGACTTCACTGCATGGTCAGGCAGGACTGTGATCAAACCTGACAGCTGGCAATTAGCTTTAACAGAAGGTGAAAAAATAATAATAAAAGATAAACTGAGGCAAATCTAGATGCACTGCTCAGGGAGGCAGATTGCTTGCTGGAGCTGGTTTCCTTTTGCTAGAGCTGGGAGATCTAGGAAAGACAACAGACTCAAGCACTCTATGCCTTCAACTGTAACCTTCCTTTTAGTGTGATGTCCTCATGTGCCAGTGAGTTAGGAAAGACAATTTCTGACAAGCTCAGAATGCTTAAACCTCAGGTTCAGCCTATGCAGACATCATATCCAGCTTCATTGTGGGGGACCAAGAAGCAAAGACTAAGTGTGTCTCTTGAGCTCATGCACGCTGGAGTGTCTGTATCTTTTAAAATATCAGTGTGAGTTGTGCTGTTCTGGTAGCTTTTCCTTAACTAGTGGAGTACTACCCATTTTCATTTTAGTAAGCCTCATGACAACCTGCGCTTTCCTTAAAGCTCTTGATCTTGGACTCATGTTATTTTGGTGATAATCACTACTTTCATACAGAAAAGCTCTCATAATTGCCAAGACAGACCTTACAGTGTGACCAGCTAGTACTCAAATGGGTCAAAGATAAAAGGTGACAAAAGGATATGGATTTTCCAGCCTTATCAATTAAGATGTGTGTAGCTGCAACTGAGAAAGGCCTGCCTCAGCTGCAATAAGAGCTTTCTCAGTCCTGAAGAGCTCTTCCTCTTGACAGAGGTCTACAGACAGATTTGTGCAACCAAAGAGAGAGATTGCCTTCTCTCATGGAGGATTCACTTTCTCTTTTCTTGTGGTTCTTCAGTACAGAATTGTCTGAATTGCAGTTTATTTCATTCACTTGGAAATCCTGCCTTTTTAATGAACATCTATTCAAAAGCAGATAAAAGATGCCGCTACCTGTAAGAGTTTTTAACTGTGACCAACTTTACTGGAAGACTGCAGAAGAGGTTTTTTTTTTTTCTCCCTCGTATGAGATGTGGAACAAAGATACTAAGGGCACATGTCCACACTGCTAAATGAGGGGACCAGAAATGGACAAGAACATTCTTAGGAGCTGAGACTTTAATTTTTATGTGAGATCATACACTGTCAAAAGCCTTCCTATTGTGAGCAGAGGAAAAAGGGCAGCTCTTTAATGAAGCACCCTGGATTAGCACAGAGAGTTTATTCTTTATTGCAAAAGCAGGATGGGAAAAGTATCTGGGAGGGGACCTGCCGTTTGGTTCTGAATCCTGGTGTGTCCTGGGTTTGGAGAATTTACACCAGGACTTCTGTCTAAGTGATAACTAAGTACTTAGCTGAGATGATGATAAGAAGAGATCTCTCCACATGCTTGAAGCATTAGTGGAGAAAAATACAGCAAACTTGCCCACAAACCTGTTTCCCAGTCTGAAAGCTCCAGGGACATAAATTGTCTCTCAGTCATGGATAATGTTTCCCTGAAAGAGAGAGGCATTTAGGAGGGAGCAAAGTTTGTAACAATGAAATATCAATGGTGATGTTCAAGGAGAAACAAATGTTCCCAATGAGTGCTGAGAAGAGAGCTGCAATAGATCTAAGGAGCTTGACTCTGTGTCTACACAGGGATTTTCCCCCCTCTGCATCTCATTTGTTGTTCATCATATTTCACTCCAGATGCAATCTGCAGAGGCATAATAATAATAAAATCTAATAAAAGTCAAGAGACATAAAGACTTCATGGGCTTTTCTTATGCCTCATGTAATTGCCATACTCACCATCAACTGCAGGTTTTATGGCTACTCTGAAGCAAGGCGCTGGTGCCTGCAAGGATACCAGGGGCCACAGTTATCACCATTCAGGCTCTGAGGTGCCAATGAGCTGATGGGTGAAGCGAAAGTGGAAAATAACTCATCTCAGCAAATTGATACTGTAGAATACTATCACTGTTGCTGTAGAAGAACCCCTGGGAACAGCAGAAAAACAAGAGAAACAGAGAACTAGACAGCAACTTTGAAACTGGAGCTAAAGCTCTCCCAGGGGCAGAAATACCTCAGTATGGTCCCCAGGGTCCTGGTTCCTTGACTTTCCTGATAGGTTTCTTTTCCCTATCCTGAGAGCCCAGACCTCCTCCTGACAAGGTGTTGGATGTGAGCCAACTAATTCCTACAGTATAGGAGCAATTCAAAGATATTTCTAGAATGGAGAGTGAATGGGGATTTCTTCAGCTCTGTTCCATAGCTGGTAGTAATCTGTGCTATAAAAATCTCTTACTGGTGATCCTACCACTTGCCTGCCACAGGCCTATTTAAATCATGTAAATGCATGCAACCACCTGAGCAATTCGCTTAGGGAGCTGCAAAGCCTAATCCAAGAAGCTTAGTAAATTAGCTCCGTTACCGAGCTGTGCAGGTAACAATTTGACTATGTGACAACCTATGAGATTTCCTACATTTTTGTAGGCAGGGTTTGATTCTGCAGTAGGCTGCAAATGAGAACATCCAAAGTTTTCAGCCCTCTGCCATGTTAGACTTTTGTTCAAGACCCTGCACCACTCATCAGACCAGGGCCTGAACCTGGAGTTTCTTGCATCTGTGCTGAGCATGTGCTGACCCCAAGCTTTGGGTTATTCTAAACCAGAGCCTTGCAATTTTTAGAGTGCTGCATTGTGTGTGACCAATGGAGCTGTCATCAATGCAAGGACCTGAATCCCCATCCCACCTATGTGGGAAACTGCAGAGAGGATAGCCCAAGGCATGTTAATTTATTATTTATATCAAGTGGAACTGCAAAGCAATTAAGAGAGATGGGGATGGTTGGCTCCCTGCTATCCTGTGCTAAGTGTTGTTTTAGTTATGACCACAAATTCCATTTTGGACTTTTTCCATCAGAAATCCGCTCTATACTTGAAAATCTTTGGCTAATCCTCCCCAGACCCTTTCTACTGTGTAAGTCACATCCAAGCAGCTAAGGCTTGTGAATCTCTGTGGCCAACAGCAGACCAGCAAGGATGTTACTAGCACAACATCCAAGTAGCCTTTGACTCGCTGACCAGCCTTGGGAGGTAGCTGTCACAGTAAAAAACTGATTAGTTCACACAGCTTAAAGCAATCAGAATTGAAGCAGTTTATTGATTTATTAACAACATGTAATTAACTGGCAGTCAGTGAACTGTGCATTCAAGATCAATATCAGCAACACAACAGATATACTGCAATGCTAGACACAAAAATGTTAATAAACAACTAAAGATTTCTAAACATCCTTCTGTAACTAATCCTAAAAGGTTCTTGACATACTCTCACATACACACACACGTGCACACACTGAAGTATATGTGCACACCTCCTGCCCCCCTCATAGGACCTGTGGGCTGCTGTAACAGCAGGTTCCCCTACTTGCAGGCATCTCCCGCAGCAGATGTGGGTGCTCCAGCTGTTTGTGTGCCTGCTCCCTACAAGCCGTTAATCCACATGTTGGTGAGAAATCACTCCTTGAGGTCCCACAGGCATGCCTGGGGTGTGGGTCCTCACGTGTTGCACCCCGTACTCCCACTCCTCTGGCCAGATGAAGACTCCTCAGTGGTGTTCTACATGGAAGATGCTATCTGGCCTAGGCAGAGGTTGTGATGACGGTAGGGAGACTTTTGGCAGTGTCAAACCAGGTTTTGCCTGCTGTTGTTTCCACTGCGGCATCTCTCCCCACTGTTGCAAACTGTCACACTTCTTTCCAGGCTGACTCTCTTTCTTTGTTTCAAAAGTCTCTTTATTATTTCCTGGTTACTGTCTACTCCGGCTGATGGTAGTCTTCCTGTTTAACATGATCAGTCATGGGAAAGGGCCCTCTCAGAAAATTTTGTGTATTCGATTCACACATACTCTTTGTACACACATTTCTACCATATTTGTTGCTATCCAGGCCCTTTGACAAGGGTGGTCACGTGAGCACTCCCAGAATATCCATACAGCTCAGTCCGGTGAGAACAACCTTCATGTGTATTCATTGCAAACTATGTGGTCAGAGCATCCCACAGTACTGACTCCGCATCTAGAGATGTTATGCCTGGTGTTCTGCTGACAGGCAATCACATATTGTGGTGGGTTTTTGTCCTTAAATGCATGCACTTCATTCTTTCTGCTGAGTGCGCAGGCACTAGAATTGCTTTCAAAACCTCTCCTTGACCTCTTTAAATAACCCTAGAGGAGCTTGTTTAGGCTTTCATGCTCAGTGGGAGAGACGCGTCCATGTACAATTTCATGGGAGTGAGGCTTAGAAAACAGGATGCAGATGCTGCCTAGAAAGAAAAGCAAAAACAGAAAGGTGAGAGAGGATGTTTAAGTGGAAAGCCTGGAAACAAAGATGACAGCTACAAGAAAGGCTCAAGGCCAAGACCTACATGGCCCACTGGTCTGTGTGGCTGAGGCAGGAGGGAATCCTAGGTGAAGAGCATGTGGGTGAGTGGCAGGGCTAACACCACAGCCAGGACCACCAGCCAGGTTCTCATTTACGTGTTTCCCATGAGGTCAACAGCAACAGTCTTTGGTGTGTATTTAGCATATGGCTCCAAGTTGCCTCTGCAAGGCTTAGCTTCAGCTGCTAGTGGCAGGAACAAGATGGAGACACAGAAACACAAGCAAAGCTACCTTAAAAGCTGCCTGCATCCACAGTGAGGGAGGACCACATGTGTTTAACTGTGGACCCCTACGATGCACCATGTGTCTGTGAGCCTGGCTCCCAGTGCATCCTTTACGGCCAGTGAGTGGAGAGCTGGCCAGGCGAGTCAGTGGGGGTAGGATGTAATTAATCTCTTCCTGAAGAAGGCACTGAGCGTGTTTTATTCTGATGCATCACAAATATAACTGCCTTGGGCACTTCTGCTGTGAGTGGAAAGGATGAAACTCCTTGCTGCTCCATCCTTCGGAGACGGAAATTCACTCCTGCCCTGTGCTGTGATACTGCTGATATTACATGAAGTCTAAGACACTGCTTTAGTCTCACTCACCCACTGAGATCTGCAGTCCCCACGTGCTCCTAGGTGCTGTTCCAAGGTGAGGTCTGCCAGAGAGCATTATCCCTACCTGGACTGACCCCAGCTCCCATGTCTTCTTCCTCAGCCCACCGGCTGCCTGAGGCTGCAGCAGAGCCAGCAAACAATGATTCCTCCAACAAAGTCCTGCTTTATGAGTTTTCTTCTTGTTTTGCCTCTACCTGCCCCTCTTTGCACGCTCTGTGAAACTTGCCTATTAAAAAGTAAAATGAAAGATATGACTTCCGAATTAAATAATAAAGCTGCAGCCAATCGGGCAGTTAGTGGCTATGAATTTTTTATATCTGTGCTGTTGGCATGATTGAACAAGATGGAAAGGGTAGAAGCCCTTTGCCAGGAGTCTGAGTTTTCAATTGTACTTAATCCGAAAGTAGAGGCTGTACAAGAAAACAGACATTCAGGGAGAGTACAAATCCTTGGTTTGTTCATCACAGAAGAAACAACCAAATAGGAAACAAGGAACAGCCACAGACCTTTCGCTACATGTGCTGTCTATTTGAGGTCAGACCTAGGGCAGTAAGAGATCAGACTTGAATAGTTTCCAGCTTATATTACGACTTAGGGGCTGTATATGAGAGATGCATCAATTTTTTCTTGCTTCTTTCTTTGCTTTTGTTCAGGGGACAGACTGGAAAAATAGTGGCTGGAAAAGCACTGCCTTGGGTCAAATGAACCCAAAACAATCAACCCCTTCTGTTAAAACAAACCTTCAGCTTGGGCTGAATGAAACAGTTATGCAAGCTGAATGAAAAGCTTTTTTTGTCTCTTGATGCTTTGTTGTTGAGGGTTGAATTTTTAAATTAAATATTGCTGATGAGGAATGACAAAATATCTTACCACTACCAAAATCTTTCTTTAGCTGAGGAATGCAGCTGCTAAATGAACCTGAATTGTTTTGATTGACAGTTTTAAACAGCAAAAGTCCTTCAGCACACTTTTTCACTGTGCATTAATACCTTTGTTGTACCTTCTCCTGGGTTTCTGCCATTGCCACTTTGCTGGTATCAGTGGAGCTGCTCCTGACGCAGTTTCTCTGTGTAAATAAACATAGCTTATAATCTACAGTAACACTAAATAGGAGGCAAAATGCAGTAGTGCCCATATGCACAGTTTTACTTTGGAATAAGATGGCTCTTTGCCCACCAGCTTCATGTGGCCACCTTCCCTTCCCACACCAGCTTCAGCTCATTACACAGGAGTGGACTAACCTGCCAAAAAGCGCTCTCAGTCCATAGACGGGAAAGGCTCTGCAGACTGTTTAAGCAGATGGACACTGCCCCAGCTGTCTCTGAGCCAACCGTGAACTGGAAGTAATGTAAATATGGTTAGCATGGTGCTAAGTCTAGGAAGTCTCAAAGGGAAGCTGTCCACTCAAAAGTTATTCCAGTCATATGCTCCATGTAGGTGCTTGCTCTGTTTACCTCCTGATGTGCTAGGTATATGTTTTGACCCTGTTTTTCACTGAATCTGCTGTTGCAGGGTGTGTCATCCTGTAATGACTTTCATACATCTGCCACATTCAGGTCCTGCTTTGCTTATCACGAAGATGGATACTATCTCAGGCATGAGTCATGGCAACTGTTCAATTGCAGCTGTCACCACTGCAAGGCAGGTGACTACAAAATCTCACATGCAAACAGAAATGCAGAATTGGAGACAGATGGGATTATTTCCCTTGTAATTCATTAATTTCTCTCATTTGATCAAGAGATGGGCTTCATAACATTTAGGCCTGCAAAGGTAGAAGTGAAGAAATTAGATATATGCCTGGTACTGTACTTCTAGTCAAGTCTTCAAAGTAATTCAACTTCTCCATTTGTTAAATGAAGGAACAAGGAGCCATTTTATAGCATTCAGATGGATGGAAGAAATTAACACCCAAGGTGCCCCAAAACGCATAGAAAAGGATGAGCAAATGCAAAGTTACTTAGGATTGCACCCAATCTTCTCTGATGTATGAATGCTCGTGATTCACCCCCAGCAAGGGAGAATTCTTCAGGATGAGTAGGTTTAAAAAGCAGAAATGTTCTTCTACAGGATTATGGCTTGTGGGGAAAAAGAATTTAAAACTGAGGCCACAATTGCTATCAGCCAGCTTGACACAGATCTGACAGCACTTATGGCATTTTAATGGGCCCTATAGAGTTGCCCATAAACCAACAAAGGTTGGGAAGCTCTGATTTATTCTGATCTCCCGTTAACTCATCCCACAGATCCCCTGCTAGTCATTGCCATGTGGAATTGGGGTAAATGTTATTGAAGTACCTCTTCATTCTCTGTTGTTCTAGAAGAACCACACACTCTTATCCACCTTAACCGGGAGTCTGCAGTGACTTAGATCATTAAGCAGTGATGGATTTTATGTATAAAAAAGCCATATCTCACATCATTTTCATTTAAAATGCCCTTCTGCATTTTACTTCCCTAAATAAAATGATTTGAAAACCTACAGCAATGGGGATCAGCTGCACTGAAGCCTCACCAGGCATGCATTAGAGTGGATAAAGTGTGAAGATAAGGATCAGAAAGATTAGCAAGGTGGAAAGGAGAAAAAGAAATACAACTGCTTTAGAAATCAGTTTCACTGCACCCCAATTTCTTCACTGTGCCACCAACTTTGCTTGTTCTCAGCAAAGATGAAGCGCTGCCAAGTCTAAGGTAGGTTGATAGCCAGGAGCAGATGGGGACACACAGGCCTGTGGAGTATGGACATTACTCATGCAAACTCAGCGAGAGTCAGGTAAATCTTCACAGTTCTGTGATTCTGTGAAGAATCATAGACTCATACAATTATTGAGGTTGACAGGGATTTTGGAGGTGTTTGGTAAACCCCACACTTAAAGCAGGGCTACCTTTGAAGCTAGATCCAAACTCAAAATTAGATCAGGTTGATTAGAGACTTGTCCAGTCACGTTTTGAATGTTTCCAGGAATGGAAATCTCACATTCTTTCTGTGTTTTTGACCATCCTCAGGGTGAGACTTTTTTTCCCTAGTATCTAATCATAATTTCCCATGTTGCAACATAGGCCTTTTGCCTTTCATCCTATCACAGTGCATCTCCCGGGAGAGTGTAGTTTTGTCTTCTCTACATCCTCTTGGTAGGTAGTTGTAGACAGCAATAAGATTTCCCGTCCACCTTCTCTTCTCTTGGCTGAACAAACCCAGATCTCACAATGTTGCAAAGAGGATGTAATTGTTGTGGGAAGTACTTAGCCACTGAAGCAAAGGACTGTGGTAATACTGAGAATGACTGAGTGCATGGATGTTTCAACCTTCTTTGACCCAAGTGATCCCAAAGGATCTTCAGTAAACTGCAGGTCTTCAGGATCAAATTTAGAAGCTGTGTATATTCTACATTGCAACAATGGGTTTGAGTATGGATTCAAGTTCAGATTCACATCCTCTAGTTCAGCTGGAGTGTC
Source organism: Dromaius novaehollandiae (assembly GCF_036370855.1). Taxonomy (NCBI): domain Eukaryota; kingdom Metazoa; phylum Chordata; class Aves; order Casuariiformes; family Dromaiidae; genus Dromaius; species Dromaius novaehollandiae. The sequence continues at coordinate 167,643,264 of NC_088099.1, read as the reverse complement.
CACAGGGCTGTCTTCATAGAAAATGAATCACGATTATTCAAGGGTGGATTGGAAATGGGTTATCTGGCCTTCTGGACCAGGAGATAAGGCATTTCAAGTGGCTTGAGAAGTGTCTGATGAGGTCACCAAATTTCTACACAGACAACGCAGTTTCAAAGTACCTACCTGAAGGAGACGGTTTTGCAAGAAATGTAAGAAGCAGTGTCTGGAAGCTGAAACAAGAGCAGAAGCAAAGCATAAATTCTTTACAGAGAAGATAATGAGCTACCAGAAAAACTTGCCACAGAAAGGAAGAGACTCTGCATACAGAAATCTCTAAACAAGACTAGGTTTTAGAAAGATCAGCTTTTGTTCCTATCTAACAGTTCTGGAGATGAGACAGAAACAGTTTGTTCAAACATGATTTATAGAGAAAAAATGATTGCAATAGCCATTAGTCCTGTATCTGGACTTCGGCCACCTCACCTGATCTTCAGATGAAATATCCGCTGATCACCAAATTACTCCAGTATGAACCACTCAAAATCAAAGCTTTCTTCAGAATCTGAGCCCCTGCTTTCAAAGGAAAACCTGGTTCTGTAGTAGATCCCCCACAGGCTTTCTCACAGCATTCATTTTGTCTCACATTTCATGTTGCAGCTCAGGATGATTTAGTAAACTGGAAGTTGCATGTATCTGTGGACAGAATAGATTATACAGCCTGTATGAAATACAAAATCTGAACAAGGAAAACAAGGGCAAGAGAGAGTGTGTCTTTTGTATGGTTTCGTTCTTCTCTCCAAAGCATACGTTGCCCAAGTTATTTTACCGTTTCCAAAGCATGCTCAAAAGTTCTACTTTGCAATTAATAACCGAATTGCATTGGCACACTAGTGTTTATTTTTAAATAACTACAGGGTACCAGCACATCATGGAAGTTAACTACAGTTCCTGAAGCAGCTGAGGCCCTGAGGACTAATATGGTGCAATTAGTGGAAGACAAATATTCATATTCACTCATATTTAACCTGTTCTCACAAGGAAAACATCAAGGCAGTCAGACTTGAAGAGCATTTGGGATAACAAAGAAGCTTGATCATTAGTTAACATCAAGGGTCGCTTTACTGGGGGGTGTAATTGGCTGTAACCCACCCACCCATCTCACATCATCATCAGCAAGGGGGCATGTGGGACAAACAAGGAGCTTCCTCTCCACCAGTCTCTCTGCCAAGCTTACAGTTGATTTCAGATCCTCTTAGCCCTTTTTTTCCCCCCCTTCTGGTACTTATAAATCTCCACTCCCTCGGTGAAAAATTCATCTTTTCATCTGAACTGGTCAAAAAGCTTCTGAGCAAAGGGTTTCCCTTAGGAATGTGGTAGAATGATTTGTTTTAGCATTAGTGAAGAGTCAATATATCAAAATTTCTTCCTGGATGATTTCCATTTCTTTATTACATTGATTTTTAAACAGCACTCTTTCATAATGTGACTGTCTTCACAATGTTCAGCAAAGACATCAGTCCTTTCCTGACCTTTTACAAATGCAAATTGAGGAACTGAGTTTGTGTCTGGGCAGCATGACAAAGCAGAAAGCCTCCTGGAGGTTGCAATGTCTCCATCCTGTGTTGGGCTCTCCTTTGCATGGCAAGGTGGGCATAGAGAGTAAAAACACGATCTTGGAATTTAGCTCAATGTGGGTGCAAAATGCATTTGGGACATTCACTGAGAAGCAGAGAGTGGGAAGCCTTTCTGTATCCAACAGTAGGTAGGATCTGAAAGACTTGGGGGTGAATCTTTATGTAGTTAAAAATTTGGTAGGTACCAAAGCTTTCAACTTGTAGGTGGTCTAACCCTCTTGAATGAATGAATGAATGCAGAGCCCTTTTTTGGCTTCCCTTTGGCACAGCCATGGGAGGAGTGGGGTGGCTGAAGGCATCAATAGAAAAGGGGAAGGAGTCTTCCAGAGCTGGGAACTGCTCAGGACTGTGCTCATGCAGACACCTTCCTCCTCACACAGTCTAACCACTGAGGAGAAAGGGAGAATGACTGTATCCTCACCAGGATAGACAAACATATGCAGGCATTTCTCCAAGGTGAGTCTGTGGAGTTTGCAGACCAAGCTGTTGAAAAGCCCAGATGTTGAGAAGGGCAGGTTAGTGAAAAACTGTTATTTGATTGTGCGTGCTACTCTGCTGCAAGAAATTCATAGCAGGAGTGGAGACCTTTGAATGTGAGAGAGACCCAGGCTTTCAGGGCATCTTGGATCTGGAGGCTTGACTATGCTGCAGTGTCTCCAGTGAGGTGGGCCTGTCGTCTCAGAGACCCTTCTCATTAAGGTGTAACCTGCATTCATGAGCTCCCTGGAAAGACCAGTTCAAAGCACTTAAGCTAGTTTCAGGGGACTGCAGAACCAGTTTCCCGGAAGGGTGATGGTTGGACTGTCTGGACCAGCTTAGGGCTGAAATGTCCACATCTGGTAATCTCCAGAGACACCTCTCTTGTTCTTTCTATCAAATATTTTTGAGCAAGTGCCTCTTTTTGATATTCCAGCACCTTTTAACACTCTGTTGGCAGTGCTACCCTTCAGTCACTTTGAACTCTACCCTCTACCTATCTACCAACCTATCTGCCTGCTGAATGGAACCAAATGTGGTATTACAGTTCTTATCCTTTGCTATCATAAAGATTTCTAATTTCCTCCCCGCTGACCCTTTTGAGCGCAAAATCAATAGGAATGAAAATAGACAAGATTTTTTATTTTCCTTTAATGCATTTGTCCACTTAAGAAGTGTGTTAACCTGAGAGGAAGTAGAATATCTTTTGTGCCTGTTTATTAAGCATCGAATCAAGCTGGAGAAAGGGAAATATTTATTGATCATCTAGCTTAAATTGCAATTGACTGAAGTCTATTATCATATTGTGTCTATAATTATCCCAGGTTCCTTATTCCCAAAAGGGCTGTACATGAGACAGGACTTCAACAACATGCCCAGGCTGGCTCCTCATCTTTACTTTTGCTGGCAAGCATTAATAAGCTTTTTGGATTCTTTTTCAGAGCAGACTGCTGGCTTCTTTCCTTCCCACTCCTCTTAAAGGACATATACACACGTTTATAAAGAACAGTTTTCGGAAGAGCATCTTGTCATGCACCCACATATTTTAAGTCATGTGAAAAGAGAGGTCTTTATCATAAATGCTGCACAGCCTTTCAGTTCCCACTGGCTTCACTGGTAATTGAAACTGTTCCCCTTTCCACTCCCCTTCAGGTTCTCATCGCAAGTGTTATTTGACTTTTCATAAGCAAAATTTGATAGCTACAGTGATTTGTGGTCTTGTACCACACAGACTCATTTATCTTCATCTTAATCTGTAATCTCTGATCTATTTTCAAATGTTAATATTCACTTTTATTTTTGATACTCATAAATAATCATAGGCATTACCACCTACTATATCCTTTTGCTAAATAATATCCACACTGCACTTCACTCTCAAAACTGTCTTAAGAGACCAATGATAGCACTAACACTCCAAAAAAATCTTTGTTCCCAGGAATAATTTTCATTATTTAAGGGCACATTTTGAATAATGAACCTTGATTGCACTTAACGTGTTAGCCATCATGCCAGACTTTATATATGCAGTTCATTATACAGCCACTCTACATCTCTCTGAGCTACATAGAATTTCAGGCAATGCCTGGTCCAGGTAACCGAAGGACGCAGAGCTGGGATAGAAGTAATGCAGAAGGCAGCTTTCTTGGTTCTATGTTTGACAATGTTTCATGTAATAAGTCCTGTCTGAGAAAGACCTCACCTATTATAGTCTGGTTCATCAATATAGAGTCAGGAGACAAATTCAATTTTGTTAAGTCAGTATATTTTCTTTTTTTGTTGTAAGTCTATTTTCTTTTCCAAAGGAAAAAAAGAAAAATACCACCTCCAAAAAAATTCCCCTTCCCTCCTGGAAAAAAAATCTGTTCCAGTGTGCCTCTGATCTAATTCTCTTCCTGCCCTACAGACAAACATCTGTGTACCTAGTGTCTGCTTTTGGAAATGTGGACTGCAGATCCAAAAGAGTCATTGAATTACCAAAATCTAAAGGCCAAAAGTCCTAATCTTCTTATTTCTCCTGCTCTAATTATAGATGAACTCATTCTCCAGCAGAGGCAATGTTCCAGAGAAAGAGAACATGTTCCCACAGCATTTGGTGCCTCTTCTCTCTAAGGGCTGCATTAAAAGTTGCATAATGTTGTTTTCAGCAACATGGGCCGAACTCCACGATTGTCTTTTCAGAAGAAAAGAAAGCAAAACAATTACAGGGCCTGAAATGAAAAATGTTTTAGCCTAGAGCTGCCTGTGCAGCAGAACTTCCGTGCACCTATTTGGCACAAACAAATAGATATCAGAAAGCCACCCATATGAGAAAATCACCCATATGTTAGGGTGTACATGGTCCCCTGGACCAGATGAAACCCAGCGAGGTGAGTCAACCATCATGGGTCCCTGGAACACCTGTCGGACCAAGGGGACCTACTGCCTAGGGGTATGGGACATGGTTTTGGATGCAGGGGAAGAGCATTTTGGGATTGTGCAAGACTTATTATGGGATGTTCAGGGGAGGAATCAAAGGTGGAGAAGGAGAGAGATCTAGGTGATTTGGGAAGAATAAATGTATGAAATTAGACGGTTAAGGGGATATAAGGGGTTGGTCATGTGTAAACAGTGCTGGTCAGTGTGCTTGCCTGGCTATGCGCTGTTCCTGATCAGCACAATCTGTCCTCCTTTCTTATTAAATTCCTTCCTAACTATTTTCCTGGGTGAGGGGCTCTCTGTTCCGTGGTGGTCTGAGTGCCAGCAGCCAGAGTCAGACCAGGGGTGAGAGGGCCTGTGTGTCTGTGGTGCCAGCAACTGGAGCAAGTGATGGCATGCAAAAGAGGTGCGATGGCTAGTGAATGTTAGACCAAACTAGCCTGCCAATAGGTGATGTCACCTGGGAGCCAGGTATGCCCATGCATCTCCAAGGACGAGACCACAAGGGCAGCTGGCTCCTGGGGGGACCATAGGGGTCCCAGCTGACTGCTGTGGGGACCAGAGGTTCTAGGAGGGTTGATTATGAGATATGTTCATGTCCATCTGCGTGTCTCTAAGGATGAGACCACAGGGGAGCTGGCTGCCAGCGGGACCAGAGGAGTGCTGGCCCGGGTCTGGGCATCAACTGAGATCCGTTTGCGTATGTGCGTGGTGGGTGGGTGTATTTTTGTGTGTCTAGGGGTGAGGCACCTGGAAAAGGGAGGATCTGAGACCACCTGTTAGATAGACTGTGTGCCCAAAGCCAGCTACTGGATGGATCCGCAGTGTGTGTGCATGTGAGCATGAGTGTTGTGTGCGTGTGAGTGAGGGGGTCTGTACCAGAGGATGGACTGGGGCTGCAGCCTCGGGGGCTTGCATGTCCAGGTGCCAGCAGCTGGGGAGATTGGGGATCCAGGGAGAGCTACTGGGTGGACCAAGTGTCTAAGCCCAGCTGTTGGAGGGACCCACATTGCACATATGCATATACACATCCCACTAATGGGCCTTCCTCCTGATCAGCCAGAGAGGGGAACAGGATGAGGCCATTGGTGCTGTTTGTGTGAGTGCTGAGTGTGTGTCCATGCTGAGAAGTGTGGCCGGCCATACATATACATATATATATATGTATGTATGTATACACACACACACTCCTATGTGTTGTATGTGTGTGTTTGTGTGAGTGTCTACTGGGAATGCATTCTCAGCCTTGCTACTGGTTGGACCTGGGGACATGTCTCTGTGGCAGCCTTGCCCCACTGGGCAACCAGATTTGACCTCCTTACCTAAAAATACCCATGAAACAATAGAAAGATGGTGGTATTGGTCATGTTCTGCACGTAAAATTCATTTACATGCTAAATGTTGCACACGAGAGCTATACGCTCCAGAACTATCTCAGAAGCTGACTACTGAGGATTCTCTACAAAGATCTGAATTTTGCCCTATAACAATGTAATTTACTCAGAGAGTTTGCAACTGGGGTCCCATGTTCTTTGATATTAATAGGTGACATTAGAGATATCTTGGTCCCCACATTGAGGTAAGCGAGGACAGAGGGGCAGGATTAGGAAGGCAGAAATCAGGAAGGAATACTATTTCAAGGTATTTTGTATTGTAAGAATACTACTATAATTGTTAATAACATCTTTTCTAACTAAGATTGTTTTCCAATAAATTGGCTCTTGTTAGTCAGGCTCTATAGCAATTGTCATGGTTAGAAAGAAGAAAAATTTAATACCCGCCAGCTGTTAAGTCTTTAAACGCTTTCAAATTCCAATGGCTGTTCATCCAAATATGTACAGCAGGATATATACCTTCTATTTTGTGAAGAATCTGACAGTGAAAGGAAGAAAGCATCCCGCTCCCCTCCTTGCACCCCTTACTCTGAGTGTGTCATCACAGCCTATGCACAATCAGCTCTGAGAAAGTCCTGCCCCGCTTCTGACTCCAAGGGAAATTCGTTATGTGCATTCAGATCTACAGCAGCCCACTCATCACTGTCCCGGGGACAATTACTGCAAACAATATGCTGCTGGAACCGCACAGCTGCTGGTTAAGCCGTACTCGGCTTTATTGCAAGGCTTTCGGGTAGAAAGGCCGAGAAATCTGAGGCATAGTGGTTAAATGACACAGGGAAGGAGAGAGGAGCAGCCTACTTAGCAGCTGTGTGCATAAGGAATTATTCAGAGATTCAGCAGTTTTCCTCCTCTGTAAGATGTATTTTTTTCTCGGGGAGGGGAGACCCACCACCAGACTGGAGCAAATCCAGTGGAGGCCACCAAGCTGGTTGGGGGGCTGGAGAACAAGCAAGAAAACAGGATGGTTGTCTGGAGCTGAGCTTTGTGTCACCACTGTTGTGCCCATGGTCTCCCAGAAAGAGGCAAGTGTCCCTGGACAGTCAGCCTAGCACTTCTGGGAGGCATCAGAGGGTCCAAAATAACCAACATGGACCAACAGGACTGTATGGCCCACATGCAAGTGGACGTAGCAAAGATTTCCACATGGACAGCTGGACTCATGCGCAAGATCCTCAGATGTCACTTGGACAAAATTTTCAGCTGGGAAAAGACAACACATTTAGGGAAATTCCAGTGAATAACAGCTCTGCTAAAGCTCACTCAGAAGACCTGTATTTGTCTTGAGGAGACTAGTTGATGAATACTAACTTCTAACTGTGCAGCAACTTGTCTAAGCTTTTGAGCTCTCTGGACACTGAATCACACAGACGGCATTGGCAAAGACTTCCCTTGGGAGAGCACTGATAAATTGCATAGCCCACTGAGAATTAATTCTCTTCCTGAAGAGTTCTGATAACAACAAAGTGCTGACCTGCTTTTTTTTTTTTCTTTTTTCTTTCTGGTGGAGGAAATTTCTGGTTTCCAACTGAAAATTTAAATCATCTTTATTTGGGAAGGTTTCAATAGGTTAAAACAAAGGCAAAAAGGAATTTGCCTTTGACAAGTCATCTTGACAAAAGAGGAAGACAGAAACATTTTGAGGCTGGTCCGCCTGCAAATTCTATTGAATAACATCCTTTTGTGCTTTTTGATGCAGAAAGAACTGTGGTGGATTCAACACTGATTACACAGAGTTTGGCACACAAAGAACTACTTAAATCAGCATACAGACCCCACATTTGTTCAGTGTGCTTTTAAGGCCTTTGTATGTGGGACATCATTCCTGATTCTCACCTCCTTTGTGCTCTGGAATACCCCAGAGCCCGCTGAACCAACCTTTAATGCTAAGCTGAAATTTTGTAATGGCAATAAAAAAAGATGTGCTGTTTAAAATTATAAAAGAATTAAATATGGTTAAATTTGAAGCTGTTCTGGCAAAGTGCAATAGTAAAAGGCCATTAAGTGAGATGTCCATTTATAGAAAACATAAGATATAAAATTCATTTTTAATGGACTGTTTCCATGGAAATGTTCTTTAGTAGAGACATTTTATGGTGTATTAAGCAGCACAAGGAGTTAAGATGACTGTAGTGGTGACTGTAATGCAGGGTCTATGGTTTGTAAAAAATTGAAACCATTAAAAGGTTTACAGCCAAGAGAGTGAGGAATATTTCAAAGCCGTTTATCACTCACTCGGCAAAATTGAGTGCTAAAACTCAGCACATCTAGCAAAATGGAATCCCCTCATTAACTCATTATCAGAACGTTTCAGAAAAAAAGGGAAAATGTGTGCCTTGATTATGGAGGTAATAATAATTATAGATAATTTGTACATCCTCATTCCATTCATTGATGGAATTTGAAGCATTTTAGAAATATTAATTAAATAACTCTTGCTGTGCACAATAAAATCCCTCTGCACAGTAAAACCTTGCTTTTACTTGCAGCTGGCTCCATATGCCCGAACCTAATGGTTGTCACGTAATATTGGCATTTTATTAACATGCTGCTGAGACCATGGTCTTGCCCTGAGAGGTACTATATAGAGCCTAGTCCGTGTCCCAGAGAATTTAAAGTCTATTCAGATACGAGTGAAAAAGGCTTAGAGAAAAAAAAGCAGAGTCACAGGAGGAGAAGGGCTTTGCCTATTATTCTGAGACTTCACTCTTCCAGACAAAGGATCAAATGCTCAATCAGCATTCCTTTGACAATGCATCTAAGAGGTCTAACTCAACATGCCCGACTCTTTCCAGTGACTCAGATGGGTCTTATTTTCAGTGAGTCCCAACAACATGAATCTCTGATGGAATGGTATGGAGTCCTCCCTTTGCATCCATGAAAAACTCAGTTCAGGGGTGTCTAGCTCCAGCTAATGAGGGAAAATGCCCATGCACTAAACATCTGTGTTCACTGTGCAATAGAGCAATGTTATCAAAAGGTAAGATGTGGGAGATGCAATACACAGCTTGTGATGGGGCAGCCATCATGATTGTCTCTATCTCCTCTTTGGAATGAAAAAAAGTTTAAATTCCATCTCAATTTTGTGGCAGGAGGCCCAGAGGTGACCAAAAAGAGACATGAGGTACTGGAATGCATCTAAAATTTAGTCTGGGCACATCTGAGTTTGTGTATGCAGACACAGGTCTAATTAGGAGAAGTTCTTCATCTGTAAGTTGAGTCTGCAGTAAACACCAGATATGATACCATTTTGAAGCTCTTTGAAGTAAGGGCACAGCAGGAGCACCACTTGCTATTTAATATGATTGAAGAGCTGAATAAGGATGAGGGCAACCTCAGCTGAGGCTTTGCATCTGGCTTCAACCTTTATGCACAAGGGTGAGTGAGTTTGCTTCCTCCGTGGCTACCAGCTCAGCCCTGGGAGCTTGCCTTCTGCTGACAGCACAGCAGGAATTTAATCCAGATGTCAAACTGCCACGATTCCTGCAAATGGCTGGTCTATCGGAAATCCATAGGCAGGTTGCATCGGTACACATCAATTAAGCACCTTCCTGCCTCCAGCCTCCTGAGTGGAAACCCGCTGTACTGGAAAGACTGGTAACAAATGACCCTGCTCTTTCCTCCAGCTAGTAACAGGAAGGACTTCACCTGCCAGACAGCTGGCCCTTGTTAATAAAAGGTCCTTACCGGTGAGCCAGAGGCATGTTTAGTCAAGTCTCTGGTTTGTTGTTTGCTTCACGGGCACTCAGAGAAGCAGAAGGAAGTTGCTTTAATGTGAAGTGACAGTTTGCAACTGAGACTATTTCTCTCTGTCGGGGAGACTAAATGGCCAGGAAGAGCCTTCAGGTCTGAAGAGGTCCCACCATGGAGGGATTCAGTTCTAATGCCACTTCTTGTCCCTTCTCTAGGTACCATTTGCCTCCCTTTTCACTGTAGTTTTAGAAGTTCAATCTTGTCTATGGTTAGTTCTGTACTGAGCAAGCCATTCTTCACAGTGCATTTTCCTTGGGAAAAAAGGTGGATGCTGTCCAGATGGAAGGTTGGAATTGCTCAAGGAAAAGCAGACACAGCAGGCAGTTTCTGGACCCTAAGCAATGCTCCGGCAAGCCCTGTCCTTCCAGGCCTAGTCCTCTGTGGCCAATGGTTGCCGAAGCCTTTCTCACTCCACACCTGGGCTTTCACAGCGCTCCATCAGCATTGCCTTGTTTTTAACCAAGTTCTCAGCTGTTCTGCTCTCTGCCACCATGGAAACCCGGAGCTGGTCTGCTTCCCCTCAGCTCTGCCATCTGCTACTCTGGTTGTGAGCCTCTTTGGGATAAAGACCTATGCCTGTATGAGCTAGTGGAAAATGGAAAAATAGAATGGGACTCCGTATGGTCATATTCTTTCTTCATTTTCTTAAAATGCGTACTTTAGCGAGCTCTATTTCAAAAGGCAATGCTCTAGTTCGGCCCTCCCTCTTCACCAAGTTTTCCTCTGAAGGGCTTAAAAGAGCCTGTTTAGTCTATGTAATTTTATTTTTCATTTTAAAAAATAGTCCAAAATGCAATCAAGATATCTAGTAATGCTTTTTGTGTCTCCTCAGCAAAATCCCATAAAGCTTTTGGTTAACTCTGCATAAACCATCTTGGGAAAAAGATACAATTATTATACAAACACAAAAGCAGGCCAATCTCTTACTCAAATCTTTTTCCTTCAAAAACAAATCACTCAAGTGCTAAAAGCTCATGGAGCCAGTGAGCGGAAAAAACACCAGAAATAACATCTAACTCCGTTCACCCACTTTCTGTGGCAGAGACTCCTTACAGTATAAAGTGAAGAACAGGCTCAAGGTGAAATGAAGAAAACCAAGCCCCATGTCCCGTATATTTTCTGTGCACATTGCTAGAGTGTCTGTACTTGGTGCTCAAAGTGTCAACACCGTGCCTAGGAATAGCTCAGCATATGCTTTGGAAGAGCTGAGATTTGCTAGCTGACTGGGCCAAATCCAGTCCTGATTTATGCACCCTGTACAAATAAGAATTTAACCTGTGAGAGAAGTTGAGTCTGCTCAGACTTCCCACCTTAAAAGAGCTCCAGAGCTCTGGCTAAGACTTTATCTGACCTTGTGCTTACCTATGTGAGTACAGGTAGGACTGGACTGAAGAATGGGCTAATACCCACATTTAATTAGCAGTGCCAGTGCCATCTTGTGTATTCAGGAGGCTGCAGGTTTAAAGACATCTCTCACCAAGGTGCAACCTCCTGTTTAATGTGTGTAAGATATGCAGGATGCTGACTTAAAAATGGAAGAAAAGGCTGTATTTATTGATTTATTCCTTTTGGGTGAAAGGCAGATGGTGGTGCAGCTTGGGCAGTAAGACAAAGACAAATGCCCTTGCTTCTTTCCCTTGTCCAAGTGCAGTCTCTGTGTATGGTCCCAAACAGGATGCTTAGAGCCTCCAGCCATAAAAAAGAAAAGCTTCTTTACTAATCATATGATCTCAGAAAGTGATTTCTGACTGTAAAGCTGCGTCAGGACTTCACTGCTTAGTATTAGAAGGGGAGGTGAGAAAGGATTTAGAGCTACCTTGGATAATACAGGGACATGATGCCCTGGCCTGGTTCTTGGGGAGTTTTTGTAAAACTTTATTGAATTTGTTTGGTGGAGATATGTCTGAAAAGAAACATAAATAAAAGTATGAGGAAGGGAGGAAAATGGCTTGAGAGAATCTACATCCAACTGAAGAACCAGGGACTGTGAAGACAGTGTGATGTCTGGGAATAAAAATGAGACAAATAATTAAAGGACTAAAAAGGTATTTCCTCTCAATGGAGGTATGAACAGTCAGGGAAGAAGAAGAAAACACAGAGGCCCACAGGGGCCACCTGGGAAGTGAAACTGTTGCTTATTAATTATTCTAAAATCATCAACATTTTTTTTTCTCATATATGCCCTGAGTTTTTTCTCATGTAGCAAAAGCGAAACCAAACAAAGCAAACATAAGAAACACTTAGTTTATGAAAACTGCCCACTTGATTCACCACTGGCCATAGGCTCCAAATAGGAGCATTCAGATCTGCTGAATAAACCCACCCAGTGGAAATCCAGCAAGGAAACGGTGATGAAGAATCATCTCTCTCTTTCCATTGGCCTATAAATACATGGCTTTGGGCCAAAGTGAGAGACAATATTGAGTATGTATTTAACACCCAGTAAATCTCTACCTGCAGTAGGAAAAACTCGAGGCTCAAAACTTTCCCTTGCTAATTAGGTAAGTGTTGCAGTGACCAGACTTGGATATGCCTCAGGGCCTGCCAAGCCATTTGGCATGAACCCCTCTTCTCTCTTTTCTCTCAAGTGCAGCCTCTTTATTAATAGAGGCTATAAAATATTCCCTTATTTTATGGCTGCACAAATATTCCTACATGTTCAGCTATCAAAAAAGGCTTTCCTCACAAAGCCTGGGCATAGGTGGGTGGCTTGAAACCTCACTATGTGAGAGATGATACAAGCCTTGACAGATAGTATGATAGCAGAGATATTAAGAAAACTTCTCTCCTTGGGCTGCCCATACACTTAATGAGGCCTTTCAGTTTAGATCCCCCATTGCATCTCTACTCTCCCATTAATGTTCCCACTGCTCCTCATGGCTGCTCCTCACGTGCTGCCCATTAAGGAGAGATTAGCCTCTGATGAATGGCAGGCTCCTTCCCTGAAAGCACAGCTGACATTCAGATGTATAGCACAGGAACTCATTAGGAGCAAGACCGGTTTCAGTGATAATAAACACTTCAGCAAAGCGCTTAGGAAGGTGCCTGTCTGACTGCCCACTCTGCTCTCCCGTCAAGGCTGCGAATAGCCCTTCAAGACAGAGACATTATACGTGGAGGGATTGAGGGATAAAATTAAGGGGAAAAAAAAGAAAGGAAAAGATTAATGTATTTATTGGGTATTAACTTTATTGTGTATGAACTATAGAAAGAGATTAGCCTTAAGAGCCAATGTGAGAGAAAATACTGTACTGCACTGTCTAATGTGCATGTGTGTTTCACTGCCGTGGGACGGGGGAAGTCAGAGCTGTCCGTGGGGGATCATGAACCCACACGGGAAATGGAGCAACTCCCTTCGAGGGACAGAGGCTTTACCTACCTCAGTAATGATGTCCCCACCATTTCTGTCACGATAGAGCTCCTCTCTGGTTTAGCTCACTTATCCTCACATTGCTCCCAGGAAGGAGGGAAGGGAAACAAGTTTAATTTTCCAGTTAGGAACTTAATTGCAAAGGTTCCAATTGCTCAAGGTCTGTGTATGTAGGAGCAGGGACTGGATCCCTTAGATGTTGGATAAAATCCCTAGTCTGTGGGTTATCCTTCCTGAGGAAGGGGTGGATAGGAGCTGTCTGCTGCTAATGACACGGGAAACTCATGGTATGTGCAAGGCTATCTATGAAGGGAATGGTGATGGATGATGACAGATCAAGTCTACCAGCGAGCACCTTGCAGCACACTTTGTGCACTAAACCACGGTGCCCTGTGCACCCAACCACGCAGTACTAACAAAGGCAATAACACCTTCAGCACCACCTTAAATCTGCCCCAGAATATAGCAGGGGTGTGATTTACTTAATGAAAATATCTATGTCGCATGCTGAAAATATCTACCTACAACAAGGAATATGTCCACAAACTTATTCTGACTATATGTATTGTTGGTACTGAGAAGAGAGTGTAACTAGGCAGACTTTATTTACTGGTTCTTAGGGGTGGAAGCTGCTCTGTTTTAGATGTAGTTTAGGCTGAAAATGCAGATTTTAAAGGGAGGTCATGTTGTGACATTTGTTTTCGCTGAAAATATCAGGTCAGGAGAGCTTTGCTGTTTTGCTTGCATGTAAGTCTTTTCCCTAATGTGTTTGCCACCCAAACAGTTAATTATCCTTCAAGATCCCACAGAGCGGGAAGTCCTGTTTCTTAAGCACAAGTTGGAGGATCCCAGGGTGATGTTTTGCTGTCCTGAGCTGAGTCATAAACAGAGACAATGGTGAGGTAATACAGGAAAGTTATATGAAAGACGTAAGAAAGTGTCCCCTGGTACAATGGGAGTAATTCCCATCTGGGAGATGGGATATATTCATTTTCTAAACTGCAACTTGTGGTTTAATCTTTATTGGAACCTGTGCTCAAACTAGGGGTGGCATAAAACATTTACACTAGATGATGCACTGGTACACGATCCTACCTTTCCTTATTCATGTGGAAGACTCAGGATGGACTTCCAGATTAGTGTCATGGGAACAAATTAATTTTTTTCCTCTCCACAATGTGATTAGGGCTGGTTGTTTCTGTCTCAGTAGGAAGAATGAGGAAACAGAGGAGAAGCAGGGCAGAGAGTAGAGTGAGAGTCCTAGAGCAGGGCTTGGTGCTCCTGCTGCTGTAGGGAGAGGGAAAGATAGGAGAAAGCTCACTGAGATAGGACATCCCTCCAAAACCCTCCCATGTACCCAGCCTCTCCCTCAGCAGCAATAACCAACTTCTACCAGCAAAGTAGGCAGCAGACAATGGCCATTTTGCCACCTTAGGCAGTTTTCTCTTTTACTTACATCTAGAGCTGACCCCGAGAGGTCTTTTTCCAGGGAATAGTCCCACTAAGCAGTGCTGCACAACTGCACCAGGGCCCAGCGCCCCTTTAATTCACATGAAAATCAGTTTGTTTTCTTGGTGCCGAGGAAGAAAATTGGAAAAGTGGAAGGGGATGCAACACTAATTAACCTTGTTTTTAATGGAGAATTACTGCAATTATTTCACAACAGGACTCCAAAGAGTGCAGCACTGGCTTTGTACCTAAAGTGTCACCATTATTATGAAGTGTACTAGCCCTGGCATTGTGTGAGATTTTTCCTCTACGTGGTGCATGTAATGTGCTGAGAGGGAAAAACCGACCAGTTACACAAAGAGGGCACAGAGCATTGCAGCAGGGTTAGCAGGATACAAATTGTCTCAACAAACTGCATTTATTTTTAGCCAGGAGCTCTAAAGAACAGCTACGAGCCATTCTCCAGGGAAGGCTCAGGCAGCAAAAAAGCAACAAGCTGTTACATTCACCCCCTGGCAAAAGTTGAAAAGTTGAGCAATGGGAAGCAGCTTCCATCGGAGGTTGGGGACTTGCTCCAGGACAAAGGTTTTGCTCATTTCTCTGCCTTCTTTTCTGACAGCAAAAAATGCCAGAGGGCAAGTGGCAGTCAAGAACTCCTTCCTTTATTGTATGCAGACAAAGGGGTTTCTCCAGCAAGAGCTTTCTCTGATTTATTATCCAAAAAAAAAAGCAAAACATAATAACCTTGGGATATTAGTTCATGCCAAATGACTGGGAAAGAAGGGAACATTTCCAACTCAAAGGACAAAGCTTGTAAGTTGGCTCAAACCAAAGGCATCATCAGGGAGAAACCAAAGACTTTTGATTTGGAAACAAAAGGTTTTTGATATGTTTTGATCTTCTAAACTCCAGAGAGACAGTTACACACTCAATCTCCCCTCCTCTTGTTTTGAAACTCCCTTATGCTTAAGGCTCAAAGCTCAAGCACAGGCTAAAGTGAGAAGGCTCAGCCACTTGATGTGAATCATCTGGGCTCCAGCAACTTTCCACCCACATGCCTTCAGCCTATGACAAAGGCAAAGTGCTTAGACTAAGCTTAGCACCTGAAAAGGCATATAGCCCCATGTGGATCCATGTTAGCTTGGCCATATATCTGAGCCCTCAAAAGTCCACGAAGCAAAGAGTTGTTTTCCCAGGAAATGCAGTTACACACATTAGCTTGCGTTTTCCTAAGCGATGTGGATACTTTCAGTGCTTCAAGTTTTGCTACTGCCTCCCGAGTATAGGCAAACGGCAAGTTCAGAGTGTGTTTAGAAAACAAGCACCTTGGAGATACCCCAGGGTGAACACACAGAATTAGAGGCAGTTAGAAGTTGAACACCTTTAAAGATAGAGGTTGCGTCCCAACATAATTTTCTTAAAATGTGTCAAAAATGTACAAAGCTGTAGAATTGTTTTCATTACGACATTTCAAGCTTTGCTTACATTCCCGTACCCTTGCAGGGTTTTGGTTATGCTCCTCGCTTGCTTTCTTTTTAGCAGTCAGTAGATTTGAGGTAAAGAACAACCTTTACAATTTTCTGAGGACTAACAGCCATGTTCATTGCTGGACCTAACCACAGCTTCCAGGCATTTGATGCTGCCATAGTTGTACCTGAAACACGCAGGGGAACAGTCACCTTCCTATTTGAATAACCACCACAGAAGACTGCTTTAATGAGAATGACAGAGCTCCCTGCAGAGCTGCACTGAAAATCTGCTGTTGTCTGTGAGGTTTCTCTCTGTCTGTCCTGTCAAGAAGAGCATTGCTCATTCTCCATGCTGGGTATTGGAAACACCTATCCTCTCTTTGCATCCCTGGTCAGCAACAAGTAGAGCAACCTCCTTTCCAGCCTATGACACATTAGTCATTTGAGAGACTAAGCCGCAAGCAGAAGATACCAATGTTCCTGGTACAAGGAGAAAGGCCTGATATGGAGGAAGGGAATCTACTTCCTCCTTCTGTAAGATGGGAATGAAGCTGGTATGGCCACTCCAGAAGTAAAGTTCTGTGTGCCCTGTGGCATGTGACTCAGGGGAGAAGTCAGTGCACAGACTTGCACTTGGGAGGGGTTCCAGGAAAATGGTGGCAGCTCAAAACCCTTATGAATAAGGTTGCTGAAGGGCCATTTTAAAAGAAATGCATGGGGGAGAATATCCCCTCTTTCCCTTTTTGCCTATATATTTTTGAATGGTATTAACATTGAGCCAATCCATTCTTTTCTCCCCCAGTATGCATGACAAATATGGTTGCAAAATAGTCATGTCTTGAAGGCCATTCTACGGTGTCAATGCTGCTGCTGCATTTCACATTTCCCAAACTCCAGTGCTGTCAGCAGTGGAAAGGGAGCTACATGGGACCCCTAGTTTGACAGAAAAATATAAGGACACTAGTTTAAGGAGAGGAGACGAGGCAGCATTATGTTCAAAGCAATGGGCAGCTGAAGGACATGGAAATGAAGCTCATAAGGAATACTGCTGTGTACAAAGACAGTTTTCCTCTTTCATCGTCATTCAGCTTTGTTTTCATCTTCCTCAGAGAGCTTGAACTTGATGACGGAGGAGAATGGATAACAGTGGAGGCATCTCAGGGCAGGAACAATGCCCACAGAGAGGAAGGAGCTGAGGAAATATATTAACAAGCCCCCAAGAGTGACTGCTACAGCTTCAAAACAAAGCTGCTTCCAAAAGCAGCTGCTAGAAATGACAAAAAAGCAAACCTCCATTCTGTTACTGAACTTGGACATGATCCCTTCCATTCATATAGCATTCACATACCCAGCTCTCAGGAGCTGAAGTGTAGGCTGAACAATAGCTTTCAGCCTAATATACCATGTTTTCTCAACAGAAAAAGGTTGAAAAGGAAAAGGGTGATATTGTTTTGTTTGTATCATTGTGGTGAGTATCAGAAGAGAACGAAGAAACAGGTGTGTAAGAAGGGCAAGGCGGAAGAAGATGGATCATGACGTAAGAGAACATGGTAGGAGGGAGAGCAGATTCCTCCAGGTCTCTTCCAGATTTCGTGAGGGAGGCGATATGTTCAGGGAGAGAAGTAGTAGGTTCATTTCTTAAAAGCCAGTTCTCCCTTTTGAAATCTCAGATTCTGTTCTCCCCATGAAGAGCACCAAGATGCAAAGGGGATTTATTTATGGGCTCTGCTGTCCAAATCTATTACTCTGCACCTGGGTGCAGGTCTATAGGACAGAGTGGGCAAAACACAAGAGAAAGAGGAGACATTCAGGAAGGAGAAGTCATAGGAAGAAAAAAATAGCTTAAAATGATGTAGTAGTTTGATGGTCTCTTCAACCTTCCATACTTGATGCAAATCCAGCATGGATTATATATATACATGTGTGAAGAGAGAGGAAGATGTCAGTCCTATTTCTAGCTGCTGACCATTCCTCTTCCGGACTCAAAACCACACAGCAGTGAGAAGGTTAGTCACGTCTTCAAGCAAAGCACAAAATAGAAAGCTGTTCTAAACTCATGTCCTACATTGTTCTGAACTCCAGTGCTCCAGGTCAGAAGGCATTTTTTTACAGGACTTACACAAAGATGCATGGTCTTCTCTGAGGGTAGCCAAGACCTGAGCAGAGAAATTTCATACCAGAGTTTGCTTACTTAACCTCTTCACAAGCCAGGGTTTATCAGCAGGCTGGAAAGCTGATTTTTATTGGATGTTTTTTCCAGGGATTAGGAAGAAACCTGTATATGCAAGGAGATAAGTAATGAATTCTCTCCTTAGGACCTGTGCTTCCTTCTAAAATCTCCATGCCTGTTCTTTCCAGGAAAGATACCAAGATATAGAAGGAATTTTTATATAGACTCCATCGTCCAGCTCTAGCTGTGAAGGCTTAATGTTGAAGAATACCTTGCCTCCAGCTCAGCCCCTTACGGCCTGCTTTGCAAAGCAGAGGCACACAGTGTGCTCTGTAAGTGCCTTAGCTTTTCTCACCTTATAGTGGGAATTCCAGCTGTGCTCACGTTTAGCAAATGCTGCCAGCAAACACCTTTCCTCAGAACTTTAAAGAGAAGAAAAAATTATGAAAGGAAAGAATCCCACAATCCTATCACTGACCAAGCCCAAACAGCTTTAGTGTGACAACATCTGCTATGCAGAATACAGGAAAAGCTGCAATTAGCAGCAAATTTTGGGACTGTTTTCCACTGAACTGCTCAGTGTTTAATATTCTTCTGTTTTACTACACCATTGAATACATAATATTTCACATTTATTGATTTAGTAAGTGTATGATGTTTGTTCATATTTCCCCAGGAGGGAAGATGAATGTCTCAGTTTGCCAGATTTATGACAAAATAACCTCTGTGTAGAGGAAAATGACCTCTCTGTGAGGAAGATGTATGCAAATATGAGCTATAACTAGATTAGGAAAGCATTTCTCCTCCTTGAGGCCTTTGGTTCCTCAGAATACTAGCCAGATATCTCTATTACCATGGTCTGTAGCTAAATAATGGTTTAACAAGGATTACTGGCATGGACTTAAATACTCAGATCCCACCTGGCTGTGCTTGGATCTTGAATTACTTTGGGAATGAGAATTCACAGTCTTGTTGACGAGCACACAGTGGGTTTTCGGTGGAGTGCAGGACTCCAGGATACTGGTAACATCCAGCTTGATCCAGTGCCTTCTCTTTTGATTCCCCATGGGAAGTTATTTAATAAAATGAGCATTTGGCATGAGTCAGTTAATTGACTTTGTACCTTTATCTGAGGATCAAAGTGGCACATCTTCCACCATCTCAGGGATTAGAGACGCAATGAGCAGATGATCAGGGAAAGGCTATAGAAAAAACAAAAGGCAGAGTTGAGAGGGATGATTCCCAGACAAATTAATTCCTACCCCCACCCCCCAGCTCCCAGTGGTTTACAATTTGATATGAGCTGTTCCTAACAAAGAGTCATGATTTCAGACAGAACATTCAAAAGTTAGAAGGAAAAAAAAATCAACATGGGAGAGTTTTGCAGACCCATTGACAGTTAAAGAACAGTTGAAGGAATAACCCACTGGACTGTGGGGAAAACTCAGATGTATTCATGCATCTCCTTCCCTTTTCGCTGTCTGTACGCCTCAGATCAGGCCACCCCCTTCTGCATGAATGCTGGGAACAGTTTGGGTGTACTTTACATTTTCTGCCATTAAATAAATCGATCTGCATCTAAACTCACAAACAGATCAGGAGAGGAGGGGCAGGGGGAGCGCATCACTGGAAAAATTAATTTGCACATGAGTCTGAGCAACAAGAAAAGTTGCCTTGGAGCTGCTCATTAGCCAAGCTGATGACAAAGGAAAAATAAAAAGAAGGTAAGTTTTAAAGGCATCTTTCTAACCAAGGTACTCAAACATCCATTTCCATCTGCCCGGGATGAGCAACTTTGCATGAATTAGGCTCCTGTGCACCATATGTCTATTTATTTCCATCTTTATCCTCTTTGTGGAGCTGTCTGAAGACAGCATGCCAAGTCACTGTTTTAGAGGTTCAGAAAGATCAGTGCCTGGAACAAAAAAGCAACAAACCAAAAAACACCCCCAACAATCCTCCTAAAACAAAATAAAAATAAAACAAAACCCTGCCTAATCACTTTCACAAGGGAATTAACATAATTTGTTGCCACTTTAGATGTTTTTACTGACAAATGCTCTAACTGAAGCCAGGCGAGAGGTAATTAATAGCTAATTTCCACTTTAACTGAGCTTAAATAGTAGTTAGAAATGCTAAAACTATCACTAGTCACACACACACAAGGTTATAAACCATGGAAGAAAAGGCTGGAGAAGACGAGGTCACTTAGCCCTAAGTGTCCAGGCCTGAAGGTAAGAGCAGATGTTTCTAAACTATTCCTGATAATGTTTGTCTGATCTGTTCTTCAAGACTTCTGTTCCTGTTTGGAGCCAGGCTACTATCATTATCAGGACAGTTGTTAGGAGGGAGCTTTTGGGCATCTAATTCAAAGTTAAACAGAGCAAAAATGAGCCTTTTGCAGTAAATTTGCATATACACATTTTGGAAATATGACACTCCTGGACCTTCTGTGAAGTAACAATTTTTGTTATTAATCAAATGGAAGAATCTATATTGGAATACCTCCTGAGCATCTGCTTTTGGGAGCTTGTGGGCAACAGAGGGAAAGGAAGCTGATGGCAATGATTTGAAAGTGAAGTACCCTGAAGGAGTCGAGATCTGGTCTCTCGCTATTTTAAATGTGAATTTTGTGCCACCAGAAGGATCCAGCTGGGTATCTACTGAAGTAGAGGTCACCTAGCTAGTTAGAAAGCAGATGTCCACAGGGAATATCTAGACTCTTCATTTTATTGGCTTATCTTCATGAAAACACCACTGATACATTTTAGCTTTGGTAACAAAATATTAATAATTGCTTTCATTCACTTCTGAAGCACAGGATTTTATGATTAAAAGTACACAAAAAAATCTGAACATATTGATTCTTATGTATTTGTTTTACTTTTTTTTTTTTTTTGTATGACTTCTTCTGTTCTGTGGAAGTTGCTCTACACTTTTTGTGATAACTGTGATGTATTCCAGGTGATTAAAGTGACTCTTCCAACTGACAGAGGAAACTGCTTCAAATAATCTGTATAACTGATGGAGATGATGCATCTTGAGGGACTGTGCAAAGTTATTCTCGGTGTTCTAAGACATGGCTGAATATCACAACCTCCATTTATTGTAGATAAGATCAGAGATGGTCAGTCAGTTGGCAACATTCATGGATTATTCATTAATTTGCACTGTCTGCATTATGCTAACTGATAAGGCTGTCACAAGGTCTAGAGATAGCTTCCTCCAGAATAGGAGCCTGACATTGGAAGAGTGACCGGAACCAGACACCATGAAATAACACTTAAAATCCTTTCTTCTTCTGGGGCCATGATCCTTGAACTAAACATGAAGACCTCTCTGATGGTTGCTTCTAGGCAATATACTTATCTAGGTCAGTTTGCAACAAGAGTTACTCAGTGGCTTTGACTTCAGTCTGTTTGCGCCTTTTCCAGTTTTGTCTGTAATGCTTTTTCTTGAATAAAGCTGCACAGAGCTGGAGCAGGATATATGGGCTCCATAGATGCACTAGCTGCTTCACCCAGTTTGCAAGGCCACAGAGACAGCTCACATCCTCCACAGTGACTGAAGTAAAGGGAGATAATGATATGGAAGGGATTGAGACTTTCTCCACATTATTAAGAGAAAATTCGTATATACATTGTCTCTTTATGGACCCTGTATGGACTCTGTATGGATAAGTGATTCAAGAGGAGAAAAAAGCCAGATTGTTCCCTAGATTAGATGGTTTATTCGATCACCTTCAGGATTATGCCTGTCCTGGTAAACCAAAAAGGGCGTGGGTCCGTTCTTTCTCTGAAAAATGATGCAAGATATCTCAGAAAACATCCATATGGCTTTACTCCACTCTCCTTCGCGAGAAGTGTCTCCAGCCATGCTACATCTGGGAACAGCCACTGGCCTCTGATATCCTCCAGAACATGTCCTGACCTTTCCTGGAAAAGTGCTAGTTGGCACGGACCAAAACTATGCCAGGAATGTACTAGCAATTAAAGGGTATGGCCTGACACAAGACCAGCACTTGAATCTGTACCCTGGACCTATTCGCTTTGCTAGGAAAGAGCTAACATCTAAATCTGTAATACAGTGTTGAAGTACCCATGACTGATCTCTCCGACTGCTGAGATCAGCATCTGCTGAATGAATGTAGATCTTTGGAGGAGAGCACACCAAATAAGAAACACAATACAAATATTCAAAATAGAAAGATGCATCAATAGCTTATTTCTCCACCTTAACTTGCTTAACACATGCTGTTGTACAAAATATAACATTTCATTAGTTCACATGTTCTTTAGCAAGGCACCCACCTCCTCTGGCTGATTGATCATTCTCTTACAAATACACAAACAAAAGACTAATTTAGATATAATTTTGTCTGGCTTTAACATCCAGCCACTGATTCTTCTGATGTTTATCTCTTCTTGTTTTTACTAAATAACTCATAGTATCTTGTCTTTGCTCAGACAAAGTAATGAAGTCTCTTCTTAATCTTCTCTTTATTAAGCTAAGCAGGTTGTGAGGAACTTTCACCAGGTTTAACCCCTCCCCCCCTTCTTTGTATGTATTCTGGGTTTTTTAAATGCACTGTGTCAGTGTCAGTCTCATCCATACTATGTTTTCAGACCAAATTCACTTCCTTAAACCTTCAATAATCACATGCATAATTTTTGCTGTAGCATTGTTCTGGGAAAGAAGTTCATGTTGAATTGTTTGTATTGCCCACTCTGGAGCTTAAATTCTCTTCAGATTCTGTTTTTCTTGATGCAGTTCCCGTTTGGATCAATTGGTCTGCATTCCTTGTTTGTGGATATGAAAATTTGCATTCAGATGGGCCAACTTGACTCATGTTTGAACTGGTCAAGTGTCGCGGCCCGAAAGGAGTCGTTCAGGACGACCTCCCTCCCCTTGGGGCCAAACGACCAAGTTCGTGATGCCCTTGGACTGAATTAAGGTGAAACGACACCAGCCAACCAGTTTTAAGATTTATTAACACAAAGATAAGGCATGTGGTCAAATAGGATAATTCAATGGTGAATACTGCAACTAGCTAGACAAAACAGATCTTACCAACATTCAACAAAGAGAAGGGGAAAGAGAGAGAGAGAGAGAGAGAGAGAGAGAGAGAAAGATATCACCACCCGTGGATCCAGCGGCGTCCTGTTGGTCCTCTTCCTTTGGGAGTCTCGGCAGTGGGGGGGGTGGGGGGGCTCCCGTCTGGTGGTAGGTGGCTCCTCTTCACCCTGGGTGTAAGTTTTGGTGGTGCGCGTGCAGTAATTACAACTCGAGTTGGGTCCGACCCTAGGTTAGCTCAGAATGACACGCGTGCAGTGGTTACAGCTCGAGTTGGGTACCTCCAAAGAGGGACCCTGAACAAAGAGATCCCTGGGCAATTATAGCTTTTTCAAATTAAGTTTCCCACCCCCCCACGTGGTAGTTCAGACCAATAGTAATTTTTGAGTCTGGGGTCTCCTGCTCCTTATTGGATCTCATCGTTGTTCCTAGGCAGGCTGTTTCTTTTCTCCCTTATCTTTTCTGTTGCAGTTTCTGCAGACAGGTGTGTCTTCCTTCCTATAGGTGTGTCTTCCTTCCTCGGGTCCCACCATCACCTCTCAAGGTCTTGACAAAGAGGTGGTAACTCCAGCAATTAGCACCGTTTCAGCAGTGCACAGGAATGCAAATTGCTGGTAACGCCCTTATCATTCCCGCCTGCAGCAGCTCTGGGCCCTTTCTCACTGTACTAGGGAGTGCGGCCTAAGGCTTCAGCAAATTTAGCCACTCATGCCAAGCAAGTTTTATAGAAGTTGTGCTAAAAACGGACAATAATTTACAGTCCAGATCCCAAAGTCTCTGCCCGATTGCGGTCTCATTCAGTGCAGGCTCGGTGTGTTCTGGGTGGTCGCAGGGAGACCATCTCGGGGGTCGCAGCAGCCCAGTCCTGTTTCCGCCAGGGACAGATGGCTTGTTCGGGGTTATGGCCTGCCTGCACCCCATGCACCAAGAAATGTTTAAGGCAAAAAAATTCATTCATCTGTCCGCCACACCACCCTGTGACTTAAACATTGATTGGTACGTCTCCTTCCTGAAGTCTTCATGGCCTTCATCCACAGTGGTGATATGAGACAGAGAGAGAGATCAGAAAGAAGTATAGAAATAGTAGAAGTGCGCACAGTAGTCATGAACAATTATTAAGAATATCTACTTTTAACAATAATATGTCCAAAACTAATCAATTTTCTGAACAATAACTTCTTTTGACAATAACATATCTAAAGAACAATATCTTAACATATCTAAAGCTAACAATAACATATCTAAAAATAACCACACCAAAATGTGTCCCAGGAAAAGTTTGAGGATTTGCCTATGGCTCTGGGGAGTCATTGGAGAAAGGTGATCCTTTACAATGACAATTGTGAGGCAAACAAGGGCATATTAAAAGAACAGTTACAGCAATAGCCAAAGAACAAGTACTGCAACATGAACTAACATAGCTGTGTATAACATCTTCTTTTCCATTCTTCTAGTATAATCCACCGATGTATCTGTCGTCCAAGTTGTGACGGGGCGTGTGTGGGGGGTACCTCTTTCTGTTATCCTCAGGGCTCCAGCGTCGCAAGGATGGTTGGGGATTGTTGACTGCGGCCCTCGTGGTTGATGCCAAGGCTGATGGCCGTTGTGGCGCATGCGTGGTTTGAGCCTGGGTACTCTAGTCACCTGACGCGTTTTATTGTTTTCTACCCACTAAGTTCCGGTGGGTCACCAGGACCAGTTTTACAGAATAGATAAACATATCATTATAGCAAATCACAGAGTACCTCCTATGGTTTCTTTACAAAAAAATATCTGGATTATAGTTGTCCTGATCTCTATTGCCTATCTCCTCGCCATTCTTCCGTGTGTAACCATGCACTCCACCCCGTGAGTTAAAAAGGTTCCTCAGCCTGGTCTTAAATTGCTATTTCAGCCTTAGGGACATCGATTAGGCCCTCCTCGTCCTCCTCCTTTGGTAGGGGAGCATAATTAGTCAGTTGGACCATTCGTATGTTAACAGTTTTTATTATAGTTGATTTTACACAGGATATTGCTATGCTTACGATAATCACAACTGCAATAAACATTATCACATATTGTATCAAACTTTGAATCCAACCAGCGACACTGAGTCCAAACCAACTAAATATTTTTGAAAGCCAATTAGAATTCATTGATTCTTGGAGCTCACGGGTGTCTTTTGCCACTTGTCGTATCCTTTCTAGTTGGTCATTAAGGTCCAGTGTAACATTAGGGATATAGATACAGCAATCAGTACTGGAGAGGTTTAAGTAACCACAAAGCCCATTTTGATGTACCATCATCAAGTCTAGTGCCATGCGGTTTTGAAGAGCCATTTTTGATGTGGCTTGCAGTTGCTGATTAAGCAACTGTATACTAGCTTCAGTAGCATTAGCTAGTTTTCCTACTTGATAAGCTAACTTACTTAACCATATTCGCGTTCGCGTGGTAGCAGACCCAAAGCCCCAGAATCCTTCCATTCCCCAGGCTATGCGGGTGGCTACCCCTGGGTCTTGCCACCCTTCTACATCTCCGTCCAGTGTTATTTTTGCCCGTTTCATGCGGGATATCCAGTGGGGTCGGATAGGAGTCCGTTTCCACACAGGACATAATGTTGGGAGTCCCAAGGTACATTGGAGGTCAGGTAGCCCAGCCCATAAAGAAGTATACATATTACCATCACTGCAGGCCCAGATCAAACCAGCCGGAGCGTCACCAGAGGCAACATGACAGTCATTAGGAGGTGCAAAATTTTCACTCACTGATTTGTATGCTATGCTGTGATTTCGGCACAAACAGCCCATTTTTAAGGTGATATAAACTGGCCAATAGTATTCAACCCAATCATATTGTTTCCAGTTAGAGCAATTTATTACATTTTGGCAAGACCACAACGCTGACTTGTTTGATACTGGGGCAAAAGAGAGTCCTGGTTCGAATGGCGTGAAACCCCGATAGTCTAATCCAAACCAGGCACAATTACTCTTGGGCTTTTCCCTCTTGGGACAATCTTGCCCTCTGTTCCATTGAATGCACCAGGTTGTATTTATTGGTTGATTATACTGTAGGACATTAGTTGCTCGCCCCCAAGGTTGTAAATCTGTAGTTCCCCACGGGATCATATTGCAGGTGAAAGTTACGTTTAAACCTCTTTCGTAATATGTACAGTTTGTGCGATTGATGGTGGAAAAATTAAACGGTTGATCAAATTTCACGGAAACTCGCCTTCTATCTGGGGAATAAGGATTCACTATTTCAAGGATACCCCGGGTATTCCACAGTCTCAGCAGACTGCCTGCTATGTCTGTGGGAAGAATACCCATGGGAAGGGGGTCTTCTACAGATTTAGGCATAGGCAAGCAGGCAGTAATACTAGATTCATTTAGGGAAGTTGCAAACCCCTTTACCAAGGCTAGGATTAAGTTATCCTCCAAACCATGGGTGGCTTGGATTGATAAAGTTCGCTTATTTTTACCTTGGGTGTAATCCTGATTCTGGTGGTAGGTTTGCCATAGCACATATAAGCATATTAAGATAAGAAATATCTTTCCAACATAGGTCAAGAATGCCATTCTTGGCTGTTGTGTTTTCAACAACAAAGCTAATTATGATCGCAGCACACAATTACAAAAAAAAAAAAGATAAAAATAACTATTATAACTACCACAGGTAGTACCCGTCGAGGACACTCAGGCTCAACATAAGACAAGTCTTCTTCCCTAGTGCCCTCTTCCTTTTCTTCTCTTGGTCCTGTAAAGGGAAGGGAATCAGGTTCGGACCTCACAGCCCGACCACACTTTGACATTGTTGACCTAAAAGGAAGGGAGGATCCACCTGGTATGGATTCTGTGATCTTTCCCATGGGCATCAGTAGCTACCCATGCATACAGATTTTTTGAAGCTTTCAGTACTAGAGGTATTTGTCCCACAGTGGGTAAGTCCACCAGAACCGGTTGTCCCGGGTAATACAAGGGATTCCTTGGTTTCTTATTCTCCGTAGTCCCAGGTAAGAGGGATGGAGGATTAGGGCAAAAAGCAGTGAGTCTGGGGCAGCCATTTACTCCCCATCGTCCATTGACCTTAGTTACTGCATCAGATATTCGTCGCGCCCATCCAGGATTGTGTGGTCTCAGGGTTCGTTTTAAGAGTCCGTTTGTACGTTCTACAATACCGTTTGCCTGGGGATAATATGGGGTATGGAAAATCCATTGTATCCCTTCCTCTCGTGCCCATTCTTGGACTACTCCGGCAGTAAAGTGGCTACCGTTATCTGATTGGATAACTCGGGGTTTAGGAAAACAACTAAACCATGATTTCAGACTGTTTACTGTATATTCCCCTGTTGCTCGCGGGACAGCTTCAGCTTGGGTTAATCCTGAAATTACCTCGACTCCTACCAATACATGCCTTTTCCCTTCTGAGAGGCGAAAAGGGCCGATGTAGTCTATTTGCCAAGTGTCCCACAGCCCCTTATTGTCTCTTAAGTGTAGGGGTTGGTCCTTGAGAGGGTTATGTCCTTCTAATCGTGTACGGCATAGGCCGCATGCTGAGATAACAGTGTTACATAGCTCCCTGGTCACAGACCATCCCCTGCTGACTGCCTCTTTATAAAGGTCTTTACTTCCAGAATGGTCTCGTTTAACATGCAACCATTCTAACAGATGTTCCCATTTTTCCCCTTCTGCTTCTGCTGCTAATGTAGCTAGGCGGGTTAGCGAATCTACTTGGTTATTCAAAAGGTGAGCGGGGTGGTTTCCTGTTTGGTGTGCAGCTACCCATCCTACTAGGAAAGATTTCTGTTTGGCAATGCTGAGAATTTCTTCCCATTTCTCTCGTTGCCACACTGGTATTCGATTAACTTCCCACTGGTTTTGCTCCCAGAATGGGAGCCATTCAGTACATCCCTTGAACACAGCATATGAATCGGTGTAAATGAACACTGGTTCTGTGTTTTCTGCTTCTCGCTTTATCACACTCCAAACTGCTATCAACTCTCCTACCTGAGCACTCCCCTCCCCTTCCGTTACTATCCGGTCTCCTGAATCAACATGCAATGCTACTGCTCGGTATTTCCAGACCTTACCTTCTCTTTTAGAGGAGGCGTCAGTAAACCATACATTTTTTAGTTGGGATTCAAAAGGAGGAGCAGGTTTTATAACAGAAGGAGGAGGTTCCTGATCTGGGTGATCAGGAGGTGCATCCTGTATTTGAAGCATCTTAGGTGTACCCTCTTCTACCTTGTGTGTATGGTAGTAGTGATCTAACTGCGCATACCACTTCCTTACTGTTTCTCGTTGTGCAACCCCCATAGGAGGTGGAGTTCCAGCTAATATTGGCTTCAAGACCTTAAAGGGTCCTCTTAAAATAATCGATTGCTGTCGTATGACCCTTTCAGCTTCTTGCAAAGCCAGGCTAACTACAAAGAGGCCCTTCTCCCAGGCAGAGTATCGCTTCTCTGCATCTTTGAAACTGCGTGAGTAAAAACCTACGGGGCGAGTCGGACCTTCAGGCCCACGTTGCCACATATGTATAGATAATCCATGAATTGCAAAACCCCACTCAATATGGAGTGGATCTGTTGGGTGTATTGGCCCTAAGGCTTGATAAACCCCAGCCTCAAAGATTAACAATTCTAAGGCTTCCTCATGAATTGGGGTCCAATTCCAGGTAGCCCTTTTGCGTATCAAATCATATAAAGGACGTGCTATGATGGAAAAATCTGGAATGTGTTCTCTCCAAAATACCAGCAGGCCTAGGGCATGTTGTAATTCCTTCTTATTTCCAGGCATCTTTACTTGTTCAAGGGAGGTTAAAGTCTCAGGGGGAATACATACTGCTCCTCCCCTCCACCAAATGCCTAGGAATTTCACCTCAGAAGAGGGAGGCTGTATCTTTTCTGTCGGAATTTGGAGTCCTAAACTTTCCAAATGGCTAATTATTTCAGATTGGGTTTTTCCCACCGCAGTGGCATCAGAGCCGCCAACCAATATATCATCAATATATTGATATACTTTGACCCCTTTTTCAGGCGTGATTTGAGCAAGCTCTTGTGCCAGTGCGTAGTGGGCAATGGTTGGTGAGTGGCGGTATCCCTGGGGGAGACGTGTAAAAGTGAATTGCATACCCTCCCATGTAAAAGCAAAACGATCTCTATCTATTTCCTGCAAGGGGACCATAAAAAACATGTCTTTAACATCGATGGTTGCTAAAATTTGATGGGCTTGCTCCCGTATAGTTGCAATCAGTTCAGCTATATTAGGCACAGCAGCTGTTAAAGGACCTGTATTGGCATTCAGACGCCGATAATCAATTGTCAGTCTCCACTTTCCGTTTGGTTTACGGACTGGCCATACAGGGGAGTTATAAGGTGAGTGAGTGGGAATAATTATCCCCTGTTCTCGTAATTCAGTTATTACAGGGGCAATTCCCTCCCTTGCTCCTAATGGCAGAGCATAGGGTTTGACATTGGTTATTTTTGAAGGAGGAAGTGCGGGTGCTGACTGAAGCAGCCTCATCGAGGCTACAGGGAGCCCAAACGTCCATTCTTTTCCTCCCGAGTCTACCCAGGCACGGCCTTTTAGTAGGTCAAGTCCCATAATATTTGTTGGCAAATCTCCTAGTATCATTGTGGTTTCAACTGCAGATTCATCACCTGGCAGCCAGCATTTAATTCAGGCTGTCGGTTGTGGCTTAGAATTGCCAAAAACATCAGTGACCCAGATCGGTTTCTTATCAGCCACTATCCCATTGTTATCAGCAATATCCTTCCGAAGAGCTGATATCTGGGCCCCAGTGTCTACTAAGAAAGTAACTGGAGTTTTAAAGGGCCCTAGTGGGAAAGTTATCAACAAGTCTCCTCTGCTGTCTTCTGTGAGCCTCCTTAAGTGGACCCACTGGCCATCCCCCGGCTCACTTAAAAGGGACGGCTCAGGGGGTTTCCCGACTCCGAGGGTTTAAAATCAACCACATCAATTTCCTGCGGTGCAGACGGGGTTACTACTCTAGGTTCTTGGGATAAGGGAGCAGGGTCTTTGGGATTTGAGGAATATGGGGTTCCCCTTATCCTGTCCCAACTTCTTACCAAACTTTCCAGGTTGGGAGTTGGTAACCTATCCATGACTTCTCTGGGAATTCCCTTTGAAATGCCTTCTGCCCATAATAATTGTCTCCTGCTATCCGACACCCGTACCATTTTCCCAGGATGTGGGTGTTGCAGTGATTTATATTGCCTCCCACTTTCCTCAACTCTTCTTATTTCTGCTTTATGCTTTGTTTCCCCCTGGCCAGTGAATCCCATACGCCTTCCGTAATTAATTAGTTCCTGTGCCACTTCCCCCCAAGTCATGTCAGGGGAGCCTCCCCTTCGCCTCGGTCGAGGAGTTCGTAATCGGTCTTGCAGCTGAACAGCATAAAGCTTTAAAGCATCAGGAAGTCCCCTGATCAGAGGATGTAACCTCTCGGGGTCTGCCACACACTGCATGGGGGAGGGCTGCTGCGGAAGCAGCAAACGGTCATG
This sequence comes from Dromaius novaehollandiae, assembly GCF_036370855.1. NCBI lineage: Eukaryota > Metazoa > Chordata > Aves > Casuariiformes > Dromaiidae > Dromaius > Dromaius novaehollandiae. Next base: position 167,612,577 of record NC_088099.1, on the reverse strand, counting down.
CATCAATTGGAGGCAAGCAGTTTTCTGCACGCTTTCCAAAATGTGGCCCGCTGTGGGTGTTTTAATAGAAAAAGGGTCTCCTCTTTCCATTGGGTCTAATCCTCCTGCCCAGTAGGCTACCCTCTGGGTCAAGGACCATGGTTCCCTATTATCATTTGTGGTTAGGAAGACTCCGGGTCCCCAATATCCTCTAGCCTCATCTTCGCTCAGCAGAATGCGATCCCCCCCAGTGAGGGAGACTCTCCACACATACTCAGTTTCAGTTTCCCGGGAGCCCCGGGAATATTTTTCCTGTATTTTAGCCAAGTCCTGAGGGGAATAGGGGATAATACGCGTGGTATGTTGTTGAATACCCCCTTGACCATTATCAATGGTTTCAGTTTTAATCAAGGGTCTCATTACTACGTTCCCATCTCCAGGATAAAAGAGGTTCCTGCTCTCTTCTAATTCTTTAATTGGATATATGGATTTTAGATCAGATGCCTGTTTTCCGTCTAGTTTTGCCAAATTCGAGAATCCCAGTTCACTATCATCAAACCCCCGCCTGTTTTCTTCCAGTTCAGACCGCAGGATTCTCTCTCGGTCTAATGAGTCCGATAAGATTGTTTGAAGTCGCTGAGTATGGTTGCGCTCAGCAGCAAGTTGACTTTGCAAGTTTCTCACCTGTTCTTGCAAAGACTCAATTGTCTCTTTGTCTCGACTCTGCGAGTTTCTTATCTGTTCTTGCAAGGACTCAATTGTCTCTTTATCACCTTGCCTCTCCCTCTGGGCAGCAATTAGTGCCGCCCCTAAAACAGCACAAACTGTTGCTTTTCCTTTCCCGGTTTGTAGTTTTCGTTCCTTTGCCAAAAGAGTGATCCTATCTGCCACCGCCTTTGAGTCATGCCAATTGTTTTGGGCCCAAGCCATGCCAGGAAGAGAGGGCAGGGCTTTATAGCCCTTCAATTTTTCAAAGAGAGGATTATCCTCCATTGTCGGATCCTCAAATCGATCCCGACAACAACTATCACACAACACAAAAGGAGACTACTCCAAATTATTCAGCCTACTGTGGGTTCACGTACCCAGTGTGGATCTTTACAACAAGATCCTCTGTACTCCAAATTATTCAGCCTACTGTGGGTTCACGTACCCAGTGTGGATCTTTACAACAAGATCCTCTGTACTCCAAATTATTCAGCCTACTGTGGGTTCACGTACCCAGTGTGGATCTTTACAAGATCCTCTGTACTCCAAATTATTCAGCCTACTGTGGGTTCACGTACCCAGTGTGGATCTTTACAACAAGATCCTCTGTCCCCGCTCCTGGCAGGCACTTCCCAAGGAAGGGGCCACGCTAAGGGCCCTGGTCCCTTCTGGTAGGTTCAGTATCTCAAGGGCATCCTGCCGACTACGCCAATTATGTCGCGGCCCGAAAGGAGTCGTTCAGGACGACCTCCCTCCCCTTGGGGCCAAACGACCAAGTTCGTGATGCCCTTGGACTGAATTAAGGTGAAACGACACCAGCCAACCAGTTTTAAGATTTATTAACACAAAGATAAGGCATGTGGTCAAATAGGATAATTCAATGGTGAATACTGCAACTAGCTAGACAAAACAGATCTTACCAACATTCAACAAAGAGAAGGGGAAAGAGAGAGAGAGAGAGAGAGAGAGAGAGAGAGAGAAAGATATCACCACCCGTGGATCCAGCGGCGTCCTGTTGGTCCTCTTCCTTTGGGAGTCTCGGCAGTGGGGGGGGGGGCTCCCGTCTGGTGGTAGGTGGCTCCTCTTCACCCTGGGTGTAAGTTTTGGTGGTGCGCGTGCAGTAATTACAACTCGAGTTGGGTCCGACCCTAGGTTAGCTCGGAATGACACGCGTGCAGTGGTTACAGCTCGAGTTGGGTACCTCCAAAGAGGGACCCTGAACAAAGAGATCCCTGGGCAATTATAGCTTTTTCAAATTAAGTTTCCCACCCCCCCACGTGGTAGTTCAGACCAATAGTAATTTTTGAGTCTGGGGTCTCCTGCTCCTTATTGGATCTCATCGTTGTTCCTAGGCAGGCTGTTTCTTTTCTCCCTTATCTTTTCTGTTGCAGTTTCTGCAGACAGGTGTGTCTTCCTTCCTATAGGTGTGTCTTCCTTCCTCGGGTCCCACCATCACCTCTCAAGGTCTTGACAAAGAGGTGGTAACTCCAGCAATTAGCACCGTTTCAGCAGTGCACAGGAATGCAAATTGCTGGTAACGCCCTTATCATTCCCGCCTGCAGCAGCTCTGGGCCCTTTCTCACTGTACTAGGGAGTGCGGCCTAAGGCTTCAGCAAATTTAGCCACTCATGCCAAGCAAGTTTTATAGAAGTTGTGCTAAAAACGGACAATAATTTACAGTCCAGATCCCAAAGTCTCTGCCCGATTGCGGTCTCGTTCAGTGCAGGCTCGGTGTGTTCTGGGTGGTCGCAGGGAGACCATCTCGGGGGTCGCAGCAGCCCAGTCCTGTTTCCGCCAGGGACAGATGGCTTGTTCGGGGTTATGGCCTGCCTGCACCCCATGCACCAAGAAATGTTTAAGGCAAAAAAATTCATTCATCTGTCCGCCACATCAAGCTTCCCAAACAGTTCACATGTCTCTATAGATCCACTCTTTCCTCACTACTTTTTCATTTTGCTGATCATTCTCAGTGGTGATTTTATTCTTTTTCTGAAATCTTTGATAACAATGTTGAATAGTTCTTGCAGAATCTGCTTCAGTGATGATTCCCCATTGACAAGTTCTTTCTGAGACAGTCACTTTTCCAGCTCTTAATCAATTTGATGTTTATATTACTCATAAAAAAAAATCAGACTACTGGAAATAATGAGTCAAATCCTTTACAAAAGTCTCACATCGTTGTATTTACCAGTACCACAGAACTTGTTACATCATCAGAAACGTCATCAGGCTATCTCGACAAGGATCCCTCTCCACAAGAACACATTGACTGACATTAGTTGTATTCGCATCCTCTTGCTCTTTATTGATTGCATTTAGTAACATTGTTTTCACAATTTGTATGGAGCTTATGTTTGGCTTACCAGTTGATAATTGCCATCTCATTCCTCCTGTCCCAAATGGCATCAGCTCAAGACTTAATAGCCCCTCCTGCCTGAAATGTGGTGGTCTGATGAGCTTTAGTAGCTCTATGAAATCTTTGGAAGCCGTAACAAAGCTTTACTGATGCCCAGACAGATTATCACTTGTACTGATTGTAGCATCATCATCTTTGTTTCCAAAACATCCCTGAAAAGTGGACATTGCATGGCCACCTTGCCCGTTGGAAACATTGCAACCTCTTGATGGAGAAGTGGAAGTGGAGATGAGAACCTTGAGGGGCAGGTTCCCAGGAATTATCTCTGACCCTTGGATCCTTCAGTTCTGGTCCTTAGAGGCAAATTTCTGAAGGAAGTTCATTCACATTGGATTGCAAAGTAAAAAAGGGGAAAGACATCATACATACAGTAAAAATAGTGGATTTCTGCCCAGGTGTATCCAAACGGAGGACAAGCTGCAGTGGACACTGGAAGCACGTCATCTTGGAGACCTGGGTTGACTAGCAGGCATCTGGAGTGCCTGTAGGCAGAAGCTAGCTGTTCTGAAAATGGGTGATGATGTTGCTTGCAGCGAATCCACACTTGCAGCTCTAGGATGTAATACAATGCTGGTTTAGAAATGAGCTGCTGATGGAATTAGCATCTGGATGTCCTGGACTGCTAGAGGTTCATAACAACTTTTCAGAACAGTACGGGTGCTCTGCAAGAAGACTGGTAATGTGTTTTACCCAAAGAACAGCATAATTCATAAGTTTGAAACAGCAGTGAGTCATTCAACCTGCCAGCTGCGCCTCAGACACTGGTGTTACTCCTGAGTCCACATTTGCTCACCAAAATAAGCATATTACAAGGCAAGTAACAAAGCTTCTCCCTGCAAAGACCAGTCAACCACAAGGCTCATAAATACCAGTGAGGGATGCATTAGCAAGGTATATGATGCCAGGATGCTGAGGAGAACTGAGCCTTATGGCTTGGTCAAGCAAGGATTGTATTCCTCTCAAGACATAACAGTGTTTACACTAAATCTTTAATGACTATCCAATAGCCAAGTATCACAGGCTGTGACCTAAATTAGAGTACAAAATCACTCCAAAAAAAAAAAGAAAAAAGAAAAAAAAAACCCTTACACGTCTGAAGACTTTTTAAAAACCACCTACTGCTATGCTACCCTCAGACTGTGTTTCCCCTCTCTCTGGTACTGTACAACCATTGTCTCCTGCATCTTATCTTCTTTCCTTATCTTTTCCTTTTCCCACTTTCCATCCTGAAATCAGGTCAATAGACAAGTACATGCACATATGTGTTTTTTCATATGTATACACTCATGTGATCATACATATGTGTATATGGGTATTTGTAAAATATGCCCTCCTTACTGCAGCGATATGTTTTCTCCAGGTCATGTAGTATGCAGTTGCTTTTGAACAGGCCAGTGGATAAAGGAATGGAGGTGTCTACCTGTGGCTTTTACATGATGTAGGTGGTAGAAAGCAGGGGCTGGCTTGCTTCCATAGGCAAAAAAATAATTTCTTGACACAGGACTTTCCATGTCTGCTAGATACAAGCAGGAAACTGAGTCTGACATGGCAGTGAGAGAAAGGAAGAAGGCTTACAGATAACCGATTATCTGAATACTGTAATGACTTTGAGCACAGATCAGACTGTAAAAAAGAGGAGGAATGGGCTATGGAGAAAATAAAGAGACAGAGATGGTGATGATTTTAATGATGGTGGTTTTAGTGAAGAAGTTTTTGCATGTTGCATCAGATGCAGATCCCAGATGTCCAAAGTAGTGATGAACTGCACATACAAAATTCACTTTTCATCACCAGTTAGCTAAACAGGTCGATGGCAGTGGAGAACTGACATACCAAGGTGTGACCAAGGTGATTGTTCCATCCAGGACATGCACAAACTTCCTTATGTTTTCACAGGTTAATATTGTTCAAAATCAGCCAAGCACAGCAGCATGTGAGAGAGCGTAGATCAGATGCTGAAATATGCTGCAGGGGGTTGTTAACAGCACAGCTGGCCCATGAACAGGACTGGCTTGTCCCAGGATCCACCCACTGAATACTTTTCTACTTAATACAGCCAAAAGGATTTTTTTCTCAGGGCCATCTGAGATGAGGTTTGATGTCAGTAGCAGTATAATACTATAACAATCTGCCGAGAGAGAGAGAACATTGCAAAGAGAGCAGTAATTGGTGAAATATGCAGTCATGAATGCTAAGACTGTAATACCAGGCTTGGTGGGGGTTTATTTTATCTTGTTTTATTTTGATTCGTATGTTTAACCACCAACTCAGAATTCATTTCAATGCATCGCTAATGGCTGGCTGTGTCTGCAGCCTGGTTTCCCAATGAAATGAAACACATGAGCTATGCCTAGGGAGCTGGTTGTCTCTCCCTAATACCTGTTTGTGCCCTCAGCTGATCTCAGCTACATTTGAAAAGAAGGTTGAAGCCTTCAATGTCTCAGCTGCTTTGTGAAACACTCACGTCTAAGTGGAGGAGAGTGCCTGTTTGCATTGTAGGGAGGCAGAGGATGCAGCCATGGGACAGGGGCTGAAGGTCAGCGCAGAAGGTATTTTGCAAGACGGAGGAAGTCAGTGACGAATAGGTAAGGGGATAAGTAGGATCATATTGGACCGGGGAATTATGGGATGGCATTGGAGGACATTCAAACCTGAGCTCTGCAACCCAAGCTGTGGCTCTGGTTGTGCAGGCTGGAGGTCAATGAACCAGCCAGGGGACTTGTAGGACATACTTACTCCATCAAAATGTCTACTTGCCCACCTCATCTGTGGGTTCTGGTCCCCGGTCTTCCACATTTCATGAATACTTGTTCATTTCCAGGATATATTTCTGGTAAGAGGACTGGATGGTCCCTACAGCACTTTCCTCTGTCAGTTATAACACATTGCTGGCAGCTAATATGGCCCACCAGTGTTTTCCAGCCAGCTGAAATTTTCCCCTTCTTGTTTTCTCCTTTTTCCCCTTCTCCATCTGTACATGCAGGGAAACCTAGGAATTTCCTGTTATCATAAATGATAAATGATAAATCTCAAGGTTGAATGAAGGTCAGCAGCCTTCCCTCTGCTGCATGCCGTGGTGAGGACACACCACGTAGGATGCATGCACACGCAAGGCTACGCACACACAGCACTCCCAGGAACAGATGCAAACTCCTGCTCACTGTACACACACTCATCACTTACTGTACACTGGCACAATGCTCACAGCGTGGATGCGTATGCCTGAATCATACCCACAGACGCATGCAAGCAATCCTACCTGCTGCCTACTGTACACGTGCGTGCACGGGGCTTGCAGACCCGTTTGTCCACGTGCCTGCTGCTCACCACGCACACGCACGCACACACACACACATACACACACAAACACACAGGCTCATCCCTCTCTCTCACAGATTGAACAAGTCATCCCCTGCTCATCACTGCACTTGCACACACGCAGAGAAGCACACAGTGCTTGCAGCTTGTCGTACACAGAGAAAGCCCTGTTTCGTCAAAACATCCAGCAGCCTGTCTTTCCATAAAGCTATCGGCAGTAGATTTGCACACACTGACATGGGTCTCCGTGCACTCTCATTGTCTGTGTGTGAGTGCATGTACACACATAATTTAACATTCGCACACACATGGAGCTTTCTGCATCCACAGAGCTCTTTAAAAATATGCATGCAAACACCACTTTACACCCATATGTTTCAAGCCCCCAAATGGTTTGCTTACCCCCAAAGCTTGTTTTGCTTTTCTTTTATCTGCAATTATATTATAAATATAGGTATGACATTACTTTTAAAGTAGCATAACTCTTCCTACAGACCTTGCCTGGCTATACATACAGGCACAGACACACACAACCCACGCAGCAGTGCAGTTTCCTGCGGTGTCTCCCACCCCTCAGACTTCTCCCTGTTTAATTAAACAGAAAAAGCCTGTGCCTCAAGTCTCATCTGTCAGCCTAAAGAGAGAGACACTGAACTGTCACTGTCTGTGCCTCCATCCTGTGTGTCAGAGATGGTAGGACTGGAGGGACAACCTGCTCGGCTGTGACATCCTCATGGGGACAAACACAGTCCCTCCTCACCCACGTGCTGCCCATCTCCAGGCACGCAGTAGAACAATATTCCCTGCTGCTTTCTGGATCTCTTTCATCCTTTTCCCTCTACCCTGGACTTACTTTTGCTCCCCACACTGTGCTTCACAAACTGCTTATTTTCCTGTCTTGAATTTTAGGTACAGATATAGGTTGCTTGTCTTTTGACCTGTTTCACTGCTTGATTTCCAGCATCCCTAACTTATGTTAACATGAAGGATGTTAGGAAGTGAGAAAAGCTCAGACAATCTTCTTGCCATTTTGCTCCCATTGATTTTTCTGACTTTAGAGAATCAAGAACAGAAACAACAAAAACCTTTCCTACTGCCATTGTGGTAAAGGCATGGAAATCTCTTTCTCTGTTGGCCTATGATTGCATTGGCTGTGCCTAAGCGAGTAAATAAAATTAGCCAGGTTCCTTCTCTTCCTTCAGGGCAAGTGGAACATCACTGTTGTATCCACGTGGTTAACCTTCTTTCTTGCCGAAGTTACATGGCCTTTGCCATTCTGCTTATTTCCTGGACCCTGGTCACCCCAAAACACACCAAGGCATTGCCTGGGGAAGTGCTGGTGGGCAAAGGCCAGGAGCATGTGAAGGAGTAAGCTGACATTTTATCAGCGTAGATGTTTGTGCGACAGTGCTTGAGCCTTTTATCTGTGCTTTTTAGTGCCCTAGAAAGACCTTTCACTGGGTGGTCAGTCCATATGGGTGGAAAGCATGTGAGTCATGAGACTCAGAGACTGAAAGCTCATGTGAAGCCTCCCCTTCATCTTGTAGGATAGGATTGGATAGGACAGGCCAACTAGCTGATCATGGGCCAATGATAGTGCAAGTGACCTGCATGAAGAATGCTAGGGTGGCCTGGCATAAAGTCTGTTGGAGAAGATGTCACCACACAGCAGTCAGAGGACACAGCTGGTACTGGGGGTCCTTTAGGTGTGCACCTTCCTCTTCCTTCTCCACCACTGACATATCCTGTGGTATCTCAGTCTCTGGACCCCATGCAATGGGGATGCCATGGTGCTGTGCTGGATGTGGTTGTGACAGGTTTTTTGACAGGGTGAGAAGAATCCATGTCTGATGGTCCATGTAGAAAGCTTATCACAACTATCTTAACCTGATCTGTCTGGAAAGGAACCATCTTTTGAGACAAGTAAGTCTAGTTTTCATGGGTCATTCTTCAGCTGACTACCAGAGTTGGCTAAAGGCCTTTTGACCTGATGATTGGTTTCTTTGATGATAGATTTCTCTCACTCTGAATGTTACAAAGTACCTGGGGGCACATGCCAATGATTGGCAACCAAGAACAAGCCACCAGAGCCTGGGGATGGTGGGGAAGCATGGAGGGACAAGTTGCACCTCACCTAGACAGTCTCAGTGGGAGAAAAGGTGCATTGTTTGCACCAAAATGCATCATACAATAGCAGTGGAAGAGCCGAACAAGCAGGTGGTCCAAGGCCAAGCTGTGCAATCAGATGAGAGGAAAATGTAGCAGGGAATGGGAGAGAGGAGGAGTGAAGGATCAGAGTCATATTTGGAGAGATATGGAAGAGCAAGCAAAGGACTGTAAAGAAACCTTATCTCATTCTTGCCTGTTCCTCCACTGCCGTCGGGATTATGCAAATGAATCATTCAAGTAGATTTCCCTGGTAATTAAAAACTCTGCTCTTTTTAATTAAACTTTCCCTCCAGACTGAGTTTTTTTGCTTTTTGCTCCCCCTCGAGAGACTAATCTTTACAAGGCTTTCTCTCTCTCTCTCTCTCCCCTCTCCTCTTCTTTCTCTTTCTTTCTCTTCTCCTTCAAAATTGTCAAGGCCCATCATGAACTGACTTGAACACTGAGTTAAATGAGAACTTGCTGAAGAAGGCAAGAGGGGGAAACTTTGAGTCCAGGCAGAGGCAGGAAAGGGGAATGGGATTTGAGAGCACGGGGTAGAAAGAGCTATTTTAAGGGCTTGTGAACAGGAGCAAAATGAAAACATTAGAGGAAAAACAAAGGAGGGCAGGAAGGGAAAAAAAGACTTGGAGTGTTTCCATCCCTTGAAATTTGGCTGGTGGAAGGACTTTTCCAAGCAGATATATTAATAGCAAAGATATAATAATAGCAAATCTGCAAAGAATCCAAGGATCACTAGAAGATGTCAGAGTTAAACCAGCTGAACAATGCCTGCACATCATCTCTCCTTAGTCTTGTTTAGATGCATGCAGTTTTGGCAGCTGATGGACACAGGAGTCTGCATTAGACTCAAGTCTAATGTTGGTTGCATGTTTTCCTTTAGCAATGTTGCCAGCACTTAGAGGTGGTGTTTTAGTGTAAAAAATGAGTGCCTGGGCCATTCCAACTTGCACTGCCATGTCCCACACCTCTTGAGAGACTGTTTACTCCTTCTTTTTTTCTGGAGCAGACCCACTGGAAGCACTGCCAAGTGTTTGCTAGAAGGGTGAGGAGGCAGAATAGAAGAAGAAAAGCAGAAATAATCAATGCTTCCAACTGCTGATTTCTAGGACTTTGCCACGATGCAGTGGCCAAGGCAGGAATGATTTCCCACCCAAGCGCTGCTGGCCATGAAGGGCAGCATTCCCAGGACAGGCTCCCTGCTCAGTGTCACTTGCTGCTTGGAGAGAAGATTATAACTTCCTTTGATAAATGACTCATTGGTTATTGCTAGCAATATCTTGGTCTGTAAGTAGACAACTCGCTGTGATGGAGACATGGATTTTGTAGACACCTGTGTCGAGGTGAGATAAACTCAGCCCTTAATCAGACCACGTGGGCTCTTTACATACCTTTGAATGGATAAATAAATGTGTCCTCAGAAAGCAGTTCTTTGCTTCTGCCTCAGGATCTGGAGATACCTGCTTCTTCCCATTCATCACAGAGAGATCCTAGTTGATAGCATTTGCCAGGACTCCTGACTTGTTGTCAGATGATGCAAAGAGAGATGAATTCCACCTGGAAACCAGCTTCCCAGCTCTCTTCATCTTGGTGTGGGTTGCTGCGTGTCCCCATGGTCCCAGAAACATATCCAGGGAACTAGGTGGATACTCTGCTGACTAACCCAGGCTGAGCCCTGTACTGCCACTACGAAGCATGAGGAGCAATTGCACTCCACACCGCTGAATTTCAGAGAACCTTTGTGAATCTCTCTGCACTCTGATAGGCACAAAACAGGGAGGGCTAAGACCCCAGATGGACACTGACTCAGGGCAAGACCCAGAGCAGCCACCTGCTCATAAATGCAGAGAGATCAGCTCTCCCCTTGGAAATTACAGCCTCTCACCAGTGGAGAAGGAAGATCTATTGGTAACTAATCATAGCTGAGTGCCTCTTAAGGAAAATACAGTGCCTCCATCTACCGCCTCTTTAAATCTGCATCTTCTTCCCATCAGAGGAAGGTATTTTTAGCCTTGACTTGTTATCTTCACAACACAAAGGCTCCCGTTCCTAAATGCTGCACATTCTTCAGGAGGGGTTTTCAGATTTTTTTTGTTTTGTTTTGTTTTGTTTTTTTTGATTTTAAGCAATCCCTCACACATGCAGATGGCTTGCATCGGGCTGCATGTGAATGTAGAGTCAAAAAGACATGATGTGAAGCAGTGGACAGAATAAATTCAGGGGAGAGGAATTGTTGGGAAGCTGATGATGCTTTATTTGGCAGGCATTAGATGCAGTTATTAGACACATGGGGAATGTTTCATATACAGGGAATCAGAAGCAGTGCTTCATGAATAAAGTGGTTTCAAGGACCAATATCAAACTGCTTGCTTTTTTCACCGTTTCTTTCCTTTTCTTTTTCTTCAGCTCCACCTGAGGCATATGCAACGACCAAGTATGGCAAACACAGCACCCACAGCTTGCCTGCCCTATGCCTAACTCCTCACTTCCCTTTCTGTTTTCTTCTTCACCTTAACTCAATAGCATGATACTTCCAGGAAGAGATACTAGCAGATGCGTTATCATGCCTGTAGTACATTCACTGCTGGAGCAGGTCAGAAGTGGTGCAGCGTAGTGTCTATCATGGATATGTGGATGTTTCTTGTGTCCATGTGATCTGACATCTCCCAGATGTGTTGGGAAGCACAGCTGGGCAACAGGATGTGGCATCAGTCAGTTTCTAAAAGTCTGGAGATGCCAAGTGTAAGCAAGAAACCAAAGGGAAGAAGTGGGAGATTAGAGCGAAATTATCTTCTACATAGTCTTCAGTAGACTTTGGGGAGAAGAGGCATTCCACTGTAGTTTAAATCAAACCATTGAAAAAATACCCACTTCCACAACAAATGTCAGGCTTAAAAACATTTCTTTACAATGTTGAATAGGACAGAATGCTTCAGTATTTGATCTGAAATTGCCTGTTTGAAATGGATCCCATTCTTTTATCTGAAACATGCATTGTAGAAGTTGCCAAAAAAATAAACTCAAAATCATGTCTTCTGATGTTACTGAAATAAACCTTTTCTTTGAGCCAAACTTTTTGGTTCTAATATGCTTCTTAGAAGATATCAACATTTTGGGGGTTATTTGATTTCAGAAATGAAAAATTAAATAAGTGGTGGAATTTCCCATGAATCAGAAAGTCTGGAAGCTGTCCATTTCAGCTAATCATGACTTGCTCTGTGAATATGGAAATCACTTCCCTGCTGCTAGTTTTGCTTCTATCCATATCAGCATGGAAATGAATTTTACCTTTTGAACAATCTTTCCTTATGGCGATATCTCAAGATCTCATGTTGCCTTCCTGAGCCCAGATCTTAAGAAAAATGTTTCCCCTTTGTTCCTGTTCTTCTGTCCTTTTTTGATTAAGTCCTGTACTTTATGTTCTCTGATACCCATCTACTGCCTTCCTGAGAAATTAACTGGCATAATTTATTCATTTACATTCAGACATTGCACTGTAGACATGAGAGGCTGACAAATGGATTCAAACTGGCTGGGTAAACTCAGCACAGCAATAGGCAAAGCTCAGATGAGTCTGTTTTACCAAAGCATGAGAAAGAATGAAATCAGAGAGGAGTCTCCTTCAAGAAAAGCATAAGCCCTTTTTCAAACTCTATTGAAACTCCTTGTAGTTTCTGCCCATCTCACTAGGAAACAAAGTAAATTATTCTCCATGCAAAGTAGTCAGAAAGTAGTTTTTCCTTAACCTCTTTGCCAAGACTTGAATCCTGGGTTTCCCTTTTAAGAGCAGCTGGTAACACTGACACTTAGAAAGCAGGGAATATAATCATGTTCTTTTTAATAAGGTCACTGCCTGTTTCTGAAGATCATGGCACACCGCTCTCAGATTTGATGATGACAGTAAAGGTAGAATGAATTATTTTGTGGAGTCTTTCACTTGCAAATCTATAAGTCTGACTTTCTATTTCATGAATGATGTAGGATGCTTGTTTTTTCATTTTTTTTTCTTCCTAGTTTAAAGATTCAAGACCAGTGGTGGGGACAAACAATCACCTGATCAATCTCATAGCAAATCAAAACATTTCCATCCTCTTTCATGGCCATATTGCTGCAGACCATGATTGAGGCAGATCCCACAGACTAGCAAGGCACTAGACTTCCTCTGAAAAAAGGGGTGTGATTTTAGGTGTGATCTATAGGGTCTGGATCACAGATGAGTACCCTCACTGCTGAAGTGTAGCTTTTTAAATTTTGTTCATCCTTCCCTCTGATCCAATGAAGCTAGGACATCCATGAGGAAGTAGAAGATATCTGGAGCCAGTTCTCAATAAAAAAGGGGTCTTCAGCCTGGGTCACCATATCAGCATAATGTGGCTGAGCATAAAGGATCAGCTTGCTTTATTTTTTGCAAGGGGGGCAAACAACACACAACAGCCCTATTTTGTCATAGATTTCCAGAAAGCTACCATCTTAGATCACTTAGGTAACTTGACTCATAGACTTTGCTTTTCACTACATGGCACAGTGCTCGGTTCCTCTCCTTGAACCTCTTCCATTTGCTCCAGCATTTACCTTTGCATTGGCACCGGGATTGTGGACATCTGAATCCCTTTCTTGTAGATATGACTTCCTGTGGTTAATGACATCTGGTCTTCTTATTTTGTTTTCCAATACTTTCACTCCTGGGATTCCCACTAGTATACCACAGACTATAAATCACAGTACTGGAATGTTTTTTGATGATGTTCTGCTGAACTGTTGCATTCCGTAATTTCATGTGGTTACCCTGGTTACATAAATACATTTTTTTCAAATAGAAATGCCAGGAGCTTCTATTAATAAATCTTTTCCTGTTCCTTTTGGGGAAAACCAAACAGATAGGATTTATTTTTTAATCATTAAAATGTTATTGAATTTTCATAACAAATAATTGCCTCGTATTTAAACAATGTCAGAGCAAAAAACAGGTACTCAGAAGTTATATCTGCCAAACAGAACAACAGCATATTAAGTCTTGATATACTTGCAGGGTCGCAATACAGACACACATTACTTAAATCAATGAGTCCTGAGGGTGCTTTCAAGCGACTGGACTAGAGGCATTTCAGCTTGGAAAATGAGAATAAAAGAAGGACCACGAAGTCTCACTATATCCCATGCTAGCATAATGATGCTTCATTTTTCTTTTCCAAAAGCATGCTATAGAAATTGCAAAGTTTAACTTCCCAGCTATGAACTTCTACAGGATGACGAAAACTGAGATTGAAGAGTCCAGGGACCAAAAAAAGGTGAAAGCTGGGAATCTGAACCTTAAAATGACCATGACCAGACTCCTACTCAATAGAATAAAAGAAGATTATGCCTTTACTTGAAGGACTTTGATGGAGGGAGAGAAGAAGACTTGAGTCCCTTGCCTTCACAAGAAGGTAGATGTCCTGGGAGGCAGTTAGTTGTGGGAGTTTCTGTCCTGAGATGGCAGTGAAATATCAGGGGCAGCTCCTGGGACTCCATGGGGTTGTGTTGCCCAAAGAGGTGCTGGAATAAAGCAGATCCTTTGGCTCCGGGACAGTGAACCTAATCAAAACAGCCCACGAACGTGGAAAGCGCCCACAGGACTCCTCTGAGCAAGGGCCCAGAAGGGGTTTCCAGTGGCTGAGCACCAGGCATAGAGTTGTACACAGTGGCAGGGCTGTTGTCAGGACCCCAAATACAGATCCTTAGCTTGCAGGGGAAATTCATCCCATTTGGAAGTAGCATGCATGCTACTTTAACTGCACTAATGCAAGCGATGTCTGTGAGATATACAATGCACCGTAACCTAAGAATTGTACCAGAGAGGCATAGTCTGACTTTTTTTTTTAATTAATAGTGCTTTCTTCTTCTTTCTTTTTTTTTTTTTTTTTTTTTTTTTTTTTTTAATTGGCTTCCTGCAACTGCAGCGGCTTAGAGTACAATTGACTGCAGATTTTTTTCTCTCTTGCTTTCTTTAGAAATAAAGACTTTCCCTAGAATTAATGCTCATCCATGAACCTTTCTTCAGCAATGGCCAGGAGGTTTTGGAAACTGTTTTAGCAGATAAGTGTTGGTGGCTCCTGCCCATATAGAGCAGGCAAAGTAATTTGTATAAAGGTAAAGCAAGTTTGGTAGCCAGTTTTCTCTTTAGGAGCTGTGGATCAGATATAGAAAAGGCTGCTCTGGCTTTAAGACAAGTCCGAGCAAACACCTGGTCCTATTGAAGTGAAGAACAGAAACTAGGAAACCAAATAATCCTGAAATGGAGAATGAGGATATAAATCAAGCACCTGAGTATGTGGGACTGATGGGATTTTAACTGGTGGAGGTGTGGGTGCAGCCTTGACCTTTTAAATAGGGAGAATTAGGAAGGCAGGGGAGACTTAGTGGCTCCAGGTACAGACAGAGGCAATTTCTGGAGATGTGTCTTCCTGGGAGTGTTCCTGTCTGGTGGCTGGAGAAGGCTCCTTTCATCACTGCACCAGGCTTGCTACGACCATGAAGGAGGCAAGAAATGTGTTAAACAGCTCTGGGCCATACCTAAAAACATGTGGGAGTTGCTCAGAATAGGCTGAGGGATTAGTAGCAACCTCTGACTGAGAGGAGATGGAGTCAGGCTGAGGCAGTGGTCATGATATACAATGAGAAGTTGCAAAGTGGTATGTAAAAACTTGCTAAACATGTAGGAGAATCTAGGTCTTAGCCTGAATTACTAGGAAGGAACAGATCCAGAAAAGGGGGATCCTTTGGTTTCCAACTATGTCCTATATCTGACTCTCTGTTTTGCCTGGGCAACACTGTGTTAGCCCTGCTGAAGTCCTGGGCTGGGTTCTGGGTTACCATAAATGTCTCATTTTTCTTCCCTGAAAAGGCATTTGTACTTGTCTCTGAGGAGGCAGGGTATGTTCTGTGCTAGAAATGTCTGGATGTACTTTGCTTGGCATTAAGTCTGGTGCTAATAACTCAGTGCTGGGGCTCTTCTGCTTGATTTCAAAGAGTGACTCCTCAACTGATAGGTGCTGTGGGCTCTGATATAATGTGTCCCAGACGTAAGAGAGAGAGAAAAACACACAGGGGCTGGATATATTACTACTGATTTCATTGAGGAAGCAATTAAGAGAGAGGTGCAAGATGCCTTTGGGACAGGCAGCAAGGCTTTACTCATTGCATGTCCTGTGGCTGATCAAACAAATGAAACACCCAGAAGTCAATTAAGTTACTACCAACAGCCCTGCCATGACTTGCCACTGCAGTGAGTTTCACTTTGGCTGTCTCTGAGCTGCTCTTAAAAGCTGTGCAACAGTGACAGAGAAAAGCAAGCGCATATTCATGTCACAGAATAATTGAGATGGCAGTTGGTACATCTGGTCCATGGGGATGTTGCATGTCTGCTTGTGTTCATACATGAAAGGATCCTCCCAGGTGAATCCCTCACACTCCACTCCCATCTGTGTCCTGCCAATCAATGGGGCAGGCACCACCCAAAACAGATGCTGCTGGGCACCGGGGTGCCTGTCCCCTGCGTAATTAATGACAGTGTTGCCCTAGAAAGCAAATATATCAATTGCATCTTCTCTAGCAGATGGAAGAGCCGTTGGAGAGGAATTCTGTCCATGCTGTCAAAAGCAGGATGCAGTATCAGAAAAGTACAGATGATGGCAGCAAAGTATAAAACCAAGACAGCTGGGAAAATATTGATTGCATTTAATAAAGAGCAGACGAACTTATAAATAAGTTTCTGGGAAGCTGGTCTTTTGGGTCCCTGGTGACTGGAAGTGAAGCCTTATCAATACATCTTCCTGCAGGAGAACAACATTCCCTTTCATTATGGCAGCACCTGTTAGAAAAATATTTTCTTGCAATAGTGGCTCACACTGGATGCTATAGACAGAAAAGTGATTGTCCCCTGCTAATTAAAACCTGCACAATAGGGACCCTATGGAACTCATTGCCATGTGATAATAACATTCTTATCTGTTGTTAGAAGCTTGTGACTTCCAAAAACATCTTCCATCAGAGGAGTTACAACTTTGGGAATACATTTAAGATCAGGGTGAATATGTTTATTCCTGGACAAAGGGGTGTGTTGGCGTGATTTCTTGCCTGGACAATTTCCTCCTCCTTCCCCCGTCCTGGTAGTGCATTTTTAATTGTGATTACTGCTTGCTCAGGAGGCAGGTGTGTGACTCCACAGGTATTTGTGAGCATGCTCAGAGATCTGACTAGAGAGGCTGGCAGGTCCTATATATCCTCTTTGCATCACTTGCAAAAGTTCCTGAAGGACTACTGCTCTCTTCTCCATCATAGGTATCCTTCAGTGTTGTGCTTGGCCAGTTGCATGGCTCTGGCTCATGCCAGCTGTTGTTTAGACCCCACTCCCAGAGTCTCTGGTTAGCATGTGGATGGCGTATTTCCCACCCTCCCTCAGACCCTATCATCTCTTTTTTGCTTGTAGAGTGGCTAATTAAACTGCCTTGCACCTGGACCTCTTGTCCAGTTTCCTTCATGGTAGGTGGTAGGGAAAGCTCTTTCTCCCTTGCATGGGGTCTTAAATTAAAGCCTGTTCCTCCACCTGCACAGTCTTGCTGTGGGGACAGGTTTCCAGACATGCAGAGTCTTTTACAGCAGTCAGTCTTTGGTGGAAATGTATTCTCATGGCTCAGCAGCCAGTACCAGATTCCCCAGCTCCACTAACAAATGTAATAAGCAGCCCTGGAGCTGTCAAGTCACTTTGCATCTAGATGATGTGGGATCATCCGAAAGCTTGCTCACTGCCTGGCAACCATAATAGGTGTTAAGAGCTGCAGTGAAAGGGCTGCTTAACTTGACAACTAACAACGTACCCAGACCTTTCTGTGTCTGTCACTGTCTGAATAATACATTTTGTCAGCAGCGTGATTTTTGAACAAGTCCCTTGTATCACCTGTTACCATACAAAGCCAGAGGAGAGCTGAAAAGGAAGGGAGCCAGTGAAACTCTCCTGGTAACACAGGGGCTAATTCCATCCTGATTTTGCCACAGAAGTGAAAGATATGAATCGCCTCGGGGAAAGGAGAGCAAGCAGATCAGTAGAAACCTCTGGCAAAACATGAAGGTTGTGTTTACAAAGGACTGGCAGTGAAAAGCACTGCACGGCCCCAGGACAGGAACCTGGCTGCACTTTCCCTGGATTTCCTGACCAAAATCTTCTTCTCTTCAGGAGAATGGGTGGGTTTCATGGGTGACTACAGTGCAGGTTCCAGGGAGATGGTGGGACTGGCAGCAGGATCCTCAGCCCACCCTGTCCTCCCATATGTGATTGCTCATGTGCTAGCTCAACTCTGAACTCAAATTCATAGATTATTGCAGAACATCTATGGGCCACTCCAAAGACCTCATAGACTGCCAAACTGTGGTCCAAGAGCCATCGCTCTAGTGTGGGCCCTTGCTGAACCAAGCCCCAGCGCTGATGCCCAGCAGACTCCCCAGCAGGGAAGTTCTGCAACGGCTCAGTCTGCTAGGGGCTGACTCCATCGTGTCACCAGTGCATGTCCCTTATTTCCACTGACACCAGTGAACTCCATCTAATGCTTGAATGGACCTCACTGTTAGATGAGGGTAGCCCTGGGCTTCAAGCTGGGCTCAGATACCTCATTTATTTCATCTCTGTCAGAGACCTGTGGATCCCACGTGGTGAAGACAACCAGGATGCACCATGGCATGACAGCACATCGGTGGAAACAGCTCACCAGCCAGCTGTCCAGTGCGTCCACAGAAAGTGGGTGAGATGTGTAACACACTGGATTGATTCTCAATCTGAGAGTCTCTCTGTTGGGGCAGGACAGACACAGCCTTTCCATCTCTGCTCCCCATTTGGAAACCAATGATAGTTATAGTCCTGTTCTCAGTACAATTGAGATTATAACCATGCTAAGAGACAGGCTTTTTTCTTACTAACAATTCCTGGCCTGGATCCTCAAAGCTTGTAGGTTCCTCTGCCATATGAATATTTCTCAATAGTTCTAGGCAAAGCTGTGTTTATGACCTGAAGTTTGCATGGAAGCATAAGCAATAGTTAAAGCTGAAGACTAAAAATGCTGCACGCATTCATTCAGCATTGCTAATACTCTAGCACTATTAAATAATCTCTCTATCTATCCAAAGGCCCCTGATTTGCATATTACTATAGGAGGAGATAAGTGAAGTACATCTGAAGAGATTTTGTCTCAGCCCCTTGAAGGAGAAAGGAAAAAAGACTCAACCCATTCTCCTTTTCATGACATTGAGAAAGTTGGTTAGTGGCAGAAGCATAAGGAAATCATGCCACAAAGCCAGTTTTTTGCTTGTGGATTTGGCCTTTGTCCAGAAGTTCTTAATCACATGAGTAATACTTACCCGTCCAGAGTTAAGGGAGTTACTTCTGGAAAAAAGAGTGTTAGGATCTATCCATTGGGAGGGATGCATCTCATCTTGGGTTTCCTCCTCTTGCCCATGTGAGAGCTGTTGACCCTTCCCTGTCACATGTCCTAGCACATGCCACCATCTCAGCAGATGATATTTGCATGGTTTGAGAGGTGGGAAAGCACAAAACTAGACTAGCCAATGATGCTGTGCACCTACTTTTATCAGCAGAGATGGGCATCCCAGGCCATAAGGGACGGAAACACCATCAACCACCCTGGAAGTGTATTTGTTATATTTTAGGCCACAATAACATTAGCAGAAGTTTACCTGTGAACTAATCTCAAGTGGCTCAGTAGTATGGCAGGAATTTTCTAGGCATCTTGTACCTATATTTGCCACAGCCAGGAACCATTCATGAGTATTCAGTTCACTCACAATACTTCTTTCTTTCATTGTTTTCGCAAAAGCCGAGCTGAGAAACCAGTACATTACAGAGGATCTGATGGATTGTTGAGTGTTTATGGAATGTCACCTAAAATAACTCACAACAAATAGGTGTTTGTCTGTTTTTGTAATGCAGTAGGAATTACTTACAGATTATTGCCCTGCTATAAGATACAAATGACAAACATTAAAAATAAATAAAAGCTTTAAATCAGTTAAGGCTCTTGCTTTTACTTCTTCACATTATTTTTTTTAAGGCAAAAATATTTGAAATAACCAAACTGGATGTGTTATTCATTCTCTCTGAGGCTGAGGAATTATTTTTGAAGGCAATGTGAAGGGGACCTGTTCCCGAATGAGTAAATCTGATGGTGAGAGGAACATGCAAGGCTTTCACCTGTGATAGGAGCTACAGGTTTCACCCCTGAAACCTAGAACTGCAGCTCGATGGGATTAAGGTACAAATTTGGCTGTGGAGGGGGTCCATTTAGTTTTAAGTCCTCAGAGCTTTCCTTCAGCATTTCCATAAATTTACATACACACAGAAGAAAAAAAAAAGGTTTGATGGGAACTCTGGCATTTTGCTCAAATTTTACATTTTCAGAAATGTCAGGTGATACAAAAGGGAAAGCCTGGGAAAGCCACGTTTCATGGAAAGGAAGGTTAGGCCGAGAATGTGATTTTGAAAGACGTGCTGTTGGAATTGCTGACCCTGTGGAAATGGGTGTGTTGGACCAGAAGCAAGTTCTGTTCAGAGCAGGAACAGAGCCCTTTACAGCTTCGCTCAGCACAAAATCACCCTGCCAGCATTCTTCTCACGTGTCATGCCCAGGAACAAGACTTTCTTAAGCCAAAGTCTTTCTTCACATCTTCTCGCCTCCAAGCAGCAGTAACTTACCAGGGCAGCTACAGAGACATAAGTAAGGTTTATTGAAACTGTGGGCCAGATTAGTTTTATGCTCTCCATTTATATAGCACCTAGCACACGGCTGATATTGATGAATATTGGAACAACTGATATTGATAAATATTGTAACAACTATTGATAAATATTGTAGCAACTGTATAGAAAGGTAATCATTGAGTGCAAAGCCAAGCAAAGGCAGATTTAATCTGCAGTCTCCTTCTTCATTTTCTAATAATGGTATTTACCTTTACTTGTACACAATTTCTATCTAAACTGTGGTCATCAACAAAATACAAAAAAACTCTGCAAAATTCCACCTTTTAAATCACTGAGTTTGAATCACAAGGCAGTTCATTTTTAGATCACTCAAGTTCTTAGCCCAGAGTGTTTCTGTCTCCTTATAAAACACAGTGCTATGAGGAGTATCAGAGCACTGTTCTTTTACATCGTGCCAGCAACAGATGGGACCTCCTAGTAAAAGATGAAAATCTTGTGTGATCTGCATAGGTGTTAAAGTGTTGTCACCATGTTCTGCAGAAGAATGTAGCTTTGCTACTCTGGTGGGACAATTGCTTATGTTCTGATAGTATCATTAAGTGGTTGCGGGAGTGGACCAAGAGTCCATGGTGGTAGGCACTGTGGAGGTGCAGAGCGAAGAGGCTGCATGTTTCAACATGCTACAGTGCAAGTGCAAGATGAGGCAACAGACAGAAGTCAAAGGACACAGGGACACAACAGGGGAAGCTGTTTAAAAAGTTTTCTTAAACACCAGAAGTCACTGTATGAAATCTCATTTGTGTCATCTGCAGGGAGCTGGGTGTGAAAGTAATATAGCGGCAAGCTGGCATTAATAACTGAGACAACAGATTGATCTCCTGCACATGGAGCTTGTTAGAAAGTAGAATTTCTGTTCTCGGGGGAACTCCCGATACTTGCTTTCAGCCCAAACTCAGGAAGAACGTGGGATTATGAAAGCTTTTTTGAGATCAAAATTGTTCTTGGGCTCGAGCTAATTGATTTGGGAGTGCCAGGACACCCACTTGGGCATTCTGAAAGAAAAAACATCTTTGGCATTCTCAGATTGAAATCTTTGATTTTTAGATTTCTGTAAAGACAAAATGAAAAATTTCCTTTTTTAAGTGGAAATGAAGCTGAGCATCATAAACCTGAATTATCTCGAGGAAATTTTATTTTCAGTTCCACTTCCTCTAATTTTTCTTGGTCTCTACCTAGTTAATATCACTCTTGATGGTCTTTCCCTGGGTCATTGCAGTGTACCATGAGACACGTGAATCCAGATGTGAACTTTTAACAAGTCGAGTAGGGCAGGGGTGAACACATTTTGGGCTTGCTACAGAGATGTTCCTCCTCCCAGTGTTTCTGGTCAGCCCAGGTCTCCAAGGCTCAAGGTGAAGATGGGATTCATTTCAGTGCAAATTTTCTGTTCAGTCCTTTCCTGTTCAGGTTTGTGCATTTAGAGCCATGTTAATGAGGAACTTCATTTAGCAAAAGCCATTCAGCTGTGTGATCAAGACATCTGACTGTATGGGACCCATCCTAGCCTATGCGCTGTGGTCAGCTGGTTCCCGTTGCTGACAGATTTCACAGAGCAGATATGAAAACTATTCTTCTGTCTCTTTGCTTCACTTACAAAGAAAATCTATATGTCTTGTGAACCTCCTAACCCACAGCTGCTTTCCAGAATGCCAGTGTCCAGTTCTGGGCTCCCCAGGACAAAACAGACATGGAGCTACTGGAGAGAGTTCAGCAGAGGGCCACTAAGATGATGAAGGGACCGGAGCATCTCCCCTGTGAATAACAGCTCAGAGAGCTGGGACAGTTCAGCCTGGAGAAGAGAAGCCTGAGGGGGCATCTTGTCAATGTGAATAAATACCTGAAGGGAGGGTATCAAGAGGATGGGGCCAGACTCTTGTCAGTGGTGCCCAGCGACAGGACAAGAGGCAACAGGCACAAACTGAAACACAGCAAGTTCCATCTGAACGTGAGGAAAAACTTCTTTGCAGTGAGGGTGACAGAGCACTGGAACAGGCTGCCCAGAGAGATTGTGGAGTCTCCATCCTTGAAGATATTCAAAAGCTGTCTGGACACAGTCCTGTGGAACATGCTCTGTGTGACCCTGCTTGAGCAGGGGGGTTGGACTAGATGATCTCCAGAGGTCCCTTTCAACCTCAACCAATCTGCGATTTTGTGAAACTCTGATTTTCTGTACAGTTTAATTGTCATCTGTCTTCCAGGCACAATTTGACTTATAACAGCCATTACGGGCCAGGGGCTATTCTGAATAACCCTTATGAACAAGGCAACACTAGGGTTGGATCCCTCCAGTCTCTACTGTCCCAGCAGTTTTTCCGCTTTCAACCTTTTCCACATTACCCAGAGCGTGCAATGCACTCCTCAGTCTGGGATGGATTGTTATCATTAACATCTCAACTAATAACACCCAGCAATAAATAATAAATCATAAAATGAAAAAAACCTCAAATTATTGGCTGTTTACCTGCAATTAGATACTTTGAATTGAAGAAGCATACGTGCACACAGATTACTACTGCATGTTAAAGACAAGCAGCACTGGAAGAGGTCTGTAGAGGAACCAGGGCAAAGTTTTATTTAATATGAATGTGTCTACTTTGTGCAGATTAGCCTTAGGTACAGAGAACAGTCCCTGCACTGTTTTATTTAATAGCACAGACATAGACTAGTTGAAGAAATTGGTGGTAGCAAATTGTTGGATTTTACTTGAAAATATTATTACAAGTTATTTGCTTGTAATTGTATGAGTGTTTATTTTCTCTGTGCTGTAGGTACCAGAAATCACTTTTATATGTTGCTGTAAATCACTCAGAAAACTTAGTAATAAAGGTCAGCTGCTGATGTTTTCCTCGGGAATGATCCTTGCTGATCATTATTGACCTGTCTAAACACCGGTCTTCCTGGAGTGGAATTGGGATGGATCAACGGCTCTCCCCTGTGTACATGCCATATGTCAGTAGGGAGAGAAATGCATCACACCATTAACGGTCTTTGTCTCTGAATTTGCCCTCCCTGTCCTCTTGGGCTTTATGGAGCGTAATCTCAATATCAGAGCTGCATTTGTGTTATTGACTCAAACAAGCCAAGGACCATTCCCAGCAGGCAGTCAGGATAGTGACACTTTGATTTGGAGGAAAAACAGTTGCTGAGCTCTGTAGAGACCAGCTCTGCCACTTGTCCTTGGGGTCTGAGAACAGCTGCTGACACATTTTATTTTTTAGCATGGAAGTGGCCCAACAGATGTATTACTTGATGCATCTATTTCTATGAAGAAAATTTCTACTTCCCTGAGCAGAGTGGCCATAGGAATAAACTGGCATAGCTTGAGGTTCGTTGGCCCATCTCTGCCTGCCCAAGTGGTGTTATGTCTCGTGGTGGGGTCCTGCAAAGCTCAAGGGACACCGGAGCTCTTTGGCTGGGATCTCCACTGTCAGGAAAGCTGTTGGAGCCTTGCCAGTGTTGAAAGCTGCCCCATGAGCATTGCATGGAGGTCCCACTGCTGACAGTCCGAGGGATGCTCCCCAGAGGGAGGAGCAGCTTGGATCAAGCACTGTGTCCCAAGCCCATGGAGGGGAATGCATTGGGTAAGTTGAATAGGAAGAGGGACAGACCTTGTTTTTGTCTCCAGTCTTTTTGAAGTTCCCTTCCAGCTATTGTCAGTTTAGAGACTCAATAAATTACCCTATTTAATCTCAAAATCTCTGAAACCATAAATGATGCCCTCTGTATTAAAGTTTTCCTAAGGCAAGTGACTCAGTCCTGCTCTTCCGAATCCTCCCAATGGTTCAGTTTTCTTCTTTTTTTTGTTTTGTTTTGTTTTGTCTTCGAACAGATGACAAAACTCTTTGAGAATCAGGATTTTCTGATGGTAAGATGGAGACAATGTTCCCCTTGGGTGGATAAATGCATTACTGCTTGTCAGGCTCTTTCACTCTATGGGGAAGGAGGCCAAAGACGTATCAAGCTGGAAATTTCCTCTTGTTTTTCTAGAAAATTGTATATCATCGGAACTGCAGGAGGTATAAAGCCATGTACGCACACCCTGGTTTCTCTGGTGGATACATGGCAGTATTTCAGATCAAAGCTGACTCACATCTGTCTATACCTGAGGACTGGTAGTAGATTATTCATCTGGCTACAGTTGTCCTTGACCACTGCAGGACAATCTTTCCCTCTTACCCAGACAGAAAAACTTTCAAACAATATATGCCAAACTGGAGCTGGGAATCTCTCCACTTGCTTGTGGACAATTTGCCAAAGAAATGAAATGTCTTGCTTGAGTACAGAACAGAGTCAGTGAGAAATAAATGTAAAATGGGATTGGATTGCATGGTATAAAACTATACACTGTGGGTTCAACCTAGTTTTTTTCTGCAGAGTTTATTCAAAAAGAGTAAGTGCAGAACAGACTATTTCTGACACTCCTAATAGGCAATGGTCATTAGAGCCTTTCTCCTTTGGTGGACAATTAACTTCTCAATTTATGGCAGGTGAAAATGGCCATTCTTGGTTTGAACCAGAAAATCTTGCCTTGTATTAAAGGGGGGAAGTAAATCCTACAGAGAGTAGAACAAAATAATCAGGATGAATGAAAATATGTCATAAATTGCTCTGCTAAATGATGGTGGGCCCCAACCAGACAAGACTTCTGAATGTTTAAAACAGATAATTCGGTTTTCTTCCCTTCCCCACTTCCCTGCTCCATTTTAACATTATCTGATGCATATCTGAGTCCTGAATACTCATGAGCAAAATTCACCTTCTTTGTAGCCTGACAAGGCAGCAAGCATATGTTTTTCTTTAAAATCTGCATCTACTTTAAGGCCAGAGGGACATGGGGAGGCCATCTTGTGTCACAGGCATAAATAGCAACATCAACAAGTGATTTAACTGGTAAGCGAACATCCCCCTGCTCTTTGGGAGGGCTGGTATGTGCTTTCAAGATAGTAGGGTTAACCAGGGTTGGTCTGCAGCAGAGGGAGATGCCTACCTCACGCTGGTCAGGAGCACAAATAGGTATCTCCTTCGGAGTGTGCCTTACATCTCTGAAAGCATTCATTGGAGAGGTAAGAGCAACCCTGAGCTCACCCCCTTTGCCATATCTCTTTACTCATTCATGACTGACCCCCCCACCACCACAGTTTTGTGTCCTCCAGTGATGAACAGATGATGCTTACCAATATTCCCCCACATGATTAAACTCAGCAACACCACTTGTATTATCAGTGCCCCTCTGACAGTTTACAAGTTCCTCGCTTACAGCCTGAAAGTCTAAGACCATTGCAGTTGTGATAGACTCTGATGTGTTTTTAGCCCATGTTCTGCTTGCCATGGACTCTCCTTTTCAGGACCTTTAACTGTTACCCAATTTTCAGCAGATGCCAGGTGGTAAATTATGGCGCCAGAATAACATACTGTGAATCGGTGACCTAAAAGCAGCGATGGATAATGAGTGTCACTGGGAATAAGAGCTGGTTATGGCAACCTAAAATCACTTGCAACTCTCTCTTGAATAATTGAGTGGCTTAAATTCACTGTGACTCTCCAAGTGCCAAGGTTTGGGCTTTCAAAGAGAGGAAGGTAGGGGGAGTATCTGCTGGGGAAGGCTTTGAAAGTGCTCAGAAGCCAGTTTCTGTGGAAGGCTAAAATGAATCAGTGGCTGATCTCCTCCAGAGATCCCCTCTTAATCCTTTCCCTTATCAGGAATAGGTTCCTTATCAGTTCTGCACACTGACATTAGTAAAGAAGGGAGAAAGAGCTCAGAGAGCTGAACAATCCAGGCTTGAAATGCATCCAGTCCACAATGGCTCTGCAGTCTGCTGTGTTAATTAGCTGCTGGGCTGCACCTTCCTCCAAGCTCCTCTTAAGCACACCTTTACCCCTCTCTTTCTTCCTCGTCCAGCTAGAACAGGGTTACTGGAAGCATGATAGCAATTTAATATTCCTATGGTAACTTCCTCCATCGAGGGACTCTCCCTTCTCCCAGCCATAAAATAAGAGCACCTGAACGAATTCCTTGACATTGCGATTCAATAGCCTTTGGGATGGAAGCTCATCAGCCCCTTGATTGCTTCAGAAGCTCCAAAAAAGTGTTTAAGACAGAAGCTGCCACCTAGCACAGAGCTGAAATGCCAGAAGAACTTTTGTTTCAGCCTGCTACAACTGCTGAGGTCAATATTTGACCAGAATATCAACTCTATGATTTCCATGGGGTTTTACTGGCCATATATGGTTGCCTTTTGATTTTGTAAAGTCTGTCCTGTTCTTGACCTTCAGCTTTTCCATATCTAGAATTGGTCCTTCTCAGCTGAGCCATGTCAGCCAAGTGTGCCTTTTCTAAAACATCTTCTCAGCTTTCTGCATCCTCCTTGCTACCCTGAAGAAAATAAAGACATATGATCCTGAGACAGCTTTGGCTGGCCTCAGGCAGGAAGGTGTAAATGCCAGGGGTGCCTTGATGAGTCTGTGATGTGATAGCAGGTCGGACCATTTTCACTGGGGCAACCTCCCCTTTCACCTATGGAAGAAAGTCAAACAGCCTTATGGTCTGAATATCTCAGCTCCCAAATGGTATGATTAAGAACCATCCTCTTCCTTTCCCAAACACCGTGTGTATATGTATATGTAGTTGTGTATATGTGTTTGTGCATATATACATATGTAAAATTACGTGTGTATATAGACTGTAACTGAGTCTTTTCCACGCGGATGTATTGTTGACTCTCTTTCTTCTTCTGATCAGTCCTGCATAAAGGTCAATATTGAGACCCAGAGCTCACCTCCCACAGTTTCTGTGAGGTCAGAACTTACCCATCCTCGTGTAAAAGATAGTATGGGGCAAAAATCAGAACTGTTTTTTTTTTTTTTTTTAGTATCGCCCAAACACAAATATCTCCTTCTACTTTTAATGCAAGTCTTCTTCCCCCCCCCCCCTTTTCTCTCTCTTTGTATAAGGAATGGAGCTACAGCCCCCTTTAACCCGCAGTGGTTCTAGACCCTCTTGTTGCAGCAGCTCATGAGCAGATCATTAGAAAGAAACCCAACTGCCTCAGCCTAGATCTCTGGTAAACCATCTGGAAGGTGCCCTTGCCACAGCTACTCCACAGTAGCATTCTTCTCTGTCCACACTGCTGTCCCAGAACCTGGGAGAGCAAAAGTCCTACCCAAGGCCAGCCTGAGGAAAGGTTTCTCAGCGAGAAGTGGGGTTTTCATTTGGGAGCTCCATTCCATTAACTCCCTTTGTATCGAAATTAGTTAAAGAAAAACAACAACAACAACAACAATGAGGTATCAGAGTGACTTTAAGACAGTCAGTTGTGTAAATAACAAGGCAAGCAAATGTCCTTGAAGAGCCTCTCCTCTGCTTGTACCTTGCTGTGGCTTTAGCAGGAGTCACTGTGGTTTTAATTAACACCTTTCTTCATGAAAAATTACCACATTGTTCTCAAAGACTTTTTTCCTGAGTGACACACAAATGAGAGTTTCCAGATTTTATTATGTCTTCACAGAGCCTCAGTTAAACCATGATTTATTCCATTTATTTGGTCAGCAGACTGTTAACATCACATTGTTCAGAGCAGAGAGCCTGGCTGCAGCCCATACTGTACCGGGGCTTTCCAGATGTGCCTCGAGTAGTGACTACCTCAGGAGATGACCATGCTTGCAAACACTGTCCAGTTGGTGTGCTGGATCTGTGCCTCTGCTCCTTCCAAAGTGCCAGCAGTGCGGAAGGGACTTTCTCCTCTGCATGCCCTAGAAAAATTTGGAGACAGAAAAGAGCATGAAGTTTGCAACACATAGGAGAAATTTGAGCTTTCCAGAAAGCAAGGGTGGACAGTAAGATATAGATGCTAGGGCATCCTCAGTTGAACTCTGAGGGTTTTTCCTTTAAACAAATATTCTGCTTATCTGGCATTTCCTTGCTGGGCCTCTAAACGGATTAGGCCCTTTGATGTTGGCCCTGCTGCCACCTGGGAGCTGGCTTACCCCTTATCCATTCTGGTTCGTGCTGTTGCTTTGCTACAGAAACCTTCTCCCTCAGTCTCTGTCCTGTTTTGTGATGTGGCAGGAACAGCATGAGCCACAGGATGGTCCTTTCTGCCCATGCGTGGGGGGTTTAAACAGAATTAACACCTGCAGTCTTCCAGATCCAGACAGGATCTTCCATCTCAGGGCAGGAAGGGGAGAAATCATTTTCAGATCATTCAGGAATCAGCCCTCCACCAGAACTTTTTTGGTAGAAATCCTGTCCAAACTAGTTCAGACTTTGGTTTCTCAGCTGACCTGCCAGCAAGTCTAGCAGGATTTAGAGAAAACACAAGTCTTTTAACACCGATGCATGTTTTGTCATTCAGGAGATGCAGGAATTTCACTGGAGGATTTCAGCTCCCAAAAGACAGAGTTATTTCTTTGAGGTGGTATTGTAGATTGTAGTTTCTTAGGAAGTTGCATTAGAACTGCAGAACTAACCCAGATGCAATATCCTTAACTCCGACCCTTTCCCACTTAACATAGTTCCACAGCTTTTGTGTTTAATAACCATGGCATAGGATGTCATTTTTATAGGATGATTGCTAATGCAAGTATGCTTTGTTATTTTGATTGCATTCTTTGCATAATAATATATTCTGTTCAAAAGTAGTGCTGTAGGAACATAAATATATCTTAGTTGCATATTAAGATCGGACAGAAAAAGGCATTCTTTGTGCAACATCTATAATATGATCATTTAAATTTTATTTTCTCCTTTTAGGGGTATGCTTAGTAAACCTCAAAAGGTATTATTTATGAATTTTGGAAAAATATAGTTGCTGTTATTATAGAACCACAATTCTTTTCTGCATTCAAATTTCTTGGATTTTTTTTTGTTGTCCCTCTAGAATTTTGAGATGAAAGTGCTGTGCTGTTTCAGGGGTCACAGATAAGGCTTGCTGGAAGAAAGAGAAAAGGCCATTTCCATGCTTGTGGGTCATAATTTAGAATGAATGGGAGTCATAGGCATGATCCTTGGGAACAGCAACTAACGGAGTTCTACCAGTAAGTGGAATTGTCTGGATTGGAAACAAGAGAAAATCCAATATTCAGCAATATTCAGTCTTTATCCAGACTATCTTAAATTGTCACTTCCATCCCTTCTGATAGCTTTTGGTTGTAATTAACCAAATGTTAAATGTTAGAAGGAAGGGAAAGTTCTGGTTGCTTTCTTATGTCTGCAAAACAATCCCCAAAAGGTTAAAATATGTGGCAAAATAATACTCACCCATGATAAATTACTTTAGAGATTTTATGACATAATTGCTCACAAAACATAACAATGGACTTAAATAGTACATTTATATAAGTAAATAAAAGGCTAGGAATTATTTTCTGGCCTCGGGACCAAACGATGCAGCACAGCTCATACCCACAGACCTAAACTCTCTTCCCTGTTGCTCTAAAATAGAGTGATGTTGGTCATTACCTCTCAGAAAGAGTCTCTGGCTTCTGCTGTCCCCAAATTCTGATAAGAAATTGTTTGGTAGCGTACCAATTAGCACAGACCACCTGAGCCAGAGAGTACGTGAACCATTAAACCATGTGAATGATCATCAGATTTTTTTTTGATACAAGATTGTGCTTTGGCCTTTTCTTTTTTTAGTAGAGACCAAATCAGTAGTGCAGAAGCTCTGTTCCAGGACTGTGTTCCTCTGCAGGGGATTGGCATAATTTATCCCCAGTGGATTTGGTATTTTAAGCATTAACACACAGGTCAGCTGCAGAGGCTCTGCCAGAGCCATGTGAGGGCACCTGCCTGTTATTCACTCTCTTGCACAACGCACATGCTGCACAGCCCTGTCACTGGGAAATCAACGTTTAGGTGGAAGTGAATATGAAAATGATTGTTACTGTAATGCAGGAAAAAAAAGACAGAGGAGGAATTTCTTTTCTAGTGATGACATGTGAGTAAATCACTGTGGCTTATTTTGATATCACTGACATTTTTCATAAAGACTTTTTCTCCTAGGAGCCAAAGATATCTGTCAGTGGAGTGAAGTGTGTACAAATACAGCTCTTCTGAAGCATAAATCTGTGTTCCTGAGAAATGAGTGAGGTGTCAATAATTTCAGTGCCCAAGGGGGCCAATTCCCATGCAAAGCCTGGGGGAATTAATCACGGGTTGAGAGAGTCTCTTAGCTCATCGCACGATCACAGTGATGCAATCATGGAATAGCATCAGCGTGCGCAAGGCATGCTGCCACTCGTAACAACATGAGGTGTGTGGAGGAGAGAGGAGAATAGTCTGATACGGCAGTGTGCCTCGCTTCATCTGCGTTTCTAAAAATACAGCTTACAGGTCTCTTTTGGGAGAGACAGAGGAAAAAAAAAGATATATGGTTTGTGTTTTAAGGCTGAGAGTGTTCAATGAAGCTGTGGATAGTACCTTGATACTGGTGTAAATGAAAGGTAACGGAGCCTTACAAGTATGAAGTCCAAGGGAATCAACCCCTTGGATTTGCCCATATGAAACTCCATAATTTGGCTTAAAAGTTGAAGGACCAATTTCCCTGAGATATTTTGATCCCTAATTTCTACCAAGGCACCTAAATGGCTTTTAAAGTCACTTAAATATCTTTATGAATCTGCCCCTGCCTTTGGTAGCTTAAAGCAATGTTTTTTTCAGCCTGTTTGTCCATCTGTTTTCTTGCTGAAGTTAACCCAGAAAATAAAGCCACAGCAGGCCAACATTTATTCTAAAGATCAGCTCCCTTCTACTGCAAAATGTTTAGAGGTCCACTAACTGGAAAAGATTAAACTGTCCTGTGGCAGTCGTAAAGATGAGCACTGCTCCTCATATCCTAGCATTAACTCCAAGAGAAGTGGTGGATCAAGCGTAGAGGACTGCAAAAGCTAAACTGTCTTTTGTTCATTCTCCAGAAGACCCTGGAGTCTTGTTTCTTCTTGTTTCTTTGGAGTCTTGTTTCTTCTTTCTTCTCAGTGCTAGTCCCAGCACACATGTCCAAGCAGCACAGGTTGCTATCACACCCCTTGGGAGACTTGGCAATGGTCCGGATGAGCCTTACTCCTTCTGATGCACCAGAGCTTGCTTGGTCGAATGTGGCTGGGGCAGTAAGATCACCTGCCTTTCCAGTCCTTCTCCTGTGGATAAAGCCCAGGGAAGAGGGTCTGCTCCAGGCCTGTGACTCAGAGCAGTGAGCAACGGTGCTGTTAAGACACTGAAACAATTCGTTTGCTTTCTTGGGTTTCAGTCGTGTCTGACTCACTACAGATAGCAGGGAGTCGAGGTCTCCCTGCTGGTGGAGGTCTCCCACTGTGTTCCCCTCAGACACTGTTCAATATTGTTTTAAGGGATTAACCTTGCTGTGTGTGAATGTCAGGAGATTGCTGGCATCTTTTAAATAAGGGATGAAAGTTGTCTTGGCATCAGGGTCTGCAGCCAGTGAATGGAGGCTATTGGTGTAATCTGGAGGGGTTTCTGGCTTCCTACCACTCCTCAGCAGGCACCAGGTCTAACCCAGAGGAGCATGAGTGAGTGACCTCAGGGCTAGAGCCATGCTTTTTTCTCACTCATTTCATTCTTTTTCACGTTATTATGTTCCCCTTGCCTCTAAAATCAACTTCATCCTGACATGCAATGTGCAGTTTTTGTCGATTCACCTTTTTAAAGAGAATCTACAATAAAGAGTGGCATCTGAGGACTTAAAAAAGATCTCTTAACCCCTATTCCACATAAGCTTCTAGCACTCTGCTGCAAAAGGGGCCCCTGTGGACTAAAATCTATACGATATGCCCTTCAAAAAGCCTGGATTATGTAAATAGCAGGAAAGGAATCATTTACATGAGAGGCCACAAGGATTTGCAGACATTTTGCATTTATAAAGCAACCCTCTTAAAGCCTCCTCAAAGGAAATTAAAACTGGAAAAAGAAAAGCCAAATGTGTGTCAGTTCTGCTGTTCAGACTTCATTTCTTCCTTTTTTTAAAAATGAAATTAATTTCTGTTAAGATATTCAGGGTGATGACTAGGCCACAGCCTGAGGTTTAACTGACTGAACAGACCTTAGAAACTACTGGATACAGCATGAGAAATTGCTGAACACAGCAAAAACTAACAGTGAAAACCGGAAAAAGGCTACAGATGGTGCCGTGAGGAATGGACTGATTTCACAGATGTTTAAGGGGCAGGTAGGTAAAAAATAGCCACATTTCAACAGATAATTAAACATGGAGGGAACACTGGGGACCTTTGGGGGAGTGGGATTTTGCAAGGCCAACAGTGCCAAGGCAACTGTCTCAGAAATGTCAAACTCAGAAATGGATGTAGCAAAACTAAGACCAATGGGGAAAAGGTAAATGGGGCAGTTATTTATTTGGGATGAGATAAGAGCAGAGTAAGAAAAGCTTCAAAATGGATGGAGGAAGAACAAGTCTTCGAGCGGGGGAGATAAGAAGGACTGGTTGAGTGCAAGCAAACTGCTGGTCATTGCAATGGTCTGACAACCCTGCTCCTGATCACTGCAGTCCATCTCATCTTCATGTTAAACTCTACTGCTGACTACTTTTTGGGTAAACACACAGCCTGTTGTATCTGTGCGTGTGGGATTCACTAGCAAATATCAAGCTGGACTGGCCGGTGAGTTGGATGAGAGGTCTGGGTGCCAGGAACTGGAGAAAGGACCAGGGGACCTGTGCCCCCTGACTAGACCAAGGGGATCCCACCCTACAGTGACAGCTATCAGACTCCTGCCCTGATCAGCTCAACAGGAGGAGCAGGATGGGGCTGGCTGTTCAGCTCACGTTTATGTGAGTGCTGGGTGTTTTTATGTGGATGCTGGTAAAGATCTGTGCTGGTAAAGATACACTGTGTTGATCTTCATGGCCAACCATTGTGTGTGTGTGTGTGTGTGTGTGCGTATCTGCATTTTTGGAACATGTTCTCAGCCTTGTGCTGGCTGGATTTGTGGACAGGAAAACCCATCTCCCTTCTATCTTGTATCAGACAGGGATGGGAGGAACCTGCAGGTCTTCAACAATGGCTAATCAAGACTACTTCAAAGGAAGAGGCAAGAAAAACATTTTAGAAAAATCTCCCATGACAACCAGATCTCCCCATTAACTAGAGGTTGACTTGAGTCCTGAGCTTGCCCGTATGTATCCTTTTGAAAATCTTTTGTTCTGGGAAATGAAAAGGGATGTTTGTGTGATGCTTGGATGTGTAACACACAGTAATGACCATAGAATTAAAAGGTGTTTGTAATTTCAAGCAGGAACTTGGCTCACTTCTACCTATGAGTTTGCATGATAATATAATTGTTAGTTTTTTTCTGAAGGTACCTTGTACTTAGATGAACCACAGATGACAGTTAGAAGAGAATGCTTAATTAGCCAAACTAATGAGACTAGAGATCCCTAGTTTCAACACAGGCCTAAAAAGGGCTTATTAAAGCAGAAAAACTCAAGAAATGAGCCAACACCAGTAAAAAAAGAACAACAAGGAAAGCTTTGCTTTTCCATACAAAGATGGAAAGAGATCACATGTTTTGAAAGAGTTCATTAACACAGTGGATGGTTGAGTCCTTACTAGAATATTTTTGACAAGGGTCCTGTGTTGCTGAGTGGGGCAGGTTTCCCACAGAATATAAAACAGCACCGTCAATTCAACAGTTCACATTTTCCCCCAGACCTTTTGGAAAGAGTAGGGCCACTAGCCCCCACCTCCTGGCTGAACTCCAAGCAACACCATCTCATCCTGCCTGCTTTGTAAATCTTCGCGGATTACACAGTTCCTTAAACTCAGTTCTATGCTGTGGGAGCCTGTTAAGCAGCGACCTTTGATCCTTTCCCAAAGCAGCAGCACTGCAGTGATGTGATAGCTCCAATCAGTTGGAGAAATGTTCTGAAATAACTGGGGAAACTAGGTATCTAGTTGGTGAATATGGCTCTAATTATTTGCTCTTTATCATTCTCCAGTAGTGACCTTTATCTGGTTACTCCAACTTCCCCTGTGTGACTCAGCCTTGTGCTCTTTGCACATCCGTTTAGACTGCAGGACATATTCACAGTTGCTATTTATGAGACTCCATTGTGTGCTGCACAAGCAGAGGGAGGAATAAGCTGCAGAATGCTGCCTGAGATTGCATCAGTTCCTGGTAGAAGTACAGGGACAACCACACATGTCACATCAAATGCCAGCAGAGAGAGAAAAGGTCTTCCTTTCTGTGTGAAATTCAGGGAGGCAAGCAGATCATCTCTTCCTAGCCAACAGGGGTGATGTCTCTGCTGTTCACCCAAATGCATCATGAGACACAACTTGGGGGTGCCAGGTTCTTACTGGCTCTCCCCTTTGCTGCCTTTGTCTCTGCAGCTTTTTTCACGTGGAGGGATCACCACAACTTTTGTTTCTGCACCCCTGTTGGCAACAAGCCCTTCTGCTAACACACAACCCTAACTCAAGGTTAACAAAGGTTTGCAAGTTGCTGCTCTATGCAGCAGGCATAGAGATATATATTAAAAAAAAACCCAACTATGCTGTGTACTGAAGCGCCAAGGGAATAACAAATTGATTTACACAATGCCCAATAATTCACTGTGAAAAATAAACTGGCTGAACCTTCCGCTTGCACTTATGGTTGTTACACCAATATTTTCTTTTCTGTTCTCTGTATTAAGCCCTGTTGTGAAAAAAACAGAAAAGGTAAGAAGGGAGAATAAAGTGGACT
The DNA here is from genome assembly GCF_036370855.1 of Dromaius novaehollandiae. Classification (NCBI taxonomy): domain Eukaryota; kingdom Metazoa; phylum Chordata; class Aves; order Casuariiformes; family Dromaiidae; genus Dromaius; species Dromaius novaehollandiae. The sequence goes on along the minus strand of NC_088099.1, from coordinate 167,577,474 downwards.
AGAAATTCATGTTGTGCTCTGTTGTGTTGCTGCTGTACTTTTTTCCCCCTTATCTCCTTAAAGAAAAGGTGAAGCAAAATGAAAAGGGCTGGTCTTTATACAACACCTTCTACCTTGGAAAATATTGCATCAGCTATGTGCAGCCCAAACTAAACCTGGATCTTAATCCTACCCTCACTTACGGGGGCACATGTCTCATTGACGTAAGTACTGTCTGCGTGGAATTTTGCCTTTTCTCTAGGTATCCTGTAAGATTGCATCCAGCTCTGGGGAGGTGGGTGGGAGCTGCTTGGCTGAGTGCAGCAACAAAACCTAAGAGTGCCGAAGAGGAAGCAAAAATGTTCAAAGGAAGAGAAACCGTAGGAGGGAAATTGGGGCTGCATAGAATTACTGAAACTGCAGCAGCCATGGCCGGACACGGTGGTAAATTGCCCTGTTTGTGTTAAATGTGTTCTTAATGACCACAAACTAGGAGGCTTTTGCTACTTTGTAGCACTGGGGGAGAAGTCGTAATGGCCATCTCACTTGTGTTAACTGCAGTGCAAGTTAATAACACCCTACCCAAGTAGAACACCTCATGGTGCCTGCTGGTAGAAATGGACTTGACCATTTCTTCACCTAAATAGCTGTAAAATATTGATCTGTGAGTTAAAACAGCCAGCACCTGGGCCCTTCTCCACTCGGACTGAATTTTTGTGATGGATGGGATAAGAATACTGAGGAAACTATTTTTTAAGGGCAACATGTATCTATGTGGTGCAAACATACAGTTTGTGAAGCATCAACGATGAACAAGAAAGCAGACAGTGCAAGACGTTTGAAACTGCTGGGTATCTTACACCTAGGGATAGCCAAGTGCTTTTCAAATGCTAATCAGTTAAGCCTCAAAATCTCACGGAGATGTATAAATAACATTATGCTATATTAGCAGTAGGGAAACTGAGGCACAGAGCCAAATAGCTTATTTGGCATTTGCATTCTCTATTTGGAAGGGTATCCTCTATTTAAAAAGGGATATCAGAGGATATCTCTACTAATGAAATACATCTTAGTTTACATAAAATAGAAAATCTATTTTGAAATCTCATAAATTAGGGAAAAAGAACCCAAATGAAATAATAAGAAAGTATAGAGATATTATAGTATGATCACCTCACTGACAGGAAGGTGATCTACTCCACCTCACTGCCTTATGCCTGGTCAACTCCTGATAGAAAATAATTTTCTTAAGAACAAACCAAAGCTATCTAATTCACTGTTTCCCTTCCTTGGGTTTTGCACTACAGTTTAACTCTTAGAAAAATATTCAAACTTGAATAAATGATTTCCAGGGATGGAGAATCAATGGGTACCATAAGTAAACCATACTAATGTTTAATTTTTTGAAGTTTTGTTCTTCGTTTCTTGACTGGTTCTGTCTTGATTCAACTTTCAAACAATTGATATTTGTTATATCTTTTTTTGTAAAACTCTGGGATCCATTACCTTCTGTCCTCCCCGTGAAATAAGTAATAGAGAAGGTGAGTGGTTGGCTTGATAGGGAACAGGCTGCTAATGCACATGGGAGATGATGGTCAAGAACCACGACTGTATAGTTGTGGGGCAAAAACCCACTAGACCTTCCCTGATCCCTTCCAACAAACTCTGCTAATTCAGTGCTAATAGGATGATTCATCTCCTCTCAAGGCTTCTTGGACAATATACTGTAAACCGATATTGAACAAATGTAAGCCCATGTCAGCCTTGTTTTAAGTGGTGCTGAGCTGGCATATAAATGAGTCACTAAAAATCAACAGGAAATTACAGCTTGGAATATGAATCACTCATCGATTCCATAAACATATGCCAGGGATAAGTGAGAAGTCTTGGAGAAGAGCATGGTTCCACTTGAATGATGTCAGAGAAAAATGAATATGCTGGAGGTAGGTAATCAGAGGAGCTGAGGCCATCATTTTCTTGTGGATACACACAGCCTGGATACAAATTGCATAACAACATACATAAACAGTATTTTGCCAGCTTTACCCCAGAAAATTGGAGAAACCAGCTGAGATGATGGGCTGAGTAGCAGCAAAATAAGCAACACCAAATCAGTGCTGACTTTCCCCCTGCCTCCCCTATGAGGCAAAAGTCCATATAGTTAATAGTGCCTCTCTCCTTTGACTAAGAAAGTGTCCATATACCACTGAGTCTTTGTTTCATAATTCAAATTTATCAATGTCTCATGTCAAGACCTTTCCAGCACTCTTTAATAAAAAACACTGACTTGTAAATGAGATAGCAAATATAGAAGGTTAAAAAATGTGATGCATTTTTAGGGAAAAGAATAAAACAAGATGAGAAATAATGATTTTTTTTTCCTAAACCTTGATGATTGCTTGGAAGAAACAGCAAATTAAAAAAATAACTAACAGACCACTTTAGGCAAAATTGCTCATTTTTATCCCTTTTTTTTCTTTTCAAGGGAGAGAGAGGAGTAATTTTTTCCTGTCATAAATAAATTGTTATTTTGATGGGAAAAAGTGTAAAAGAAATGAGAAAGTATCATCTTTAATATTAAACACTGGCTCCATATACCTGTGGTAATAGCCTCTTTTCAGCTTGGCAAAAGAGTCAAGACTATGTCGGTCCATTGTGAGACTTAGCCACAATATATAGGATGCTTTATTTTTGTTTGCCTTTGCTGCTAAGCTCCAGATTTTCCTGCAGCTGGACTCAGCTGTCCCTATTTGTTTGGACATAGGAAGAAGAAAAAAGCCTAATTACCTAAAGCTTGGGCAGAAGCAATGGACTATGATTGGCATGTTGGGAAGTCAGGTGTGAAGGAAAAGTTTGCATGAATCAAGATGATCTTTTCTCCCCAGAAAGGTACTCAGGAAGTTCATTACCAGCCTAGGAAGTGTGTGTATGGTAAAGTGACTTTGGACTTTATTGCACTGTGATCTTTTTTACTTGGAAGAACTAAACAAGAAAGACTAGGTTAGAATGCTACATGCCATTGAGGGGTCAATTGATCTGACACCAAGGAGCATCATTTCTTCCCCATTTTATCTTTTTGGCTAGCCAGTGTATTCTGATCAATAGTTTTGGGCTCCCAAATCACAGGATATTGTTTCTTCTCCCAGATGACAGTTGTGCAAAATCTCAGCGGCAAATAATGAAGCTGGCCATGGAGAAGTTAACTCAGCTGTATGGAGAAGGATAGTTGTTTTAGCACAGCATGGCTGGTTTGTGGAGTATTGCACTCAGGCACTCTTGCTGCCTCTTTCAGGGTTACTTTAAGTATTTTTATACTGTATTTTGCCATGGCAATCTGCTATGCTCGAAAACACCAATCAACCAAGCAAACAACTGGAAAACGCAACAACTTAACAGCCTGAAAATTAGGTTTCAAAATTGTTAGCACACTATTTATGAGAAACAAGAAAATAAATTCCCACATAAACATAATCAGATAGCAAATTAGTATTTATACTGCATCAGAGTTTCAGCTAAAAATAAATAATAATCATCGATGATTTACTAATAACAGCTGTGTGAGCATATAAGGAGATACGGCTCATGACATGGCTTCACAACTTTGAAATACCCTATCCTAGCATGATAAAACATTTTCAGAGTCCAGTGTGGGCTTATTTTTACTTTCCAGTACATGACAGTCTTACCTCTTCCCTTCAGGTTACCACTGTCCCAAAGGAAGACTGCTTATCAAGATTACTTCTTGTATGTGCATGAAGACTTCCCCCCCGTCAAAATCAAAGGATTCTTTTATACAGATTTTATACAGCAACTGTTCTTTCCAAAGAGGAGTGACGCTCACACTAGGGGACAAGGAATACCGAAAGATTCAGAAGAAACAATCTTCTGTTTTGCTGTCCATCTTATAGTCTCTTCTCTTCCGCTATGTAGGGGTTGAGGAGGCACTTTCCATAGCACCAAGGAAAACCTGAGTGTATAATGGGGACCTTAGATGGTAAGGACCTAGAGCATTGGGGCTGAAGAAAGGTATAACCAGATCAGGATGTGTTTCTCTGGTGCAGCACTAGTGATGATGGCATTTTGAGGAGAAGAAAGGAATTATTCGAAAAAAAAAGATACTAGCCGAGTACAGCTGGTAAATCACACAACAGTGTAATCTGTAATTCTACTTTTATCATCTTTACAGATGTTATTCAAGTTATGGTGCTCCTTTAGACATGCAGTGCCTGCCTGTGGTCCTGAAATGTTGAATTGAAGCCATCATTGCAACAATTATTTTATTTATGTATTTATTTATTCTTGTTGGATAGGATCTCTAGGCTGTTTGCTTCTGTAAGACTTCCATGTTGGAGTATTATTTTTGATAAGCAGAAGTTATTAAGAAAAAACTGAGGTATTCCCTGGTAAATTGGGGTATCAGTTCCGTTGAAAACTGTGGGAGGAGAAGATTAGCAAAGTCAACAGACTTTAGAATATGCATAGTCTCTTCTTAAAGGAGATTCTAAAAGAGACCAAACCAACCGTATTGTGCAATTGCCTATTTTTCTGTACTAACTGCAGAAACCCAGGAATCAGATGACAGGTTATGAACCTCATATTTTTTTCCCCAGCTTGGAAATCTCTTTTAGTCTATTTCAGTCGATAAAGAGAATATATGGTGAAGCACCGAGCTGTCCATCCTGGGAAATGATGCTCTCTGCTTGGGCAAAGGTTAACATATGCAGGAGCAGTGCTTGCTTCATGCACAGCTTCATCCTGATTTCCACTGGTAGAGGGAATGTAGAGTTAAGTCATTTACTCCTGAGTCTGATAGTGTCAATCAGGGAAGACAAATGGTCTTGAATGTGATAGGTTTTTGGGAGATGTGAACCTGAGCCCAATACTAAATGGGCTTCACAGAGGCTTCTCCTCAAGAACCTGGCATAGGGACTAGCTGGGTTGCCTTGCTGTGCTGGGGGAAGATCTAGTTGTCTCAGGAGTGATATTCTATAGATACCTTTAGTAACGTTTTGCATGGCATTCCTCCCACTTGATTTTGGATGCTTAAAAATTGGTGTCTAAGCTAGACTCAGACTGCTTCAATAGTGAAGGGAGAAAAATATCTCTTCAGTTAGCTATCACATAACTTCTGAGATGGATGAGGTTAGCTCATGATATTAGATGCCCTGTAAACACACAATGGTTTCCCTCTTTAGCTTTTTCAGATCTGTCTAACTCCTGAGTATAAGCTTAGGTGTGTGTTGCACTGTGTACAGTTCACTGTACTTATTCATTCAGGAGCCTCTCTGAGTTCATAGTTTAGACAAGCAATCTCCAGCTAGAAGGCTGCCTATCCTATCAATGGTTGTCTTCTCCTGATGGCTCTCCTGCCTTTTTCTCAGGGACTAAATAAATAAATAAACAAATAAATAAAAGCTTGATGATCTGCCAAAGCCAATCCACGCCCTTCTTATGAGTGACACCTGCTGTTCAGCTGGGAGGAAAAGAAGTGGTAAAAGTTACTGAGTTTTGATCAGTCTCTGAAAATGTGATCAGCTCTATAGATTGCTCATGATCTGGTATCCAAGATTTCAGAGCACAAAAAGCAGCAATAGTTGGGCAAAATATAATCTCCCAACACAAATATATGACTATTTCATTTGAAGTATGCTTTAGCATTCTAACTGCCTGGTCCCATAAGCTTCAGAGAAGTTATAGCTACTTGGAATTCTATAGCAACACTCACAGACTTAATAAAACTGTCTTGGGGACTAATGAATTATTTAAAGACTGCATAAAGAAAATGTAACCTATGCATTTAAAGTAGGAAAATCCACTCCAAAGTCATCATTCTGCCATCTTTATCAATCTTACAAGGTTTTTTCTTCATATATTGGTATTTTGTTTGTCTAATTTGAATGAATTGAGAATGGAAAGTATTGTCATTTAATTTAGGCCAACAATGTGGTCTGCATAAATTTATATTGATAATATACATATATATAATATACATTTATATATAGATGTTCTCATTATTCTGTGCATATATTTGTGCTACTAAGCCATAAAGTGTTTTCACAAAATTGGGAAGAATTACATGTAGAAACCACACACCCAGATATAACTTGCAAAGGAGTTCAGATGTTGCACACCTGGTGCTAGCCTTGATCATAAATATTTGAGAATTTTTTTTTCTCATTGAAAAATGAAAGGCTTGAATTAAGGGTGGTGGAAATGACAACGAATGCATAGAAAACCCACTAGTTCAACAGCACGTTGAGAGGTCAGACGCATCCAGTGAATTGAATGTATAGAACTGAATGGGCTGTAGGAAAAAAAAAAAAAAGGGAAGGAAAACTCCATGAATAATGCAGTGTCTAAATAGGCTTGAAGTCTGTTGAAAATCTGGCCTCTGATATATGCAGATGTTGGTCCTGTTCAAAGAAGGAGGTGCTTGAACTGAGGAGAAAACCTGGAAAGCCAAAAAGAGGTGAGTGGCTTTTGCATTGCAGAACACCCCCCCACCCCCACCCCATAACATTTTCAAAGATGGGCATGATGTGAGTGCAAGAGCTTTGCTACTGGCAAAGCTCTGAACTGAGTGAAAGGTAGGGCTGCTTGGGAGATGTTTGGCCAGACAACTACCTGTGTCCCACAGATGGCTGTAGGACTAGCCTAGGTATCAGTAGATGCTGCTGCAGTATAAACATACTCTGAGTACTGATTATATTATTGAAGTTCAATGTACTGCTGGATTTGTAAGGATCGGGTCCCTAAAAACTGTTCAGCTCAGTCAGAAAGTCACAGAAAATGCACTGGGCAGAAATGTTTCTTGTCCTCAGATCTTCTAAGATGTAGTGCCTTCCCTCTTTCATCATCCGCTAAACACATCAGACCACTCACCTTCTAACATTGACATGTCTAACATGACATCCAGGATGAGCTGTTCCATCACCTTTCCAGGGATGGAGGTGAGGCTGATGGGTCTGTAGTTTCCTGGGTCCTCCTTCTTGCCCTTTTTGAAGACTGGAGTAACATTGGCTTTCTTCCATTCCTCAGGCACCTCTCCTGTTCTCCATGACCTTTCAAAGATGATGGAGAGTGGCTTAACAATGACATGCACCAGCTCCCTCAGCATTCGTGGATGCACCCCATCAGGGCCCATGGATCTGTGGATGTCAGGCTTGCCTAAATGATATCTAACCCAATCCTCCTCAACCAAGCGAGTCTTCCTTTCTCCAGACTTTCTCTTGTCTCCCAGGTCTGGTATTCCTGACGTCTGGTCTTAGCAGTAAAGGCTGAAGCAAAAAAGGCATTCAGTAACTCTGCCTTCTCTGTATCCTTTGTCACCAGGGCACCTACCCCGTTCAGCAGCAGGCCCACATTTTCTCTAGTCTTCCTTTTTCTACTGATGTATTTGAAGAAGCCCTTCTTGTTGTCCTTGACATCCCTTGCCAGGTTTAATTCCAAATGGGCCTTGGCCTTCCTTGTTGCATCCCTGCGTACTCTGACAACATTCTTATATCCCTCTCAAGTGGCCTGTCCCTTTTTCCACATTCTGTACACTTCCTTCTTCTATTTGAGTTTTGCCAGAAGCTCCTTGTTCATCCATGCAGGTCTCTGCCCCCATTTCTTGACTTCTTATTCATAAGCATGCACTGATCTTGAGCTTAGAGGAAGTGATGCTTGAATATTAACCAGCTTGGACGCCGCTTCCTTCTAGGGCCCTAAACCATGGGATTCTTCCAGGTAGGTCCCTGAAGGGGCCAAAGTTTGCTCTCCTGAAGTCCAGGGTTGCGATCCTACTTATTGCCCTGCTTCTTCCTCTCAGGATCCTGAACTCCACCATCTCATGGTCACTGCAGCCAAAGCTGCCCCCAAGCTTTACATCTCCAACCAGTCCTTCTTTCTTTATTAGTACAAGGTCCAGCAGTACACTTCTCCTCATTGCCTCCTCCACCACCTGTATGTCCAACAGTTATCATCAATGCCCTGCAGGAAACTCCTGGATTGCTTGTGCCTACCTGTGTTGTCTTTCCAGCAGATAAAACAAATGTTTCAAAACAAATGGAAGTTGGGTCCGCTGAAGAAAACAAGGTGCCCTGGAATATCTGCTGAAGGGTGGATAAGGAAAGATTTTCCTTTGGAAAAGGGCTGGGAAAGGCATTGCTTACCCAGGGGGAAGAGGTTCCTGACTGCAGAGGTTTCTCTTGGCCTGGATGGTGGATGGAAGGGGACAGGGAGCAGGCTTCGTGCTCTTTTGCAGTTCCAGCTCTTCAGGCTTTGGGATGCAGATGTTCCTAGTGCAGAAGAGATGGAAACAGGCTGCAGGACCTTTCTTCAGCACAGCTACAGACTTTGCTTCCTCTTCTCCTCCTCTCTCCCTCCTCACACTCCTAAAATTAGCTCTGCTAGCTGGGATTTTATGTAATCTTTTCATACACCCCAGCCAACACACCAGCCTTCTGGACTGTCTTGGAATCAACTGCTTCTAGATACAGAAAGCAAGAATATCATTTTCACATGGGCTTTTCAGACAAACTTGTGAAGGAGTCCTTGAATGGGGCGTATGGGCTGAGCCTTGTCCCTCTGTGATCTATCTGCTAAGAAGGTAGTGGCTCAGAGTTGGGCTTCACAGCAGCGTAAGACATTGCAAGGAAGTGAAGATTTGGTGAAGGTATGGTAGTTAATAAAGTAGGTCGCAAGTAAGCCTTAGCAGGGTTGGGGTGTGAAGAGAACTTCTAGGATTCATATCCACACTGCCAAATTTCTTCTTCTGAGTTATGTGAAAAAATATAAGTACCGTGCACCAGAGAGAGGTCACATATTCCGTGAAGGACAACGGCAATTCAGTTTGTACCTCTGTGTCCTGATCCTCAAAGGAGGCCTACAGGTTAGCCTGGGAACTAAGAGGAATCCCTATAGAATACTAAAAACCTTGTGCTTGACAGAGCTAATGTTTGACTCAGGGCTGTTATTCCCAGTTGTACTGTTAACTGTTGCTTCTCTTTTCAGACCTGAAGAATAAAACCTGTTCTGCTTGCTGTCATTTCTTGTCTGTCTGTTAATCCAGATCACACCCAGAGGTAAGAAGTTCAGCAGCTGTGCATCAGGCGGACTCAGCTGAAATCAATGCCAGACCCCCATTAACGGCAGTCAGTACAGCCTCACTGGAAAAACCCTGTTGGTGGGAACTGAGGTGGATCCATGAGAATAACTCCAACCCTAGACCAGTGGAAACTCTCAGATTATTCCAGATATCCCATACCTTTAATGTCTTTGGAGAGTAAAAGCTGATCAAAATGGCTTAGGGCTTGAAAGCAAGTAGAAATGCTAAGGCAGCCGCTGTTCTATAGTGAATATTTAGGGATTTTTAAAAAAGTTTGCTAGCACCAGAGCATAGCCTCTAATTCCTCTTTCCATGTTTTTATTAACTATCCCCTGACAACCCTGTATGACAACATGGTACCTGCAATATCCTTCTTCTCCTTCATGATGAGATCTTCTTTTATTTGTCACCCTAATTACGGTCACATGGACATCCAGACGCACACAGAACCATCACAGTCTGAGAGCTAATGTCATGCTGTCTTTTGCCTGGCATTTAGATGATAATGACACTTCTTTTTCTGGTGTCTCACTTTTCTTGGCCTTCCTTTTTCTTTCTTTTTAATCTCTAATAGGGAAATGAGACTCAAATACTAGATCAAAGGCAGGCTAGACTTCAATGCATCGGTTTAGTATTAGGCTGTAGCATTTATGAAGCCTGGCCTGCCCAGCTGTAGTAGCTCTTGCTTCTCCTACAAAGCGTTCTCCATTCAGACAAGCCTTTCACTTCTGCCTCCCCAGAGCTAATGGTACCTAGACTGTTCTGTGGCTTGAGAACAGGAGAAAGGGTTAAGAAATCTCTTTGCAGTGTCTGAATCCTGAACTGTGAACTTTTCTGTGGGGTCTCCCTCAGTTCCTGCAACCCCATGGCAACAGTAGACATGTTGTGTGCTGTCTTCTTGGGAACATATCTACTTTACAAGCAGGAGAGGAGAAAGTCGCTTCCTGAGGGAATTCACCAACCCCAGTGCCTACGGGTCATTCTGGGGCGTGTAGGGGTGTGTAAGCAATGTCACACTGCTCCTGGGGTAAAATGTGGGTATAGCTATTTCCTACTGCAAAGCCTTCCTTATTTTGAGCTATTGTGTGTCAAAGTATGCACCCCTTTCTCTCCAAGGACTGCTCAATGTCTCATACAAATTCATAAGAAAAAGTGTCAGTGGACATCTTGTACTATCAAAGTTGGAATGAGTGATGCCCAGGCTCTCCTCCTCTTGGCCACAAGTGTACATTGCTGGCTCACAATCAACCTGTTGTCCACCAGGACCCTCAGGTCTTTCTCTGAAGAGCTGCTTCCCAGCAGGTCAGCACACAGCCTATTCTGGTGCATGGGGTTATTCCTCCCTAGGTGAAGGACTCTGCTTCTCCCTTTGTTGAATGGCATGAGGTTCCTCTCTGCCCATTTCACCAGCCTGTCGAGGTCCCTCTCTATAGCAGCACAACCACCTGGTGTATCAGCCACTCCTTCCAGTTTTGTGTCGTTGGCAAACTTGCTCAGGGTACATTCAGTCCCATTGTCCAGGTCATTTATGAAGATATTAAACAGTATTGGCCCCAGTATTTACCCCTGGGGAGCACCTCTGGTCACTGGTCTCCAGCTGGACTTTGTGTCACTGATCACAACCCTTTAAGTCTGGCAGTTTAGCCTGTTTTCAATCCACCTCAGTGATGACTTATCTTAACCAGTGCCACTGAGATACATAGGCCAAACTAAATGCAGTGGAGGAGCTCTGTATTATGCCCAGGCAATTTTCAGCTGTGGGTCCTTACTAAAGAAGAATTGGCAGGGTCTACCTGAATTCTTGGTTCCTACAGCTGGAAGCTGCCATGTCCTCCATGAACAGCTGTGCTCTCCTGGGTCAGGTTGCCTGTGAAGTTCCCAGAAAAGGGCTCAAATATGAGGAGGGGCATGTGGGAAATATGGGGGGACTGCATTCCTTCATCCAGACAAAGGTTTGTCTTTCCCACTTATCAAGTGTTGGACTAGCAACAAGACAGCAAAGAGCTTTCCAGTGCAGGTGTGTTAGCTGTCTGTGCTTAAACCTGCAGAAGTTGTCACCACAATAATCCTGGGATAGCTCCACTTTTGCTGAGCAGAGCATCACTGTATTAATAAAGACCCTACTCATGCAGGTTATACCCCACCCACCAAGTCAAAATCCATACCAGTGAAGCTGGAGGAACTGGGTTATGAATGGGATTATGAACCCTGCTGTCATTTTAAATCTAGCCAGCTGATGGCTGTGTCGTGTAGGAAATGAGCTCTTACGCTTATCAAAACCAGTGGTGCCAGTCTGAACTGCAACTTCATCTGTGCTGGGGAACCCAAGATCAGGCCCAGCCCCCCCACCCCCAAGTGCTTCAGAGTCAAGCTCAAAAGAGCATCTGGGAGACTATGGTTTGACTCCAAGGTGGCCACAGGATGAAACCTGGTGGCTATTGGGAAGGGCAAAGGAGGAGGACTGCACTGACAGGAGTATTTGGGAGAGGAAGCGCCAAAGTGGAAAGTGGATCAAGAGAGCATATGTGATGGGAAGAGTGGTTGGGATGAATATCAAAAGGACAGATGCTAGTAATCCCTGGATATATTAAAGTTTTTTTTTTTTTTTAAAAAAACATTATCACTTACACTTATCTTCTCTATAGCCAGAAGAGGTCAATATATACCACCAGTCCCTCTGTTTCCCACAGCTGCTCCCCCACATCTGCTCAGGAAAATTTTTTTGGAACATTTTCTTTATCTTGTCGTGACTCAAAAAAGGTGTTAGTTTTACTGAAAAGGTGTATTCAAAAACAATCTTCCTCCTACTTAAAAGATAGTATTTTGCTAGTACTTCCAAATCTTTTTTTTTTTAATGGTACAATTAGAATTTAGTATCACTTTTTCCAAAATAAATATATTAGAGTTGTTCTAAGGATGCTTTGAATGGTTTTAAGGGGCTAAATGGAGAAAGAAACCCTTCATTTTTATTTTACTAAAATTTTTGGTTTGTCCAATTTTTAATGTTGAGTCTGGATTTTGTTTTATGGAATATTTCAGTTTCACTTCCTTCTATACACCCTCGATATTCGATCTTAATCCTGGAATGGAAATCATTTTCAAATTGCGGAATTTCGTATAATCTGGAAAGTCTCTCATTCATCCAACTGCAGTTTAGTCCTAAGGACCCGTGCTGAAGAACATCATTTTCTTATATGAATTCAAGGAATAACTCCTTCAGATAGCACTGATAGCATAGCTGCCATTTCCTACACCACTTCTTCCTAGAGACATGACACTGCTTATTAGTGTAGATTTCACAAGTACTATCCTGCTTGTTCCATAGCCAGATTGAGCTTCTCTGGAGCCTGCAATAAGGCATATATCACCAGCACTCATTTCACTTGGATTTCTTTCTCATATCTCACCAGCCCACACTGGGCCATCTTGCATCATACAGATCCTGGAAAGTGATGAAGAGCCTCATTTCCATCACCATCCCATGGATCTGGGAACCTAAAATTTTTTTTTACCTTAATTTTGTTTTTGGAAGTGTGCTTTTAGACCTCGTTGCATTACAGCTCCTGAGCCTCAGCAAATGAGGTTTGTCTTGCCTAACCGTTGACACCCAAATGTCAAGATGTACAGCCAAAATCATCACCTAACTGTCCTTAACGATCAATGGCAAGAGAAAATTGTCTTTTGGAGGTCATTCACTCTCTCCTTAAGGCCTATGTCTAAGGTGGTTGGGATAAAATCATATGAATCAATGTCTGAAATAGATGGGAGGAACTGGCCTTCTGGAGGTGCTGGTCTCTTTCCATTGACTAAAAGTTAATTTAGAAGAGGCTTAACTTTTAAAATTATGTGCATAAATCTTTCCTGAGAAATACATTTAAAAATACTGAGGTTGCTGCATTCATCCAAGCTGTTGCTGCCTTTTAAGAGCTAGATCTAGATTTTAGGATATTCAGGCATTTCTCCAAAGGCCCCTGGTATCTTCAGTGTCTAAGGTGATCATTTCCCAGGGCACTGGATGCAATTCACTGTCGACCAAACAGCGTGTCCCCAGCAGGAAGCCAAGGATTTGCCGCACAGCCAACTCACTGTCTTACTTCCCCCTGTCCACAGAGAAAATACAAAGTTACTGTGGATTTAAATCTAGAAATGTTTCCTCCAGATAATAATTAACATTTCTCAGCAAATTTTCTCTCAGTTATTCTGGCACACCCCAGCAACCATCAAAATTGAAAGATACTGTGAGTGTGTGTCTATATATATCTATATAAATCAACATATTATGGAATATATATTCACATATATTATTGAACATATATACATATTTATATAATGATTCCTAAATCCATTTTTTCTTTATATTTCAAATTTCAATTTAGCAATAAAAATGCTATGTGATGGATGTGTGGCTTTTTGCTTCCAGAAGTTCAATATATATCTCTCAGTATCAATAATACCAGCCATAAAATACATCTCCATAAAATACAGCCAGTACTTATGACTAGATTAAATTAGCAAACTGCATTCAGCTACCTATGAAAAACAGTTAAAAGAAGTTAACCATACATTTGGCTTCTTTTTTTCTCTCTCATTTCCTTGGCAAAAGGACATGCATTTCATTTCTCATTGATATATATTGCCTAGCAAGAATTGATTGGTAATTTACTGTGAGCAGAATAAGAATGACAGAAGGGTGTCACTCAGCCTCCAGCCGCAGAGCCTGTTGGTAGAGGAGATCTGCCCTTTGTGGAGAAGCCCCATTTGCTGAGGAACACCCCATATAGCCTAGAATTGCTGTAATTACTTTCTTTTCACCATTTCTAAGCACTTTGAGAATATTGGAAACCTGCAGTGGGAGTCACTGGCCAAGCGAAGCAAAGTTCTAAACTCGGTACAATGTCACCTCTGTGGGAGTGGCTAGATGATTTCAAGTGACTGAGCTATTTTTAACTACAGCACTACTGCTTAACACGTGTATGTGTGTCCTTGGCTCATGGTAATGGCAAGCCAGATCCCTGAGCTTTAACTGCCTCTGTGGTGGAGACCAGGGTAGCGGGACTGAGAAGGACCCATGGTATATTAAGCCATGATAACTCGAGCGCTGCCAGTTGCCTACACACAACCTTTCTTTTTCTGCTTGTATCTTTGTGGTTCATGAACAACTTCACCAGATGAAGTCCAAAATGTTAAAGGACGTGCTGGCACCAAGGGGAAGAGCCCTACCTGAGCTAGGTGGAAATCGGGCAAACAAAAGCCAGACTTCCTCTACCATTTCCACCTCTTGCAAGTGTGGATTTTCTGTTGAGTTAAGGGAAGTCAGGGAATTTAGGGGGCTGGAGCCCCCACATCTATGCATCCTGGTGCACTCATACTCTGAGCCAAGCAGCAGGACAGTGACTAAGCACATCCCACCATTCATTCCTGGAGCTATCCCTGCTCTGGACACAAGAAAGTCACACTGCCCTGGGCAATCCTGTTTCATGCTCCTGGAAAGCAAATACTCAAGAAATATGAATAAACAACACTGTCTAACAGACTGGAATATTTCCAGAGAAGGAGCAGGAAGTGGGATGAGGGTAACTCCATGGGATCATCCTAGCTTGGGGGGGGCAGAGGGTCTTTCTCCACCCAAAACGGATATTGGATTCACTTCCCAGGCTCATGGACAAGCTGACAACAGAGGACCAAGCTGAGAGAAGCTGAAACTAGTACTTCTGTTCACTGGAAGGCTGTTCCATGCTCTTCATGGGCTTTGATCCACCTGGCAGATGCCTTGACAAGTCTGTGTTCAAGTTCCCTGTCAGCTCTGCCACCTCGTAAACTGTCACTTCCAACACTGCATTACACCAAGACCATGGATGGGATCTATCCGGGATGCAACAGCTGCTGTCTGCTATTGAGCCCTGTGTTTCCTTTCATGGCTCATTACAATAAGTTATATTAGAACTATAGCTAATTACTATTGCCATAGTAATTTACAGTAGATGCCATTAGTGTTTGTACATCATGGAGATGGCGTAATGACATGTTGTCTTTCCTAATTATATCAGCCAAATAATTCCCACTAAGTACTCTAATAGTATTTTAATTAATATTATTATCCCCATATCTGTCACAAAGCTTAAAACTCTGGAGCTGGCAAACTACTTCTTTTGTTTCCCTTTGTACCCTGGGGAAAGCTGAGCTTGACAGAAATCTGTTGGCCATGGATCCTCTCCCACGGTTCAGTGAGAGAGAATGAGAGCTGAGCTTGAGTCCCACCTTTGCCAAGAGCATAGCTATGGGCAAGTCGCTCTGTGTCCCTCTGCATCTGGCTTTTCTTCTGACGATGTGATTTCCGAGACTGCCTAACCTAAGAGTGAGGCTTTTGTGAATAGGAGTTAGGCAGCAAATTCTCTTTTGTACTCCGAGTCTAGGTTCACCCCATGTAGGTGTTTAGACTAGGAATTAGCTCAGTTGCACAGGCTATGTTGGCAGGTAAAGGAAAACAGGAAAACATCTTTGAAGGTGACTCCAATCTTAAGTGTGCTGATTTCTTTTCACTGAATAGGCTCTAATGCAATGACTCAGTTAAGTGCCTAAAGTTAGGTGGGATCAAAGTAGAACTTACAGTGGCTTGAAGACTACAGTGCTGCATCCTGGTACCCATCTAAACATGCACTTTCAGCCCACAGTATATGCAGACAGTGTGTGTGTTTTTCTCCTGGGAACCCTGTTAAATCAGTATTCAGACCTGCTTGGCTGCTTTTCAAGGCAGGAACTGTGACTGGACTTTCAGACCTGGATTATTGCTCTTTGACTTTTTGATGCAAGTCAGAAGTAACTACCCTGACACCAAAAGCAGAAGGGAACACGGTGCCTAACATAATGCCACGCTCTGTATATTGAGCGCTGTGGCTGCTGTGACTCAGATTGTGGTAATATATTCTCAGAGTGACGGGGAACAGCAAGCTGCAGGAATTTGGTTTTTCACAACTTCTCAAGTGTCTGCTTCATAAAAAGGTGGTAATAATTTTGTCATGTTGTGAGCACTGCAAGATGTGCAAGGGACTGTTTACATTCAGGGAGCTTGTACTTTGTGTACTGAGTCCCCCGTGGTTCCTTATGGGGAGAGGAGAGTCCTGGGCTGGCTTTCTGTGGCCCTCCCCATGCAAGGATCTAAAACGAAGCTCTGTTGTTGCCCCTGTGAAGGCAACACATATTATGAGAAATGGAGCTACAGCTGGAGGAAGGACAAACTGAGAGGGGAGATGATGGGAAGGGCAATGACAGCAACAGATCAGGGACAACGCCATGGACTCATGCCTTGCTGTCATAGCTATCATCGTGGAGCTCCTTGGTTGGACACGCAGCTCATGAGTGGCTCACAGACCAGACCAACTAGCTGTGTGGGACATGGAGAACTGCAGAGCAGGTGGAAACCAAAACTGCACGAGGCACGTGCCTGTATGTGAGGCGCTGACAGGGCGACTCACACTTAGCACAGAGGTCATAGCAAGACCAGTGTTTTATGGGGCTCCTTTGCATTCTTGTCAGCCTGGCACGAGGTGGAAAGGATGAGCACAGCATGCTAAAACCGGGGTAGATACTAAAGATACATCATTGCACCGTTGGTGCTAAGGCTCTGGCACTGCTGGATTAGCTTGGAAAAAGCCAGGGTGGACATCAGCAGCTGTATCTAACCCTGGCAGCCTTAAATCAGTGCAGGATAGTTTAGCTTGCCCCATAAATGAGTGTTTTTAAAGCAATCTCTGGTAGTCCAGCATTGCACTGCAGCCTCCTCTTCATGCGATTCACCCAGGAGACATTCTGCCAGGAGAAAGGAATTAAGCCAAATTCCTGAAGATTATTCAACAGTCTGGTCCCAGCAGGTGACAGAATAGCACCAAAGATTTAGGGTTAAGTCCTCAAAGGAACCACCTGCTCTCTGAACTGTAAAGGGTCCTATGAGCCAGCTGGGAAACTGCACAGGATGGTAACATGAAAAAAGAAGTATTTCAAGAACTTGTTGGTAATTATACACCTAGGATGCCTAGTAAGACACTAATTGGTAACTGTACTTCCGGATTTTGCAAATATCTTTCTAGTGACCTGTGCAAAGGTGTTTTGTAATAGCTGAATATATGGCACTCAAAAAGTTGTGTAAAACCCTACTTCAGGAGTCTGCCCACCCTACATCACTGTCAGATTTAAAAAGGCCTTTTGTGCAAGGGAAATTTGTGTGACGGAACATTTTTAAACTAGCTGGAAGGCAACTAGGTAGTGATAAGATTTTCTACAAAATGAAATGTAAGGCCTAAAACCTGAGTTAATTGAAATGTTTCATTTAATTAAAGTAGAAATACGTTGTCCTGATTTTTTACTTTTAATTTTATTCTGTAAGATTCACCAGAATATACAGTCAGAGGCATGAAATAAATGAGAACAAAAGTCATTTGGAAATGAAAAATCAAAATGTTATATGCTGGAAAGGTCAGAGTTTAGTTTCATCTATATTGGAACATTGTGTTCTGTTTTCTTTTCTCAAGAGATATTTAATCAAAATCCACAAAATGTTCCTCCACCAATGAATCAGCAGGACATATCTAACCAATCTACTTAACATGCTCTACTTTCACACATCAACACCTGCGTTATAATCATGCCACAGGAGGAGACAACTACTCATCTCTGACCGGAGGGCAGCCTGAGCATTTGTATTGAGGACACTGCTAAACCAGGGTAATTAAAAAAAAAAAATCTATTTTGGCCAGTTAAACCTGTTAATGCATATTGGTTTGTCTGCAGTAGGTTTTACCCTGAGTTAGCAGACTCATTACATTGTCCAGATGTGCTGTTCAAAGGGTTATGTGACGAGATGCCAGAAAACATCTCCCAAGTCGTTACCGATTCAGATGGTAGCAACAGTGGGAAGTTTCGTACAATTTTCTTTGTGCACAAGGGCTTTGATTACAATGTGTGACTTCCATGCTAATTTGGTGTTAACCCTCAAAGTTTAATTTGGTAAGTAATCTGCACAAGAATGTAATTACTGAGACTGGTATTTACCCAGTGAGACCTAAAGAGCTCTTGCAAACCCGTCACAGAACAAGGGGACTTGCACATCCTGGGGTTTCAGTCTGCAACCAGTCATTCAAGCTGCTGGACAAAATAATGGTCTTTTCTGCATACTGGAAAACACAAGAGATTTGTACTGTGCTCCCTTACAACCATGTGGCTGTTAGACATGGATGTGGCCAAGAAATATGGCCTCTGTGAGTCATTGGTGAGCTTCCTAAAACACTGATTCCCTCAACGACCTGCAAAGGGCAATGCTGCTACTAGGAATTTTAAAATGAGAACAAGCCAGCACAGTTCTTCCAGACTCTCTTTAACTCGCCAAAAACTCTAATGCTTTTCTCCATGGGCTTAAGGGTGCTTCAAATCATGCAAAATTCTTGCAGCTCTTCAAGAACAGCATGGGCAATCACAGACATTATGCTGTAGTTGAAAGAATATATAATGGAAAGTCTTGCAAATTGCCAGACAAAATTGTTGCCTTCCTTTTGCTTTTATATCACATAATTCGAAGTCTTTCCAGGATGAGTTTAATCTCATTATTTCATTTTTTATAGCTAAGGAGCTAGCAAAACAGCTTGCCTTAGGTCACCAAATGATTCTAGGGAAGTTGAGAATACACCTTAAACGTGAACAATGGGACTTGACTTCAGAAAAGGAAAGGGTCTCCACAGTTGAATGGTCATGCTTGCAGGAATCACCAGTTGCAGGCCAGCTCAGCTTTATTCAGTTCAACCTGGGAAATTACTTCAGGCAGAACTACAGGCTGAAGGACCAGAAATGCTTCCTGGTGTTTCAGTGGCCAAGGCTCACAAGCCAATTCCAAAGAGCAGCCTAGGATATGTCAAGTTGGGTTAGGGAAGCCTTTGCTATTCATAGACATGTTTAACAAAGGTTTAACTGAATTGGACCCCACTTTTCCAGATATCCAGAAATCTTCAGTTAGCTGGACAACAACACTCGTCAGATACCTCATATCATCATGATTACCAAAAGGATGGTTGTGCTGAATCTCTCTTTTTTTTTTTTTTTTTTTTTTTTGCCCCTTTGCCTTGCCTGAGGCCTTAATCTCCATGTTCATTAAAAAAAGAAAAAAGAAAAAAAAAAGACCACTATTAGCAATGACCTCATCACAGCAATGTGGATCTTTCCATAATGCAAAATATTATGTTATATTATTCTATTACTCTTAAGTTTAGCAGTGTTCAGTCCTAGGCTGTGCTGAGCGAGGGAGTATATGATTCCCCCACCCACATGGGTAAGTCCCAGAGAAGATTCCTGTCTGCAGCCTGACTGCTTCATGTCTTCTCATGCCACTCAGTGCTTAATCCTCACTTGTTTCCACCCGAGCTGCTCAGAGATCCATGGGATTGGAGCTGCAGCACAACTGCCTGGTGGTTGCAGAGGGGGGTTTCTCTTCAGCTGATAAGGAGCTGCATTGCACTCAGCACTGTCAAGAACGGGTTGCAAATGAAAGGTCGCACCAAGTGAGAAAGGGCTGGAGAGATGGAGTGGGTGGGATATGTGAGGTGGACAGAGAAGAAAAGATGCAATGGGTGAATAAGACAATGGAAAAGAATGAGAAAATAAAAGTGAAGGAAAGAGGGTGGAGAAAAAGATTTGGAGACCACAAAGGAGGAGACCAAGGGTGAAAAAGAGGGTGAATGTAGATAAGGGAAAGGCAGAAATAAATCAGTACAGGTGAAAGTAAGCCAAAATTGAGGGGAACAAATATAGCCAAATGAGGGAAAAAAGTTTGAGTCAGCCTAAAATGTTTTTTTCCATTCCAAAATTGTTGCTATGTTTCACAGTGGGACTTCTAAATCCATCTACTTAACCTCACCACCTTTTTTTCACAGTGACATTTAAATGACCAATATAATTTGAAATCAAAAAGCCCAGAAAGTTGAAAGATGTTGAAAATATCCAAGTAGAATGTTTCAGCATTTCTGAAACAAGTAGTAGTTGTAGTTCCATAATAGTTGTCCCTGAATTTCATCCCTCTTTATTTTCTTACATTGGTTTTGTGGATGAGATTATTCATCCACTTAGGCCTGATTTCACAATTAATTGTGGCCGTCCTGAGCATTGTAAGCCAAGGGTTTATCCAAAGGGCCAAGAGCAGGGGAGGATCTAGTCTTGGTTTAGCAGGGAGCAACGGGAGGTTTGCAAAACTGCTCTGCCGGTACAGTGCCACCTGATGCAGGAATGTGCATCACGTTGGCTGGTGTTAATTGCAGGGCAGAGTAAAAACCGTGCCTGGTAAAACTGAACAGATACAATAGTGTGATAAATGGGCTATAGCTAGACTCGGTGGCTGCATCAATGCTGGCTGAGTAAACAGGGCTTGAGGCACAGGGCGAAGCAACGATCCACATTCCTCCACAGTGTTCAACTATCAAGATGCTTCCTGGCATAGATTTTGTCTGGGTCTAATAGCACTCTCTTAAAGAATACTTAAATGTAGTTCAGGAGTTAACACAAACTGGAAACCTTTCCTAAGAGACAGTTAGATGAATCTGCTCTGCTTGTGGGGTAACAGCCAGAGGCACGGAGTCAGGCTGTGCCATACCCATTGGACTTGTGGCCGGAGAACAGTCCCAGACCATTTAATTTGCTAGTGCACACATAGGCCAGGGGACACAGGTGAAAGCAGGCATCCTTCTGGGAGAGCATGCACGTTTCTGCCTGAGGGATGTTTCTTCTGGCTGCATCTGCGCCTAGCCCAGACTGTGCATTTGGACCACATCCTTCCCTCCTCCTCACGCCCTGCTTTCCTTCGGCAGTGAGGGTGGGGAAGGAGAGTCACTGAGGGTCTCCTGGGGTGGACAACTGGGCACGAGGGCATCTGCTCCACAGCGTAGACTGGTAAGGATGCTGTTGAAACATAATTCCTGGAGAGGTTTTAATGTGAGACTAGCAAAATGAGCGTATTTGGGGAGAGCCAGGGTACACACTCCTTAGTCTATGTGTTACTATTGCAGAAGCAGGTGAGCAGCAAGGTGCCTGCTTTGAAGAATCCCTGTGTGGTTTCCAGTATGATTCTGTTTGACCTTTACTTTAAACACTGCTTTGTCCCAAAAAGTGATTTTTTTTTTTTAATAGTCCCTGGGGTTGTTGTGGAATAAGAGTTTTGGCATGATTACCTTCTCAATCTCTTGTGGAGAGCTTGGGCACAGGACAGCCCACAGCAGGTTGAATCCTCATTGGGAGTGGAATGTCGACCTCAGCTATGTCAATTTATAACCTCTGAAGAGCTGTTTCAGGAACCTTGGTACTGTCTGGGCTGTGCAGACTTTGCAGAGTTAGCAGGCTATGCATTTGATTGTTGTCCATCCCAGCTGACCTGCAGATTTGAAATACCTCATCAGGCACCACACAGACAGAAGATTAATGTACTTCTCTGCCTACTCACTGCCCTTTAATTGCCTTTTAGTTTTTTAGTGTCTACTTCCTTGTCACTCTCAAAGAGAGAAGATAGAGATGGAGTGAGTGCCTAAGGAAGACTGTGGGACAAAATGTTGTATGTTGGTCAGGTCTTCCCTTTCACCTGAACATTGGCCCCACATGAAGCTCTTTCCTGAGCCCTTAATGATCGACACAGATGGCCCAGTCATCCCCAGAAAGATCAGAAGAATATATGGTCTTTGCATCCATCTCTATTCATAATGCCCCAAGCTGAGGAGAAGAGATTTATGATGTATCACCTCACCCTATATAGGACTCTGCCAAATGCCTGCTCCTCTGCATGGGGGGGGTATTGTAATTGCTGCTGCCACTGTCACATCCAGCCCATTCGGGCACGTGACCCAGGCATGTCTGTACATCTGTCTCAGGGCCTAAGTTAGATCACAAAGAGAAAATCTGTATCCAAATGAAGGAGGAAAGGTCCCATGGCTGCTGTTGTTAAGACTGCTATAAGGAGCCTGTGCAAGCTTCAGCAAGACATAAACATGTGCAAGAATTCATATAGGTGTCACCATCAGGAACTTAACTTATATGAAAGCGTGACTTGGAAGTTTTTAAGCATATTGACCAAGCATGTGGACATGCCCTTTTTCACAGTTACATCTGAATTAATTAATTTTAGTTTATTTCTCTGCCAGGCTGAACTCAGATGACTTGAATTGAGCCCACGTCATTTATGAATGTGAGGTGGTAGTTTCATCGAGCAGCAAGATCGATCATAGATCCCAGCCTAGGGTCTATCTGAGCTGGGTCCTAAATGAAAGCCAGACCAGACGGAGACACAGGAGAACCTGTGCTAGGTATTCCCAAGGTCTGGACTGTTGTGGTAGTAACCAGACTCAAGCAGAAGTGCTTGGCTGCTGAAGGAAATGCATAACGGTTTCTTGCAATGGATGGAGTGCCCTGGTTAACTGAATTACCTTCACAGAAATGTGAGAAAAGTGCCATACAGTGGATTCATGTAGCTTCATTAACTCACTTGAGAAGGTTATTTGGATTTTCTTGAATTTCCCTGTGTGTATTTTCTAAGTAAAAAAATACCTGATGTCAGGTTGGACTAGCTATTCGGGAAGCATTCTGAAACATTTAAATCCCAAAAGGATAAAACCAGTGCACAGCTGTTGAAGTTTTGCAGAATGCTTCTAATGCCTAACTGTTAATCCAATTCAAGAAAATCCAAATGAACCTTTCAAGTTGGTTAAGGTACCCACACAAATCTGCTGTGGCCCAAATTTAAGTCCCAAAAGGATAAAACCAAAGCAGAGCCACTGAAATCTAGGTCATTTGTTGTGGTATTTATAAATAATTTATCTAGAAGTAAAAATGGTTATAGGTGGTTTAATACATACTTGGCGAGTTATTCCAGAATCAAATTTGCTGCTTATAATCATGGAGAATAATTGAATACACTTGTTACTCATGTGTTTATAATATTGTCCATTGTTGTAATTGGGGCACTACAGTGCTCAGCTGAAATAATGTTTTAAAATATGTTATGTTCAAATTGGCAAAAGGGAAATCTTGACATCAAACCCCAGCAGATTGTGCTAGTTAGCAATTAAGGAAACAATCTGCATGTCTTGCTGTTGCCCAGTTCTTGCACAGAAATGTAAGAAATGCCTTATTGGGTCAGACCACTAGTCTCTCTAGCAAAGCATTCCCTTTCCCATAATGAAATTAGGAATCAGTGCGTAGGAGCTGCCATTTGAGGGAGGTGAAAGGGCCTGGACACTTTCTGCAATCCATCCGCCTTGTACTTCTCCTGCACCCATGGCTGTTGTATTAGGGACGCTGGAGAGGACATATCCACTTTTTACTATCTGTTTTGGCAAACTATTGCCCTTTAATTTGTATAATCCTTTTTTGAACCTGCTGATCTTGTCTGACTCTGCTGCCTCATGCTGCAGCAAGTCCCATAATCTGTCTGCTGGATAAGCAAGTATTATTCATCTATTCTATGTGATGTTCTACTAATTTCATTGAACAACAGTTCCCCATTCAGTTTATCTGACACTGTCATGATTTTGTAAACCTCAGTTTTATCCTCCACTTGCCCAGCTTTCCTCTCTCTAGACAGAAGAGTCTCTCCAGCCTTACTAGTCTCCCCTCTAAAGGCAGCCACTTCACCCCCTTGATTAGCTTAGCTGCACTTATCTGGACCTTCTCTTACCTCCATCAGAGCTTTCTTGAGAGGGAGAAACCATACCTGCACAGATTACTCAGGATGTGAGTGCATCAAAGTTTTATGCACCAGCAAAATGACTCCCTCCATCTTGTTCTCAAAAACCTTCTTGGTGATTACCACCATTTTGTTGGCTTTTCTGGCTGCTGCTGCACACCGAGACAGTGATTTCAGAGAACTCTCTGTGATAACTCCAGGATATCTTTCCTGAGTTTCAACTGCTAATTTTGAGTGCAGCAGTATGTAGGTATCATTTTGATTGCTTTTCCCTAGGAATATTACATTTATTTGCACTGATGCTCATCTGCTACTTTTCTGCCCACTCATATAGTCCTGTGAGATCCTTTTGGAACTTATCACCATCATCATGGCATTTAATATCCAAAAGATGTTAGTTTCATCTGAAAAGATGGAAAATTCATTGTTCTCTCCATTCTCCAGGTCATCAATGAAAATGGTGATAAAAACTTGTCTCAACACTTATTTCTGTGGGACCCCACTCTTCTGCTCCTGACAAGTGATCATTCAGCCCTACTTTTCCTTTTAAGCAGATTTCAGTCTGTGAAACGATCTTTTCTTCAGTCCTGTGGCATCTTGTATTCTCACCAGTATGCAACCACGAGGACTGTCTACTGTGTCCTATCCCGAGCAGTAGCCATTTGTAATGAGAGGTCATACACCTTGGCCAAAATTTCACAGGCAAGTCCCTTCAAGACTCTCGTGCAGGTGACAGTTTAACATTGGACTGACATACTTAATGCACATGTACCAGAAGGTACCCAGTTATAGCAGGCAAGAAAGTGGGGTGGATACAGACCTTTCTTGGGAGCTGGTCAGCAAGCCCGAATGCCATGGGTCATCTTGACACGAAGCTAAACATCAACACATCAAATCTTCAGCAGACACTTGTAAAAATGTTCATAAATTAATCCAGAGTGAACACTGAGGATTTGTTTTTTCTTTTTGAATAATAATTCTGAATAAAAAAATTTTAGAGTGATGAAAATCTTTACAGTATTGGGTTGAATTTAGCAAAGAGTTTTAGCCAAAAATTGCAAAACAGTAAGTGGGAATCTATTTTTTTTAAATGTCAGTGTGTTTTCTTTTGACATTTTCTAAATGAAATGTTTCATTTTGGAAATGCCAGATCCCTTTGTTTTGACATTTTCTAAGTGAACCTTTTCAACTCTAATTTCAAAATCATTTTTTTTTTGTTTTAAAAATTGACCTCCATATAAAATAAATGGTTGGTCTTTATGTAGTTTAAATAAGTTGAAAACAATCCAAAGACTTCATTCTGAGTCAAAAAGAGTAGTTTAGATTTACCTGGTGCACTGTTTTACTTTTTTTTTGTTATTGTTTTCCAAAGACTTCATTCTGAGTCAATAGAAGTAGTTCAGATTTACCTGGTGCATTGTTTCACTTTTTTATTTTTTTTTCCCCCTGCCTCCTGGAAACAGAGCAGCAGTGATGAAGGGACTTTTTTTTTTTTTTTTTTTTTTAACTGATTTTTGGTTCAGTTCTCAAACTAAACACATTAATTGCTCCATTCCACCTGCAATATAAAGGTGGCAGAGTTCAAGATAAATCCATCTGGAAATCTAAAGGGTTCAGATCCTCCAGGAATGTAAGATCACATAGCACTGCTGAGGTTGCTAAGAGAAGAATAATACAAAAGAGACAAAAGTCTCTTTAGGGAGTCCTTATGGATCCAGACAGCTATACATTATTTAGAGAAAAGCCAGGGCTGGCTAGAGGAGATGTCAGGATCTTCACTCCTCACCCACACCCGTCTTCCAGGCCTATGTCAGTGCAGACGAACTGCTGACAGCTGAAGCGATTCCCATTGTGAAGCCAGCTCTCCCTTATAATTTTCTCTTTCCGTGCCATTCATATGATAATTCCACATGAGGGGAAATGTAGGGTGTAATTAGCTGTTGAGGTGCTCAGGTAGTAATAACCATTCCTGCTGCATCATCTCTCTGACGCTGAATTTCCTCTTTCCTCTGCTCCTATCACAGCTGAGTGCAGAGTGGACTTTCTACTAGTCGGGAGCATCTTTTTTATTATATTTTAATAATTGAATGCCTCCTACTCCCGCTTGACTCACTCCCAACAGCAGCGCTCCATTTCTGGTGGGATGGACTCTGATATCACGGCTTCTCCGCTGCTATGACTCAGGCGGGAGGAAGGGCTGGCACGGGACTGAATTGCTTCTCTTTGCCTCCACTTAAGGGACAAAACATCTAAGGAATTGCTGAAAGATACAATCACAGAAATGCCTTAGTCATAAAGATGTGGTCTGCTTAGATATTTGCTAGAAAGCATGAGCCATTTGAAGCAGGAGCTACCTCTAGGAATTGCTGATGCAATAACTTCCCACGATGCCTCCAAAAGGAAAGCAACACAACAGTTGCAAAGGGAACCACACTAGCAAAGACCGGAGCGGGTTTTATGTCACCAAACTTTAGGTATCTCCTTGTGTGTCCATCACAGCAAGCCATTTGGGGCTCTCTGTATTAATAATCTCTGGAGAGAAAGTCAATAAGGCATAGGATGTGTTTTGTCTGATCCAATGCAGGTGCTGAGTGGAGATTATACCCCATTGACCTGCTCTCCACAGACTGAGAAGGAAGCCTGCAGTGACTTATTCCACATGGAAACACCTTCATGAAAAACAAGCATCTTGAATCAGATGGATCCCACCCATGGTTTCCTGAAGGTCTCTCTCTCTTGGGGTTTAGCACAAACATGGATTCTCTGATTTTGAATTAGGCTTGTGCTCATGTTTGTGAAGTGATGAGCATCCAGCACCTCCTCATTTCCTCCTTCCTTCTAGCCACACATGTTAATGAAACTTAAAATGAACAGGGATGACAGGAAAAATGGTATACAGAAAAGTAAACACACATGACAGCTGATCATGAATAGTTTAAGTCTAGTATTCTTAGGCCTTCAGGCAAATATAAGCAAACAGTTTTCTGTCAGTAGGAGACTAAACATAAGACTAAACATTCTTGAAATCCAGGAGAGGAAGTGGGATAGTCTGCTTCAGAGAAGACCTTATATATTAAGAGAGGAATTGAGAAGCATTTCTCAAAATAAATCAGCAAAGTGTGTTTGCTTTTTATATTCTGCTGACAAAATAAGGCTTATTTTGAATCTAGAAAAAGATAATATGAAATATATTTTGCTCTGTTTTCTTCTGGAGAGTGGGAAGCAGAGAAGCAGCTAAAACCAGTAAAGATGCGGAATCAGCCAAGGAGAGGGTTTATCATTAAATGCGTCACTAATAATATCTTGTGGTGATCTACTTTTTTGTAACATTTTCCCATGCAGCAAATCTATGTAGTATGTAAGGAACAACAATTAGACTAATAAATCTTCCTAGTGATAAAGCTGGTGTAAGCCAGCCAATACAATGAGGCATTCTTCAGCCAGGCACGTGGGCGATCCTAGAAGCACAGTGCTCTGACTCTGTAATTTGCCTTCTAAAGAAAACGACACTGAAGATCCCCATCTTTGGCTAGCCACTCCAACCAAAGGGACAGAAAACAGAGGAAACTTAGCTTAGATTTTCCTTTTTTTCCCACTCCAGGGAAGCTCTGACATTTGGTCTTGGTCAGTTCAGCTCCAGAGTTCCTAATGCTGAAAATCTCAGTTTTCTTTATATTCAACAATTACAATTCATGAGATCTTGCCCCACCAAGCTTTTTGGGTAGACTGTGGAGGTAAAGACTGGGTGTGAGCATACTCGATTGCACACCCCGTGCACAGATTATGCAGGCTGTAGGGTATCCACTGGCTATAGCTCAGATTCAGAGTGGTAAATAAGACAGCTGAGCTGAGGATGTTTGCTGGTGTTTTGGCCTTAATAGTGTCCTTGGTCATGCTTGTGCCTGCTCCATCCAGGCCGCAAGAACCAGAGCCTGGATCCATGCTGAGATTCAGTATATGCTGAGGATTTTGTGCTAATCCATGTCTGAGAACCCAGCCGAGTGTGAATCTCAATTTGGGAACAGGCTCTGGCTCTGTAACAAACCCCATCAGCATTCAGCTCAGACCTCCACAAAATGGAAAAATGAGGGAAAATGGAAAGTTGCTCTTCTTCTCTCTCAGCTCCCAGAAGAGGTGTACAAGCTGCTAGAGGAACCTACTTCAAAATGTAGAAGCAGATCTGGGAATCATATGGTGACATGCTAGCTAGAATCACAGAATCACCGAAGGGCTGAGGTTGAAAGGAACCTCTGGAGATCATCTAGTCCAACCCCCCTGCTCAAGCAGGATCTCCTAGAGCACATTGCCCAGGATGGTGTCTAGACGGTTTTCGAATATCTCCAGAGAAGGACACTCCACAACCTCTCAGGGTAAGCTGTTCCAGTGCTCTGTCACCCTCATAGCAAAGAAGTTTTTCCTCATATTCAGATAGAACTTCTTGTGTTTCAGTTTGTGCCCGTTGCCTCTTGTTCTATCACTGGGACACCACTGAAGAACTGTAGTTTATTCAGATAATGGATGTGAAACTTGAGGCCAGATCTGTAAGTGCGGAAAAAGGCTTCTACATTATAATGGGACTTAGAAAATTCCAGGATGGTTCCCAGTGATTGTCAGGACATTATCTTGGATAAATCATTCAAAAATTCTGTCTTGCTGCTGCCTATCATCATTAAAATAGTAACAAAGGTTCTTTTTTTCATATCCTTTATCTGCCTTTGCTTCTTCATTTGAAAATTCTTGGAGATACAGACAGTCTTTTATAATGTTTATGGACAATGCTTAACACCAGTCCACTCTTGATTTTCCTTGATGTCTTCCAGATACTGTTTAATATTATGATGCTCAGTGAACAGTGGTACACTTATTTCCAGTGCATTTTTGAGTCAACACAAAGGAATTTGAGATACTTGCTCTCTGATACCTAATAAGGGTTGTGCACACTCCAACACAAGTTCTGCAGTGGAAGAACTCAACCTGGTTTGGAAATTCTCTCTTTTTCAGATGTGGGTGACCAGTGGGCAAATGGTAATTTTTGTGGTTGCATACACATGCAAACAATTGCATAAGTTTATTTCCTGAGGAAGGCAGGTTAGAAAAGCATCTCTTGAAGTGTCATGTAGCCTTCACTAGTCCACCTGAAGAGCTCATGAAGCATGAATTTCTCTGGAGAATCACTGACGGTCTTTTACAATGTCTAAAGTTCACCACTGGGGACTTTTTTCATTGACCAGGTGGTAGAAAAAACTTTTCTGTATACTGGTGTTGATGGCCAAGATTTGATATAAGCTAACTTAAAAAAAGAAAAGAGTGAGTCAAAGTAAACCTGTGGTGGAAATTATATATCCTATCGTGTATAAATGATACCCATTAAATCTCTGGCCAAGATAGTGGACAAAACAATAAAAATAGCTATTTTTGCATTCTGGGGGGTTCAGTGCAATCAGAAAATCCATCAGAGGAGCTGCTTTCTCATCTCCTGCTGTCTTTTTGTACATAAAAGCTCATATTTCTCCTGGTTGGTGTTAAAACATGCCCAGCATCCCTCTGCCTGAAGATCAGCAAACACAGCCTCATGATGTTTTCCCTTCTCTCTGGCTAATGAATTACACTTTTGCTAATTGCTCCTGTTTGTTGGGTGGTGGGTCGGTTTGTTTAAAACTGTTGGAGGTCTCCTTTGAAATAACTATTTGCTGGGCTTTTGGAAAGGAATGTTTATTTGGATTTTATTTTGTTTTTCAGGCTGCTGGTTTCCTTCTCACATGGCCTTATTTTCTGTCATCAGCAAACTAATTTTATTAATGATGATATGAGCTATTTTTTAGGCAAATTGGCTAGGAAAGCTGAGGCTACGGGGTAGGAAAGTAGAAAGTATCAGAGACACGAATAAACATAACTCAGCTGCAATACTAATTGAAAAACAGGAATTACTAGTATGTCTGCTGCATCAATTGGGATCCAGAAGAAATGTCAGCCTGTGGCTAAGGAAACTCACAAAGAAGTTGCAAAGAGATTGATTTTACATGTGCTCTGGAAGTTGCCAGCCCTGCAACCATCAGAATCATGCGATTAGGTTAAAAAGGCTAATCATCTGGTCTAGGGTGGGAACTCCATTTCCTGCCTGTCTTGGAAGGACTCTCAAGTAATTAAGCAGACCGTTTCTCTGGGCAAATTGCAGGCAATCCAGGCGGAAGGTAGTGCATTGTTTCTCTCTCTTGTTAGTTGATTACATATTGCTTGTTCTTACAAGGATGATTTGCTGCTGACACAGACAGGAGCCCAGAGGTTCTTGCCTTTCAAGAGGGAATGAGAAGGGAAAGAAAATGATATGCTTCTCCTCATTTATATATTCACAATTGGGAGGTTTTTAATTTATTTTTCATTTTTAGAGGGGATTAAGCAAAACATTAGAGAGAAGGCAAGATTGATACCACAGCCGCTGAGTGGAATTGGTGCTCTGAGAGGCCACTGGGCTCCTTGGCGATGTCCTTTGAATATGCCCTAGCAACCATGTGAGCTGCACAAAGGAGAAGGAATGAGCTGAGTTCATACAAAGGTGGTCCCAAGTCCAAGTCATCCCTTGGATGCTCAGAAAACGTGAACAAGCTGTCACTATCATTGATAACACACGGATACTCCTGATCCACCATTGCATGCAGCTGACAAGCGTAGCGAGCCACACACTGTGGCACCTCAGTAGAGCAAACGCTGTGGTATGGGGCTTATTTTATTACAGATGAGGGCTCACATGCTTCATTGCACTGTGGTTCATTCTGTCTCCAGAAGTACGGGTGAACCTCACAAGCTGGGATGCTTCTCTGACATTACCAAAACTGTCTGTACATCTCCTGTCTATCAAGCTAGTCTTCATGTCTGGAGTGTATGCAGTTTCTGGGGCTTATTTTTGCTCATGGTACTGAAAAGACCATAAGAATGCAAGCTTTATCATGCTGCTTTGGTTCCATAGCTATAAGATAGAGAAATAAACAATGACAAGCATGAAAATGAGCACTATGCTCCAAGGTGAAAGTGGAAGGAAGGAACTGTAGACACCTGGGTGTCTTACTTGTGGGAGAAATTCCTCCTGCACCCTTGAAAGTCCAATGGCCAGTAAGTTTACGTGGAACAAGTCACATTCATGTTATTATTTCTCATCTACCCCACTCTTTTTTAAGGAGCAAGAAATAAAGCAGCAAAGGATTGAATGGGCCATGAAGGCCACAACATGCTCTCCTGCTCAGGCATGACTTATCTAGCATAAGGGGCAGATAAGAGAAGTCACTTCCATTTCACTTTGGTGTTCCCCATCTCTAATCAGGACTGAGATTCAGCCTCTGGGACTTCTAGCCTGGAATTTTAAGTATAGCCCACTTGCTTTCAAAGGAATTGGGTGGTTTTTGCCCCATGCCTGACACAATAACAAACTTGATGTGGTCAATGGAAATCTGCAAGCAGAGGGATCCTTTCACAGGGCTGCCATCACTAGGGGGTTGTTTTCCCCTATGGTGTTGTTTTTCTTCTTTCAAACCCTCTGCCAGAGCTCCTGTAGCTTTTCCAGGCATGTTAAGAATATCTCAGAACAGTTGCTCATTGTTGAGAATAAAGTTGCTCTGTTTGGTCTGTCACAACATTTTCTTTTCCTCGGAGCACCCTGGGAGGAGGCTGATTGCCCTGTTTGTTATGAAACAAGCAAACAAACAAACAAAACCCCACCAAAAACATACAAATAAAGAAAAAAAAAACCATGTGAACCTGTTTTTCAGAAGCTAATGTTGTCCTCTGCTTTT
The DNA here is from genome assembly GCF_036370855.1 of Dromaius novaehollandiae. Classification (NCBI taxonomy): domain Eukaryota; kingdom Metazoa; phylum Chordata; class Aves; order Casuariiformes; family Dromaiidae; genus Dromaius; species Dromaius novaehollandiae. Next base: position 167,545,922 of record NC_088099.1, on the reverse strand, counting down.
CAGGAGCTGATACTGTCCTCAGGACCTCAGGGAGGTTAGCTCACACTTTCCTCAGGCTAAGAATACATCTACAGGGGAACACACGGCACAAAAGGATCTGAGCTAACTTTAGAATTGAGCTTGATTAGCTCAGGAAAGGTATTGTGTGACCTGATTCTGGGTGTACTTGGACTTGCACTGATGGTTGGGAAATTCCCTCTTGGTTCATTGTTCCTGCTGAAATGAAGGTGTGAATTTAATGTGAACTCATTAAACAAATTGGACTTCTACCTATACAAAACCATTGCATCTTAAAGTCCCTTAACTTCTGACGTCTGGATCCCTGTCTGTTTCAAACAACATTTTGGCAAGAAGTTTAGGCTCTAAGATTGCCAAAGGGCTTCAGTGAGCAGAATCTGTCTAGCATCCCATCAGTAATGTCTCCTTTTCATGGTCCTAGAGGTAGGATGACCTTCACGGGATGCTGATAAAGCATCCACAAGGAAATCCTGGAGAAATCATTCAGTTTTGCCAGGCAAGAGTGCAGCAGTATTGCATAGCATACATGATTCAGTGACCTAAAATGACCCAAACTGAGTGAAGTTATACAGCTTTCTCTGACCCATTCTCTTTCATGGATGTTTTCACATTATCTGTTCATGGATGTTTTTATACGACCAGATTAATAGGAGCACATAGATGCCTAAATTTTATTTCTAAATGCCTGTTCAGTTCATTGGAAGTTTAGGTTCCTAGAAACCCATCTTCATTTGTCCTTTTGCTAGTGAGATAATACAGACCTGGAGCAGCACCAATTAAACTTATCATCACTGTGAGGAGCAGACTAAAAAAGCAGATTTTTTTTTTTAATTTATTTCCTCAGCACTTTCGTATGGCTTTCTCTTTTCACAGAAGCTTTTTCATGTACCTAGGATCCTCCATTGCAATGCCTCTGAGTCCACTCCTCTGTGTTTCGTATGTAAAAACTTACAAAAGCTTCCAATGGCCCCTTTCTACTCTAGGGGCAGCCAGTGAATGGGGCAAAAAACAGCTTGTGTGGCGGCTAGTCAGAGGTCCTCTGTGCTGACTGGACAGCTGGCCCCTATCTTAGCTGTGAGTAGTGCTGATAATACCCGTTACCTTACAGTTTCAAGTGAGCAAAACCAAAATATTTTGGAGGAGCTGAATGTAACCCGTGGAAGGGGTCTATTGTAGGATGTTAATACTTTTGAGACCTCTACTATTCTGTTAATTTTTTTCTAACTTGGCCGGTGGATACCAGGTTATCAGGGGAAGGGCAGTTAAGGATGATGCTGACACACATACAGCAACATGGTACAACTTCTGGGAATCAGACTAAAGAGGAAGAGACCAGGGCATTTAAATCATCATGCTGCAAGATATAAAGTTTAAACTACTGGCATTCAGGAGAATGCATTCCTTCAGAGGGGATACATTATTTAATAACTATTTCTAGTGCAGTTACTTCTTCACCTTCAGCTCAGAAGCTGGATCGAAACACCAGAGATAGAAAGAAGAAGTGGAGGATTGGATGGAATAAATGCATTAATTCTTGGTCTCCTATTCTGTGCCAGTGTTTTCGCTTGCTACTAAACCATGTGGGATGTACACTGATGCCAGAGAGCTGACTCTTTATTTGTACCACTCCTTGAAAGCAGTATGTAATGCTGTTAATATGGACCATCAGTTGATGGTGCTGAGTATCCATCAGCAGTTTTCCTCCAAGGAAGAAGAGCAGATTGAGACACACCATGATTTTTATGCCAGAGTGTCCACACAGATCTGTAGTGAGGCACAAACCCCTTGGGGGGGACAAGCAGTTTGCTGGCTGATGGTGCATTGACTCCACTCACCATGCACTCCAACTGCATAAGAAAATGACTTTTTTCTTTCTCTGCCTCACTTCACTTGCTCTCATTCCTGAGGTGTCTGCAATCAGCTTTAAAACCTCTTAGAGTTAGTCAAAAGACACCTGCCTCTGATGGATCCTCCAGGAGAAATAACTTGCAGACAATTGTGCTGACATCTGAAAGAAGAAAAATCTCTCAGCACCTTCCTTGTGAGGGTCCTCCTACTACTTGAGCATTCAAAAGGTGGATTGATTCAGACAAATGTAGTGTTGGAAAAGGTTTTCACAAAGACGAGGTCAAGACCTTGCTGTAATCCCAAGCCATGACCAGCGGTGTGATCCAATGGGGTTTCCCTGGAGACACAGAGGCTCAGCGGTAGGTTATAGTCGTCTGGAAATTGTTCTCAGCCTGAGGGAATGAATTACTGTGTAGAAGTTAAAGAAGATTTGTTAGCTCTTTGGGCCCACTTCTGGAGATTTATGTAACTCGCCAGAGCATTATGAGCTTTACTCAGACTGGCTTTAAAATAGCTCAGATAACGAGCTTCCGCCACTTGAAAGACATCCTTTTGGCTGGCATTAAAAAGGTTCTTGATAATGCCTGGGTTTGGGAACTTTTGCATGGAAAGCAGTAACGAATTCAGGTGTTTTAATGAGGTCCAGCAGATAAGTTTTACAATAAATGTCTGATCGGCTGTACTCTTTTTGCATTTATTAATAGATGCTAGCAGTTGAGGAACCTGCTGGCTGTTTGCCATGGCAAACATCAACAGTAGAGCCATCAACCTTGTGTCCCACGTTACAAGAAACTCCCAATTTTGGTCACTGAATATATCCTTGGGAAGCAAGCACACGGAGAAAAAGGGATAGATTAACATGAAGAAGATTTGTCCAGTGCTTAGGAAAATAACTTGAGCTTTAAACCAACCAACCTCAATTTCTTGCCAGAAGCAATGATTATAAGTTCTAGCCAAGTGTCTATTCACTTGCGTTTCATCACACACTCCAGATAAAACAATCACGTTTACATGTACAGTGAGTTGAAGTGGTCTTTTGGCATGGATCCTAGCATGGTTTGACTTCCCGTCTTTGACTTTCTGTTTAACACTAAGCCATAGGAGTACCTAAAGTAAATAGACAGATAAAATGTTGCTTGCCTTTTGTCATAGGAAATAGCCTCAAATGACGGTATAATCAGAGGATAGGTTCGCCAATCATTTGGGAATCAACTTCCATTAGAAAGGGAAGCAGTACTGTAGAAGAAAGCTGGAATTAATTAACTAATTCTCTTTGTTTGTCTCTTATTACAGCAATACAGTCTGCAATGATTAAGTAGTCAAATCCAAATCTCATGTCCATGAATCCAGATAGGGACTGCACATCTTTCCTTCTGATGGAAATGAGAAGGTATTCTTCCTTCTCTAGCTGCCACCCCTCCTAGCCTCATCACATTTAATCCAGTGTTTCCTTCCTTTTTGTGTGAAGGATTTTTGAATTTTGCAACCTTACAAAGAGAAGAAAGTGGTTTCTCACTTTGTGGAAGTTCAAATTCCATACTGCACTGTCTGAATGGGAATTTCAGAAATCACCATATTTTGTGGTGTTGAAGAATCACGTCAAAATGGAGCTGACCCTTTTACTTTTTGTCATAATCTTATCTCATCCTCTTTATTCAGCAAGATGGGGCAAAACTTTTTTTGGCCATTATTGGGGTACCAGATTACATAACTATTCACTTTAAGCTAGAAACAAAGTTCTGAAAACTGTTGGTTTTTTTTTGTTTGTTTTTTTTTTTTTTTGCAAGCAGCTTCATTAACTGCTCAACAATAGCAGAGAAGCCATAAATGTGGAGACTTTCATTAGAAACTCTCTCTGGAGCAATTAGAAAGCAAGTCAGCCAGCTTGATGAATTAACCTGCTCGCTGTGTCGCTTATGTCTTGTGCAACATCACTCTTCAAGAAACTTGGACGTGACTCCCAAAAGACATTGGCAAGTCTCTGCCGAAATCAGTTGAAAGAAGTTTCTGCAGATGGCATAGAGCTCTTCCAAAACTGCACGTAATGTGACAGTCAGATTTTGTCCACAGACCTATTAGACAGCTGGAAGTCTTCTAGTGAGTGAGATGGGAGGAAATTACTTCAGCATTAAATACACTAAAAAAAAAAAGTTAGTGTTCCTACTTTACTACAGCATCCTTACCAGGTCTTCCCATAGAGTGCAGCTACTATCTTATAAATGGCACAAAGGGAAAGAAGGAATGTACTCAACATATCAAAATGGGTGACTGAAACTGGGAAAGCTTACGGGCTTAGTAATATCTCTCTCCAACTCTTAAAAAACAGAGGAGAAAAAAAAAACCAAATAGATTATCATCTAGCAGTTAGTTAGCCAGAGTCATGTAAAAGAAGAAAGACCAGGGCTATAGCTATGGTCACAAACCAGATAAGGTCACCCTTATGAGCTATGGCCCCATCTCTTGCTAAGATGCATGTTCAGATTTCTTGCATAGTGCATCCGTCAACAGATGCACTGATGCTGTCCAGAAAGCAGGTTTAAGCCAAAAGTGTGTTTCTGCTGTTGGGGCATTGGCATTCAGCACATACTTCCTTTGTGGTGACTGGAAAGAAGACAGATGCAACAACATCAAGTCTGCCTGATGTTTATGCCATAACATGGCATATAGGTTTAACAAATTTGTCTCCATTGTTTCATGCTGTGAGCTGCCATGCTGTGGAACTACTGCTGATAATTTCCTGGTTTCACCTCAAAGGAAACTATAGGTGTCAAAACAATGGCTTGCTACAGGGCTCAGTTTTATCACTGACACTCTCAGCTTCTTCAAAAATTACTTTCTCAATTCTTGCTTTCTTGAATATAAGTCACTTGATGGCAATGGACACAGGGGCCAAATGCACTGCTTTACTAAGTAAATCAAGAGGTCATTCAGATGATGAAAATGGTGTTCATTAGCATAGCACTAATCATTTAGCATTTTAAGAAGAAAGAAAAAAGAAGAAGAAATAGAAGAATGAAATTCCAGCCTTGGTTCATTTCCTACCCTGTTCCCAAAGCAGTTGCTTGAAGATCTAATCTTAGAGTGGGCTTGCTGCTTGAAATCAAATATGGAAATTACCTGAGTTTCTGAAAGACACTGCAGGCTCAGCAGCCATCCCTCCCTCAGGGAGGGCTACATTGCCTGTGAAGGACCTATGTACTGTATGTATAAAGAGTAACTTTTTAATCAGTATGATGTTTGTGGGATCTACATGTTTTCCTCAGATTATCTAAAGTAACAATCCAGTAAGAGTTCATTATGGCTCCTGTATATTAAAAACAAACAAACAAAAAACAGAACAAGAAAAGCTTGTCAACCAAAAGTGGTAATGGTACAATGGCAATACCCCAGTATAGCTGATTGCATGACCATCATGATGCTCAAAATTAAAGTGCAATGACCTATTATGAGCATCTGGGTCAACTTAATGTTATTCTAGGCATTTCATTTATTCTGAGGGCAACTGTCCCAAATCCCAGAGAAATCCTGAACATAGACTAGGCAGATCTGGTCAAAGATGGAGCTTTCATCTGCATACCCAAAGAGGCAGTTTTTAGACAATTCTACCCAAGCAACAAGAAGTCACATAAACATTTGTGCAATTTTAGGCAAAATGGGCACAGGATGAACCTGAGTGATGCCAAGGATATATATGACTGAATGATGTGATGTCAACAATCCCAATCCTCGGACTACTTGATTTCTCAGGTTATCTTTAGGTAAAACTTGGTTGCTCTCAAGGCCTGCCTGATTCTTTTGTTTTGCTTCTGTAGTCACACATGAGCCATGGTCAAAAATCATTACGATAAAGAGGCCATTTCCCTTCCGGACATTCACAAAAAGCCTTATTCTATGGCTGAATGATTTAACACTCTAATTCACATGCTTGACTTGACCTCCTGTATGAATGCAATTGATTAATAATGTATGTGTGCACTTGTGTGTGTATGGGCATATATAGAAAATCTGGATGGATCATAGCATGAAATGTAATATAGAGTAGTAGCCAGGGGAATGACACAAAACTGCCTGAAATTAAAAACTTGCTCGCTTGATTCATTTTCTATAAGACTACTTATACTGTTAAGTTCTCATCCAATCAATATATTACTTGACTCCACTTTAAATGATGACATCTTTTTTTTTCCTCTGTTGTTAAGTCTAATTAAAAGGAATTAGTCACGAGAGTGACAAATTTTAAGCTAACTACAAAATTACTTCATGTGGCATTTATTCAGAAAAGTCAAACTTGGCAAGAGTTCCAACCAAACTGGCAAATTCAGCAAAAGTAATGCCTCGGCATCAAAATTCTTTCTCAAAATTAAGTCATTTGTTATTAGGGGTATTCTTTTCTTTTCTCAAATAACTTCTTTTTTCTGTACCTTCTCTTTGTTAGGGCTAGAGAATAAAGAAATTGTATAATAGTGAGTAATAAAATCTGTCATTCTTGTGAGTAATGCTTTGTAATTAGAAGAAATAGAAGTAAAGTAAGTACAATGGCGTGTGGTGTGCAGGGCTGGGGGTGTATTGTTGCGCTCAAAGGTTTTTATATTAATAATGATGCTGAACTTTCAACGCTTCAAGGTTCTGCTTGAATTAGCATCAAAAGGTGCAGAGGTTTATCTGTACTTTCAGTTCCACATGCTGCCACTGCTATATAAATCTTTCACACAGAGAGAGCTGGGACAAATCCAGATCTCTCATTGCTAAAACCACAAGCCTCAAGCACTTGAGCTGCGGGAAGAAAACTCCATCAGCTGCGAGACTTCTTACAGTCTTTGCAAACCAGACGCTAGATATCTGAATTCCCCTCTCAAATGATCATGCATACTAGGTCACCCTGCAGCAGACACTTGTGGGATTTTTTCCCTCTTCAGTACTGGAAATTCCCCAGAACTGACTTTCTTGCTTCTATTGCGCTCATTTTACCGTAGAAGCCCACGCCTTTGTTTTGCTCGAAAATGCCAGTCCGCTGGACTGGAGAGGTTTTGTTTGAAATGTTTCAGGTTCCATGAACTTTGATCAAGTCCAAGGCAGCATTTCTGTGGGCCGGTTGGCAATCTGTCCTCAGAGCCATGAAGGCTGGGTTCTTGGCATCAAGTCAGCCCTGTGCTGAGTTTATCCAGGGCCAGGCGTTTTAGCTGTTGTACCCTCACTGGCTCCGGAGCAGATGGCTCGGATGGGGCTGCCCCAGAGCTGGGGATTTTGGAAAATGGATATTTCCCAGCCTTGGGCAGCCAGCTGAAGGATCTGCCCCAGAGCTGGGCGTGCTGGGAGCCACCTGCAGCTGCTCAATGGAATTAACATTCTCATTAACTAGCATTTAACGGGCTTGCAAATTGCCAACTAGTAATGAAATGCACAAGAGTGTCAGATTTGCTGAGCAACTTCTGGGATCAGGGAACTTCCAGTTCCATGGAAAGGTGGATGATCTTTGCATTCATCCTTACTTCAACAAAACAAAATAAAAGAACTTATTTTTCTGAAAGTAAAAACAAAAAACAAGCCATAAATCTTACTCTGATAACTATTCCTGTGTCAGAGACACCAGGGAATGTTGAGTCCACCACCTCCACTGTTAAATTACCCTGAAATATAATTACTGCTACTTTTTGGAAATTCTGTCTTATATCAATGCTGAATTTAACTAACTTCAATTTCCTGTAATTTGATTCAGAAATACTTTCCTCTTACAGGAGTCGAACTACCACCTCACCCCCCATAAGATACCTTGTCCACCTGTGAAAAACTATACTCAAGAAATCCACTTCTTACCCACTTCCATGGGCTGATGTGATTTTGCTTCCTATCATTAGCACTGTCTTCAAAACCTCAGCTTACACTATTTTCACACTACTTTTGAAGCGAGTGCATGATGCTGTATTTTAGTAGAAGCCTTGATTAAGCTGTGTAGAGAAACATGATTTAAATAAATAATCAAATGGATTAAAAAAATACATTTTGCAGGATTGTCCTAGCGCTTTTATTGGAGATTTTCTCTAAGAACTCATGATACATTTATCTGCATGTTTTCTAAGACTTATACAGTTTCCCAGTTCTTTCAGTTTCTTGTTCTCAGATGTAAAAATCTAGTATTTGGCTGTTTTCAGTGCATTTTGACCTTTCAAAGTGGTGTTTGATGTCTTTTGTAATAGTAGCCTGTCCTCTTTATTACTTACTCCATGCTCATTCCCATGCTGTAAGCTAGCTTTTACTAAGGAAAAAAATGTATAGTGAAATGATTATTGAATAACGTTGGCCCAAAATCTAGTTTTAGGAAGATTGCAGAAAAAATTGCAATTCATTGGAAATTCTTTCCTCCACCTTAAAAATAGCATTTTGACATAAAAGTCACTGAGACAGTCTTTAATTGATGTAGGATGTGCCTTTTTGTTTCTTCATATAGCAGCTGCTTCCGTCCGGAAGGCACGCGGTTCAGAGCTAGTGAAAACAAAGTAGGTTATATCATCATGACTTTCTTTATCAGCCAGACTTGAAATCCCGTCAAAAAGATAACAGGTTTCTTTGACAAGACCTACTTTCTATGGAACAATGTCATCTGGTGCTGTCGTGATATTTTTAACTTTGAATTCTTTTTTTTTTTTTTGATGAACTTCTGAATTAACCATAGTTTTGTTTGCCAAGGATCAGACTTCACAGTCCAGCATTTAACTCCTCTAAGGGATGTTCACAAACCCTCCAGTCCCAGAAAACTTCTCCATTTTTCCAAGGTATTTTTTAAATAATGAGGCCCCAGAGCAGCTTCCAAAACTCAGTAGATTTTTCTAAGGAGTTGGGGTATTCAGTTACGTGCTGCTGAGGTTCTCACATATTTCATTATAATGTCTGGCCTCAATTGGTAGCAATGTTTTCAGGTCTATTTAACTATACTGGAACATTTCATTTTGTTATAGGTCATGCTAATATGGCAGTACTGGGAAAGCTGTGGGTTTTTACGTCCAGCAAACATTAAAACAGTTGGTGAAAGGAGAGTCATGTTCTCACCATTCAGCAGGGTACGTTTAGCACATAAATAGGCTATGCTTGCTGACCGGTATTTCCTAATTGGGGATCAATCCGAAACAAAGGACAGCACTGGACGGATTGTCTTCTCTAATCTTGGATGTGACGTTCACTGTGAACACAGTTGATGTATTTTGTCTGCAGGCGCTGGGATCATGAACAGAGGGAGAATTTGGTACATCCTGATGTTATAACCCTTGTTGTTATACATGAAAGAATGAATGGCTACCAAAAGTGCATCTAGGCAGTATTTTGTCTCAAACAGTGGCCCGTGCCTTGTACCTGGTGAAACATAAAAGACAGGTGAACGTGTTGTGCTAGGTCCATGAATGTTCTCTGGTGGTTGGTGGGTCAGGAGTTGCGGCAGCCAGAATATGGGAACGTACCTGGAAAGTCAGCAGAGTGCTTATGTTTTGCTCCCATGTGCCCATATCCCAGAACAACAGAGCAAAGGTTACCTCTTATGCCCATTTGCCCCTGTTTCTTTGACCTGTGTATGGAGATGCAATTTTCTTATCAGCATGCTGGAGCTCTGAATTCCTTAATCTGTTTGCCCTTTCTGCAGCAGTACCTCTGTTTGGTAAATAACCTGGGGAGGGAGCAATAAAAAAAAAAAAAATGTTCAAATGTATAAGGGAACTAAAATGTGAGATGAAAGAGAAAAGCAGTAAAAAAAAAAATATATATATATATATATCTCTGAATGTCCCAGGGTCACATTTCATTTCTTGGTGGGTATCATGTTGAATAAGTTATAAATAAACTGCCAGCTTAAGAGTTACTGCAAACTGATACAAACAGAAAGTTAAAACAACAGCTCCTCCAATATTATAGGCAGTAGCTTTTGGTGCTTTACTGCATCTGCAGTCCTGAAAATAGAGTTGAGTCTCTGCATTTTGCAGTGACTTCACTGCACTCACTAGACATTTAATAGTTTGTTTCCTTTATTATTTTTAGATATCGGTACTTTCTGCTCTGACTACACTGAAATGTGCTGGCATGGAGAGATCTGCACAGAACTTGCTGGCAGAGCTGAGGCCTGGGAAGCTCATCTTAATACCTGTGAAGTGCTGGGGACCATCCACCCTGTCTGCACATAAGCAAGTATGGATTTAGCCCAAGCTCTGAAAAGAGAGAATTGAACTGTGGGTTGCAGGAGTGTCCTGGGTTGTGTCACTCCATATTAACCCCATTTTGGCATTCTTTCCTATGTGGCCATTGTCGTTACAATATTTTTTTTCTTCTGAGAAAAAATTCTGGTTTGCAGCAGAAGTTTCTCCTAAGTATGCATGCACACATAAACACATACATAAATCCAATTTAACCTCAAACTTTTAAATTAAATCCTTGCTTAGCTCCACTCAGTATTTTGCCAAGGGCTGAGCCTTGATCTGGCTCTCCTTGCTTGCTCAGGAGTACAGAGCTTGGTATGTTCCTATCCCTAGAGGGTTTGGGCTATTCAAGGGAACCAAAGAGCTCTACACTGATGAAGAAAAGCACCAGAACCAATGCTTCAGGTGGAGATATCTGTATTGTAGCTATTCCCATTTGGCCACAAGCAGGTCACACTTCTGGAAGACTTATAGCTTTACCTTGGGTTTTCTCTGTCTCCGCAGCACTGCGTTATTTGATGTTTTTATCCTGCTCCCAGCTCTATTGACTCCTCTCTTTTCCCTGGTTGCCTCCATACGGAGGACACCCAACAAAACCCAGGAAACTCACTATCTTTTCACTTTGCTCTGGGACCTCTATCCTTCTCATGTCCCCTTTCTTGAGGACACACCTTCACATGATCCATCCAGTGGATGGATCCATCATCAGATGGATCACACTTTCTTAGACAAAGAGCCTGGTCATCCCTCGCAAAGGACCTGCAGCAGCCGAAGTAGATGGTCTTTAGCCATCCCTTAACCAGACAGGATGCAGCCACTAGCCAGCCTACTAGTGAGTGCATGAAAGTTCTCTCCTCCGAGACATCTTTCAGCTTATCTTTCCTTCAGAAGGTCTCAGGTCATGTAAACCAGCAAGAAGAGACAAGTAGCTCCATAATATTTGGATCTCCGTTTTAGGCTACCTTCTGATGAAAAGCACTCTGCAAAATAAAGTAATATCTCATGTGCTATTGACTGAGGCTGAACAAAGAGTCTGGAGCATCAGAAACAAACAAACAAATAAACAAACACAGGTTTCAAAGTTAGGTCGAATGTGCCTAGCACTGCTGAGAGTAAAAATGTTATGTTTTTTCCATTATTTCTCAGTGCATGATTGGCACAAATTTGATTTTCTGGTCTTCAGCATGGAACAGAAGACGACCTTTTGCTACAAAGTCCTCCTACCCAGGTGTGTGTCTGTAGGGGGGAACAGGCTGCCTCTCCTCAAAAACTTATTCTCCCAGGCTCATAAAGAGCAAACAGCCCCATTCAGGCAGCCCTGAGAAATCTTCCTTTTATTAATGAAGTGGACATCTATTCCTAGTTATATTCATATGCATTTTAATGTGCAAACAAAGCACTTCCCAACTCATCAGCTGAGATTCTGACATTACCTAGTTTTCTTGTGAAACGAGAATGTTTTTCTCTCATGTGTGGTTTATGTATAGCGTGTGTTCTACTTAGAAGGAAAACAGAAATAGAGGTGTGAGGGTGCGCCGGTAAATCTGCTTTTAGAACGCAGACATCCCCATTCCTTAAATACCTCCAAGTTCACTCCATAAATCTCTGTTTGGGATTTTATCTCCACAGTGCACAACTTTTGAAATTCTGTACATATTGAAGGACTTGCTGAAAATTGGGGCAAAGCAGTGTTATTTTAAAATGTCTTCCCTGTACCTTACTGACTTGCTAGCATATTTTCTGCAGCTTTCATAGCATGCTTGCTGAACAGACAATTTATTAAGGTCTGTGTGGGGAATACTGAAATGAACTGCTAACCACTCTGAATATTGATGTCTTTGGCAGTAATAGGCTTCCAAATAATTTCTTGAAGTGGCAAACTTTGTCAGAGTGTGTATAAAAGTAGCATGAACTCCATTCAGATCCTGTGTATTCATTTCTGATAAACACATTTTGCAAAACAGGTATTAAACTCCCTAATATGAGAGCTGTGCGGAAAACTAATATTTTTTTCTTTTGATCTGCAGCACTTGTGAGAAATTAAAAAAAACCCAACAACATGTTTTCCACTGAGTCTAATCAAACATTGTTTTTCCCTGGCAAATTGAAAAGTAGATAATGCTTTCAGTTAAAGAGAATGTTTCACTTCGGTGCTCAGTTTTTTATTATCAGATGTAAAAAATACGTCTGATTGAACAAATGTCATTTTCCAATTAGAAAATCAAAAGGTTTTATTTTGAAACGAGATGCTTCATCTCCTACAGATTTTGTACTCTCTGCTAAGTTTTTTGTTTGTCTGTCTGAGACCCAATAATTTAGTGAAACTAACACAAACCCAGGAAGAATTTTGATGTTACCAAACAGGCATTTTTTATCTGTTCTCAGCCCAAGAATTCATATTCAACAGAATCTTTTCCCTTGTCCTATATATTATGAGATTGCTGGCTTTCTTTCAACCTTTTTGAAAGGAGCTCTGATTTTAGTGGGAAGCGTGCCTTTGGATTAGGTCCTTACACTAAGTCCTCTTCAGGGCTGTGACTTTCACATCAGTGTGTCTGGCATATAGTACCAGGACCTTAAGAGCTACTGTGTTATAAATATTAAAAAAAACCTTCATTAATTGCCACAAAAGTATGCCTTGGTTTTATTTCTTACAATGTTGAATTGAACTGAAGGACATAAATCTCTTACAATTTGTCATCTTCGCTTAGTAAGCTCCAGTAATGATCTCTTTATCTAATGCTTATGTAAGAAATCTTGCTGCAACACCTCTTTCTTCCAGTCATTTCTCTGTTGAGTTTGATTTTTGAGTTATGAGTCTTTTCATCTGAGAGCTGCTAATGAACATTCAGTTGCTGCTCTGTCTGGACTGAACGGGGGAAGATAGGGAAAAGCATTGATAGGACTGTAATTTGCACCATTATTCCATATATAGAGTGTCCCAAGCACCATGCACTTTCACACTATAATCCAGAAGTACATTGCAACCCATCAAGATATTCCTGATTCAGCTTTGAGCTAGGTAGCTCAACTCACAGTAGCAGGTTGACCACATTGTCATGAACTTCAGCATTAGAACTATGAATAAACAACCTGTTCTCCAATTCCCTGCAGCTAAACCTGCAGCTTAAAGCTGGCTTTTACAGTGACTGGTGTACACTGCCTGTCTAATTAAATGTGCCCTTATCCCTATCTGTGTCAAATGAGCTAACGCCAAGGAAGGGTCATTTGGAGTTTCTTCTAAATGCAAATTAGCTTCCGTTCCAGCTTTAATAAAGACCCTGTCATCTGAATTAGCAGTTGATTGCATTAAACAGAATCAACTCAAATCCACTGCCCCTTTGCTGAACTATCCCTGCAAGTGAAAAGGACAAACCTGATTGTGACTGGCTGAAAAAACAGCCTTGGAGCTGCCTTCTTGAAATCTGTGGACTTCTCCCTTTTCATACCCCAGGAGGATCTGGCACCAAAAGAAACGTTGACTATCGCTATTTCTTTGCAGATCTGTAGTGCCTCCTGTGGAAAAAGTGCTTCAGAAACAGAGCTGCCCCTGTGATTTTGGTGACCTGAAATGTATCTAGGCTTTCACAGGCAATCTGACAACACCAACCTCATTCCCTGTAAGAGGGCAGGCTGTCATGAAGCACTCCTGCAGATCCTTGCTGACATCCGCCCTCCAGGGGTTGTGGACCCTGGGCAGCTATAAAAGGAGCTGTGCTTCACAGATACTGCCTGCTCCCCTGATGGTGAAGGTGTCTGCAGAACACCAATGTCAGGGAGAAGAGGTATTCTGAAAACACACCTTGGAGTGTGGAGGAATTCATCACCTGTTTGAAGTCATCCAGCAGTGTAAGGGTTTATCCTGTGCTGATTACCTGGAGTCTCTAATTAGTAGAAAAAGGTTATTCCAGGGGATGATTAATACTGTCCTAGCGCTGGCATCTGAGATAACTAGCATGCTTCATGTGCCCTAGGTACCAGTCCCTTCTCAACGAAAACATTAGAACATTGGTTTAAGCACTCACAGGACCTTTGGTGTTTGAAATGGAAGAGTTGCTAGATTTTTAGATATTTTCAGAAACGCCTGGGTTTGGACACTCAAATAATTGCTCATTCACCTTGGATGGGCCAAGACGCACCTTGAGCTTCATTTTCTCTGTGTCTCACATTTCCCACCAACTAGATACCTGGGAAGTCCTTGGAACAGGGCCTGGACATCAGTCTGGCCTCACAAGCCCTGAAAAGGATTAAAAACAAAACAAACGAACAAAAACTCTGTTGAAGAGTGCTTAGGAGAGTGCAGAGCATGGGTGAGGGAGGCAGATGGGAAAGACCCAGCACCGAAGGGCAAAAGTGTGGCTGGAGCTGCAATCAGCCAAGCTCTTCCTCCTTTTTTGCATTAGGAATATTATGACCTATAAATCCAAAAAGTTTCTTGCTTAGTAATGAACTCTTGTTTTGAATAACTTTATTGCTGTATGCGCTACAGTTCAGTGTCTGGGCTCAGCCGACTGTGGCAGATAGGAGAATCGAAGATGCAGAGGTGCGGATGGTCACATCAGGCATTTATATGTCCTTCTTGGTTTAATAGCCAGGCTATTAAACAGATAACAGTAATGGGAAATTGTGGACGTTGCCCTCTGGTCAAGAGCCTGAAGTGCTTTAGACTTGGCAGGGGTTACTGACATCCACCTGGATCTTCTCAGGCCAGGCAGGGTTTTACCCACCTTAGTCCTGCCTTGGTTGGCATCTTGCCCACTTAGAAAATGCCTGACCCTCTCTGAAAGAATCGGAGGGGCATGTTTCTTTCTATTGCACTGGAAAAAGTGAGGGAGAACCTTTTAGAATACAGAGGTAAAACTGAGGAAAAAGACTTCATAAGAGGGTGTTTGTACCAGTTCTTCAGCACTTGATCTTTCTCCTACAAATCAGCTTATGGTTCTAGCTAGGCATGGGGACCCTCCACATTTCCCCCGCATTATTGTGTTCACCTGTTTTTAGCCCTAAAAGGAGTCCATCTCTCAAGACAATTTTCTCTGTCTCATCCGCTTCCCCAGCTCCCAGCATCCTCCAGCCAATCCCAGTCTCTCCCAAGCGCTGGTCCCAGTTTTCTCCCTGTCTAAAATCCTCTCTCCTCTTCTCCTTGCCTCTTGTCCCCATTGACAACCTGGAAAGGTTTTGCTCTTTTTCCTTCTTCATCCATATCAAGCAGTGAAATCTTCTGCGTTGCCCAGGTGCTGGGAGGATCACACGGAAAACACAATTCCAATGAAATATAGTTCTGGGCTCCCAAAACGTTTGCTAGGTAGAACATGGTCAGGCCACGCATCCTCTGGCTGGAGCAGGCTTAGCCTAACACAGTCTTCGTTGGCTGACAGTTCAAGTATAAGCAATCAAAAAGGAATTGATGATGAAAAGCAAAGAGCAGTCTTCACAGGAGAGGATGATAGCTGATCTAGGTATAATAGTGAAGATGTTTCTGCCTTTGTTTTTAGGGACACTCATGGCTTAGCTGCCTTCTGGGCTCTTTGTATCTGGACAGCCATCCTCTTTCACTGGAGCAAAACGGAGAGCAGGACTGGGGGAAATCCCATAATTGTGGAATTCACTGCCAATGGTTGAGCAGGCATCGGGCAGTTTTTCAGATATGTCATGGCCTGGCAGGAGTCTTTTCTCCACCCTGCAAGCCTGCATGTACAAGAGGAGCACATATGCCTCCATGCTGCAACAGTCTGCAGGAAAATGCAGCCCTGAAATAGCAGCAGTGATGTATTCTGCAAGATGCAATGCGAGAACCAGGACAACCTGTGTCCCTGAGAAGAGTAACTTAGACAGAGACACTTTCGTTGGATTCACTGCATCTCCCTTTAGCTCTCACCAGAGTTAGGTCACATTCAGTTCCCTTTTTTTAATCAGAGGAGTGAAAAGGGAGTTTTTAGGGTGCAATTCCTCTAACCTACATGCAGACTCCTGCTGCAGGAAGAGATAAATTTGTACCCTTGACCTCGTGGCCTCTCTCTCTACTGACTGAGCAGGGGGCTGAGAGGGACTAACACAGAGAGACAAAACTACTCTGGACAAGAGCAGAGCTGAGATTGCTCTTGCATTAGGAATATTATGCTCTTGCTCTATGCAAGATGCTCTTGCTCTGCACATGGTAATCCAAAAAGTGGGAAGGTGGGAGGTTATGGTCCAGAGTTACCCAAGAGGGCTGCACCTGAGTTAGCTCTGTCATGGTACTTGCTTCCTATGGCTGGCCAGTGCCATAGGAGAGCTAAAAAGCCTTGCTGAGCTTTGGCCCAAAGGCCAATTACTGCACCACAAACCCAGACCTGTGAAACTACAGTGTTGTCCTGCATCAAATGCCCTTACCAACATAGGTCATCAGACCTGGGCATCGTTTGCAAGTGCTCTTTTTCAGCATAGAGATATAACCAAAACCCACTCATTGGATTCCTGTTGCATTAGTGCATTTCGAAATACCCCACTGAAAGCATTTGCCTATGGAAAGATATGCCCCATGATGATTCAGGCTGTTGTCATGCTGTGAATCATAGGATCTCCTCAAATCCCAGCCCTGCAATGCTCTTGCCCCAGAGAGAGCTGAAGAAACCCTTTAGTTTAGGATTGGAAGGAATCCTTACTCCTTGCCAGAGCTGTATTTTACAAACTCATCTCTTGTTATTTGTCCTAGACCCCTGGGCGTAATTAGGCAACCCCAGAGCTAACGGCGTCTACTAGGCTTGCTGAAGAGACAGAGGGAAATACTTGTCAGTCACCCACCAGGAAGGTTGCCCTAGCAAAGCGAAGTGGTGTGCCATGACCTACATTGCATGCGCCCACCTACGCCGTGTGTGGGCTGCGTCTTCTCCTGGGGGAAGCCCAGCAGCTGTGTGTGGGTATTATTCCAATTAGTTTTCACATTGTCAGTGTGAGTGTGATACGGAGACGTGCTGGCATGTCCTGCATGACAGCATTCTGCCAACAAAAGAGACTTCCCCTGTGACTGGGAAAATGTCTTTTATCTGCAAATCTGTCCACAGACTTACAGATATTTGAGCTGTTCTGTGAAAAGAGTAATTTTTATTTTAGACATACATATCTGCCTCTATGCATGTGTATCTTTATCCCTCTCTACATATGTATACTTAGCTGATATTTTTTCAAATTCAGCAACTTAAGCAACAGAAGGTGTATTTTTTTTTTAATCCCTATGTGTCATTAGCTACCAGTCTATACGATTCCATTTTAGGCAGGAAAAAAATCGCAGCTGAAACCCTGTCCCCTTTCTCACGGGCTGAGTCAGCAGGAGATGGTTATTTCTGGATTGCTGGAAGACAAGGGAAAGGAGAGAGTGGACTCACACTCCACCTACACCGCCGAGAAGGAATCATCAAGGAAGGGGGCCATCCACACAACATGGGTAGTAAGGTCCCAGGATGAGCAACTACCCCTTTCTAAAAGCATTGAGGAGAGAAAGCGGCCATAGACTGGGTTTTTTACACTGGTTTGTGCCAAGCTACCTACCCAAGGCAGGTAGTTCTGCACAGTTGTGTACTCTGAGGTGAACGTCTTCAGGGTTTTTTGACTCGTGATTCTCTGTCTTGGGACAACTCTAATAGTTAAAGTATGTCTGCTGTAGGCAGTGATGAGAGACCTTGCTGTTACTCAGGGTTTGATTACACTTCAGCATTCAAATTATCCCTGCATACAAACTGTGTCCCCATATTGCAGAGGAAAGTAACCCCAGGGACCTCTGCTTCCCACCTGGGTTCTTATCTGTTTTAAAAATGTCTAACTTTTTCTACCTGGGGTCTTACACTGCATGCACCATGGTTAAATATAAGCAGGCAGAATAGAGGTATAGTTTGAGCTTGGAGTACACATTTGTCTAGATGCCAAAAGCATTTCTAGGAACACTGCTCAGCCTGGATTTTCAAGAGATTTTGGAGACAAAACTTGAGATGCTTTGTGATGGCCAAATTCTTAATGCCCAAGCACTCAGCTTCTCTTGAAAGCCAGGACCTGTGCAAAAGGCAGTGTGTTACTTTCCACCTGGATGTACAGATTGGAAATGTCACTGCTTTCTGTGCCTGGGTGATGCTCTTCATGGGAAATGATGACTGAAGTACAGCTTGGTGCAATCAGCCCGTCTACCTGCCTTGAAATGTTACGGGAAGCCTTTAGGCATGGCTTCACTTCTTCCAGCGGCAGAGCGCTGTGGGTGTGCTGCAGGCACGCATGTGGCAATCACATCAGGCGCTCCTGCTATTGATATTGCTGCCCTTGTCCCCTCAGCTACCAGCACCTTTTCCTACTAAAAATCTCAGGCTTGTATTGTAAGTGCCGTTGAAACCTCTTCCCTGCCTGTGTTTAGCTTCCCAGTATAGCAATAGCTGTGCAGACTGCACATTAAAAATACCTGTCTTGGGCCCACCAGTCACATGGCCCCCAAAAACAGGGGAGCCACTTCAGACTGTTGAGCAGTTTGCAAAGCTATGAGGTCCCTCCTCAGTCAGTGGAGGAAGAGGAGTATGACACCTTTGGGCTGTTCAGAAATTGTGCCCTATTTTTCGGCACCTATAGCATCCTCCTAGATCCTGCGGGTTGTACCCAGGGCTGCTGGAATACAGTCCTGGGAAGGATGTGGCCTGAATTCCCAAACACCAGATGTTTGGGTCTGTGGGTTTCACACGGAGGTTTCAGCATCCAGGGGAGACACAGGCTGCTTTTGTCTGTGTGACCTGATATATGTTCTGGCTTTTAGTGTCCTAATGGACCCAGCAGCTATCTCCCGCCACTCACTTCCGCTTGCATTGGGACTGTTGGAATATTAGGGGCTTTCTACACCCTGCAGAGATGTTAAAAAGAAAAAGAATAAAAGTGCTGGCTAAAAGCAACCAAGCTGTACATCTGCAGCCAACCATCTGCAGTTAGACTGGGACCTGTTACTTAAAACTGCAAGAACAGAGTGAAATATGGAAGCAAATGCAGTTACTGCTACAGAGAGGGGCAGATGGGAAAAGACTCAGCAAACATGTGTTTTGCTTTCTTTCAAAATTTTTCAACAGCAACATCTTTTTTCTTTCTTTCTTTTTTTTTTTCCTGATCTGTTGCTAGATGATCAGTAGTAACATGGCTGAAATATCTTTAAGACCTACTAAACACATATCTCTGCAGCTAATATGAGTTTCCAGAGGTGGTCGTTCTTCCTTCTGTCCTTTCCCATTAGCCATCACGAGGACCTTTGTTAGGTTTATAATTGTAGTTGGGCTTCATCCGTTAATCTAGGGCAAAACGCTTTATAACCAAAAAATATGGTTTGGTCCTGAACTTATTTGCAAATTCAGACTGAGTCGAAAACAAATTGTTTTTCCACTTTCATATATATTAAATAGGAAAGAAGGCCGTTTGCTTCATAGCCATATATTTTGGTCCCTCTTCCTGGATGTGGGAACCCTCAGTTGAAGTATTTACTTTTTTGAGTGGGAAAAGGGGTCTGAGATGCTAAACCACCCTTTGCTCTAGGGCGTTTCAATGGTGATGATTCCCAGTCAGAGCCATAAATACTAAAACACGCATAAAGTAAACCAGAGAGCATTGGTGAAGGGCAGAGAGTACTCATGCATTTGGTTATGCCTATTTGCCTTAATAGTTCTCAGCAATGCAGGTCTTTAGCTGAAATCCTAGAATCTTCCCCTAGCTCTGCAGGTGGGTAGCACCAATCCTGCAGTTACTTCTGCATGGACAGAAGCCATTCATGGGTCAGGAGGCCTGACCCACCCTCCTTCAAACCCTCGGTGGCCGAGATTTTCAGCATCCTGAAAAGCACATACTTCTCAGGGACATGGAGAAACTCTTGGGGGCTTCAGCCCCGAGTTTAGCTCATCTACGACCTCAGGGCTGTGCCCGCCTGGGATAAAAGGTCTCGGAGAGCAAGAGGAGCAGAGACGGGCAGGTGGCTTTGCCTCGCTGCTTGGAGACACTTCTGGCTCCTCGGGGTCCCCTGACTCACCGGAGGCGCTGGGGGGGATCGCGCTACCCACCGCCGCGGCGGGGGAAGGCAGGTGGGCAAGGCAGAACGCCGGCCCCGCGGGGAGAGACGCTTTGTGCCGCCCAAGCCCAGCCGCGTGGTGACTCATCTGTTTGCTGCCTTCCGAGGGAGCGGGAGCAGCTTCGGTGAGTGGGAGTCGCTCTGTTATTTTCTGTTTACAGGTTTTTCTCGCTGTCTTTTTCCCACCTAGGGGACGATGGTTTTGAAAGCCAGAGTGCAGTCATTTAGTGGCTGGAACATTTTCTTCTTTCCTTTTCCAACAGCGAAGAAATGGAGAAGGAAAAATTTTTTGGGCAGGGATAAACTATGCCTGAGACACTCTTGTTTTACCTCCCAGCATCCAGCTCCTCCAGAGGGTTTACTGGCACTAAAGTGACACAGACAGTAATGTGTCACCTTGAGGAATTCAGGAGGGAATGGGAAGAAAATGGCTCTTTTTCTCCCAGATCTTGGAGACACATTTTATTCCAGATGCCATCTCCAATGTCAGTGTCCCTTCCATGCAGGACCCAGATGAGACCTCATCAGTCCCTTTAGGCCAATGTCTCTCCCCTGCCCCATTTAAAACACGTCAGAGCTGTCAATCTTCCCATCAAACTCAGTTGTCACTCAGTTCCATTTCATGTGGACGCATTAGCCATGCTGAATCAATTGCATGGCTTGAGGCTGGGTTATTAGTGCCATTATCTTGTTTACTGCTTGTGGATCTCTCTAGCTTTAAAGCAATGTCCTTCTAACACCCTAGTAAAAGAGAAGGTCAATTATCCCTGTGTTCCACATGGAAAAACCGCAAAACAGAGAGTGGTACACTGAAAGTCTTCACTTGCCAGGCTTACACTGTCTGTAGGGCTTCATTCAGTCCAGTCCATGTTCTCAGAAAGTACCCTCCACACTGGCCCCTCACTGCACACAGCTGCAAGAGGGAAGTTGCAAGGTTGTAAGCTGTCTCTTACAAACAGCAGCCTAATGCTCATATGACTCACGACTTTCACAGCTCAAAACCTTCTTTGCCAAAAGATCAAGCTTAACTGTCAGACACCACTTGAAGGAATCATCTTTGAACACCTGTTGAAGATGTGGAATAAAGTTTTAATAGACGAGTGAAAGAGTGACTAATGTCACTGTAAGCCTTCCTGACATTAGGAGGTACATACCGAAATCTCTCCGTGGCCAAGGGTTATGTACCACAAGCCCTTCTGCCCGAAGTGGCTGGGCTGGACATGCAGCTTGGTCACAGGAAAACCCAGGGATGTGGATTTGAATTGCCTGGAAGCTTTTGTCAGCCCATAGCTATCCGTCAGATTAGAGTCCTGCCATGGGGGCTGCACTTGGAGTGCTCACGAGAACTTCAGCCCTACATCTGTGGATTGGCCATTGCTGATGTCAGGGTAAAGGTCTACACAGACAGCTGGAGTTCAATGCTTGCCCATGAATGGATATTTAATAGCAGTGAACCAGCTTCAGTCAGCCAAACGGAAGTTCTCCAGGATACTTACAGCCTGGCGAATAGAGCATGAGTCTTGATCCATGAAGTTCTGGTTTTCTCAGAGGGGGGACATGAACCTCTCTCACAGGCAAGTTCAATAGCCAATTTACTGCAGAAATATCTCAAGCAGCTAAGTTTTGTGAGAGTAGGCTGGATTAACCACCTTCCTCCAGGAGAGGCTTCCAGCACTTGATTCAAAGCAAAGACCTCCCAACAGCCTAGTGCTAGCTATCTGACTCCCAAACAGATTTGCAGCTCATGTTTTCCCCTTCTCCTCAAAATATCCTATGAAGTACTTCCAGCATGTCCTCTGTTGAAACACTCTGCGGCCACGGGGCCTCTTCCGAAGTGCCCAACTCTCTGCAAAGCAGTTCAGCAGCATCTGAGAAAGGCACCAGGGGCTGGGGTTTGCACCTGTGGGAAGGTTCCTGAACCACTGAGCACTGCAACATGGGTGCATCTGAAAACTTTGTGGAAGAGCGGGAAATAGACCTGAAGAGTTTAAAGTGCCACACTACTGTCAGACACCAGTATCTTGCCCCTGTGGGGTACTATCCATTTCAGACAAAAGCAAAGCCCATGGAATTGGATGGCTGGTGCATTCAGTCTTAGTTCTTGGCAGGAAATATTTGTCAAAGCAAGCCCATTCTGCACTTGCAGGAAGTGCAAAATTAGCAACTGATGCTTAACCGTATATGACAGTGGAGTTTGGGAGAAGGAACCGTGAGGAGATGCAGCACGTATCTTGTCTGAGAGAGAGGTGGTTGCCCAGAGAAGTTCCCCAAGGTCAGAGCAGCACCCTCTAATGCTGAGAAGCAGCAATATCTATGTCTAACCTTCACAGCTGGGTCAGAGTTGTAACACCCATGAGAATCCAGGCCAGCCCATGCTTCAGATCACAGATTTCACTGGCATGTGCTGTGGCCCCTTTCCATCCTTTTCACACAGTTTTTTTTTCCTTGTAGAGATGTCCTGTTTTGCATGGACGCAGAAGAAAGCTGGATCATGAACCCAAACTTAAGATGGGACAGAGCTGTTCCACTGTTCAGGACTCTAAGGGGAGGAAGGAGTCTTGCAAAGGGTGAAACAGATGGGTGAGCTGAAGGCACCTAATTGTGGGAGGTTGCTGTGGAGTGGGCCAAAGCAGCTCCAGCCCTTTCCCCCCTTCCCACCTGTTTGCTCAGGAGATTTGCAGGACCCTGGTACGAACTTGGGTCACTTTGTGGTGGCTCTGCCTTTCCTTATGGGCTAAGGGTAGTCAAGTGTAGCCAGAGGTGTCACGTCTTAGTTATGTCTGTTGTCTACACTCCCAGGTCCACCCTCCTTCCAGGGTGTCCCCTTTGGCAGTGTGTGCAACCAGCACCCTCTCTGCGTGCCCTCTGAAACAGTCCCTGCACCAGGGCTGTTTTTGGAGCTACAGACATGTTACCAAGCAGTAACATAATAAAACATACAAACATACACCATGTTCTTTTGAGTTTTGGGGACTATGATTAAAAGTTAAGTTGCTAAACACTAGCATTTAGAATCTGGAATTGTTCTTTTCTTATTCCAGATCTTTTATATTTAAGCACAGATATGCCCTCCGATTATTTTCAGCCGCCTTGCTACTTAAAACAATTAGAGATAGAGAAAATTATGTGTGATTGAGGTGTGTACTGTGGAACATAACTCTTTGATTTATTCAGCCTCAGCAATGAGCCATATATGTTATACAGTTATATGGAAGATAGCAAGATTGCCGTGTTTGTGAACAAGAAAGTGTCAGCATTTGGAGGAAAGAGTGATTACTGGGGGTGATTTATGTAGTTTAAGGTGATTTAAGTCTAGTTAAACAATTGCACATCATGGCACAGTATCTGACATAATAGGCCAAGAGAACTGAAAAGTTTTCAGCTCTGTTTTCTATTCCAGATTCCCAGACAGTGCTCCTCCAGAGAAAGCCTATGGGGATTCATCATCTGGGGAGAATCTGCTCCTGGCATGAGTTTTCCTGGGGTCTGTTCTCTTGCATCGTTGTGTGGTTGGTCACTTACCCAGCAAAGTGTCCTCCAAAGGTCGGAGTGGTCTGTGCACAACCATTACATGAGCTGATCTTACTGACAGCCCCAGCTCAGCTGCTTGAAGTGGCGGGCCAGCAGTCTTTTTATTTTCCATCTTTTGTTGGCTAAAGTTTTTTCTGTGCACAGAAGTCAGGGCATGCTGCATTTAAGTGGCTAGAGGTAAGGGAGCTGGGGAGGAGTGTTGAGGGAGAGACACTGATGCTTTGGGAGTTTATTGCCTATCCACATTAGGGTCATCTTTCTGTGAGGTGCTTACAAGGCTCGGGTCACAGGTTGGGCCACTTACTGCTTATACTGAAAACTGGCAGCACTGCTCTGATATCCAAGCACTTCCCATCCTCAAATGCTTGAAAGCTCTCAATAGCCCTGTAGAGCAGAGAGACAGTCTTTTTACAGATAGGGGAACTGAGGCACAGGATTACCAACAAATTTATTTTTGTTCATGTTCGCTTTATTGAGCTGCTGCTCAGCACCTCTGGGAAAAACACAGCAAAGAGAAAACTGGCTCCAGAAACATACAGTTTAACCACCTGGAACATCACAGATTTCTGTTATAAAGGAAGGCATTCCCCTAGCAAAAGTCCTCATCCAAAAAGAGTGGAGAGCTCTAGGGTTAAGTTGTTACACCAAAGCTTTGACTCTGAAACAGCCAAAAGGTGCCCCTTCCCTACATGCAGATTCAGTTTAGGAAGGGAAGGGGGGCTAAGCAATTCCTCTCTGAGGTTGTAAACAGGAGCCTGTCTGGTCTGCACGATCTCTGGATGGGAGTAGCGTGGAAAGGGTGCAATGAGGGGCAGGCAGGGTGCCAAAGAGTCTCAAAACATGCAAGTTTCAAGCCACAGGAAGTGTCAGCAGGGTCTCCCTGGGGACGAGAAGTGGGCTGAAATGTTTCAGGTTGAGAGAAAGAGGTGCAGAAAAATACGACTTCTGCAGTCACCCTACTGAGAGTGACTAATATTGTGACTGCAGCAGAAGCGGGTGACACCAGCTAGCATCATGGCCGAACATCTGGGCACCAATGCAAAAGGGGGCTTGGTGTCACCCCACAGTCCCCTCCTAGGCTGGAGGAAGGAGCCAGAGGAAACTACTCACTGAGCTGAGTCCCAGCTGCAGGCCACCTTTGGCACATGGCCATGTGTAGCAGCTAAGAGCCTTGAACTTGTCCTCTCTGGCTCCTGCTGGACACTCATCCTGCATACTTACTCCTGTGCCTGAGGTCAATATGTTTCAGGTGATTTTGAATACCCTTTGAGTCATTACACAATGAAACATTAAAAAGAGAGAGTCTAACAGGCAAATCCAAGAGCTGAACCTGCTTTTCTGTGACTCCCACACACCCCTGTGGTCACTCCTCCCTCGCACACTGAGGCTCAGCCCTTTATTGCCCAATTCCTAGGGACGCTTCCCCCAACCTCTGGACATCATGGCTTGGACCCATTGCTTTCCCAATTTCTATGTCCCTGTAGAGGAACCCTTTCTGGTGGCTGAACCTCTCTTCCTGAAAAAGGAAGCCACTGGAAATCTCATGAGCTCTGAGGACAATTACCGGTGCCCAGACAGCTCTGACAGGCAGTGTTCAAAGCTTTGAGCAGCACAGCCACAGCTGCAGAGCCATCATTACCAGCAGAGCTTATCTCCTTGCAAGAATTAATGACTCAAGCCTGCTTAATTGCAGGTTTCTCCCCTTTGCCCTAAATGTTAATCCCTCTTTCAGCCATGAAATTGCATAAACCATTCATGAAATGCTATCTTGCCTGTAATGAAGTTGTTCAAGCTCAACTAGGCACTGAGAGTAGGAACAGATGCCCCTCATACCTTCACTTGCATGCTCTCCCCAAGAGCAGCAAAAGCAATGCTTTGACATCACATGACATCAGTTTTGTTGTCTTTTGGATAAGTCCCACCAGCCCTTGCAAACATCCTCATCCCAGTGAAAGGTGGGGAAGAGTCTCAGAAGTAACTTCTAACTCTCAGGGAACCTGAGGTGAAGAGAGGCTGATGGAAACAACTTAAAACATGATTCATCAGTGGCAGAGCTAAGCTGAGATCTGAGAAAGACCCAGACACTGCTCTAACTGCTGTAGCGTGCTCCTGCAAACCGATGGCAGCAGGGATGCCGCCACGGGTGTAGGTGCTGGGAAGACACCGCAGTCAGGGAGGAATATAATCCCTTGAGACTGGGACAGGATCTGCAGCTCATTCCTGCCCACTGCTGTGATCATTTATGACGCTGAGCAGCTGCAGGGGATGAGGTGTGAGAATTTTTATCTGGCACTGCCTTTGAGACATTATCTCTTTACTCGCAGACACACAGTCCATCTCCAGGGCTGCTGCACTGCAATAGTGCGTGGTGCTTGCATTTCAGAGAGTCCATTTTGCCTCTCATTTGCAAAAGGTGTAACTAAGGAGAAAGCCCACAAAAATCCAGAAAGTTCTAATCCCTTCCTGACAGTCCCTCTGATTTGCTTTATGCCTGTTTTTCATGACCTGAAACTCGGGGACAATTTCCTCTCCACACAGACTCTTAGCATCAAGAAGGTCTAACATGCTTCATCAGCTTCAGGGATTTCTAAGAGTGGATTTGAGCAGGAAGTAGAACAAATTTTCAGGGCGGTCTTGTTTGCGTAGCTCAGATGCTGAGGAAAAGGGACCAGACTGACGGAAGGATGGTCGTAAAGCAGCAGAAAAGAGAGACTTACATCAGAGCTACTCATTTCCATCTCCACGTCACCTAGCAACAATCCATTTAAGGACTTAACTTCCGATAAAATGATTCCCTGGGAATTTTCCCATTAGGTGGCACCACTGGCCTTAAGAAGACCTTCCTCTGCTCTATATCTTTCATGCCAGATAGCCCTTAGTCCAAATACATATACTCCCAAAGTTCAGGAAAAATCTAGCGCTGGACATGAATACTAGGTTGGGATTCGTGTGGACCCAGAAGGGAGATGGGCTGTCAGTTCCTATTAAATGTAGAGACCAGATTTTGAAGGGACCCGGCCCACCTTTTCAAGGGGATGAGAAGACAGCTTCTCGAAATCATCACAGAGTGATTCTACAACCTGGCTCCTCTGGGCAGAAGAGTGTTATGACTTCCTTGAAACTGCACAAGAGCAGCTGAACTGGTCTCTGGTTCCTGAGCCACAGAATATCCTCCAGGACAACTCAAGCAGCTAATGGCTTTCCAGCAGTCGGTGCAAAGCCAGATGAAACGTTTGTGTGGTGGCATGACCATCCTTCCCATGACCCTTATACCATACAGTGTGCTACACAGTGTGTGCACAGGGGTAATTCCTAGGGAAAGACATTGCTCCAGCTGAACTCGGTAGTGGAGATACTTTTTCCCATTGTCACTGAATAATGTTATTTTTGGTGTGGCTGGAGTCAAATCTCAGAAGAGTGCTGTCCTTGATGAATGTCTAAATCTCTGCTAGAACAGGGATACTTGGTTTTGCCAGATTCACGTGCTGACACCGTCTGAGGTGTCAGATAGAGCCCTTGAGAGTTAATGCTCGGTGTGTTTTTCTGTTTGTTTTTAAAGGGAGATTCATTTGAGGAACTCACCACTGAGGTTCCTCATTTCTGCTAGCCCTCTGTCTGGTGATGAGGTCAAGTTTAGAGATTTGCCTTCTTGGTCTTTGAGAAGTCAGGTGAGATGAATCCCACCCCATAAACCTTCTCCAAACTGCTGTGGTTTTCAGAAATAGCCCTGCCAAGCTCAGCCTGGCCTTCTCCTGTGGTCTTTAATAGCTATCAGACTGATGTCCCCATTCGGCCTTCTAGCTTCAGACTTGAACAATTACCAGCAATCATTACCTGCAGTTGCAATACTAAAGAGCTTATAGATGTTATGGGGAGGGCAAAGCAGTGTTCAAGGCCTCTTGCAGCAGAAGCAGGGGTGCCAATATTTCAAAACAGATGAAACTTGTAAATAATAAATAGACATGGAGCAGCTCCACACTCCAGACATTACTAACCCTGCAGTAACATAGCTGCATGTGTAACTAAATGTTTGTGGTGAAGCTTGCAATAATTATCTACTAAATCAGATAGCTATGCAGCCCCTTGCCTCTCCGCCTTCAGTCTCCAAATGGGGGGAAAGAAAAAAAAGTTGTTCCTGAAAGAGTTTTCTGTTCCTGCAGGCTGTTCTAAAGTCTATATGCATGATTCTTAGTCACAGTGACTAAGGAGAAATTACTCCTATAAGCTTCTTCTGTAGATAAATATTCACCGACCTGCTCTGAACATACTGTGGAAGCCTGTGGTCTGTGGAAGATCTTTTTTGGTGAAGACTGCTACTATCTACAAGATTTCTGCCTCACTCTCTTTCTTGAACAATTGGAAAGACTTACTGGGTGAGGTCAATCCCCAACTTCCATGTTAATATCTTCTTCTTATGGATCCTGAGGTCCAGAAGGAGGTGAGAGAGACAGCCGAAAGAATTGAAAAACAGGGATTTCTCATTTCTGTTTCAGGACTGAGACCTACTCACTCTTCTGTGCTCCCTGAGCAATATTTCAGGTTGCTCTCACATCAGCATCTCTACCCAACACAAAATATCACAGGGAAAAAAAGGTTTTGAGGCTGGGTTGTTGTGTACACCAGTTTTCAGCTCCATAGAGCTTTGTAGGGCTGCACCTGGGATGTTTGTAGGTCACATGTAGGTGATGCTTTATAACTGGGGATGGACAAGAAGCAGAAACTCTGTAGCAGTCTTCACCTGTCTAAAAAAGTCCCCATCTTGTAAGCACGGAGATGCTGGGACCCTTTGCTGTGCACGCGATCGGCTCCTCAGTGGTCACGTGTAGGAACACTGCTGGGGCCTGGGAGTGGAAATGCTTTTGCAGAGAAGAAACTCGCTTAGAGTAATATCATGATGTCTGGATTTGCAAGTGAGTTTGCATAGATGCCCACTTTGATCGATGGTCCTTTTCCTTTCCTTTTTGGCTAATTCTCTGGGAGAAAATATTAGGATATATGATTGGGTTTTAGGACAAAGGCTGCTCCTAGACTAATGTTATATTTCCCTGGAGGTCATTGATTAACATTGATTTATGCAGACTAAATTTGAGGGTGGGTATGTTTCTATCAGACACTCTGAAAGCTTTGGCCAGTCTGAAGGTCACTCCTTCAAAGTTCCCTAGGAGTGAACTGGTCTAGTTTGGGAAGCCCCAGATTTCAGAGACTGTTATCTAATAGATCTCCATGAGGTAATATCTATTACTGTCCAGCTGAACCCAGATCAAATATGTTTTTGCTGTCTTTCACTACCAGCTTTTTAGAAGACACAGAAAACTTACTGTGTTTTTCAGATATATATCTATATATATATAACTAATTGGGAGTTGTGAATTCAGTGCTGGTGAAAGTCTTCTATTTGCGGCATAAGTTGGTGGGCTGAGCAAATATCTCCTATATTACTGTATGAATATGTCTGGCTTTCATTCCCTTACTGGAGGGAGACAGACTGACATGAAAGGGTTATTCAGGCTCTGTGGATAAGCCCAGATACTACAGTGGGCTCTATCTAAAGATCGGACTATATTAGAAATGCCTACTCCATGTTAGTGCTCTTGGCTGCTTCTAATCAAGGTTGCTGTCCAAACTTTTGTGGGATTTTATGGCATAGACCCTCATCTTCAGGTACAACAAGGAGCCTCACTTCCTCATTTCTTGCCAGCACATGCAAACCTTTCCCTACAGAGAAGGGGCTGAGGTATTACAGACCTCGTTATAGAAGTTTAGATACAGCAGACTATTTTGGAAAAATAATCAGCACATAATCAGAGAATAAGAGAATGATTGAGGTTGGAAGGGACCTCTGGAGATCATCTAGTCTAAACCCCCTGCTCAAGCAGGGTCACCTAGGACATGTTGTGTAGGATCGTATCCAGACAGCTTTTGAATATCTCCAAGGATGGAGACTCTACAACCTCTCTGGGCAATTTGTTCCAGTGCTCTGTCACCCTCACAGTAAAGAAGCTTTTTCTTGCGTTCAGACGGAACTTCCTGTGTTTCAGTTTGTGCCTGTTGCCTTTTGTCCTATCACTGGGCACCATTGAAAAGAGTCTGGCCCCATCCTCTCTACACCCTACCTTCAGATACTTATTCACACTGATCAGCTCCGCCTTAAGTCTTCTCTTCTCCAGGCTGAAGAGTCCCAGCTCTCTCTCTGATTCGGTCTTTTGCCAGGGGTGCAAACCCCTCCATGCTCCCCTCCAGTTCTGATCTTTACTCTACCTGCAATTAGCAGCATGGGCCAGAGACCAGCTGTGGCATCACAGGCGATCCTAACCCTGCTTCAGGGAGCGGCATTGACCCAGGTTCACACCAGCGTGACTGATATTTGAGTCTGACACTAAGTGGTATGACAAAGAAAGAAGGGCTGAGGAATGACACATCCGGGTTCACCCAGCACCAGGTACATGCAGAGAGAACAGTCTGTGTTCGATTCACGCACAACTGGTCAGTTCTCCCTTTTACTCTCTTCCCATGTGCATTCATCTGTTGAGCTCTTCCTACAGTCATTTCCTCTTTCTCTTCATCCCCCACAGCCCTTGTTATTTCAAATTCAACTTCCTTATCAGTAACTTTGTAATTATAGAGGATTAGTCCCACCTCCTCATTTTCCTTGCAAGGATTTTCCAGAGACAGGTCCCTTCTCTAATCTAAAAGTAACTATATTCCTCTCTCAGTCCTTCAGGAATAGCTGTTTTGTTTCTCTGCTCCATTTTTATACATCCCTGACAACCATGCTATTACGTACAAAGGGTTGCACACATACACGGAGGTGATATGTACTGACAAGGAACAAGTCTTGGTGCAGTTGGTCTGACAATCAGAAATGCGGTGGTCTTTTCTTCTGAGCCCAGTCTGTCTGCACTCTGTTCCCTGAAATAATTTGTTTTAACCATAGGCTAATGTCAGACTAGCTTGTCTGAATGGTAAAGGTCTGAAAAATAACTGTTCCAACAGGTCTTGTGAAGATTAATGTCTGGGTGGAGGAGAAAGACTCAAGTTCAGGTCCCCAGTAGGGAAAAGCAAGTGGAATATCATCCTCACATATTTTGATTAGCAGTGGCCACCTGGCCAGTTGGCACAACCATAACGGCTGACCAACCAACAAACAGCTGTGGTTGAGATCAGGACACTAGAAAACCAAATAAATAAAAGTAAATTTATTTATTCCTCTCCTTACAGAACAATTTATTGGGTTTCATTTTTTTTTTTCTGGACAAGTTAGTAGCTCTGTGGAGGGAGGTTGCTTCAAAATTGTCTCCTCACCCGCTCTGAAATGCTAGTGCCTGTCATCTGTTGCAAGATCTGCAATGCTACGTCACGCGCAGAGCCCCCAAATAAACTTCCGTTCTCATTTAAGACACCATCTGTGTCCCAATTCTGCAGCACTTGGCAGAGCTCTCTTCCCTTCTATGGTATGTTTCTTCCTCCCGGAGAGCTGCAGCCTTCTTTGGAGGTGGGAAAGTCAGCGGATGGCGCGGATGCCAGCTCTGTGCAAAAGGAGATCACTTCGCTGTGACAGTGTCCTTGAGTAGCAGGATGCTCCTGATGTTCAGCCATGGTATGGGTGGTTCTGGAGCAGACTCAAGGGAACCGTGAGGAAGCGCTATGGCCAGTATTAGATCATAGTTGGCTGCAAGAAGGGCAAAAGGCTTAGGTGGGACGATGGCCATAAATGAGGACAAGAGCAATGAGGTGAGGAGGGTCTAAGCTAGGGCATCGTGGTCAGGCTTAGAAGTGCTGGAGCTCCCAACTCCTCTCAGTCCTTTTACAAGGTGACTGGTAGAGTTCATCGCCTTGTTTTCCTATTATGCACCTAAATTAAGCTCTATTGCGTAACAAGGACACCTGCAACTCACACCAAAACATAAACAACCTTAGCTTAGACTCTCCTCTCCATCCGAACAACTTAGTGATCTGTGCAAATCGTGTCGCTGTGCCTCAGTTTCCCTGGTTGTGGTGGTGACACCTGCCATCCCCTGCCTTCCTCAGGTGTGATGAGAGTTAACTTGGAGGTGAAAGTACTCTGTGTTCTCAGCTTGTTTTTGTGTCTAAACCCAGCACATGTCCCTACAGATGATGTTGTATTACTCACATACCTCTTGAGTCCTCTTTTTTCTAATTCCTTTTATTTGCAACAACTGTGAACAGTCATGCTATCCAGGAAAATGCAGCCTCACACAGCTAGCATCAGCGTCACTGAACTGTGCTCAGGAGGCTGTTTCTTAGGTATTCCTACGACTTGACAGGTGAATTTACTTCAAACTTTATTGGAAATTGGGCAGGAGGTGGGTAGGGGGGAGAATGGAGGGGAGACATCGAGGAGAAAATGAGGGCAGCTCCTCTCTGAAGAAAAGAGAAGGAGATGAGGTAAATAACCAGAACACAGTGTACAAATGAGGATGATACACTGAACATGAAGTAAGAGAGTACAGAAGTGTGGGTCATTGGGGATAAAGACCATTTTAAATGTCTGAAAAAGGACTTTGGGATGCATTTGGAAAGGAAGAGCCTACCATATAAATGAAGAAGAGAATAACTTAGCTCGTTTCAGCTAACATGGCAAAGGCTAGGAGACTGAAAGCTGTCTCTGTGGATCTGAAAGAGATTAACACCAAGGAAGGAGAATATGTGGTCAAGCTAGAAGACAGCATTAGAAGAATGGGTCTAAACTGGTGAAAGGTATGTTCTCACTGGAAATTTGAGGGTTTCTGCCAGATGGAACACAGCAGCTCTCAGCAAGCTCTTTACTGTCCTCCAGGAAGGACAGCAGCTGCCAGAAAAATATCACAGTGGGTCTCACAGGAAAGGGGTTGTAGCGCACGTGGCAGCAGGGACACCCCTTCCCACTGCTGATTTTCAATTTGCTGCACCACCTTCTCTGTTGCCACAATGGCCGATCACACTGAGGATACTCAAGTTTCACTAAGCATAACAAAGTGGAGGAAGAAGGCATGGTGAATGGAATGAAAACCCTCTCTTTCCTTCCTCTAAGCAAAAACTCTCTCTCTCTCTCTTTTTTTTTTTTTTTAAGAAAAGACGAGATTTTATGCAAGCCACACAAAACCAGGGAAGCACCTAGGTTTTAACCTACATTTGGAGGTGTTATTCCTCTGTGCTTTTCAAGTTGCAGCCCAAAACTCTCCTTAGGTGCTGCTTCTTCACCTTCAAAGCATATAGCAGTATCAGCTTCCAAAAACTAATAAATGCCATGTAAAGAAGTTCAGGGAGGTTTTCTTGGTTCATGTGAAGATATTGCTCAAGAGATAATCAACATAATGTGTGCCATGTCAACAATGCTTTCTTCTTTGGTAGGGCTGAAGAATCTGGGGAACAACAATAGGTGTAAAGTATATGGGAAGGTAGGACCAGAATGGGACCTTGTTGTCTCCAAAACTTTGATTTTAACTAGAAGAGACCACCACATCTGACTTTTTCACTGGATCCAGCCCATAATCATGGCAGACAGTGATGTGGAATGGAGCTGTGGGATACCTCAAAGGACCCCCATCCCTACAGAATAAGTATAATTCTAGCTAAAAGCAGCAGGCAGATGGGAGTCAGAACACGTGGAACAGGGAAGGAGAAAGCTCTGGCCTTGCCCTTCTCCTCTAGGTAGTTATTTCTTGGGAGAGCAAGGTAAGAAACAGCACTTGGTCCCACTTTGGCTGGATCATTCACTAAGGAACAAACTGTTGCTGAGGTTTTGTTCTCCAGCCATTCCAGCTCTCCAGCTGATCACACAACATTGGAAGAGCTGTCTTTGCTCTGCAGTCTGGATCCAGAGATGATTCCAGCTGAGCCATGAGAACAGAAAGATGGCAAGACTGAGTAAGGACAAGGTCCATCAAACCCTGGATCTGTCAGCAGGGGATGCTTTGGGACAAGCTACAATATAGGGAACTGTGGAATAACCTTTCCTTTGGTTATTCCAGATCCTAAAACTAGAGGTTCCAGGACTTCTTCAGCTGCCAGGTGCCTCAGTGCTGCCATGCTTAATAATCCTGATCTGTCCAAGAGGACTTTGTCAAACCAGTTAAAACTCTTTTTTGACCACTGCCTTTTCTAATACTGACTGAGGGGGTCTGTTACTGGTTGCAGATACTTCCAGTGCCCCTGTTCATTACTGCAAGTGAAGCTGCCATCACACGAAGGCAGGGACAAAGTGGTGTGTGGTGGTGCCTCAAAACCAACCTCCAACAAGCTGAATTGATTTCAGACTTTCCATCTTCCTCCATGATACCCACCCAGTGACCCACGTTCACTTGAGTCCCAGTTATATGCAACTTGCTGGGGAGACTTCTGTGTGCAACTCGCCTGCTCTCAGGCCAGCCTGGAGTGAGTTTCATGAAAGGCCAGCAGAGCCAGGGAAAGGGCTCTAAACAAAAGCTCAATAATCTCATTTTCATCTTTCCTTCAACTTTACATTGAAATCTCCTTTTCTACCCTCTTCCTAACTCTTCTTTCTCTTGTCCCCTGCTCCAGTAAAATATGCTAGCAAAGGTGATTGCCACGGGGTGGTGGACACAGGAGACAAGTCATGGTCCCCTGGAGTGTGAGCACAACCCTCTAGCAGGGTACAGTAATGACTAGTAACACATTTCCAGAGCACTTGCTTGCTTGCTGTCTGTGCTGCCCGCCCCCTCAGCTTGGCTGGCCCGTCAGCACCAGGCTGCATACACCCACCTGCGAGAGGGAGCCAGCCTGAACGGCGGAGAGAGAAAAGTTCACCTGAAGGGGAAAGCCAGCACTCCCCAGAGGAGGTGGGAGGAAGACAGGGGATCCTGTTAATACCGTTGTGACATTTTGAGAGTGAGACTTTCTGGAATGAACCTGATCTGGGTGGCTATAACATCGTGGGGTGAGGGGGAGAGCTCACAGGGGTGTTTTAGCATCTTCATCGATGCGTTATAGAGGGGAATGGATTGTCCAGATGGGAAGATGGGGTTCATTTTAGCTCTGCCATTAGTCTATTGCCTATTCCTGAGGAAATCTCTCTTCCCCATTTGCAAACACCACTTGACTTGACTACAATGTGTGAGACCATCTTCAATTATTAACTAGACAGCAGCCAGCCCTGGAGTGGGAGAAATCCCTCAGCACTGCTGGAGGATTAATGCTGCAGGTGGTTGCATGCACATTTGCAGGTGTTGAGGTATCTGCGGCATTTTGCCTCCTTCTCCTGACAACTCCCGGGTCATTTGTTTGCCTTGTTTATGTCCGGCCTCCACCAAGGGGATGTGTTTGACCCACCTGGGAAGGTCACTGCTCCCTTCACACACTACCTCGTAGCTGTGGCTCATGGGATGTTGGCATGAGTCACATGTCAACAAATGCACAAGCTAGTAAATCATATTTCAAGAGCTGTGGTCTCTCAATGTTGACTCCCTGGAAGAAAAACCTTTGGGAAGGTCCTAGCATGCATCTCCAAGTGCCAGCAGCCCTGCTGTGTGTCACTGTGTTTCCCCTGTCACGCACCAACGCAGGAATCTTTATAGGGCTGACAGGAAAAAGCTTTGCTGCCTCGCCACTTCTCAGCCAGCCACAACCAAGCAGACAGGAGGGAAGAGAAGCTCCCTCATCTTTTTGGCTGACCAAATGCAGCCCATGAATTTGGTAATGACTTGGTCCTGACCTCAGAGCAAGTCCACTCTCTGCATCTCCTGTTGCAGACACGACAGCTGGTGCTGGCCACGATCAAGAGAGCTGAAACTTGCTTTGAGAAGCTTGTCTCTTTCGGAGTGATTTCAGAGAGCTATCAGAGGCTCAGGGTTCATATTTTCTAGGTGCCAAGACCCTTGACTAGGGCTTGTGTAGGTACAACTATGCAAAGTTTACAAACCAAGCGCTCAGACAGATGAGCTAAGCTGCAACAGCTGTCTGCATATGCAGTTGCAGCCTGAAACAAATGCACGGTAATTCGTGTTGCCCAAGGACACCGTGGGGCTAAGGCTACATGTGGACACCTCACATTTACTCTAGAAACACCTTGCAGCTGAGAGGTGGTAATCCATTTAGTGGGGAGAGCTGACAGCCTGTCCAAACCGTGAGCTAAAAGGTCTTCCTCAGGGAAGCACTGATATAGCAAAGATGCTGATCTGTCTCTATTGATTATGCTGAGAGACCGGGGGAGGGGGGGGGGGAAGAGTTTTTAATTTAGGAACTTCAGTTAAATGTTCAAAGCTGGAGGTGATGACCGTAATGCCTGAAAATCTTTGGGCTGAAAAAGAAGGCATCTCCAGTGTCCGGCTTTGCAGGTGCTCCAGTCCTCCCTTTATTTACTTTTCCTTTTTTTTTTTCATATGGTTCCAACACTAGGGAACTTGTATGGCAAAGCAATAGCCAAGGTAAATTCTGAACCCTGCTTTTGCAAGCTTTGGGGCTGACACTGTCACTGCAAAACTGACTTCCTTCAAGCAACAGGCAATCCAGCACATCTGCGGCCACCCGTCAGGATCTTTAATGGGGTGGCTTTAAAATCAGCAGGCAACTGTACTGCCTCTCGCTCAGTCCGAGTTAAGAAAAGCTGCTGCCGTTTTCTATGCTAATTTTATGGTTTTCAAAAGCCCATTTCATTTCTCCTCCTCCTCCCTACAGTTCTCTCTCTCTCCCTCTCTCTCCCTCCTCCTGCGGAGGTGCCGAAGCCTCCTCCGTCAATTTGTAAGAACTTCTGCTTGAAAACTAGAGCAGAGAATCACCCACGTAACCAGGCTGGCATGAAAATATTGGAGGCAGAGACACTGACTCAAAATGCCTCGAGGAGTTTCCCCATGTCAGGGTGAAAGGAATGGGAGCCCTAAATCGACTTCTCCAAAATTCCTGTGGGATGAGAGGCCTGTCCAGCATCTCCTGACCAGAGCTAGTGTACACACTCTTTTGGGAGTTTTTTTGATTTTTTTTTCTCCCTTGCATGTATTTGCTATTTTATGAATTTATTTTCTGCTTGCATGGGACTTGCCATGTTCCCAGCTCTGCTTTTTTCTTTTTTCTTTTTTTTTCCTATAGCAAGACTCAGCAGGATAGGCGTTCTTCTAAACATTTCCAATTACCTGTAATGAGGGATTGTAGGACATAGTTGAGTTTCCACACACAGAAACAAAAAAAAAGAAGTTTCCAGCCTTCGTGGCATAAGACATGATATTTTTTAAAACAGGATTTAAAGGTAGTTTAAAGCCTTACAAGCAATCTAGCAACTGAAATCATTCCCGTATTGGATTTTCATCCTTTTTACATTAATTACTTCTCTGAATTTGGAGAGTTTTGCCAAAGGATGTTTTCTGTGCTGTAGATTCTTGTTAGGAACCAAACTGAAATCCACCTACCTTTGGCATGGGCTATCAAACCCTCACCAATCTGTCACCTCCTGGGTGCTCCAGAGGCTGCAGAACAGTGTTCACTCTTGCCCCCAAATGAATCCCACCCCGGGCCGGGAAATGAAAACATCCGTATCTCCTAAGCGACAGCAGGGGCTCCACAGCCCTCTTTCACAGGGCATTTTTGAACACAATTTGCGTATTTAAATAACTTACTTCAGCTTGTAATGAACAGCGCTTCGTGTTCTCTCCTTTTCCTCCACCAGCACCCTGCAGTCACAAATAAAATAAAGCTTCGCTATTCGAACTGAAGATAGAGTATTGGACATTGCCCCAAAAGTAAACAGCCTAAATACTTAATGGACCAAATAACAGTATAAATCAAAATTAATTAATCAGCCATAGATACTAAAGCCAAGACCTTTCAGATGGATTTTAGCCATTTATTTACTTCAATACCTCTGAGATACTGGGCTGCAGAGCTGTGTCTAGAAAGTATTTTGCTGTTCTGCAGTTTTAGCTCTGAGTTCAGACCAGGTCCTAGCCAGTTAAAACAATCTGAAGGAGGGTTTTGTTTTTTTTTTTTTGTTTTGTTTTGGCATGGTGCAGACCAAACCACATTTCAGGACTCTGTTCAGAAACAGAGAAGAAATCTTAACTCAAAGCTTTCCAGGGGCTTGCTGGATGACTCGGGTGGAAGAACTGTCCAGATCCTCCTATCAGCCACCTAAGGACCAGCACTGGGTAAGCTGCACACAGCAGCATGTTCACAAGGTGAAATAAGACCCCATGCTTTTCAAAATCCAAGCAACTCCCCCCCACAAAAGACAGGGCTGGATTTCCAGAGGGGCTCAATGCTTCGGTTTGGAAAAGCTGACTATGTACTTCATCTCCTAGGCATAGCTGGATGCCACTAAGGATGCTGGCTCCCAGGTCCTGGACCGCTGCATGAGGCACTGTTCATCGCACAGTGCTGGTGCCCCTCCAAGAGCGCTGCACTGCAGCACAAGCCACTCTGTAATGCCTTTAACTCTGGAGTAGTAATCATAGGATTATTGCTCCCCTGGCATGCAAATAATAATCCGTTCTTTTCCTCATCTTGTAGCTGCCATGTAATTTAGAAAATTAATCTTCAGGTCTGGGGATGTCTTTTAATGTCTCTTTGTTCTGTCTGCCTCTATCCCTGCCATGGCTAGCTCTGTTTGTCAGATCTCAGAGCACTTTCCAAAGCAGCTCTGGACGACTATTTTGCCTCATTTTCTGATGGGTGAAACTGAAGTATGAAGGAAAAAAGACTGACTTCTCCTCAGGTCATTGGCAGAGCAGGAGACAAACCAGAGGTGCAGTCCAAACAGCCTGTGTTTTACAGTAGGTTCTACAAGAACATAAAAAAGAAACAATGAGAAAAAATGCTGAATGGGAATGCAAACTTTCACAAAGACAGCCAGCAAAATGGAAAAGGAACCACTTGGGCACACGCATGCCTCACCCCGTTACCTTCTTGTTAGAGCAGCTATATTGACACTGCAGCGACACTGATTCTCAGTGATTGCAGATCAGAGGTCTGGGGTCTTACAAAAGTTACTGCCCTAACCCCATACGAACACAACGGAGAACACACCGCATTTGCAGTAACCCCTAGTGTGATCTGGATTCAGCCATGATGCTATGGTGACCACATGCATTGCAGGGTAGGGTTTTTTGCCTGTGCATGCTTTTTTTTTAAAATATAATATAAAAACGAAAGGGTTTTAAGCTCCTGCTGAGGATTTCCCATTTAGTTAGCTGGCTTATCCTTCAGCACAGCTCCAGCAGGCTCTTGCATCTCATAAGTGATGTCAGTCAGCACGGGCTGCAGCTCTGGCACTGTGCTGTTGGGGTGGTTGCATGCTGGTCGATCCGATGCACACTGGCACTCGTGGTTGGAAAGACTGAGAGAGGTGTTTTAGCCCTCCCTTGAGCCAACCAAGGAGAAACTCGGAGGTGCCTTGAGGTCTTCTCTGCACTGAGGCTGGAGCCAGAGCTGTTTCAACGAGGAGGGGAGCAGGACTGGGAAAAGGCAAGCTGGAGAAGCAGTAGACAGATAAGCTGCTGCAGCAGCACCGTGCTATGGTCTCCAAGGCTTTCTTCAGGTCCTGCAGCATGTAACATCGGGGCCTGATTGCCAGAATCAGTGGGAGACTTTTCTTTGCCTCCCCAGAGCTGTAGATCAGCCATTTGATCCTTACAGCAATTTGACTGCAGCTACCTTTTCTCTCACCAACTGCAGCTTTGCAAAGGGTGAGAAAGTCCATACCTGGTACCTCCACAACAGCAATGCTGCTGGTTCAGGCCACGAGTCTGTCTATGTACTGCCTACAAACCACCCATGAACAGATATCCAGGGAGGACTAAGAATGGAACAAATGTCCATGATATTCCCCCAAAAATCTCTTCCAGCTTTCGACCGCTTTCAGCGCAGGGGATGTTCTTACCTGCCTGTAGCTTATCTGTTTAGTAACCTGTAATTGAGCTCTATTCCAAAAGCTCCTCTCAGATGTGGGAGGCCCCTCTAGACTTGTTTGAGGCAAGGGTGGCAGTGGTCCCCATGGAGCAAGGCGGTGGGAGACACCAGGTCAGTTATGTATACACAAGCAAATACAACCGGTTTGTCCTGCTTGATGGCACTAATGACAACTGTTTGGGCACAGTTCTCTGTCATACTGCTAAAATCTCTTTATCCCCTGCCTAAGCCCCCCCAAAATAAGGTCACTATGTCCAGGCCATCCCTTGGGAATGGTCCCTGCCCCACATTTTCCCCTGAACTATGTCTGGGCATTGCCTGGGAGGACACAAGTTGGCCCAAGCTAAAATCATGCCAGGGAACATGCTGAAGAATTAAGCAAAGAGGAGGGCGACTGGGCAGTGCTTGAGCCCATGCACTGGCCCTGGTTACTTTCCATGGTTTAGTTAAACCATGAGTCTAGCAGCAGGTCAGAGCATTGTTTAAATGGGCTACTTGAACACTAAACCTGTGTTGTCCTGCTGATCTCTGACTCATGCTTGGTGTGCATGGTATCTGATTAGCTTCTTCTCTTAGAGCCCAAGGCTGCATTTCTCTTGTGTGGTGGATTTGTTCAGAGATGTCTGGCACGGCCACAGTGTTTAAACTGTTCTTAAACCTGGGAGCAGAGCCTAGATGTGAATACGCACCTGGCTGAGCCCTGTTTTCGTAACAAAATGAGACCCAGGTACCCCCAAATTCAATAGAATTTAAATCCTGCACAGGGACCCTGCAGGGAGCCCTGGCA
The DNA here is from genome assembly GCF_036370855.1 of Dromaius novaehollandiae. Taxonomy (NCBI): domain Eukaryota; kingdom Metazoa; phylum Chordata; class Aves; order Casuariiformes; family Dromaiidae; genus Dromaius; species Dromaius novaehollandiae. The sequence continues at coordinate 167,505,658 of NC_088099.1, read as the reverse complement.
TACTCTGATCCAGGCAGTTTGGGGAGAAGGCAGCTCAGCCTCAGTTTAGCTGCAGGTATCTGTATCCAAAAATCTGGAATTGCTTCCCTGTGAGCAAAAATTCGACTTACTGAGACTCTTCAAGCTGCAAAAAGACACATTTTAGGAAGAAGATGTGTCAGTGGTGAACCAGACTAAAAATAACTCTTTTTGATGTGGTAGTTTTTCCTTTTCCCAGATCACGGCTCTGATTTCCTGCATGATCCTGTAAACCATTTGGTCAATATTACTAAAGACGGGGCAGTCCATGCTGTAAGGGTAGCAACAAGCAGTCAAAGGTTGAGAGGGCAGGAAAGACTGCTATCACTATTTCTGCTGAAGCCCTTGAATTATAAAACTGCATCCCTGATTCCACAGGATGTCATGCATGGTTAAACTACAAAGGGTTTCAGAAACAATTAGAGAAGCATAAAAAGTCAGTTCCAGAATCTGTTATATACAATGTCATAAGACCTCCTTTATTCCCCAGTTTAAGAAGTCTTTAATCCACAGACTGCTAGAAGATGGGAGGATACAGCAGAAAGATTATCATTCTGTCATTTTCTTCTGGTCATTATTGTTCCCCCACAGTTCACTACTGTTTAGTGCATCATGTATCCAGCTACTTGATTATTGGAAAAACATGTTTCCATATCAGTTTGTTGCCCTTCTAAAAATGTTTCTATTGACATGTGTCAAAGTAGGATGTGATAAACTGCAACCAAGAACCTACCCAGAAATAATGACTTGGTTCCATCCACCACAGGATCTCAATTCAGGTAGCCTGAGCATAGATATCCAGTGCTGTCTGTGATGCCTTAGATATCCCAGCTGTGAGGGGTATAGACTTTCTTCATGTTCTGTGTCATATCTCCCAACCCTTTGATGATATCTTGAATGTTCTCCACCCTCTCAAATGACATAAGGACATGAGAACCAAGAACATAGGATGTGCCCTTTTAGATCAGACTAGTGGCCCATCTATTTTGGTACCCTGTCTCTGAAAATGGCACAGGAAGATGCATAGGGAGAGTATTTGAGCATGGCCTCTACCTGCAGTTCATTCCCTTGAGCCATATTGGGGAAGTCCGAGGGAACATCTCCATCTAGTCTTTCGGCATGCGTGGACCTGTTACCAATATTTAAGCCTATGTTTAAACATCTGGCCTGAGCATCAACTACCAGAGACCAACAGGGTCAACAATTATCAGAGATCTTTGAAAGAGAACAGCAGTGGTGGATAAATGTACAAGACAGGAGTAATTCTTGCAGCCACATTTTCACCTGTAACACCCCTCCAAGAAGACTTTCTCAGAGGCTGAACTAAGCTGTCACTCCACAGAAGCTTTACATCCAGGCCCTCTTTGCTGTGACTGAATGAGAAGTTGGATGCCTTTGGCTGGAAAGTGAGACCTGCCAAGGCAGCTTTTGCAGAAGACTTAGCTCTGCCTTTGCAGCTGACCTGTTTCTGCTCCACCAGCTTTCCTCCTTGCCAAGGAAAGTGACTGCAGAAACCAAAGCACTTCTGTTTCTCAGCAGCTTTCCACAGGAAGGGAGAAAAGCTCCCAGCATGGGAGCTGTGATATTTGACAACCCACTCTGCCTTGCTGGAAGTACTCAAGCTCCAGTTGGATACAGAATTCCTGCCACAAGATAAGCTGTGCTAGCACTTTGCAAATGCTAGCAGCACTGGGGCAAATGATGAAGTGAAGGACCCTTTAAAGAACAAGCCTGAAAGGAAGTGCCATATTGCAGTTAAATTGGAAATTTCAGAAGCTGACTTGCTAGGAAGTTGGCTCATTCAAATAGTGAAACATCACAACTGAAAATCTATGAGCAAAGTAGTTAGGAAGCAGAGTGGAGCTGCCAGTTTTTTAAGGTTTCCTGTTGTCGTCTCTTACCTTTCCTCATTCCTACTGCAAAAATTCCTGTTTCATTTATATCTTGGATATTGCCTGTGGTTATGGTGTCTCTCTCTCGGAAAGGATGTGAAAGAATCTAATAAGTTAAAGGGGCAACAGATTCACTTCCATACTAGAGATGACCACGTACACCATGATTGCTCAGTCTGGGAAAAAAAGGGAGCAAAGAAGGTTATTATAGGGTCTAGAGAGTAGCTGTTAGGAGCTGATTGCTTAGTGACTCTTCCTATGCAGGAACTAAGGGTTATCAGCAGAAATAAGCAAGTGCCTAGCGCAGAACAAAGAAAAAGGAGGCGGTTCCTCATACAATATCTGGTTAATCTGCAGAACTCCTTGATTCCCAAAGTATACATGAGTTCAAAAAGTGGCCAGGAAAATTAATGGAAGAAGAAACTCCATGAAGAGCACATAAATATGAAAATATCTGCTTTGGTTCATGAAGTGCCTAAGCCACAAATCTCTGGAGATCTGGAGAGTCTCTGGGGATACACCAGGTGGGGATATACATGCTTTTTCTGGTTTTATACTACTCTACAGGCATTAACTCATGGAAAATGTTGAAGACTGGATACTGGGCTAGATATTCTTGTGTACAGCTTCCCTGTACCTCACCCTGTCCTCATTGCCTGGCTTCCTGAGATAGCAGGAAAGCATTACCTGTTAAACTATGCTGGCAGGAGGGACAGAGAAGAGGTGTGCTGGAGACATCAATTCATGCCATCAGCCAACTGTTTGATCTACCACTCCTACACAGGTGCTTGAGGCTTTGGCCATGTCAAACAGATGGCAGAGGGTTCCTTTATCCCCACTTTCCCTCCTCCCATTCTTCCAGCTGGCTTTTCATCTGATCTGCCTATGTCTCTCAAAATATCTATCTAGCATCAACCAGATGCAGCTTTCAAAACTTATCACATTACATCCAGGCAGAAAGATAGCACTAAATGCTTATCCCTATATCTGTCATGCCTGGCCCATGAGAGGAAGGACCAGAAGCTGGCCTCTGTGGGTCAGCAAGGGTTCATTGCTCCCTTGCTGAGTGCACTCTTTTTAATAGGGATCAATGTGTCAACCAGATGGAAGTGTGGAGAACTGACCTTTCCTGCCCAAGTCATCAGATCAGATTTGTCATAAATCTTAGTTTGCACCGCTGATTTCCTGGCACAAAACTATACCACTGATCAGATTTTGCCCTATTTCTCCATTCTTAACCCAGCTGTCTGCACAAAGGGAAAAAACAGATACCTTCAGGGTTGAGATGCTATTGCTTTTCACATACTGACTTGGCTGTGATGTGTCAAATAAAGCACATGTTCCTCCTTTAGGTTTCTTGAAAATTTTCTGTCTCATTACACTGAGTGGGATTCTAGTTTACTTGAAAAGCATTTTTAGTGATTATCTCTATTTTGCTGTCTCTATTTTCTCTTCTTTCTCTTTTTCCAGAGCTTTCTGAAAATGATCTCATTAAGAACATGGAACTCCTGTTTCTGAAAAGGGCTGTTTGAAGTTTTGCAAAGGTCTTCCAGCAGGAAAGGTGCTTGTCTCCATTTTCCCAGCAGTTCAGCAGACCCCCAAGTGAGCCCATTAGCAAAAATAGACTGCTCAAAAAATTCTACAAAATATGCAACTGCAGCAGCAATAGCTCTGAACTGTTAGGCTCCAGTAGGCAATAAACTATGTTTGCAGACCACATCTTCCATGGCATTTAAACTGCTAGGGAAAGAATGAGCTAAGGACACAAAGGCCACTATGAGTGCTTCCTATCTACTTCAATAGCTGTGAAGAGACATGTACAATGCGGATGGAAGATGGGGTCTGAGATAGCTTCACCTGTACTCTGGAGAAATAAATACATCTTTGAAAAACAAAATTAATGAAGCTGAGCTTTCAAACTGTGCCTGTCACATAGCTCTTTACTTCTCCCCCCTCAGTCTGATATATAAAAGTTTGTTAGCCTTTCTTTCAGGGGAAGGTCCTAGAGGGTTCCTCTAAAATTTCCCGTTAGGGTTTGTTTCTTAGGAATCTAAGCTATGAATAACGGCATTGTTGTCCTTGTGCACAATATCTCTGTGCTTGAAACATGTACTTTACATAGAGAGATGCAGGCTGTAGCCCTGCTGCTGCCTAAGAGAAATGATCTGGATTCAAGTGAAAATTCTCACCAGAGAGACAAAAGGCATTCTGGACCCTGTAATCTGCCCTACAGGAGTCTTCCAAGATATATGAAATTAATAGTCACATATCCATTGGTAGGAAAACATCTTGAGAACAAACCCAAAACCTAGTATTTAAATTCTCCCCGAGGACTCTTTGCTGAAAAAACTAAGTTTTAGTGTTTGTTCTGGTGGCTCTGTTAAACAGAGCTGAGACCTGAGACAACTTGGATGCATTATACTCTGACTGGTGGTGTGATTTTGGACAACCAGAGATTTGTGTTCATCAAATCCTTGTTCCAAACCAGGCAGAGGAAGGTATTTGAGGCTGAAGGTCCTGAGTTTCACAGAAATACCTCAGCTACTGTGTAGAAAAGAGAGGGCAAAACCCATGTGTCCTGACTGTGTCCAGTATGGACCCAGGTTGATGAGACAGCAGGGGAATGCCTAGTCTGAGGGTCTAGCTCAGAGCTGAGCTACACAAGTCTTGATGAATTCAGCTTGAATTTGTCTTGTGCGATTACTCAATATTGCAATTCCGCAGTTATGCTCGGCATACAGGTCCTGCACCTTTTCCCAAGCTTAATAACATTTGAGGATCCCTCTCTGCCTCCACAGACACACAGTTCATTTTTCTTTCCCCAGATCCTTATCGTGCGATGGATCGCGCACTGCCATTTCAACCTATCAAAACTTCATTTTCAGAAGGATAAACAGGTGCATTTGGAAACCACTTTTTTAATAGATGTCAATAGACAAGAACAATAAAAAAAGATGTCAAGAAGGCAGAAAAACATCACCAGGAAAACTCCTGTAAAAATAACGGGTGTATTAGAGTGTGCGTGGGATACGTAGGTATATATGTAAGACGATAATAAAGGCACCAGGTGGCATGCAATCTCATTAGCAATCCACTTGTTCTTGCCAAACAGGCTTTGGTGAGATTCCCTGAGAGGTTTCCCAGAAACTGATAAAAGTAGTAGTAGTAAACAACCCTTCTTGGGGGTTGGGAGATATTCGCTGGTTCTGCCTAGCATCCCAAACCCTCTTTCTGAAGTTTTCTCTGTTTTACAAAGCATCCAGAAGTTATCAGGAGGAAAACTAGGGAACAAAGGAGAGGGCATAAGATGAGCACTGGTGGAATCCACAGTAATCGGCTTCACGTTGAAAGCATGAGAATGATTGCTTGGACAGTGATGGCATCTTGATGTGTAAATGGGTTCGTTACTTAACTCTGGTGATTCATGCAGTCAGGCACAGGGATGAGGCAGCTGCCAAATTTCATGCTGGGAAGGAATTTTCTCTTCCAGAACAGACTGGCAGGGAATTTATAAAGCTGAGGAGTCAATAAAAAGGACCAGATATTGTTAGGATGATTGTGTGGACAGGCAGGGGAAGCATCCCAGAGCACAGCAGAAATATCATTCTCCTATCTCATGGTGCAAAGCATGCCACAGAAATCAGTGCTCAACCCTTTAGCCCTTTCTCCCACAGCTCCAGTAAACCTGCCTGGAAAGAGATGACCTTTATGAACTTTATTGCTCAGTAGAACTACACTTTCTTTCCTAAGGCTGAAGACAGGGCAACAGGTCTTTTCATATTTTTCACATCATTTGTTTCATTTCTGTTCCTAAAAAAACGCCTGATTGAAGCTACATGAGTCTTAGCTGTCGGGTGGTTTTGTTTTTGTTTTTGTTTTTAAAGAGTGTTTGGAGAACACGTTCAAGCTGCGCGGAAGGAAAGAGCCAGAAAGAAAAGGAGAACAAAGAAAGAAAGTGGAGATATTTAATTGAGGTAATTTTAGCTGTTTTAAATGACACTTCTGATCTCCACAAATATTTGTAGAGAGAAAGAGATGAAAAAGAAAAAGGGAAGAAATTCTGCATCTGCTTGCTGAGGCCCCCAATAAGGGGAGAGAGAGGCCCTGTCAGAGATGGAGCAGGATCCTACCCAGAAGCTCTTGGAGCTCAGCTTGGAAGCTGGGAGCTCAGACCCCTTCTTGGTCTGGTCCCTTACATCCTAGGTGGACACCTGAAGAGGCTCTTCTGGGTGGGGAGAATACACAATTGCTCCCATGGGATCCCTATGCTTTGTGTGTGACAAGCAGGGATAGGGCATTAGATTTCCCATGAAATATGGGATACAGGACCTGGAGTACATATCCTGCCAGGCTTACAGCTAGGTCTGCCCTGATGGATGTTTGGTGAGCCATCTGAAAAGCAAAAGCTGTTGCAGAAAATGCTGGGCTAGTTAGCTATCTGGACACTGGAGCTCTTTGGACGTGAAGAAATCACAGTTAATGTCCTAGTTAGGCACATTTTTGAACCTGGTTTTCCACAACTTCCAGGGCAAGGTTGCTCTACCCCTAGACTATTTTGGCACAAGAACAGATGCTTTGCTAATATAAATGATAAAAAATGCTTTTAAGGTCCCAGCGCCCAGAAGTAGGGCTTTGGATGGAGGATGATGTTCAGTCAGCTGCCTGCCCAGCTGATGGCAGACACACAGGGCTCTCCTGGTTTGATTGCTTTGCCCTCCCTTGACATGCCACACCAGACAAGTGGTGCATTTCACATCCATCGCATGAAAAACCTGGGGGAGAGGAGGGAAAAGAGAACAACTTGGGAGGGCTTTGGAGAGCCGGCAGTTGATAGAGAGGTCAGGTCTCCATCTGTCCGCCTTGGGGGTCCAGAAAACTTCAGATCTCAGGTTTCCCCCTCCTTCAAAAGTTCCCTGATCACAAACATCATATCAGAGAGCCTTTCTGGGTTTGGGGGCCCTGCTATAACCGAGTACAGAGAGGGGGAAGGAGGGAGGCTGCAACCCACCTGGGCACAGGCATGGTGCTGGGGGATTGGCACTTTTGGTATTCCCGTTTTAGCAATGCCCCGGGGGTGTCACCTGGCCCACTTCCACCCGCTGCTCCTCTGCTGAGCTCAGATGCTCCTGCCTGCCAGGCTGCCTCGCTTCCCGGTTTCCAGGCAGGCGGGGGAAAGGCAGGAGCGTGCAACCGATCTCATCTCCTTTGCTGCTCATCCCCTTCTTCTGCCCCACTCCCTGCACCCACTCACCCGTTTTCCCACGCACCCACCCACCTCGATGTCTCATCCAGGGGTGGCTCAGGGCACCTGGGGCTGCTGTGGAGCTGAATACTAACCTCCGCCCGGCTTCTCTTTAAGGAGCCTGTTAATATGGAGCTGTTGCCTTTCCCTCCCCTTCCTCCCCGTTGCCAGCCTCGGCCGCTGAAAAAACTGGCAGAAAATGGGGGTGTGAGGTGGGAAACTAGGCCTCCGTGTCCTCCCACACGATGTGGGCAGGAGTTTTTTGGAAAAGGTCAGTGGTGACACAGTCATCTGAGTCAAGTGGGGAAAAACCGTGGCGATCGGCAGAGGAGCACAGGCTAGACTGGCTGGATGCTCCTGTCTCTCCCCCCAGATCCGTCCCTCTCTCCCTTGCAACATTCCTGCAAGGCTGAGGGCTAGATCCGACTGTGCTGGGAGTCAGCTGCTGCTTCCCTCCCCCAGCATTCGCCAATCTGCAAAGAGGAGGACTGAATTAGGGCAGCACTGCGTATCCCAGCCCCTTGGTCCTACAGCAGAACCGTCTCTCCCCAACTGATTTTTGAGAGATGTTTGTCTGACCTGTTTTTTGAGAGCTCCGGTGGCAGAGACTGCATACCCTCCCGAGGTAATCAGACTCCTATCCTTATGGACTTCTCCCTAAAATCAAGCATATATAACCCTGATTGCAATTGTAACCTGTTTTTTTTTCTTTCTTTCTTTTGCATTTTTGGCCCTGCTGATGCAGAACATATTTGCAGGGACCTGAGGCAAGCTAGAAGTCATTCAGCATATCTTCATCTCGGTGGTCTTCTTTCTAGATGGAAGCAGCCCCCCTGAGAGGCAGCCCTCATAAGGGGCAGGGAGATTTAATAAATTCCCCACGATCCTACAGGAAAACACTAGCAGAGAAAAGACTGGTTCCTCTGTCCCAGACGCGTCCTTCTTATTCTGTCCTTGACCTCTTCATATCGTCTCAGAGCAGACAGCACCTCACGTGGTCCCTGCCGCCTCTGCTCCATAAACCTTTCAAGGTCTCAAGCGCTAGGTAAGACCTAAACATCCACCATTCAAATACCCCTTTTATGTGCTCCCAAATGCAAACCTTTTTTAGTGCAGAAATCTGAGCTCTCTGGAGCACCTTGCTCCCATGAACCTGTTTTCCACCCATAGACCACTGAGCAGTTGTGTCCACCTTGGGGATAGCAGTGTCCCAGGGAGATGTAGCACTGTGCCACCTTTTCTGGGGGGGAAGAGGAAGCTCCTGGAGAGCCTTACCCACCAGCTCACTCCCCAGCTACTGCTAGCCCTGATATAATGTATTATTTAGTGATGTTTGGGCCTCATACATTTGGAAAAAGGAAATGAGAGCAGTCTGCTCCTTGCTCCTCGCATTCCTCTGCCCCTCCTTGAGCCTCTCTGCTCTCCTTATTAACCAGCTCTCATTTATGGGGATTTAAAGAATGGGAATGGAAAAGGTGGTTGATTTAGGCTGGGATGAGGATGCACTGAATGAGGGTCCCTTCCTATCAGAAGCGACCTGACATTACCCTTTCCCTTATTAGTGACGCAGACTCCCCATTACCACGTGGAGCCGCTACCCTGTTGTTATCCTGAGCCCAGCGGACACAAGTCATGCGCTGACTCAAGCTGCAGCTCCCCGTGGCTAGGAGAGATTAGTGACTAAAAGCGAGGATGCTTAGGGGAAATCCTTTGTCAACAATGATGTCTGGGGGAGAAGGAAATAAGGGAAATAGCCTAGAAGAAGAAAAGCAAAAGGAAAATGGTGATAAAAACGTAAATAGAGTTACCACTGAGTGACAGAACTGCTGAACGCAGGTAAGTGGTGGCCTAGTTTATGACCTCACCGCTGAGGTAGCTGTGAGAGCAGCGAACTGAGAACTGGCAGACGTCAGCGTACGGACTGTCACTGAGCTCTGGAGAAATGCACTTGGTTGGGAACAGCAGGCTTCCCCACTGCTACTGTGGAAAGGCCCCATTTCCCTTGGATCGCCTTCGCAGACCCCTTCATAGAGCCCACTGCAAAGAACAGACACACTCGCAGATTAAAACAGACACAGAGCATCCTGTATGCCACCTTCACAGATGCTCTTGGTGCTCTGGTGAGGAAACCATGGTCCAAATGTTACAAGAAGCAAGCAAGTAAACAAACAATGCCCACAACTGCCCACATAATGAGTTAAAATAATGAGTGTCTGTTTGCATCTATCTTTTCCTTAACTTTTAGGAATATCCCAGCACTGAGGAGACCTGGGTTGAATTAGGCAGAGCATGGCTTTGACTGACCGGGACGTAGTCTGAAGGCACCTAAATGGCCATGCTCTAACCATGCTGGGGCTGGCAGTCTTAAAAGTACTTTCAGGTTTCAGATAAAACTAGGTTACAGGGCATCAGCCAGAGGGAACTGAATAGGGCATGTGAGGATACGGGTAGTACGGAGATGTCCCTGGATTAGCCAGCAGGAGCACACATGACTTCTGTGGTCATGAGGAGATGGGTACAACCCTCCCTGCTTAGCCTGCGCTGAGGATAGAGCACCACACCCAAGGAGTCCTTGGATTATTTTACAGGTTGAAGGTCTCAGATGGAGTCTCATTTCTTCACAAAATGCTGCCCCATCCTGTACAACATAAACAAACATCGGTTTTGATGCCATCACACATCTTCATGGATACCTAGTGCAAATGTCGGGGATACCATGTGCAAAGATGCTCTGCATCCCCTCCAAATCTGGACCTGCTTTCTCTGAACCCTCCTTAGTTGCCTCTGAGATTTCCTCTGCCTTCCTGTGTGAGACAGCTGCTGCAGCTCACAGGAGGAGTAGGACGATGCCATGTTGTGACAGGGGAAAGGGGCCGTGGTGGGTTCCCTGATGCCATTCCCACATCCCTTAGTCCAGGCGGAGAAATCTGTGTAGGTGCTGAGAAAGTGAAAGGGTAACTCTACACAATCTGTCCCCTGTGGAAATGGCATGACACCTCCTGAAGAGCTGGGGCAGGAGCAGGTGAGCTACAGGGCAGGGAAGGAGCCTGAGCCACCTTCTCCTCCTCATATGAGCTGCCAAAGATACATGGTGGCACAGCCTCCCCCAGCTCACTGCAGGGCCAGGGTTATGGTTTGGACAGTGCAAAAACAACCTGCCACCAAAAAAGGAAATGCTCCCTTTTTTCCATGGAGTTTTCCTCCCTGAGCATCAGCATTAGACCTCACCTGATCTTGCATTGGAGGTGTTGAAATTAACCCCAGAGAGATGGGAAAGCAGAGCCAGGGCTGTAGTGGGGAGTGGGGCTGGCTCCTTGGACTGCGGGTGGCCTTAGGTGAGCGTGGGCTCATCTCCTCGGCAGACAGAGAGGAGCACAGTGCTCCAAGACCCGTGGGACTCAGCCTCATGCCACAACAAGAACCAGGGCTGTGTGTGTCGCAGTCACGCCACCACCCTTCCTTATTTAGCAGACCTGCAATTTGCAACATTTACCACTGTGGAGGAGTTAGAAAGCACTGAATTTGGAAACTTTTACTAGAATGTGTGGAGGGGCACATGCCTGAAAGGGGATGTGTTGGGGAAGAGTCGAGCCTGTGGCTAACCATGGGCCAGATTTGGCTCTCAGCAATTTGATGTAAGGCTGGCCAAAATTCCTCCAGATTTCAAACTCCATCAGCCAGAGGTGAATCAGGCCTTAAACATGGGGCTTTACTGTTTTACTAGAAATAAATGTACTCTATTGGCTCATCAGTGATATGCATGAGAAGAAAATGAATTTCATCTGGAGACATCTTTCTTCTTGTGTTGACCTCATCAGGGTCACAACAGCCAGCATTAGAGTTCAGGTTCTTAAGGCAAAAAGATGATAAATAATATTAATGCCTCCTTCAACTTTCAGCATTTAGCCTCAGACAGGCTCAACGAGGCAAACACAGCACAAGCAGGCATTCATTAACATCTCACCTGCCTGCTGGGGAACCAGAAATATCAAACAACCTATTAAATACAGGAGAAAAAAAACAAAAGAAGATATTTTTAAGCCCAAAACAAAGCCCTTTATCTTCCCCACAAAGGAAAGCTTGTCAAAGGGAAAAAAAAAATGAGACACCTTGCAGGCTCCTCAGTGCCAAAAGGAGTGTTGCCAATACTAATTATTGTTATTATGCCCATTATTAATATTGATAGTGGGCTGCCCTCACCTCCCCACTTACTTGCCCGCCCTCCCGCCACGTGACGTGGGGGCTCCGGCGGCGGAGCACAGTGGGCGACCACTTTGTGCCGGCGGGGACAATGCAGCCGCTGACGTGAGCCGCGCTGCCGACGCGAGGCTCTGCCTTGCGAGCGGTGCCGCTGACGGAATAAAGTGTTCCGGGGCTGGGGACGTTTGAATAGAGACTTACGGTGTAAATTAAACGTGTTATTACCGTTAGCATTAGTTTTACAATAAATAAATAAATAAATAAAAGCCTAGCACCTTGGTTTCTCTTTATTTTCCTCCTTTCTTGAGGAATTTGCTATCGGGGAACAAATGACTTGCCAGCTTTCTGTGGTAACCTATAGGAGGATCTGTAGGGATTGAAAGGATGTGGAGGTGGAGGGGAGGGCTGCATTTTTTTTGTTTTGTTTTGTTTTTTCCATTTCCTTCTAGAAGGAGGAAGCATTTCTGGATGCGAAAGGGAAAATTCTAGGTGGATTTCTGCTGGCATGGCAGTTTTATGATAACACTGGCAATCCCTTGTTTGTCGTTAGAAAAAAATCAGTCCTTGCAAGGGTGTGGGGTTAATTGCGCACCTGCCTGCAGACTTCTACCTTTAGGCTGTTTGTGCAATCCGTGGTGAAGGATGGGGGTCTCCGGACAGTGCTCCAAGAAGCAACTTTGTGCACATCATGGTGCATAACTGGGAAGGGATCTTGGTGGTGCAGCAGGGAAAGGCATCACCTACCACAGCTCTTCTTAGCCTGAGACACCAAAAGAGGGCACAACTCAGCTGCGTCATAGACTTCCCCGTGCCCTGGGATCCTCCCTCCCGTCTCACTCACCCACCAGCTTCATCTGGCTGGTGGCTGGCAGCTCAGACCCATCTCCAGAAGCAGCATGCCCTGGGGTCCTGCCATGGTGCAGTTCTGCACTGGCAAGACACAAAACCCATCCAGATGGCGTGGCCAAGGGGTGTCAACCAGTAAAACAAAAACCCAAAAGGCAGGTTCATTTGGCCCTAAGGCAAGGCACGCCGAAAGCTGGCACCTACAAGGAATCAGTGCCTCTGGGCTCCAGGCCTGCCAGGCTGGTGTGACATCCTGGGGGACATCTCAGCATGGGCTATGGCTCACTGTCCATTTTGCTTGGTTCCCCTCCCCACAGAGGGGTTTTCTGTTGCCGCTTGCTGCCACACACTCTTTTTGTGTGCCTGTAATTAGTTTGTTGGCTTTTCTTTCTCTTTTCTAATGTTTTGGGCCTGATTCAAATCTCCTGTGCCTTTACACTGTCCAGCAAGCTCTAGGGAGACAACTCACATTGACACCATCCCTGCTGAGCTATGAGACAAGGTTTTGCTGTTTTTCTTTTTTCTTTTTTTTCCCGTCTTTTTTTTTTCCCCGCCTTGTTCCTACAAGCTATTTTGGAGGAAACTGCCCCTACTCATGGTTCACTCTTTTCTTTCCTTCCTCCAGTCTTTTTTTTTCTCTCTTCATTCACTTCCCACCTCTGTTTCTGCTCTTTGTGCCCCCCTCTCACCCAAAGCACCACATCTCCTGCTGACACCTCTGTCCGTCTTACTAACGGTTCGTCTGAGGCCAGGCAGCTAATTTGAACAGAAATCTGTCTGTCCTGTCCCTTCATGTCTGTCTGTCTGTGCCTGGATCTCATCTGCCTGCCTCAAATTGTGTCTCTTGGTGCTCTACCTCTCCCTCCTCCCTTCATTTCCGGCTCCCCTCTCTCCTCCTCCTCCACCCACGCAGCTTCCTTTAATTAGAAATACAATGCAAATGATTATCACTATGTCTTAATCAGCAAGACGTTCCCCAGCAAGTCCAGAAGGAAAACCCCCATTCCTCCTCCCCTCTCCTCTCTCCCCCCCCCCCCCCCCCGCCTCCACCTCCATTAAAGAGCACACAGATCAGGAAGAGAGCTGTGTGAAAAGGATGCAGAATGAGATGAACCTCGGGATGGAGACAGGCTGGAGGAAAGGGCCAAGGAACCTTATGGAATTCAACGAGGACAAATTCAAAGTCCTGTGCCTGGGAAGAAAGAGCCCCTGGCAACAATACAGGCTGAAACTGACTGGCTGGGGTGCAAAAAAGGACCTGCAGTCCTGAAGAGGGAATAGTGAGCTGAGCATGAGCCAGCAGTGTGCCCTGGCAGCAAGGAAAGTATCCTGGGCTGTATGAACAGAAGACCAGCCAGGAGATCAAGGGGAACGGCTAGATCCCTAGACTTGGCACTTCTTAGACCATCTCTTCATCCTGTGTTCAGTTTTGGGCTTCCCCAGTATGAGACAGTGATCAACTGGAGCGAGTTCAGCAGAGGGTTAACGAGATGGTCACAGCTGGAGCACTTGCCCTGTGAGCAGGTGCTGAGGGAGCCAGGTTTGTCCAGCCTGGAGAAGACATGGCTTTGGGAGCGCTAAGAGCAGCCTCCTGCTCCCCAGTACTTACGGTGAGGTTGTCGCAAAGATGGACCAGGCTCTTCATGATGGTGCATGGTGGGAAGACAAGAGACAGTAGGTACAGACTGAGATGTGAGGTTCAGTCTGGATATAAAGAGAAACATTTTCCCTCTGAGAACAATGAAGCAGTGCAACAGGTTGCCCAGAGAGGTTATGCAGCCTCTGTCCTTGGGGTTTTCAAGATGTGACTTGGTAAAACTCTGAAAAAACAGGTCTGACCTCCTAGCTGATCCTCCTTGGAGCAGGTGGTTGGGCTAGAAACCTGCTGAGGTGTCTTCCAGCCTGAACTATCCCATGATCCTGTGACCAAACCTAAGTGCCAAGTGATGTGAATCAGACCCTGATGAATCCCCAGCTCTGAAAACCAAGGGAGAAGAAAAGGGAGGTAGCAGGGGGGAAAGAGACAGGGGCAGTGGAGTAGATTTTACAGCCAATTCATCCCAGGCTCTGGCATTTAATGGGATAAGGTGAAGCTGAAAACACGTCACCTTGCAAAACTAAATCTAATCTACAACTTGTTCCCATTCACTGGCAATCTCATGAGGGCCATTTCTGCGGATCCTGAGTAAAAAATTATTTTGGAGGAAAACCTTACATTGCTTCAGACATACATAGATTGCACAGTCTCTCCCAGTCCATGGGACCTCTTACATACAAGGCAGGTTTCCAGCAGGCTCTCTGGGGTAGAGACCACAGCCTGAAAGGCTCCAGATCTATCCCAAACCTTTGGACAGTCCACATTTGACCCCCTCTAAACACAAACATGCATACACAAAAAAAAAAAATCTCATACTCAGAAGAGCTGGGTAAAAGTGGAAAATTAAGCAAGGCAAAGGGCATAGCACTCTTCGTCACCCAAATCCCTATCACGATGTCTGTGTGTGATAAAGCAGTGCTGGGAAGGTCTGCTGAATCAGGGATCCTGGGTTCCCACCCTCAAATTTTTGTCCCTTTCCTTTCTCACTGGCACTCCCTACCTTCAGCCGAACTGCACAACCCTTCTGTGAGCTCTCGGCTGCCCTAGATAGCCCTCTCATTTCCCTTGCAGCCATATGGCAGAACTGTTTGGCCATGTGCTGTTACCAAGTCACCTGGTAGGGAACAGATCTGTGTCCCCCCGAGCACATTAATATGGGGGGTGTGGGGGGGAAGGAGTCCTGACCCCCCCCCCCCCATGCTCTTCCTTTAACCCTTCACCTTAACCACAGCCAGTTTGCTATAAGGGGACTTTCATCAAATGCACGGGGTTGCTGAGACCTCCTTTCGCCAGGTGCTCACTGAAAACTACCCATCTTCTCTGTGCTTTGCTTACCAGTCTGGCTGGAGTCACAGCAGAAAACGCCTGGCAAGGAGCCGTGGGAGTGGGGACCCATCCTAAGCCTGCCTGGCACCCTGCCCACCACCCCGAGGGGAGGCAAGACACCTCCCTGCTGGCCGTGGTCTTGAAACCCCTTGCTAGGTAATATTCACGGATCAGCATCCCACTGCCCCCAGCCACTGCCCCTGAGAGGGGAGGAGAAGCCCCCAGTGTCCTCAGCGTCTCTCCGAGGGAAGTTCCGGCAGGGAACTCTCTCTGATTAGGGAATCCTTTATCTGCGGCTTATATAAGCTCCCGGTCTCCTTTTATGGTTGGCTTTTCCTGCTTTGTCAAGAGCTAAGAACAAATGTAGCTTCATCTGCGCTTGTGGGTTGGCTGACTGATTAAGCATCAGATTCAAGCTTAGTACGGAACAGGCTTCTGATGAGTGGATTTAATTTGGTGTAAAAACCTGGATGCAGTCCCTCCCCTTTCTCCCCCCTCTCCTCCCCGAATATTCCCAAGATAGCAGTTGGCCTGGTGTAATAATTAAGCAGCGGGGATGACTCTCATCTACCAATTCTTTAGAAAGTCCAGAGTGCTCTAGTTTGTACTGAAGTGGCTTTTTAGAGTGTTTCCCCCTCTCCTTCCCCCCACCTCTCTCTCTTTTTTTTTTTCCCTGCTGAATTACCACCATTTCCAAGAATTTGCATTATGAGTGAGAGGTGTGTGTGTGCACGGGCATGTGAGGGTGTGCGGGGGCCCGTGGGCGGCTGTGACACACCGAATTCATCCTCATCTCCCCCTCTGTGAGCCCTGCCGGGGGGAAGCATGCTAATGATGACCTTGCTGAGTAAATAGTTGTGGAATGAATAAGTGTTTTTCCTGCAATCCGAAAGGCGGAAGGTGCGATTACTCATCCATCTATCCAACTGTCTCCAGCACCTTTCAAGTGCTTCTCGCGTCGAGTCTGGGGGCGTGCGCGAGGGGGTGGGAAGCGAGGGGAGGCTGCCAAGATCTGGGTTGCCACAGACACCGGCCTTGCCTTTCCTCCAATGAGCGCTGCGCTGAGAGTGCTAGAGGAGGCAGGGCACCACCCACGTGTTGAGCTGTGTGGGGTATAAGTAGATGGAAGTGCCTGGACTAGTGGCAGTTCAGACAGGGAATAAAAGCAGCTCTTTGCATCTCTAGTGAAAGTGCTTGCGACTCTCCAAGTTTCCTAGAGAAGAAATCGACGGGATTTTAGCAGCAGCTTGCAGCTTCTGTGTGCATTTGTGTTTCACTGGAGCAGGGGCTCCCAGCGACTCGAGATTCACAGCTCCGGATAAGCAGGTAGCGGGCACGCTTTCGGGACTGGATGTCTTAGCCAGCTCCTCTCCTCATTCCTGGAGGATTCTGGCTGTTTCTGGGACACCCTGAGCACGTGAGACCGGCGTTTCCTGCTGGACACTGGGAGAAATCTGCCTGCAACTCTCTCTGGGATCCACGGGGACCAAACAGCTTGCTCTGCGGTGATATCTGATTTGGTTGTGTTTGTGTTGAAAAGTCCTTTGAGGGGGGTTTAGAAGTCTCTGTGTGTCTTTTGAGAAGTGTTGTGGTGGGGTTTTTGAGAGCAGGCTCGAGCGCCAGGGCTTATAGTCCAGTTCTTTCCGTGTTTGACACTTTTACAGTAGGAGCCATGCAGCTGGATAATGTCACCAACGCTGGCATCCACTCCTTCCAGGGGCACCGTGGAGTTGCCAACAAGCCCAATGTGATCCTGCAGATAGGGAAATGCAGGGCAGAGATGTTGGAGCATGTCAGGAGGACCCACCGGCACCTCCTGTCCGAGGTGTCCAAGCAGGTGGAGCGCGAGCTGAAAGGCTTGCAGAAATCAGTGGGGAAGTTAGAGAATAACCTAGAGGACCATGTCCCAACTGACAACCAAAGATGGAAAAAGTCCATCAAGGCCTGCCTGGCCAGGTGCCAGGAGACCATTGCCCACCTGGAGAGGTGGGTCAAGAGAGAGATGAATGTTTGGAAGGAGGTGTTTTTCCGTCTGGAGAAGTGGGCAGACCGTCTGGAGTCCATGGGAGGCAAATATTGCCCTGGGGACCATGGCAAGCAGACTGTGTCCGTGGGGGTGGGAGGTCCAGAGATAAGGCCAAGTGAGGGGGAGATTTATGACTATGCCCTTGATATGAGCCAAATGTATGCACTGACCCCTCCCCCTGGGGAGGTACCCAGCATCCCCCAGGGCCACGATTCCTACCAGTGGGTCTCTGTGTCGGAGGATGCTCCAGCCTCCCCAGTGGAGACCCAGATCTTTGAAGATCCCAGGGAGTTCTTGAGCCACTTGGAGGAATACTTGAAGCAGGTGGGTGGAACAGAGGAGTATTGGCTCTCTCAGATCCAAAACCACATGAATGGCCCAGCTAAAAAGTGGTGGGAATACAAGCAGGACTCTGTGAAGA
Organism: Dromaius novaehollandiae; assembly: GCF_036370855.1. Classification (NCBI taxonomy): domain Eukaryota; kingdom Metazoa; phylum Chordata; class Aves; order Casuariiformes; family Dromaiidae; genus Dromaius; species Dromaius novaehollandiae. The sequence goes on along the minus strand of NC_088099.1, from coordinate 167,488,090 downwards.
ACTGGGTTGAGTTCAAGAAGGAGTTCCTGCAGTACAGTGAGGGGACTCTGACTAGGGATGCTATCAAGAGGGAGCTGGATTTGCCCCAGAAAGAGGGGGAGCCCCTTGACCAGTTCCTCTGGCGCAAGAGAGACCTGTATCAGACCCTCTATGTTGATGCAGATGAGGAGGAGATTATCCAGTATGTGGTAGGCACTCTCCAGCCCAAACTGAAGCGCTTCCTGAGTTACCCCTTGCCCAAGACTTTAGAGCAGCTGATCCAAAGAGGGAAGGAAGTTCAAGGCAACATGGACCACTCCGAAGAGCCCAGCCCACAGAGGACCCCTGAGATTCAGTCTGGGGACTCTGTGGAGAGCTTGCCACCCTCAACCACAGCCAGTCCAGTGCCCAGCAACGGGACACAACCCGAGCCCCCTAGCCCACCAGCTACTGTGATATGAGCTAGCCCAACTGAGGCGGCAGTCTGGGTTATATGAAAGGGAGAAGGGGGAGTATTTAGGAAGCTTCTCCTTGGAGGGAGATTCTGGCTGTGGTGAGACATGAGGTGTGCTCAGTCCAGCAGCCCACAGCAGAGGAATTAACTTTGCTTGCGGGGGGAGGGAGGCAAAGGGGGAGAGGCACCTTGGGATGCGGTTGCCCACCTACCTCAGCCATGCAATACGGTGGTGCTGAGGACACTGCTTGCACCACTGTGGGGGACGGACAATTTTATGAGACCCCTGAAAAGAAACTAGAGACAATTCCCAACTTCAGAGGCAGCCGCTTGGCACTGGCTGCTTTCAAGGACTTCATACAAGTGCAGCTATTGGCTGAGGGTTCCTACCCATCTGGATATCTCCTTCTCCTTATCTACTCCCTCTTCTGAAGAGATGTCCCTGCCCTGAAGGGAAACATCTCTCTTTTGATCCTTGCCCATTTCTGACTTACTGTGGGGCTTCTGTTTGCTTGGCAACCTCCCATTCTTGCTCCATAGGATTAAAGAAACTTTTCAAAAAAAAAAAAAAAGAAAGAAAAAGAAAAGAAAGAAAGAAAGAAAAGAAATCCCAAGACTTCATAAATGAAAACTTCAAGAATCTGGATTTTTTTTTGGTGTTTTACATTTCAAGGCAAATACCTGCTTTAATGTTTTTCCTTCCAAGAGGCTTTTACTGGTTTTCTCCTTGTCTTAGTTTCTGCTCACTCCAATTAAGGCCACTGCAGTGCTAAGGCAAATTTCACCCTTTCTTTGCTCTTTTTCTGACGTGTGATACTGTGCATTCAGCAGGAAACGGAATTTCAAATTAAGTTCTGAGCTAATTCATTGCAGGGGGAGCCTGTCTCCGTTGGGAGAAGGGAGGGTGTTAAGGTGGAGAGAAGAGACACCAGAGTTATTCTGGGAGGGTTGGAAGAGGAAAGGGAAAGAAATCCTTATTCTTTGAATCAAAAACAAACAAACACATCCTAAATCCAGAGCAAAATATCCCCAGAGCAGTAGATTGTGTCCATGTCGATGTGTGGAGACTGCAGGAACCTTTGCCGTGAATAAACAAAAGGAAGTTGAGAGAGGAGCTGTATGTCCCAGCACAGCCTCAGCCTGTGCAACACAAAGAAGAGTTCCTGCTGGCACAGACAGACTCAAAATGATCTTGGAAAGCCTGGCATCCCAGTTCTGGAGCATCTGAGGACAGAGTGTTTGTTCGCAAAGAACTTACTGCAAAAGCCCCTTGCCATGATTTGAGACGGAGTTGGGCTCTGTGATATTTTCCGTGTTGAGATAGTAATGCTCAGCATTCGCCTTGTATTGACTAATGAGTGATGATAGGACTCTGAGGCAAAGCTGCTGTAAAAGAAGTTGGAAGTTTGGCTCTTCAAAGCTTGAAGCTGGACACATCTTGAGCATCATCTGCATTCACCACCAGACCAAACAGGGAACGCCTCCACCAGAGGACAGGCAGGATGCAGCAATCGGAGTGTTCCTGGAATGTTCCTGGCACTACCACAGCAGTGACATGTGGCACCGGTGGCATGGAAGGCCTTTGGCATCCCTCCTTCCAAGAGGCTGAAGGTAAGACAACTCTCTGACATTCTCCTCCCTGCATTCCTCAGACCAAAATTAGCCCTGGCCCATCCAGTAGACACTTTACACTACGATAAAAATTGGTCTGAAACTGGACAGGAAGCATTGAAAGTGATAGACTAGGGTTTGGGAGAAAGGGGAAGGGAGGGACAATCAAGGGGAAATAAAGGATAGTGAATAGGGAATTTTTCCAAAGAAGACACTGTATTTCAGTGTGCAGTTATCTCAGGGCAGGTGAATCTCCGGTGCCTATTATTCTTTCTGATTAATATGAGGAAGGAATGAGAAGCTTCTCCACTAGCCCAGACCAAAGACCTGCCCCTGAAGCTCTGGGTTTGAGTCCCCAACTGTGACAACACATCAGAGGTCCATGCAGAGACCAAAGGAGAAATATGTCTCCTCTGCAACCTTGCCTAGAAGTGAGTCAGTGCTGAGAACAGCAAGGGCTCTTCTCTCATTTGCTCAGAGTGAGTTTGTTTGGCAGCAGCTGTATCTGTAGAAAGAAGGTAGCAGCTATCACTGGTGACCTGGGATGAGTGGTGGAGGAAGAGTGGGTGTCACTGCTGAGGATGAGCTGGCCTTGCATCACAAGCATTATCATTTTTGGTTACAGTGACTCACTCAGATCCTCCTCTGGGAAAAAATCACTTCATGGTGCTCAGGACTCGGAAGGAGAACCAAAGAGAAAAAGCCTTTGAAACAACATGGACCTGATGTCAGGATCCTCAGCCACCAGATGCCGGATCCACCGTCTGAAGGAAAGACTGGCACAGGTAATTACCTCTCAGCTCATGCCTGTGGGCCTTTCTTAGTCTTCTCAGGGGTGACAGGCCCTCTCCAGTATTTGCACCAGAGATAATGAGTAGCCCAGATGCAAGTGTCCATGCTGGTCTTGAGGCCCCAGCCTCACCAGTGGCAAGGATCTGGCACCACCAGATAGGTGGGATTTCAGATGCCTGCTGTAATCAAGCACCAGCCACAGTGGTTAATGCTCTGGAGATGGTGTGCTTTGTGCCTTGCTTTCTACTGGACCACTGAGAAATGCTTAGACAGCAATGCCTACCGGCAACTCCAGGCCCCAGCCACCTAGCAGGTGGATAATAATCTCAGATCCTGGGAAAAACCCTGTGCTCTCCACTTTGAACATCTAAACTGAGCTGCTGCATTTTTTTTTTCTTTTACAGACATTCCTGCTGCTGTTGCTGACTTTCCTCCTCTGTGTCCAGGAGTGCTGTTTTCCTGAGAACTACGTACTGCAGGAAGACAGAGTGGAAAGCTGTGTTCAAGGAGTGCACCAAAGAGCCACTCAGGCAGTGCAATGATGTGTTTGAGGTGCTGAGAGCCAGAGTGAAAGGGGGAGCCACTTCCAACAGGGCAAAGAAAAGGCTGCCAAGAGGCTGAGCTGGTCCAGGTAGTCCAACCACAGAAGGAAGAGCTGAGAGTGAAAAGAGAAACCAAGAGGCAGCACGAAAGAACCAAGTCTGGGCTTTGGGGACAGCAAGGATGCTGGAGTTGTACTGACTTGTCTGTTGAGATGTTACCACACCTCTGAGATTTGGGGCCAGTGGGACTTATCTTAAGAAATCTTCATTACATTGTCAGTTAAAAACCTTTCCTGATTCACTTTGCCAAATGACTGACCCTACATAGGCTACGAACCCTCCATGCTCTTAATGCTGTAACTCATTTTTCCTGAGTTGAGGGTAGCTTCATTTCATGCGGGTATCAGTTTTCAAACCTCAAACCGCTCTGGGGGTTCAGAGAAGCATCTCAGAGGCCAGATGCTTGTCTGAACCGCTTGAGCCTGCCCAACTGGGCCAGCTGTCTTGCCAGAACGGACACTCCTGTGAGACAGCGGGCGCTTCCTGGGTCCGCATGGCTCAGAGTTACTGCAAGGACTGGCACGCTCGTGCTGGCCTTGGCATGACTGTTTCCATCCAGACCCAGGGAGTGCAAAGGTGCATGCCAACAGCGTGAGTGAATTGAACCAAGCCTTTTTTGCAAGACCGTTTTGGTTCACATCTCTACTGAAGGGTCCAGTTGGTACCTCTTTCTTCCAGAGCCAACTGCCCTGGGTATGCATGCGCGCGTGTCAGTGCGGGTGTACGCGTGTTGAGCAATCAAATCCACCTAACCAAATTCTGCAGTATTTTGTTGCATTAGAACTAAGCCAATGGGATCTAACGTGCATTCCAACACTGCTCAGCAAAAATGCCCAGGACCAGAAAATTATATGAAACTATGTGAAGGCAGACTTCACAGGCATCATTGCAAGATCAAAACAATGTTTGATTTTGAGGTGCTTAATTTCCACAGTCCCTTTCAAGGGCTGTGACTGCCTAAATAGGCATGTGCTTTTTCCATAGACTTCCTGCTTTTTCAATTAATTAGCTTGCCTGAGCTTCTTGATCATTTGGTCCTGAGGTTTGTACATTTTCAGCTGACTTTTTGGAGTGTGCAGAACTGGATCTCCTGTACTGGTTTTATTTCAATTACTGCTCCTAACGGACTGGAGCTTTACTTGTAGCACCCTAGTTTATATTACCAGACTCTTCAGGAAAGACTGGTAGTTTGCTCTCCTGTGGCAGACACATGAAAATGAAGTGTGTATGTTTTGTGTCTGTGAAACTTTAGTGGATTTCAACCACTGGATATTTTCTTTTTTTTTTCCTTAGGCAATTTTACATTTGACTCTGACAAAACTACTTTAGAGTTTTTATTTTTACTAGAGATATTATTAATTCAGATAACCTTGTACAAAAGGCAAATGCATTGAATCACTACAGGTTACGCGGCTGAAGCCAAAGGTCTTTGTAAGCCGACATCACTTGCCCTGGATCTGACTGTATCACACAGTTTATTCCTCATGTGTCATGTTGGAGTTACAAGATCACACCAAGCCACTAGAACCTGTCAACAGAATAGTGCTACACTATATTTGCTATTGTAGCAAAGCCTTTTGTAGATTTATACAATAAAACTTTGAAATTGCTTTGTGTCTTGCTTTCTGGTCTTTCTTTCTTGGTTCATGGGAGCCTCAGGTACCTATTGCCCTTCAAAGATTTAGTCTTGTCAGCCATTTGAGCTTATTTGAGTCACAAAATCCTGCTGTCACATCTGAAGTAGAAAAATGCTCTTCTCTGCAAAAGTTGGTGAGTGGCATCAACATGAAATGTACTGGGCTTGTTGTGAAATGAGGTTCAGATACAGACAGTATGGATGAGTTAAGCTGGTTGTTTAGTCTCCCAGACTGTGAGAAAGATGTGGCCCACGAGGCTAGGTGAAATGGTCTCCTGAAGGTCTTTGCACTGTGCAGGGCTCTTGTCAGCATGGTAAGGTTATGCTCCTTCTCATGCAAGTGCAGCTGGGAGAAGGTCTATTCAGAGGGCAATCATATTCCCACCCATGCTTCAGAAGTAATTCACACAGACAAGCTGCAGTGAGTCAATGCAAGTAGAGAAATCACTAACTTGAATCAACTCTACTTGATATGTAAAGGGACTTTAGCACTCAGAATAGCCAGTACTCAGCAGCACGGGGAGCTGGGAGCTTCTGTTATGCTAATATTTTGCCACCTGGTGCATTCACCTACTGCAGGGATATATTCCGTCCCTTGGGTTTGTTACCTATACAGTACCTCTGGGTCATCAGGGCTGTGAGAAGGGGCTATGTCAGAGGAGGAAGCTCAGTGTCTGAAACTGAAATAAATGCTTTTGCAATAGGCTGGGCTCAAAGATCCAGCCCCAAAGACTTTCACTCCAGGGGGTACAGGACTCTGTTCTGCCTCTGCGTTTCCTTGCAATTTGGAGAGTGCAATGCCCCAAACATGCATTGTCAAAGTTTCCCCTAGATATCCCTGTTTGGCTGAGGTAGGGAAGGCAGCATATGGTTTGATGGCCAAAGATGCTTAAAGGACAGTTGCTAACATTTGTGTCTTCAGCTCCATTTACATCTTGTTCAACCACAAACTCATAGCAAGAGTGGAAAAGGAAACATGAAGATTCAGTTTGGCTTCATGGCTGAATCTCTGCCTTTGTGCACTCAAGTACCGTCAATGGTAACGTGATGAACAACCATTGATGGGTTAGCTCAGCAACGGGGTGCAGCCAGAGCCATCCCATGCTGGGAGAGTATAGGAAGAGCAAGGCAAGAGCACAAGGTTGTACTTTGCATGGTCTACAGACATGGCTGAAGGTCTTGGTCTTCAGCAGGGACTAACCTCACACCTTGCAGAGTGAAAATCCAGAGCAGCTCAGCTGGAGGTGCTGAGCTCTTCCAGCAGAGGGGGGCAGAACTCCACTGTACACAGTGGGAATTAAAATTAAAAAACACTATAAAAGAGAAAAATCCTTTTGCAGAATGATCAGTTCCCTCACCGCCCACTCCTACAGCTTCAGCAACACATGACCAGTGGTTGCTTCAGTGAAGGAGGAGCAACACGAGGGTCATGGTGTGAGGTGAGGAGGACTGGTGGTCAGGTTTCATTGGAGAAAGATGGACTGGGTGGGGATGACCTGCTAAAGGAGGAGGGAATGCCTGACAGTACAGGCTAAACTTGGAAGGTTTCCAATTTAGTTCCAAAGACTTCTGGATTTGAATGCAATAATTTTTATTTACTTTCCTTCTGACAGCTAAGGCTGAAAATCCCTAGAGGGTCACTGGGTCTACACCTTCATTTAATGAAGAAATGCCTTATTACTGCTCCTGGCTCCATCAGTAGGGAGTCACCTGGGACACATATAGCCCAGGAATGGATTAACTGACTCAAACCAGTTGAAACCCTCTCCAAAATCAAAGTGGGAATCATCTCTGTGTTTTCTGGGGCACGATCCAAAGTGCAGAGATGTTCAGAAACATCCTTCCACTGATGGAGAAGAAATATGGGCACTTGCAGCATTAACTCCCTCTTGCTTGATAATGCTTTTATTTTTACTTTTTTTTTTCCTCTGTATTGCAACCATATTGATGAGTTCCTAAATGTGTTTATTCAGGACAGCTTGAAGAAAGTGCTAATGCGGACTTTCTCAGAGTATGAAATATTTGTTCTCCTTTTTTTCCCTCTCTTTCCTTTTTAATCAACATGATTGCACTGGTCAGTCATGTAAATCATATTTATTGACTGTTCAGGCAGGCGGGTGTTTGTGCACAGCCTAACTGCTCCCCTGGAGCCACTTTTTCCAGTGAAGCAATGTGTAATTAGGAAGGCTGTGAAACTTTCATTATTGACACAATCGGCTATAATGGCTCCACTTATCATGTCAATATGATGCTCTGGTGAGCTCTGGGTACTCACTCTGATCATGCAGTTGGACATTATCTTAGACCTATTCCCACAGATACTAGAAGTAAGGCATTGCAGGCAGGTGACGTTTTTTACAACTAGTATCTAACCATTAAAAGTTGAAAAGAGGATTGCTTTGTGCAAACTTAGGCTGAACTTAGCAAGCAGTCTGGGGTGAAAAAATGTGGGTGATAATTATTTAAGGGGCAACCATTTTCTTTATTTTTTAGGCTATATTTCTGAAAGTTTAGTTGATCATGCTGTGTCAATGTGCCTTTCAATCTTTCCCTCTTGCATATTTAACAACTTTCAGCCTGTTAACTTGCATCACAGAATAACAGAGGCTCTCAAAGTCACTAAATGCCTTCGTGTTTTCAGATGGGGAGTTGCTGAACAGAGGGCAGTCATTCCATTGCTCCCCCATGGGGACAGGCTGAATGTGCTCAGCCAATATTAGATACAAAAGAACTCAAACACAAACTGTAACTCCACAGAAAATCAGGCTTCATTTAGTCCTGCATCTTACAGATTGACTTTATGGCATTAAGCTTTTCTTTTTCTAAAGGAATAGCATCTTGGTGACATTTTCAAAAAGAACCTTTTCGACTTTTTGTTTTAAAACAGCATCACTTAAAAACTGACTCCAACTTGAGGAAAAAAAAAAAAAAAGAATAGAAGAAATAAAGGAAAAAAATGAGAAGGGTTAAAAAGCTCAAAAATAGATTAGAATAAAATGTTTTGGGGCTCAGAAGTGCGCGCTGAGTTAGTGCAAAATGAAATTTGGTGTTTCATCTTTGATTTTTTCTCTCAAGATATTAGTAGAGTTTCTCTTCTAACTTTACCTTGCCCCATTTCTCTCTCTCCTAATTTTACTATTGAACTAAAGAAATAAAAAAAGCCATCCATTATTTCTCTAACTGCAATAAATATACCTTGTGTGCTAGAATCCTTCACAGTTCAGTGAGGCAGAGTTTTCTGAGCATCACAGAAACAGTGTGAATCCTTTTCTTACCCAGAACAGAGTCATTCTCACAAAAAAGTCAAGGGAAAATTCCCCCTTTGTTACGGGAGTATAGAGCCTCTGACACATGGCATAGGATTGCTGCCAATTTTGTCACCAGCACAAGCCAAATTTAAGCTTGTGACCTTAAGGCTGACCTCACCCTAGGCAGAAATATCAGTGCAGTCTTTTAGGTCACCTGCCCAGAAATTCGGGGTCCGTTTCTAAGACATGGTCAGGCAGAGGGCAACACCGAAGCAGACTTTCTAGATGGCATGCGGGTTCCTTTAGCATTCCTCTGGTGGAGAAGGGTCTGGGGTGACTTTAGGTTGCAGCAAGTCTCCAAGGCAGAAGGAGGTATGCTAGGGTCCCTCAACTCCCATTTGTGTACCTAGCTGTCCCCTGGACTTGCTACAACCCACAGTGGCCACCCTTCTACCTCAGTCCCCACAGCCCAACTATCCTCTCAGCTTCCTGCTGGACTTCTCTTTGGCACACAGAATGGAGGAGAAGGTCTGGCTCATGTCTCCACCCTTCCCAAAACAAAGTCCAGACAAGTCTCCTGCTCCATGCACTAGTCTCCAAGCTTCCCACAGCACTGTCTCCACCTCTGAAAGCAACACATCAATTAGTGTCATCAGGAATAATGATGTTTGCTAGAACATCATAGCTGCAAAGGGTTTTGAGTTTGATGGGGCACAGACCAGTCCTGTATGAACCATGGGGGCCCAAGTATGGGGTTCATCTCTTCTAACTTAAGGTATCTATAAAGTGAACATCTATAACAGGTCTCAAAGTTGCCACTATAGTCACTTGAGAGAAATGGCATTTTAGTGAAATAGACACTGTATCCTGAAAAACTAGGCCAAATGGAAGATGTACATTCTTCTGTACAAGGTCAGGCTTTTCTTGTTTTTTTGTCCATCAACTATCTGGCCAGATTTGGAGAAGCCTGCAATACTGTTTGAACAGCAGTGCCTCTCATTGTTCATGCAACAACATACGTTGCCATTTGTGAACTACTATGAAAGTCTTTTGGGGAGCCTCTGTTTACAGGACAAGGTGAGGAGATTCCAGTTAACTTGTGAGGTCCTTTCCATCTCAAACAGTCCTTATGTTACCAGTGATCACCTTCTCTAAATTCACTCCTCAGCCAGCCCGCTGATCAAAGATCACCCCAGAAACATGAATCTCTGAATGGAAATCTGTACCTTTGTCTCCACATCCTGGATGGATTGAGCTAGTCCAGAGGTTGGTGTTTTTCCTTACAGCCCTTTCGTCTGAAGGCTGCTAAAGATCATGCTGATGAAACACTTCTCCCCATTGATTAGTACACTATGCCATGCTCAGTTTACATGAGGAGATGGATAGTGCAAATTACTTGACCAGCGCCAGCGCAGAAAAGGAAACTGGTTGTGGACACCTCTGCCCCATGTCTGCTCAGCTGCTGGCAGTGATCCTTCCTGGGCCCCTATTGAGATACCACTTCCATTGCACGCACCCACCTAACACAGATCATCCTCATGGAATAGACAGGAAACTGAGGCACAGACCTGAACTATTTGCCAGTGTTAGGAGCAGAGGACAGTGTAGGGTTTCCCAGGCCAGCACCTCAATCACTGCTCTGTGCTTTCACTGCTCAGCTATCAGTTTCCTCTGCAATTGCTGTGGCCTCGTTTCTCACTGCCATTTAAGGCCCCTGAATATCCTTGTAAGTGAGTAGAAACTAGGCCCTAATTTGCCCTGTTCTGAAGTCCCTTATTTCTAAGGCCTCCTCTGCAGAAAGTCTTTCAGGAAAGCAAATTCAATCTGAGTCCAGGCATGACTGTAGAGGAAATTGCGGAAATTACTTGGAAGGCATTAAGCCTTGTAGCTTCAATCTTCTTCAGAATTAAGGTGTCCTTAATGCACTGTGGCTGACTTCCCTTTAAGTTGATCAGAGAGGCACATCTGGAAGCAAATTAACGTCATCTGAATTAATGCCTACTTTGATCCTCATTAGGTTTTTCCACACAAAGCATTTAGTCCATGGGTTCATGGGTTAGTCACAGACAGTGGCATTTGGACCCATTAAGAAGCTGATGCCTCCTCATTCAGAAGAGATGATCCCACAGATGAGATGCAGGGATTTATTAGAACCATGCAAAACCCACTTCTTTTCTAGGCATTTTCAGTTTTTTGTAGTTGTTAGTTTAAATCAAACTAGATGTCATATGGGCCTCTTCAACAACCCCATTCCACCTCCCTTCATGAACAAAAATGGCTGGCCAAAGAGGAAGCTGCCAAGGGTCTACGCGGAATGGGGGGACATGGGTGCAGCTGATGTTGCCTGGAGCCACCCACAAGAAAACTGGGATGTTTATCACTTTGCTCAGTAGAAATCACTGTCTGTCAACCCTTCTAGCAAGAAAGGGGAGCTTTGCTGCCTAAGAACATGCAGCGTAAGTAGGGCCTACATGTAAAGAAGGCAAATAGAAACAATCTGCTTGGGAAAACTATTTTTTCTCCATTTTACCCACCCCTCTTAACCAGAGCTATCTCTTCAGGGACTGGATGTACTCAGGGCTGGATGTTCAAAAGCAGCATCGCACTAGGGTGATAAGCCTGGAAGTTGGGCCCATTCATCAGCCAAAGGTAGCTCTACTCTCTGGGCCTAGTCCATCCCACACTCTGCACTGTATTCAGAAAAAAAAAAAAAATCAGGGCTGTGTTCAGAAAAAAAAAAAAAAAAAAAACAACCAGGAACTTATCTCGCCCTTTCCACTCTGCCTTTGCTTTAGGAGGCTACCTCTTTCTGCTCTCATGGAAAAGCCTTCCAAAACCACCCACAACTCATTAAGTCACTGCTTAATCTGGATTCCACTGCAATTCAGACCATGAAAAGCAATCAGGTGCCTTTGTTTTCTCCTCCTACTCAACCTTTTCTCTAATAATCAGACTGCAAGCTAGCCATTTGCCTGCGGTTTTACCTGGCTGCTGAAATCAAGACAGGTTCACAGACTCCAAAGCAGTCAAGCCAGCACCTTTTCCATGGCAATGAGAGAAACTTAAATATATATATATATAATAATTAAAAATAAACAAATAAAAAAGGAAACCCCTGAAAGCTCAGCAACCTGCCATGCGAGACTCTAATAAACATTCAGAGCTTGTTTCTATGACGCTGAGGCTTTACCTTTCAGAAGGTAGAAGATGTCAATCAAGATTTTTTGCTGCTGGAAGCAGGGCCTAAGTCTCTATGGAAACAAGACGGAGGTGACGGTGCCTAGGGAGAGGAGTTCTCCATAGATTCCCGTCTGATGGTTTACATTTGCACAAGATATTATCATCACCTGAGTTCTAGAAAGACAAAAAATGCTTGACCTTCCCTGAATTACAGAGCCTGCTGCAGCTGTCTTGTCCTGTCCCTTTCCGACCTTCCCACCCCACCCCACTTCCTTCTCTCCCCTCTAGTCTCAGTGAAGGAACTGTGCTGACTGGTTTTACTTATTTACCATCTTACTAGAAACTATTAAATTATTCATATAGGTGGAAAATGGATCTAACGACTTTCCCTCCATAGAAGATGTCAGGGGGTAAAGAGGATTTGCACCTTCCCAGGATGGATTTACAAGGAGAGGTACAAGCAGAGGTGATGCTCTAGGAGTAGACACTGCATTAGGATCCCCCATGCAGCACACCTATTTGGGGGGACAGCATGATAAAGAAGTCTCCCCATCACAAGGAACTTCACATCATGGCTGCTTCCAGCCCTGATTTCTCTGAAACAAGGCCCAAAATTCACCTACTGGGCAAGGGATCTCAGGACCCTCCAGAATCTCATGGTGAGCTTCCCTCAGAAGAACACTCTTCTTGCAGCTCCTTTTCTGTTGCTTTGCTTCCGTTGCCATCAGCAAGCCATGAAACAAATTCTCCAGAGCTGCTCTGTGGGTGGGTGGTTTCCCTTCCTCTTTTGTTGCTCAGCTGCTTGCTTCTTGGGCAAGGGAAGAAGAGAAATCTGTGGTTTTCTCGGCATCCTGACTGGATCTGGGGAACTAAAGGGGTGAATTTGCCACTGGAAGAAATTCAGGAGTTGTTCTGTGCCTCACACTGTGAAGTCTGAGATTTGAACTGGAGTTTAGTTGTGCATGAGGTTGAAATATTAGAGATGCATCTTCAAATCACACAGAAGAAAGCTCCCACACTGTAGCAGCAGTAAATATGTGTGTGTGTGGAGGTTGTGGAGGGCCAGAGGGATACAAAGGGGACACAGTGAAGGGCCAGGCATCAGACAGGTCTTTCAGATCTGTAAGGTTCAGTCCGACTCCTTCCCTGTTGGTACAACTATCCTAGGGCTGTGCTTTAAACAGGGTCATGGCAGTGGTCCAGTCCATTTTCTTCATATTCATTTTACCCATCCATTAAACACACTTCCTGCACTAAGACGTTCTCATCACACATTCCTTTCTTGTCCTGTTCTGTCCTCCCACTAGTCAGGCTTATTTTTCCACCCAGTAATGTCCTCCTTTGGCTTTTATCGACATCTCAACCCAGTCAGACCTGCTCTAGGTCTCCTCGATAGGTTGCCAACCATACATAGCAGCTGCCATGGGACTGTACCTTGCGTCCGGAAGGTTTGGCAGCATCAGCTCGGGTTTTAGAGAATAGTTGTCTATACCCTACAGGCAAATTCCTCTGTTGCAGTAGTTAACAACCCTTGGAAAAACCTCTAGAAGAAAAATGGACCTCAGGGAGCAAGTCCCTCCTGGTCTAAGACTGAATTTCACTGAGTGATATTATGTGATTACAGAGGACCACCATTAAAGAAACTTCCCCAGCTTCTGGCTGCATCTGTTCTCTGCATAAGTCAAAAGTAGGTTTTTCATTTGGTTTTTTTTTTTCATTATTTTCTGTGAAACTCTTTTTCTGATCACTGAAGCCGATTTTTCAACAGTTAAGCTTTCAAATGAGGAGGTTGTAAGATTTCTAACAGGGGTGAGTTCAAATGGTCACTAGGGAATTATATATACCCCAGGACACTTAAAATAATATGCAGTCCAACTTATCCCTGAGGTAGGACACTGCTGGGAGTGAAAGGGACATGAATGGGTTGAAAAGGTAATCAGATCTGAGTGCTTCCATGGATGCTGTTGCTAGGGATACTGCTTCCTTGGCATCTCTATATTGTGAGTACTCCCCTAACATTAACTTCTTTAGAAATTACGCTCTCTGATACTAAGTGATGAGGAGAAAGATAGAATTAGAATTTAAAAGTGAAAATACCCATGTAGACTCCAGCAAGCAAACAAACTAAAAGCTCTTTTTCACGGTTCTTTTGATTAAGCAGCATTTTCCACACCAGCACTGTCATGTGATGGAGCTGCTGAGACAAAATGCAGACTGAGGAAGACACAGAGAGATGCAGAACCACCTTCTGACTTTCTTCTGCATGCAATAAAAACAGAGAACAGTAGCAGGGCCTCCCTGCATCCAGGGGAAGTCCATGCCTACTCTTCCCAACAAGATATTTCAGTCCTGATCTACTCTGTGAGCTAGGGAGGAGGAAAGGTCCCTACACATTTACCCTCCGCTCCAGAGGGCCCCCCCCACACACACACATAAACAGACATCAATAGAAAGACTTCCATTTAGTGAAACAGGCTTTGGGTCAAGTCTCTGCTCCTTCATACCTCTAATAAAGAGGTGAGTACATATGCTATGGGAGTTGGACTGAGTATACCAACTCAGGACTTAGCATAAATGCAGGATATATACAGCTATGCCAACTGTAAGACATGCAGGAGCATGACTGTAAAGAGTTTAGGAATTCAAAACCTTAAACTGAGCTTCAAGGGGCTTTCAGACATTAGAGAACCTATTTCTATAAAAAGTCTTCCTACTACTTCCTTGCAACCCCAGTACAGACAGATGAGCTTGGAGATTTGAATGAGAAGGTCTTTTTTTTTTTTTTTTTTTTTTTTAAGAATGACTTTGCCATGATGAATACTAATAATTACAATGGCACGGGAGGACAGAGTATGTGGGAACCTGGATCAGACATTGATTCTGGGACTCAGCAGGATCTTAGGAAGGATTCAGTCCTCTATCAAATATTTCACAAAATCTTTTTGCAATCATTTGGAGACTGTCTGTGCCCTTCACCTGTTAGTAGCCTTTAGGTCAGCTCAAGAGTTTTCTGGAGAAGCAGCCATTCTGGATACTGGTTTGTTCCCCAAATAACGCATTGGACTTTTTATATTTTCCCTGTCAAGTATCCAAAGTCACACTTAGAAGAGAGCATTTTGGAGTCTCTAATGTCTGTACATATCATTTCTTCGGCTCTGGCTTTTTCAAGCAAAAATAACATACTGATCCACATCTTCAGCTTACCTGGGTTCCCAGTTTTATTAAAACACATCCATTCTTTCACCTGTAATTCCCAGCAATAAGGTTTAATTTGCCTTTGCCCTTGTTTTGTAATAACGTAGTAGAAGAAATTTGCCATTATTTCCCGGTCTTTATCCCCTGTTATTGATGGTGTCATGATGACTCAGTTCTGGACAAGGATTTTTGTCTGAAAACCCTGGGTTTGCCACCAACCCCTGAACTGCTGAGCTGACTGTTCTGGTGTGAGATGCTGTTTTTTTGACCTGTTAATCATAGTCGCATTCTGGTGTGGATCACACCTTTTCCTGAGCTGGGAAAATGACATGAGAGGACTGCACACTTACTGACTGTTCATGGACTGTTTACGTGAGGCTGAAAACACTGTTTGTGTTCAAATCATGAGCACTCAGACTGACAATCTGCTGTCTCCTTCAAACCCTTCTTGCCCTCAGCCTGCTCTCCTCCAAATCAGGTGTTCCAGAGTGGAAAAAAACAAAACAAAACAAAACAAAACCCTTACAGGTGACACATTTATCCTGTAACAAATGTATGCATCTCAGAGAACCATCACTCTGAGTAGTCTAAGCACAAACTTAAAACCAACCTTTTTGGCCTTCATTGCAATGACTGCCAAGAAAAGAAGCAAAGGATAATAATAAGGTTCAGGATGAATTAGGACTTTCCATTCCCTGGCTTTCTTGATAATTTGCCTTGACTGATTTTGCTTTGATTGCCAGTGGGTAACTAGGGCAAGCCCCTCTGAACTCAATTTCACAGCAGGGCATTTTCGTCTTCTGCAGGACAGCAGGATGTTTATGTCTCCTAAGATATATACATTTTCAGTAGCGTAGATGGTGAGGGGAATGCCAGACAATCTCTCTTATATCTAACACCCTTAAGATGTGGATCTCAGGCCTCAGCAATCTGTGGGAAAGGGAGACTCCAAGAATGGTTTATAGGCAGGAGATACAGCGCCAGTCAGTAGGAGACCTCTATTTCTGTAGGCCTCCAAGCACAGCTGTAATAAATGTAATGATGTCTGGCTTTTTTATAGCATTCCCATAACAGTAAATATCCTACTTCTTCTACTTTCAATGGGTATAAAACCTTGTTAGAGTCCTGGGTCCTCAGTTGGTGAAGAGGTCACAGTTCAAGTCAAATAGTTATGTATGGTAGGTGGGAGCCCCAAAATAAGAGAGAGTCTGTGGTGTTGCACCATGCATACATAATATCAAGGCTATGTGGGACTGTGAAATGGAAGGTGATTGCATGCATCTCATTTTCAATTTGTGAGATTGCGTCTCCAGTGAGAATAGAGCTGTTGTCATTGCCTGACAGAAAACAATATGGTCATGGCTGCAACGTGACAAACACACAATTTTGGCAAGAACTAAGAATTTCCTAGGATAGTCTAAAACTCTCCTCCATGCCACTTTAACATAGACCAGCCCAAATCTCCTGCCTAGAGTTTTATAGCCTACTAATAAAATCTTCCTGAATAGCATCTCATGATGTAGGCTTCCTGTTTGGTCTCTGAGGCAGTCTTTGCTGTAGGGGCCTTTTATTTGTCTGTTTCTGTGAAGCTCACCGTCTGCTGCCTGTTCCTATCTCACTCTGCTCTCTCTGCCTGACATATGTGAAGCTTGAATACTTTCCCTCACAGATACTGCCTGTTTACTGCAGTTTTTAAAAATAAATCAAGCCAGACAATAGTCATGAATAATAGGCTCACATAAAAGCAGAGCATCAGTCAATAATCTATTACCCAGCTTGGCTGTGGTATCCAACACCATGGTTGAGTCCCCCCTTACTGTTCCCCTTTCCTTTTTTCTGTGTGGTCTTTCCCTTTTTTCTTTCTCAGACAGATCCAGCAGTCCACTATTACTCTGTGGAACAGTTCCCTCCTCCCTCTGGGACAGATGGAGCTTATCAAAATGATAAAGGGAAAACAGACTGTATTAGGTCAGCTCTGCTAATGAAAAAAGCATCTCTGGACTTACTGGGGTATGGTCATGTGGAACAGGGCCAGCAAGAGAGAAAAGGGAAATGGAGGAGACCAGGATGCTCTTTCCAGGGAAGGTAGGGGCTTTTACCCCACTCCTAGAAAATGTTACTGCTGTCCCTGTTCCCTTCAGAGCTGTTCACCAAGCAAAATCATTCTCTGAGAGGCTGAAGCCCATGAGGAAAAGCCCCATAGATACTCTCAAATTGGACATTTCTTAGCACAGAGCCTCAGAGCAGTAGCAACAGCCAATAAAGGTCTTTACCTACAGCCTTTGATATCACTGGGCTAAGGACTGGGCCTAGCATTTCTTGATTGTCTCCTAATTTTGCTCTGCTCTCTTTGAGAGCTCTGCTGCTGCACTGCTCTGTGACCTTGGGTAAATCACTTCATTCCCTGGCTCTCAATTTCTTCCCTTCATCTTGTCTACTATGATGGCTTTTTTTAGGGCAAAGATGATCTTTTCATTGTGTATTACTCAAACCAGCAGAACCTTGATTTTCTGTCAGGCTTTGGAATGGTATTGCAATGCCAATAACAGCAATGCAATCCCAGTCCATAAATGGAAGGGCAATCATAGAGGACAGAGATAGCTGATTTTTTTTTATAGCCCACCCAGGCTAGGGACTCTCTCCTGAGGTTGTCAACTGTAGAGTTAATTCTGCAAGTGGATATTTTCTCTGGACTGTCACCCATACAACACTAGTCTACTGTTCCTTCGGGGAAAAACAAAAGAAAAGCCTTAGCTATAAAAAGCAACAAAGAGAAGGATGCTTATTGTCCTTGAATATGACCCAGAATCATTCAACTTCACACCTAGAGTAGGCTTCTTTTAGTGCAGCCTTATCCACTAACACCCTGTTCAAAGTAATAGTTGTCCATCTGAGGCTCAAAAGAGAAAGCATTAGGTCCTTGACCGAACATATATTACTTTTGGTGCTCCTCACCAACAAAACATGATGCTATGAAAAGGCAAAAAGGCAAAGGCAAAAAAAAAAAAAAAAAGAAAAAGAAGAAGAAGAAGAAGAAAAAAGAAGAAAAAAGAACCAAAAACAACCTTAGACTTCTTAGAGATGCCTACAGAGGTTACCCAGAAACAGCAAAGAGACTTTCTAGTGATTAGACAGCTGTGAGCTGGCAGAAGCCAAACAGACCTCAATACGCAAGACTTAAAGAGCTGCTATTGTTTTTCAAAATGATTTGGAGGGGTGAGGAGAAAAGAGATCAGAAAGTGATCAGAAGGAACTCTTAACTCACTTTCTCACTCCTCCCCTCTGTAGAGCAGTAAAATTGCAACACAAACACATATCACAGTCTCGCTGTACCTGATTCTGACTGCACATTTGGATTAAGACAGAAGACCACCACTTTTTATGTTGTGCCTTGTTAAGCCAGGGTAGGCATGCTGAGTTGGATATCAGCGTGGCTAATGCAGCACCAAAGCAACCCTATTTTGCAAGAGGCATTTCAGTGTACAGAGTGAGCAAAAGAAGGAACGTGGGCACTCTGAAACGAAGCAGTGGCTGGGAGGTGCAAATTTGTCCATTGTCACCCAGAGTGCTCTTTAAGGCTGAATCCTAAAGGGAAACTGAGTTAGGCAGTCCTAGCTTGTCCTTTCCCTTTATGAGTTTCACACTGTGTTTTTTATATATATATGTATATATACATTCACTTTCAAGCTCTAGAAGACTTGTTTCCACCCACCGGACTATGGCTAGTCAATTAAATGCTAGCCTGTGTGGAGCCTGCTCTCCCAAATGAGCTCAGGGGTGCGTGGCAGAAGGTCATTCACGGTGCATAGTGAAAAGGCACTTAACCTTGAACCAAAATGTTTTGAAAATCATTGAAATTCACGCATATGAAATGGAGTCCAATTTTTTTCAAGGCTGGTATAAATCGCAGAGAATTTTTTTTAAAGAATGAAATCAGTATTCATAGAATAAAAGAGTGAGAATCTGGCCCTGGAATTCTCCAGAGTGTGGTTTTCTTGAGGAGGAAGCACAGTCAACATGTAAGTGCACTAATGAGATAAATGCAAACAGGAATAGCACACACTGTTCTAGGCTGGATTTAGACATTCTCAAGGAAAGAAAAATACATGTTGTGCTAATAATTTGTATGTCAGTACCCAACACACACTTCCAGCTGGCATCTTATGCATATGGAGAGATAGGGATTATTTGGTAGAAGGAAAGTTGGTACAGAGGATTATTATTATTGTAGCTTTCATAAATTTGTCACATCTCAGAAGAAAAATAAATAAAACAGTTTGCACTACATGTCCAACCTGCACCTTAGATTCTTCTTCCTAAAAAATTGTTTATGACTTTTGCCTGTCACATAATAATCTAGCATTAGGTGCCTATAGTAATTAGTGAACTTTCTAGAAGATGAACTTTGGTTACAGGTAAACTATAAAAGTGGATTTCATTTTGGAATAGATGATGCTATTGCACTGCTGTCTCACTAGTTCTTTACATAAGATTTTTTTACCCCACCTTGAGGAATTGATGGGAGCTCAGCCAACAGTTTAAAGATAAAACATTACACAGAAGTGTCCCTGGTTGATGACTTTCCTTGCAAAAAATATTCTGTATTGACTCTAGGGAGTCAGTTCATTTGGCACCCACAACCTTCTTGACTGGTAGGTGGAAGACAGCACAATATCCTGAGTATTTCAAATGGTACTAGACATCTTTGTTTAGACAACTGAATCAGCTACTTGTCCTTCATTGACTATACTAGAACCATCTAAGTATGAAAACATAGAGACAAAGCTCACCTTAAACTGTAAAGTTTAATAAAAGTAAAAGCATCCTATGTGAGGCTGAATCAGGGCATTGGTGAAACACTGTAGCAAAGCCAAAATGGAGAAAGGACAGGAAAAGGGAATCTAACTTTTCTTTAACAAAAGCAAAAGTGGATTTGATTCATCTGCACTAGCAGAGGTCCTGGCAAAATGAGGGGTCATTCTGAAGTGAAGCAGTTCAGTCTAAGGCCATTACAGATCATGAGCTGAACCATTCACAGCCAAACCATTTTTATCCAGCCTGAGGATTCTGCAAAGCTGGAAGAGACTTGCTGATTTCATAACAGCCTCTCCTAACTTTTAAAAACTTTGGCCTGACCTCCTTCATGATACAGGTTATTATTCTCCCAACAATTCTTGTATCTACCCAAGAGCGAGTGCTTTTGTAATAATACATCTTTTGAAATACTCCCAGCCTTTCCATAAAGACTTGAGGTGACAGAAAAGGCAGTCTATTCCCATGGTTGTTTATCCTAATAGCCTATGTTTGTACTGTATTTTTGGTCTCATCATATCTATCTTTGGATTTCAGGTCCTGGATTCTGTTCCAACTTCATGTGGCAAAGGGAAGATCCCCCACCCCATGGAGCTATGCCAGCTCCGTCTATTGCCCCTGTGACCTGCCTTATGTTAATATATTTTAGCATTAAATTCTTTCCAGTTGCACCAACACCTCCCTTGGCAAGTTAGAGTGAAAAGTTATTGGGAAACCATACTGGTTGTGCTTTGGAGTCAAGTCTCTTTGAAAGCATTTAACAGGATTTGTACTTAATTAGAGTGGAGCTGGTTTTGTGCAACCCATTTCTGATGAGGGAGTGCAGGTGAGTAAAAAGGGATGTCACTCCCAAGCTATATTCCTCCCATAATAAATGGGATGTGAAGGAGGCTCTTCTGAGTGCTTCACAGACCAAACGCCATGTGGCTTGACACTTCCCCAACTTTGTTTTCCAATTGCATACTGGGATCACTGTCAGCCCTGGACATCCCAGGTGTGTTCAGCTGAAACACACCTCTTCGCCAGAGCTGCTTGCCTCCATAATAGCCCTGCCACCTCTCATTAGCACCTTCCCAAAGGCAATCCAAACAGACACCGCCATCCCAGTGCAGCCCAGCTGAGGTCATTTCCATGAAACAGCAGAATTCATTATGAATGAGCACCAGAGAAATCTGCAGCAGGCAGAAGATCAAGAAGTAAATGGGGAGAGACTTCAGAACACACCTCGTGCATCTATAATACAATTACTTGCCAAAGGAAATGACAGCTTTGATGTGATTTTTTTTTTTCACAATAAGTTCCAGACTCCAAGCACAGCACAGCACCTTCCAAAGGCACTCAGATGAAGATGAAAGCATATTAAAACCCACTTGTTAGTTCGAAAGAGGTAGGACTTGACAGCTCTAACTGCACCATTCTTTGACACTGCTCTGGACTTTATAGAGCTAAAGCATGCCCTTTAAAAGCGCAAGAGGAGACAGTGTGCCATAACAGCTTGGGGAGGAGTTACTTATCTTTCCAGTTATAGCTAAGTATGAGCTCAGATTGCCCATGATGTTATCTAGGAGTGATAGGGAAAGTGAAAATTATGTGCATATGCATACAGATGTATATATATATGTGTGTGTATATATATATATTCTTTTTCTAAAAGGTCCTCTGGATAAGTTCTATATTCTTTAAATGTATACACAGGAGACCCTCAGGGAATTCTTTCCTGCTCTCAAAGAGGTGAGGATTCAAAACTAACCAGGATAATCAAGTCTACCCAATAAATATAGACATGCAAAATTTAAAAATTCTTCCTCACTGCTTCTGTAGGTTCGCATCATGTCATCCCATTCTGCAACAAAGGCTTATCCCCAGGTCAGATTCCTCACTCCTGTACATACTTTTTGTGATTGTTTCAATATGTAATTGGGCTCTGGGTTGCAATGATGTTAGACGTGGAGAGTGTGCAGCCTTTCTTTAGTATGCAGCTGGTGTAGTGGATTTCTTCTTAGCCAGCGAGTGAGTGCCTGGGGATGTTTTAAAGTGTCTGTGTGGCCCATTCCAAGGGACCCATTTCCAGGCAGCTCTGAAACAGACTTATCAGGAAGGAACATCCCAGACAATTAACATACCTACTTCTCATTAGAATGGATGCAGTAAAAGGGAGCCTCAGCCCTACCAGCACGGCGAGGAGATAGCCCAGGTGTTAACAGTCGTTACTGCCCACACCAAGATCTTGCTCAAAGCCCCAGCAGGCATTAAGCAGTTTTCTCTCCCCACTGTCCTGCACGAGGGCAGCACCTGCCTGTTAGCCCTGATTTTCCCATTAGAAGACAATGCTCTGACATGTTTCTCTGAGACTACGTTGGTCTTTGTATTCCAGGACACCATGCCTAAATTCCTGCCCTCCAGTAGACCATCTTGGCTCCTTTCAGAGCAGCATTTCCTAGCTGCAAGTCAGGATCTTGCAGTTTGCAAAAGCCAGAATATCTGAAAGTGAAGAGAGACCAAGACCAACACTGGTTGCTCTTGGGCTAACACAGATTGATGTACTGTAAGATATGATCATTTCTGCCCATGGTCTCCAAGGCTGGACAGAGTCAGTTCAGGGCTGCCAGAATCTCTGTGTGGGCTTGTGCCAAATGCCTACCCTGGAAGAATATGGGGCATAATTTTCTGGTGCTCACAGATTGCTTTGAGATGCCTGAATGGAAAAGATTTCCTCAGAAGAAGAAAGGTGGTGGGAATAGGTAGCAAAATAGTCAGCAGCCACTTATTAACTTCATGGCCTACAGCAAATACTGCAGCACCCAGGTTCACCCCTTGTGAAAGAAGACTAGGTGATTCATCTCTAATACATGTAAAGAAATGCACTGTAGACATCTACTGCTGAGCTAGTTCCCTTAATAGAAGGAGGGAAACTGGCATTTTTGAGGCATGATTCATCTCTTCTTATTTAGCTGGCTACTTTGAGAGGAGAGGAATTACCCTCTGGAAGTGGCTGTTGATTACAAAGGGAATTCAGGGTGACTATCCCAGATGACTATGTCTGATGAATCCCTCCTAAACTGCCTCATTATGTGTGTATGCAGAGCCCAGAACAACAGGGCCCCATTCAGAGATAAATGTTGCTGTAATATCTATAATAATAAAGAGTAGCTGCTGCTGGGTGCAAGCTGTGTGTTTGGTTTCTCTGTGCGGTAGACCGCTACCTCAATGCTACATCTGCTCCTGTTTACATCCCCCTTGTTTGTCACCAAAGCAGTCTTCAGAGAAAGCCTGGAGGAGTGTATGACATGAACTGTACACAAAACATGGGCATGGTTTAAAGCCTGTATTTAACAAGTTCATTAGGGCTTTGCCGGCCTTCTCCGGAGCAGGTGGGCACCTCCACATGCTTTCGCAGAAGGCTAGTATCCATGACAGACATCAGCAGACAGCTTGTTCCTGGAAACAAGGACCTCACCCACAGATAACGAATAAGACGCACTATTCACTGCTGCCAAGGAATCATGTTTGTTGGAAGAGAGCAACTCTTTTCCCCTCAGTTTTGACTGCTTCTAGTAGGGCTGCTTCTTGATGGCTCTGCCCTAAGCCTTTGCATTAACCCAGAGGAGTGTGTTTCTGTGTGGTCCCATCTGTGGGATGACAGTGTCAGGATCACCCTTGAGAAAGGACTTGTGCATGGGCTGTACCAACAACAGGCATTGCCAGCTCGAACTGTATGAGCACAACTGCTCCTCCACAGAGGTGGGGGCAATACATAGACATTTCTTGCTGACCCGTACCAGTTCCAGTCCCATGTGAGCTTGCTCCACAAACAGAGCCAAAACCCCCTCTCTTTTGCTTGCTTATGCCTTTTAAAGTCTTCCTCTAACTGCTGTTTATCTATATGCATCTGTGTCGTTTAACTGTGGCACTGCCATTACCTCTCCGCACTGCTCTGGGATTTGCTTTGTGCGTGAGACGTGGCATGGAATACAGTGCTCTTTTATTCTATTGTTTCTCATGCCAAGTTATCTTAGTTCGGCTTTCCCTCCACTCCCCCACCGCAGTTCTTTCACTTGAGATCAGACCCATATACCTGGGCTGGTGGATGTGTGGTCTGAGTTTTATTAAATGAATCTCTCTGAACCTCTTCTCCCCACTCCTGACACACTGCTTATGAATATGCATATGTTCGTGACTGCTCATAAACAATAAAATGGGACTACCGTGCCAGTTAGCAGCTGTTACTGAGCTGAATTTCAGTCTTCATCTACAATTACACCAAGAGATGGTTTCTGTCAGAATAACCCTCACTCACAAAAATAGGCTATTTCTCATTTTCAGTCATAAAGCATGATTTCACTTATCATCGCCAGCAACAATACTTCAGGCTTAGTATTGCCCCTCCACTTACAAAAGGGATGAACAGGGAGGTGTCTATTGTGTCCTATCCATCACAGCAATAATACATCAACATATAAACAGAGCAGCAAGGGACGGGGCAGCTCTCTGTAGTGAAATGAGTGTTGGGCTGCAGTACTGCTGGGCCCAGTCAGTCTCGTGTCCTCTTCTTCCTTTGCCCACAAGTGTAAAGATTTATAAACAAATGAAAGAAATATTGACTCTAGGAAAGGATGCAGCTGGTGTTACTTCACCAGCCATGGATGTTGCAGCATGAAGACCAGCTACCCAGGTGGATACTGGGAAATTTTCTTTGTGTCCCCAGGCAGGAGAGTAGACCTTGCATTTCTGGCCTAAGACCTGAAGAACTTCACCTCTGTTCTGTCTGTACATCCCTGACCAAATCACTTGCTTCTTGTATTCAAGCTTGTTTTGTTTGTTTACTTGGTTTCTGTAAGAATAGGACCAGAAGCTTCCCCCACACACACTTTTTTTTCTTTACTCCCAATCTATAAGTCAGGCTTTAAAAAGAAATACAAAATCTACTATCCTTAAGATGAAATCAAAAGAACCAGAAAGACCAAATTTGTGTCTGTCTTTGGCACGTGACACCTCTCTGCCCTGCCAACCCTCCTCTGTTCTCCTTCCACAGAGACCCTGCACAGATATTTCTTTCCCTGTCAGATGGTGCGTTGGTTATTACCTTTAGAATCATAAGCAGGAGAATTTTGGAACTGCAAAATCTTCATTTTCAGAAACTTGAGTTAGTCTGGACAACGAACAGCTGTACTTTTGATTCAGGTCTTTCTCTGCCCCACTGACCAGAGAATCTACTCAAAAGCATTCCTATTGAAAAGGACGTATGAGAAGCATTTGGGCTTCGATATGCTGATGTGTTTCAGTGAAACAGCTGTTCAGGAGGGTGCCAACAAGCTCGGGACCCTCCTCTGTATAATACAACCCCCCCCGTTCCCTATACAACCAATGGGGAACAGCAAAGACTGCACTCAAATAGCTTAGAACGGGTACCTCCCCATACTGACTGAGCAGGGATCCAAAGTCTGGACTCCCTGCTCAGCAGACTGGCTGAGTCATTCATCAGTCTCAAACTTTAAACACACTAGCAGGCTCTTGCACAGCTATTAGCCATTTTCAATAGGTGGTATGAGTACGGTCTTGGATATTAAATGCATTAGATTCTGGTGGGAAACGTCAGATCAGCACGCCTGAATATTTAAGCTCTCTGTGTAGCTAGAAAGCAGAATTAACAGCATGGAGAGAAGATTAAAGGTCAGACCTATTCTGATTGGATTGCTTTAGCTCTGTGTCCATTTCTGTTCAAAGTATGGACAATGATATGTTATCACTCATCTATGCACCCTTTTGCAAATGACTGAGTTGAAACCTTTGGCAAGATCTGGAAATGACTCACGGTAATGAGTGAAATGACTGAGGTAATTTCATGCCTGGTTTGACGGCAGGTCATCACGTGCTCTATGGTGATCATTTCACCATAGTCTAATAGCCCCATTTGACTGAGCCCTGGTAACTAACTGTATTTATGCTCTGAGTCAGACTCAGTTATGAAGTAAAATACAATAGCTTAAACCATCTTCAGGGTGCTTTAGTTGAAGCGGGCCTCACATAATCAGCTGTGCCAACTCAGCTGATGGATGGTAACTCAGTAACGCCTTGGATGACATGCCCAAATATTGATTTTAATGACCAAACTGTAAAGGGTGCTATGTATTATTCCAGGGTGCTTCTCTTGGTGCCCTGTTCTTTTATGAATCCTTTTCCACCCAAGTTCTTCTTACAGGATATATTTCTGATATCATCATGTCGGTCTGGTACAGAACTATTTAATTTTGCATTTGCTAGTAAACAAGTAGAGACAAGAGTTTCAGACAATGCTGCCTACCGTTATGTCAGTGTTTCAGAGCCATCCTTGATCTCTTTGTCTTCTACTCCTAAAGATATGATATACGTTTCATTTAATATTTAACAAAGATTCATCCAGCTTCATGTTACCCACTGTCAGATGAAAGTCTCTGCTTGGACCCAGCAAGCACTTGCCTCATAGCGCTTTGCTGTTTCATCTTTCCCTGGCTGCCCTGACAGCTCTCCTTATACTCACTGCTACAGTGACGTATCTGAGGACAGTATATATTTCATCCTTTCACCTTAGAATGTGTCTGGCACATCCTTTGTCCTTTTAGCTCCTCCAGAAATTTCTGCTTATTCACTATTCATTTTATCTTTCTTGCTTATATGTTAGCAGCTGAATTCAGCGGTCAGATCTTTGTCTTGTGTCTGGCCAAGTGCGTTGTTGCCCTGTACACAGTGGTATTTCACTTTGCAGACAGGAGCAGGGGCTCTTGGAGAATCTGAACAGGTTTATCTCTGTCTTTTGCTAGAAAGAGACTAGAAATTAATATACCGAGTAGCATTACTTTGATATTACATGTAGACCAGAACAGCACTGATGTGAATCATGTACAAGTCTGTATGTTCCTGGACCTGAGCAATGAAAGCTGTTCCAGAACTAAAACAACACCTTTCTGTCCTGTGCTAAAACAAAACAAAACAAAACAAAACAAAACAAAACACCCACTGTGCCACTGACTTAGAGCCTAGTGCCTTCCAGGTAGGAGCCGTAGTGGTCATCAGAGGATAACACTGAAATTTCATGTGTGGGTAGCAAAGCATCACTTATACTACATAAGGATCCCTCATTTGGTCCCTGAAGAGTCATCACAGAGCTGGAGAGAGGCCCAGCTGTACTGCTGCAAATGGGGAACAAGTTTTCCACATGTTCCTGTGCACTGAAGAGCATCTCTTGGAGAAATATGCTCCTCAGTCCATAACATTTACCTTCATGGGGTGATGGCTCCAATGGTTGACAACACACACAGTCAAAACAAACCTGACCGTGACGTTTCACGGGTGAATCCTCTCTTCCCATTACCACCACTAGTGTATCTTTGGGTCCCAGATGTGATCCCTACTGCTTTGAGTCTGGGCTGGAAGAGGATAGGTAGGAATGAGGTTTATGATCTCCTCCACCTGTCAGGAGTACAAGACGGGGCTCCATCAAGATCCGGACCTCTATTCTTGAGAGATGTTTTTGCCAGAACATGCCAAACAGGGGGACTCGTATGACTTGTTCAGTTCCCCCAGACTGAGACTTGCTACAGGTGTAGGCTGCAGCTTTAAAAATTTTACCTGACAATCACAGACACGGGTGAGCACTGTCAGGGTGGTGGGGCCTTTCCTGCTCTTTCTTGGGCTGCTGTGCTTGAGTTAGAGGGAGCAGGAATGGATGCGCCTCCCTCTTTGATTCCCTCTCCCTTCTTGACCACTCCACTCTTCAAGAAAAGGAGCACTATCCCTGCTGGCTCCCTCATCCTGCTGCCTTCCTCACCCTCTCCTCCACGCTCCACTTCCTATTTGTCTGCAATTACAGTCCTAATCTACCCCCAACAGCCCCCGCTCTGGTTATCCCAAGCATTTACATCCACATCAGCACGTTTCCTTTCTTCTCCCAGCCAGCTAAAAAAAAAAAAAAGAAAGAAAGAAAGAAAGAACCTAGAGAGAGAGGGAAGGTAAAAAGGATTTTCAAATGGGGATTATTCACCATGGTATTATTTCAGCTGAGGTCTGTTAGTTAAAACATCCAGAGTTAGTTTACTGCTTAATGAGGTGCCCAATGAAGAATAGGTTTATTTTTAACTCTGAGTCTCTGGGCCTTTTTTCTTTTTTCTTTTTTTCACTTGGACATAAGTGCATCTGAAATACAGTGGGAAAGGGCATTTCTGTGGGGGTGCCTTCAGTCTGGGGAGAGTCAATGCTGCTTCAGGGTAAATGTTATAGCCTCCCTCTGCCATCTGTGGAGAGGGAAGAGTAGCTCTCCCCATCCTAAGGTGGGTCCCCAGGGCAGTGGGTTGAACTGCTCTCTGATGGTACAGCCCTCTCATCACCATTGATGGAGGGAGCTTGGATGATTCCTACAGACCAGACATAGTTTATAGGTTAAGAGGATAACCTACGGAGGTAATAAGAAATTAGATTAAATGAATACCATAAATATGGAAATTCTAGCCACAGGCCATCATTAAAGTAAAAAACATGACAGGATATCGACATTCCTGTTGGTAGCAGTGCATTTATACATAGGCAATATCATCATAAGAGGCAAGCATATTTGCTAGGCTTTCACACTCCAAAGCAATCTGTAGCACGTAAGAAAACTTCTGCCAGCAGGATGTTACCAATCGAGGCTTGAGACAGCATTTTATCTTCCAGACTGTCTGTAGCAGCCTCTGAAGAAGGGAGATCACAGCTCCAACCTGGCTTGGCAACTCTTTCGGTCCTAGATTTCTGACTTACCCAGGAGCAATAACAAGAATCCTTGGCCACATCTCATTTCTGCAAGGACGGGCTGTTAGTGCCATTTACTCAGCGCTGAGGATGTGTACTGTCTCACATAACACATGGTGACAGGCTTTTCTTGCCTTATGAGCATGCAAATACTCTCCCCCTCCCTCTCTGTGCTCCAGCGCTGGATGGATGCAGCTCACAAAGCATCTCCCAGCCCTGGCTTGCAGTCCCAGTGTTTACAGCCCCTTGCAGTCTTTCCAGTACGCTCCTGGGGCATCTCTCCTTTCCGGTTATGAAATAGCTGCTATTGACTCATTTCCTCAGCATAACAATTTAAGCCCGGAGAGGACTCTCTCGGCACTTGGTAGAAAATGCTGCTGTCCAAAATGTGTTTCTGAATGCAAATTTATCACCCACTCCTGAACTCTCCCTCCTGGGAAAAGCAGTGAGGTCCTGCTCCTCATCTCCATAACAAAGTGCTGGGCATGTCTGACACCTCTTCAATGCAGCTGAGCGAGAGCCAGGGAGAGAAGATGGGGGCAAGGGTTCCCTCTGCCAATTAATTCCTTTACAGTGGGTGGGCTTGTGTGTGAACTGGCCCATGCTTCTTTCCTGAGGGCAGGAAAATATTCAGCTGGCAGCAATCAGTGTCTTGGAGGGCTGAACAAGGACATGTCTTTTGCCACCCCTGGCCTGCTTATGATACCTCTCCCTTCTCCCCGAAGTTCCTCCTCCATTTGCCTGGGGATGCACTTGGTCTTTCTGCCCTCCCCAGGGATGGGGAGCAGGAACGAGCACCCTGTTTTCCAACCTTCAGCTTTGCCTTTACAGAAGCTGAAACTATGGAGTGGGTGCCTGAGAGCTGATATCCAGAGTTACCTTTCCTTCTGGGTTCATGCCTACAGCTTTACCTGGATGGAGGGTCAGAGTCTCCAGACTGTAGTCAGCACCAGTTGCTTTATTCTTTGCTGCTGAAGAATGAAGTAGAATAAAGACCTGATCTTGCAACAAGCTTTCCTGATCATGTACACACTTGCAGAATGGATAAAATGATCATTTTCACCTCTCTGGACCTTAAAGCATCTTGGAAACATTAAAGTATCCTCTCCCCAATTCATTCTCTTAAGTAATGGTCTTGTTTACCCTCATTTTACTTGTAAGGAAACTGAGGCACCGGTTAGTTAAAGGGCAAGATCCATTATAACACATGTCTTTCTAAAGGGCTAAGTAAGTAGAGTTCAGATCTCTAAATTCAAGAAGCTTAAAATTAAAAAAAAAAAATGCTTGCTTCGCTTGCCTAGGAGTCTGAAGTGTCTTCATACTTGAATTCTGGTGCCTACAATTTGTTATTCAGCTGATACGGAGTTTAATGAAGGGAACTGGAAACAGCAGTATCATTAGACGAGACCAGATAAAATAGTCTTGTGGTGCTGATAAGTTTGAGTTCTGTGAGGCACATCAGCCTTCTCAGAAATGACGTTGCAAAACAGCAGTGCCTGTGTAGAGATATCTCGTATGACCAACTGATAAAAGCAAAAATTAAATGACTTTCTTTTTTCTTTTCCCAAGAACTTTGTTTTCATAGCAATTGAACTCTTTGGCGAAAACAATTCCCTGCTAGGATAATTTCTGGAGGAAGGAAGCAATTCAAAACAACAAACTTTTGTTTCAAATTGAAATGCTTGCTTTATTTACTCTTTGTGAAAGGGAAATGTCACTTCTGAGTGATTTTTTCTCCCCTTACGGCATTAGAAAATCAGAATGATCTATAGCCTTTTCTTCACAGCAACGAAAAGTGCTCTGTAAAACTGTTTGCCTAATTAAAATGTGAGGTTTCACATGAGCTAGTGTCACGAGTTCATCCGTCTGGGGACAGGCCGTGCCTGTTCCCTCCTGCCAGGCAAGGCGTCCCGGGGAGAGGTCTCAGCCTCGCTGCCCAGCGATCCCTGGGGACGCCTGACACACACGGGGCTGTTAGCAATTCCCCTTTCTCCTTATTATCCACTTATTCCACATACTGTCAATGGTCACAGCAAAGTGACATCCATGTTAAAGAGGTCGGCAGGCAGGTAGCGATTAGCTGCAGGAATGAGCTTTTATCATGCTGTGAGTAGGGATCCAGGAGAACCTGGGACCTGGCTTATGCACCAAGCGTGGGTGGGTAGTGTGTGACCTTGGGCCTCGGGCGAGATGACTGTGTAACTCCATGTCCTGAGAGTTACTCTTCTCATTGCAATAGTGAATGACAGCTAGCTGTGGATGTGTTAGAAGAGGAAGGAATAGCCACTAATGGATGATAGCCGAGTTGCAACAGCAAGTCATGAAAATATTCTGTAACTTCCATCAGCATTTCTTATATTTCCCAAAAGTGTAGCTTTGACAAAGGGTTAGAGTTAGCTGAGAGAATACACTGAAATGTGGAAACGTATATGCACATGCACAAACACAAAAAGGAAATATTTCTATAACACATGTGCAGGAGTTAAGGTGAAAACAAAATGGCACAAAGGAAGTGTCCCAGGACAGTGCTACAGTGAGGAATATCCCTTGTATGAGTAACAGAGACTAATCCTGTCCATTGTTTCTCTTTCCTTTGTCAGATCACAATATTGTCATTGTTTTGGGTTGGCTTCATAAAACAAAGTTCTGAATAAATTATATTGACATTATCATGGCTGCCATCCAACTGCCATCTCTGCAAGATCGAAAGTGCTCTAGGGAGATGGGACACGAACATCGTGCAGGTCCTCAGGGGACAGGACAAGAAGTCCTGGGCTGAAACTGCAGCAAGGGAGATGCAGACATGAGGGGAAACACACTGTAAAGACAGGCATGGAATAGGTTAGCTTGGGGAGGAGAGGAGCCTGCATGGGTGGTGAATTTTAGGAACAGGCTGGGTGAACAGCCGTCAGGCTGGAGTGGGAAGAGGTGGCCCTCTCTGGAAGTGGAAAATTGAGAAAAAGCTCAGTTTTTTTTTTTTAAAAAAAAGACAAGCTTTGCAGTGAAATCAGGAATTGGCTTGCAAGGTTTTCCCTTCATTTGCAGTAAAGTAAAATTAAGCTTGAGTATGCATGGTTACTGCTTTTACTTATCCTCCACCTGCGTGTTCCCTTGCTTGTGTGATTGGCGTGTTCATTTGTGTGAGTGTGTGCCTCAGAGGGTTTGGTAAGAGATAATTTTTAGTTTTCTCAGAAAGGTGATGTTTTTGGCAACTAAACCCCCAAGACCACTTTGACTTGCAACTCCTGAAGACATTCCAGGTGACAAAAATAAAGAATTATAGAAGGAGTTGTTAGTGATGGAAAACTAGGAATTCTATGAAAAGAAGTGTTGAAATATAATTAAGTTCCTTCCAAATAAAATTAATTCTCTAAGCAGCTTTTTTCATTCTCAATCCCTTTGATATGGGGAAGCCTCTAGAAATATAAACTGAATTTGAACGTGCCTTTCTTTGTGTGTTTGCAAAATCAAAATCTAGTTGACAAGCATTAAAAACAATAAATTAGCAAAGAAAATAAACCTATGTTATTTCCACTCACCATACAAAGAAATCCCTAGCATATAGAATGGAAACCTGTGATATTATTCACTGTAAATATAAGGACAAGATAGCGAATATAAAGGAAGACTTAGGTATAATCCACCATATGCACATTGACAGCTCTCTCTGGTAAGACATCCGTGCTAAGCAAAACCAGCCAGAAGTGTAACTCACCATAAATGTAATGACACCCTAACATATGTTAAAATGCTCTGTAATATATTGCAGCATAAGTAGAGACATACTCTATCACCATGACACCAGATTTTGTAAAATCCTCTTCTCTTAGCAGATTAATACATTAATTCTGTAACAAGAAGGAATATAGTAGCAATGAATAATGCTTCTATAAAGATGTGAGCATAGCGGTGACATGCCAAATCACAACCCGCTCCGTATCCTTCCAGTGAACCAACTGGTAATTCAGGAAGCTTTATGGAAGAAAGTCAAATTCACAGGTCCCACCAGTTTTTTTAAAAAAAGTTTGTCTCTGAGAAGTTTGGAGTGTATAAATCACATGAAGGGTGAGTCTTACTGAGTGCAGGATCTAAATATACAGGGTGCCATCACACAAACACAAGCATGAACGCACAGGACACTACACATAGAGATAGTGGAAGATTTTTAATCCCCCCAAATTACCTCTGGGAAGACCCTGCAGACAGACACCACTCCAGCATGGACGTGACGTACAAAACCTGAGGTCTGGCTCTTCACTTGGCTGTGCAAGCAAGATAACTCCAAAGAAGCTGACGCCACTGCATGGAGAGCCATTTGGCAAAAGAGAGAGGGAAATTGGGGTTCCTGGTGCCCACAGGAGTAAAATTTCCTACAAATGGCACCAAGGAAAACTCAGATCTCCTCTTATAACAGAGCCTTAAGGAAAAGGCAAGACTAAATGTAAAGTGGTTGCAGTATTTCTTTATTTTTCCCACAGAACATTTCATTTTTTCCTCTGAAACCAAACTATTTTCAGCTGAAATATGAAAACCTGAGGGTTTTGGCAGAAGACTGAAAAATGTCAAGTGCTGGTTTGGGACTGGGATGAAGGGGAAGGAGGGCTGTTTGTTTCGTTTATTAAAAAAGACAAATCCCCTGAAAGGAGGCACTTCTCATAGAAATATCACTTGTTTAAAACCAAAGAAACCATTTTTCTGAAGACCGTAAGAGCAGTTTGTGTGTCCTATAAGGGGGTGAGCCTGGATGAACGTATAATACAGACCTCTCAAGTACCTGATTCCATGTGATAGTGTCATGTTGGGATCCTATGGCAGGGGACGTAGTTGGCACATCACAAAATTGGCCCGTACTGCTGTCTCCCCCCTCTACTGAGCAGTTGCACCCGATGCATGGTGGCTGCAGTAGGAGAAAGGCTAGTTACTGGATATTGCACAACCTTTGTCACAAAATTAAAGAGCTACTTGATATTCAAAGTCTGCTCCCTAGAGACTCCACTCTGTACACAACAATCAAGTCAGTTCTTAACCTTTTTCTCAGTAAAAGCAGCCTGAACTGCCTTGAGATGCTTATTTGTTATGCATGAGGCTGTGGTTAAGAGTAGATGCAGTTTATCTGTTTCTAATTTGGTCAATGTGGAGCTCATATAATTCTAGCTGTTTGGCCTGGAACACTATTCCTCTTTCCAAAGCTTCACCAGAAAAAAAAATATTTTCCAGGTGTGCAATATCCTTTCTTTGATTTTCTCTGAACCCATAAATACCTGCCAGAAGTGGACAGAGCTACGGTGGCTGCAAACCCACCAGAACTACTGGGAAGGGTTATAGCAGAAGTTGGCTTTCCCATCCTTCTCATAACCCTTTCAGCTATGACAATACCTGACAGTGAGACAAGTGAGTGGCAGATGATGCCTACAAATTAATACCACTTTTTATCATGAAGTTACCAGAACTATCTAGTGAGCCAGTTCAGCCAGGGTATAATGCAGTCTGGTATGTGAGATGAGAGGAGGGTAAGCTATGAAATAAAATAAAGCCATATAATGAATAACCTTCCAATCCAATCCACAACAGTACAATACAATACACTACAGTACAATACAACTGGATACAGTGCAGTTTGCTACAATGCAATATAAGATGACATAATAACGTATGATACAAAACATGATACAAAATACATTACCGTTTAAGTTTGGGGAGAATGACAGTTTTCCCAATTCCAGCTCCAGGCTCCAGTTACCACCCTGTGTTGTTGGAGTTTCCCCTACCTGTATATGGAGAAACAGTCAAGATGAAATTGTTCATGGGGTCTAAAGAAGTGATGACACATTGCAAAATGTGTTTCTGTGTGCAACTCCTAACTTGAAATGCTGAGCACTCAACCTACTGTGAACACATTTGACTTCTTGATCACTTGGAAGCTTGTTTAGATTCCTTCATGCCCTATGAGCTCTGAGCATAACAGAGGTATCTGGAGCAGCTGACGTGGTGCACTTGTGTAGGATAAAATGGAAGAAGGAAAGGTATTTTAAAAAGACGGCAGAGGTTGTGGGGGAAGGGAGGCCTGGCAAAGACTGTGACTGATTCCTCTTCTGGCTCCTAATTAGAAATTGAATATTCCCTGTGTGTTAATGAAGAGCAGTCATGCTGAAATGTCGCTTGCGCACATTGCCCTTTAAGACACTACCTCTCGGCTGAGCATTATTATGGGATATTAATGTGAAGTGTCTGGAAATCACATTGGAAGAAAAATTCTCTCATTGAAATTGGAGAGCAAGAAGGAGTTTTCTGAATGGTGAAAATATTAATAATGCGTTGAATACCTAAAGAGGCTACAGAGAGAAAAATAAGGAAGACACAATAGGAAGTGGATGGGAGATTAACAGGTAATACGATCCTCATGGTCCTTTCCTCTAATGTTTTTTTCTCTAATAATATCTTTTTGCTTTCATGTGGAAAAAGATCAACTGATTCAACATAGACCCTAATTTCCTCTCTCCCTCTCCTGAAAGTATAGCTTTGCTATCTGCAATGATCTCCCTTAGAGGTGTTGCCTTTAAGGCAGGATGCATATACCAAGTTTTGGGGGCTTATAATGGGGATGTGTCATTATGAAATGCCGTTGGCTAATCAAAAGCAGGGGTTTGGCCCATCCTTGAGTTTGACAGTTTTATTTTATCTGCACCTGAGCTAGGTGTCGAGGGTCTGCCCAAGATTTGAGTATTGCCGGCCCAAACTTAATTTTGTGTCACCAAAGGCTCACAAGAGAGCTACCAAAAATCTGAATTACTGTGAATGCCTGGCCCACACTATCAGCAATTTATCTGAAGCTGAGTCACAAGGACAAGCCTCCACTGCAAGCCTGGAACGTGTACGTCAGGATATGCTGACTGCTTACCCACAGCCATCTTCAGTTCAAAATCTCACCAAAATGGCAGCTTATAGATATATAAAGGAAGATGCTCAGATGCTCATTAGATGCAAGACCTGTTAAAAGCAAGAGGAGGTAAGACAGTCTTCAGTATTTAAAGGCCTTTTGCTGGGACAAAGGGAGATGAGCTTGGAGGTTGTAAAAACCCTTTTGTCAGGAAGACTAATGAAGCACAGGAATCAATGGTGGGCAGGGATGGGAAGTGCGCAGTGCTAGAAGAGCAAGAACATTGTCCACATCTCCGTCAAGGCTGACTTGGGTGGATCTGCTCATGCCTCATGACAAATCATGGAAGAACTGACCACAGGAAACCCCTTCTGTCTTTGTAAATCTTATTATCAAATTCTAGCTTAGATTTCTCTGAGGCTTGGAGTACTTTCAGTCTTCTGAAATTCATATCCACGCTGTGCTGCTGTGTAACAGCTGGGAGCTCTTCTTTCTGTCTTTCCCCATGAAGAGCTGATAGGCGCAAAGGATGTATGAAGAAGCTCAGCTAGGCCCACTTTCCTCCTCAAAGCTACGGATGTTATTTTAATTTTTTGTTGACTGAGGCTCTGGAGTATGGAATTTCTGCATTTCCATTGTTCTTATTCCTGCAGAGGAAACCATCCCAAAGCCACTATTCAGGGTAAACATGGCATGGTACATGTGGTAGCAGACCAATCACAAAGGTATAACAGAGCTAAAACGCTCCATATTTTTTTGCTTTTCCAGCCTAAGAAGACAACAATCTACATCTGGAAAATTCTAAAATGGCTTCTTTTCATTTAAAAATGGTGGGTGCTTGTTGCAGATGCAATATTTTAGTTTAGCTTGTCCACTATCAGCAAGATTTCTGTCGACCTGCTCTCTCTCAGCCTCAAGGATGTTAGCGTTTCCCAGTATTTGTAGTTACAATTTTTGGCAGTCAGAGTTACCTGGCTTTGGATCACCCTCAAAATCTCCCTTGGTGAAAATGAGAAAAAATATGAAGTCTCCAAACAACAATTGTTTTGCACATCTCATTTTCCTGAAATCTGGCAGTGGGTAGACAATACTCCCCCTGTATCTCCCTCAAAGTTGTTAAGAATAGACTCTTTTATTTATTTATTTATTTATTACTGTGGAAAGAAATATCATAGTTCAGAGAATGTCATTTCTTGGATGTTGAGTTTGTTCCAAAGAACAATTTAACCTGAGTTTCTTGGCTTATATACACATTATTCATATCCTTCTGTTCCATGTCGAACTCTACTGGGAGGTATCTCTGCCAATATCGATTGCACCCTCGCAATTTTCTACTTTGGGAATTAATGAAAATGACTTTTATAATATAACTAAGCACATTGCTCTTGTCCCACAAAACAAGAGAGACACCTACAAGCAGGTGGGATTCCCTGTTTACTGTAGCATTTATTAACTGGCACATTTCCTAGACTGTCTATATTTAATTCACGCTGTTCTGCTTCAATTCATTGGCATTATTATGCCATCATAAAACAGAGAAGACCATAAAGCGTCAATCAACTTAGAGAAATATAGGATTTCATTTTCTGTAAGCAGTCACTCTTGTATGTACATCTCTGCGCGCACTGAATATTGTGAAAGCAACCAAATACATGTAGAGTTGGTAAAGCAAGGTCTCTCGAGGTATAACAGTTAACATGGTCATATGTATTACACTGGTCTGCAAACACTCAGAATTGCCACTCAGGGATAGTACCCCAGAAGCGTCAATGACACACAAAGAAGAGGAAACACCTTTGGGATTACTAGAAAATAGCAGTCTCCTGTAAATGCCAAATTTCTTTTCTTTGTAGGAGGCACACAGCAAGACTCTGAATATATTATCCTTTTTAGTCTGTTGTGCAAAACAACCTGTTGGATTTTTTTTTGTTTGTTTGTTTTGATAGACCATTGAAGGAACACAGTGAACTGGGAGTAGGAACCTTGCTGCTTGCTTTGGCAATGGGCATAGTTAGAGAGAAGCAGCAGAATCAGAGCATAAGAAACAGGGGTTTCTTGGGACATGCTGTTACCTGTTGAGTGACTCACTCTTGAATTTGGTCTTTGGTTGTCAAAGAAAAAAGACTGTTAGACTTGAAAATACCATGACCTTTCTTCCTCACCTTAAAAGATGCTACAGTATGTGTGAACTTAAAGAAGGTAGTTTTGCACTTTATTTGTACACATTGGGACCAATCTAGATCACGAATGGCTCCACAGTTCATTTTATGAGAGCTTGGCATAGGGAGATGCATATAAGCTCAAGTTCTGGCATGTGATGGCCCACTCTTTCCCTGCTAGGACATTTTCTGTCATGGCTTGCACCTCTGCCAACCTGAGTTCTCCCAGAAACTGCCTCAATATAGTCTGGGGAAAAGCACAGGCTAGGGACACGGTTCCCTTCTTTCAGGAGGCACAGCGTTTGGGAATATGAGGTGAGCTGTGCAAATCGTCCTTCAAGACGGAGAACAGATCCTGTTTCAGAAATAAATATAGCCTTGTGCTCAGAACTGCAGACAGTCTGCTGCCCTCCACATGTTCAGCCTCTGCATGTACAAAACTGAAGCAGGTCCTTTGGTTATTTGACATGGACTGGATGTGGCCTGTATGCTACCAGGTTGAGAAACCTGGTCTTCAACCATTTTCACTGGCCTGATGCAGGGATATCATCACTGTCAAAGAACAGCACAGTACACTGGTTTAAAAGAAGTTACCCTTAAAGGAGTGCAGCAGGTCATGTGTTAACTAAGTTTGTTATTACCCCAACCTAAAATCATACATTCTATTTCAGTTACCATAACACTGAGAGAAGCTATGCCTTTTTTTGTTCATTTCTTTGGGGTTTTTGAAGAGGGGGTGCTAAGAAGGATTCAGTGGAGGCTTCCCCAAGCCAGCAGCCAAGGGCAGATTCTCAGTGTGATGTGTAACTACTTATCTCTGTGCTGTTACATTGAATTATACTAGTGGAAGAATTGGCCTTGAAATCCCATGTTCAACCAGATGCTATATTTTTAAGATTTCCATTTGTAGATGAAAAATGTATGAAAATTGATTTGGGGCAAACAGGGAGCTCAATACGCAAGAATCAGCATAGAGGGAATTAATGGAGATGGGCTTGAGCTCTCCTGAGTCCCAAATTTCAATAACCAAAAAGAAAGAGGAAGAGGAGGAGGAAGGAAGAAGGGACAAAGGAGGGAAGAGGGAGCATGGGAGGAAGGAAAAGAAGGAAGAAAGGGAGGAAGAGAGGGAGAGAGGGAAAGAGAAAGAGAGAAAGAGAGAAAGAGTAAAGCTTTATGAACTAAATGAAAGGCTGTCTCTATAATACTGCAGGAATGAAAGCAATTATTCTGGTGAATCATTATTTTTGCATTAGACCAAAGGGCAGTTTTTTCCTGCTGGAGTCTCACAGGGCAGGAGAATGTAACAGATGAGTCTCTACCAGAATACAAAAGAAATCAAAAAAAAAAAAAAAAAAAAAAAAGACAAAGCAAAGCTCAGAAAATCTACCAAATAAAAGTCAACACAAATGTAGCAAGCTATAGAAATGATTGAGAATCTATGGAAATATTTATATAAATATATACACAGACACATGCAAAACATGCACCCTTTTTCTGTGATCTCTGCACAGTTTAGTACGTATATCAACACTAATATTGCAGGCTTTTCCAGTTAGCACTTAGTCTTCCCTTCTCTGCCATAATGAGAATTACCTTCAAGCTACTAAAGCTTGGTTCCTATCCTGCCACTTTTTTAGAAAGCCTGTACACCTCCCACGGGTTTCAGCCTCTTGTCTCACAGCCATAAGGAACAGCCTTGGCACAGTTGGCTTGAGTGGTAATAGGCAGATGTCACTCATCCTGATCACATCTCTGAGGGGGACTTCTCCAGCTGAACACGGAGAGGGAATCTGCTGACCAACCCTAGGATATGGCAGAAGGGGTGACAAGAAGGCTGTGAGGGACTTGGAGAGGACATTCAGTGTAGCAGTGATGGGACCCAGAGTCAGACCAGGTTTTGAAGTGAATCTGTCTGAAACTCGGCTTTAACGTGAGCCCAACAAAAGCATTAAAATGTCTTTGCATCCCTAAAGGTGTACTTTCTTTGAATACTAGAGAAATGTGTTGTTTGAAGAGAGAGCTTTGGATCTGCTGGGGAAAAGAGAACAAAATTTAAGATTTGGAAACAAATATGTCTGTTGTATGTTGTCCTAGAAAACAAGTCCCTCTTTCCTGTACTCAGCCCAATACCTTCCTGTATCTTCTGGGTTTCAACAAAGCTGCACCTTAGGGTCACTGGGAAAAAGTCTCTTTTCTTGCATGTTATGTGAGGCTTGGTTGCATATCTTCTTCTTGGAGTTTCCCATTTTCTGCTCATATTTGACTTTCCCATCCGGCTGAGTCTCTCCTGTTTTCTCCCTGTTTTCAGTGTGCAAATGGAACCAAAAGGATCCACTAGACACAGTGTTAGCAGAGGATAAGGCAAACAAACTGGTTTTCTTCCAGCTTCTCTGTCCCAAACTTTCAAGGAAGCATGAGCACTGTGAATAAAGGAACAAAATAATTGTACTTTCACACTGGGGACTCGTTACCTTCTTTAATACAACAAACATCTAGCTTTTCAGAAAGGAAGTTTTTCACAGTGTTTCTGCAGGGTCTTTCATTTCTTTTCATTTCAAACTGAGCCTTAGTTTTGACTATCCATGTATTGTTTTTATGTCCCCATGTTTTTGGCTTACTCACCTGCATGCAGCCTGGTGTATCACTTTTTCTGCCCATTGGTGGGGTTTCTTACAACCGTTTCCCAAATACCATTTGATGTTTTTACAGAACAGAAAGTGGTCAACACTTCACAGGTTGGGAAACACTGATCTACCAATGATCTGGACCTACAAAGTACCCACTATTAAATTTGTAAAACTGTAT
Source organism: Dromaius novaehollandiae (assembly GCF_036370855.1). Lineage (NCBI taxonomy): Eukaryota > Metazoa > Chordata > Aves > Casuariiformes > Dromaiidae > Dromaius > Dromaius novaehollandiae. The sequence continues at coordinate 167,447,980 of NC_088099.1, read as the reverse complement.
ATTTCCCTAAACATGCAATTATGTCTTTACTATGATTTCAAAAATAAATTAGATACTTGTCTTTCATCTTAGGAACATTTCTATCAGAGAAAATATGGCCATTAGTCCTCTATTGAATGGGACTGAGAATAGTGGTCAGAGCTTTTCTCTCCCATCCTTTGTCTGGCAGAGTACAAAAGAGGATCTATCTTTGTTTGAAGAGATATATGGTTTTACTTACCTCTTTGCAAGTTAGCAGAGAAAAAAAATAGCGGGCCCATGAGCTTACTCCCCTATGGACTTGTGTCTTGTTGATTTTGAGGCTTGCGGGAATGCAGCCTTTGACGACTTTCGAGATCTCTGCTCATTTGCCAAATGGGTTTTAAGTCAGACAATGAGTTCAAAAGTTACAGGGAGGATACACGGGCAGGTTTACACACAGATGATCGTGTCAACCCCTAGGAAATCCACCTTGAAACCTATTTAGTAAACACCTCTGGACAGATCAGACCCTCAACAACAGTCTTGAAGAACATCTTTGGAGCAGGTCGTGAGCATAGGTGACCTCCTGCTCTGCCTGCTGGCCTTCCGTGTGCATTTGGCTAAGGTGCGGCTGGACAATCATCTTTGCTGGTGTGTCCAAGAGTGTATTAGCACAAAAGGGAAGTTCATCTCCAGATCGAAATACCTACAATCTGATGCCCTCATGTGCACTCCACTACAGTTACTGGAGATCTTGTACACTCAGCAATGCCTAGAGAGTGATTCAGCTGGCCAGCTAGTAACTACTAGTTTTATTTGGGGCTTTCCAAGCTCCCTCTACAATGAGTGTAAAAGGGGCATCTCCAGCAGGTGATTCAACCCTTCTTAAATAGCTTTTAATCTATCCTAATTATTTTAATTTTGCAGGTATGACATTTTATTTACAAAGACATCCAGACTTGGAGCACGATCCCACTCTAGTAAGTAGTGAATAAACAGTTTATCCCTGCACTAAGCAGTCCACAAACAATGTTAAGAGGCACAGACAGGCAGACAGCCATGTTAGCATGAAAGATAGTGAGATCAGCATGCCATCGATTTCCCCTTCTGGTAGGGTTTTCTGTGGGCATTGGCCATGATGACTGTTAAATCCCTTCACTGAAATTAGGAGAGTACCAGATCTTCAGAATGAAGATGCAATCATTCTTGTGAATGGTAGCTGTGGGGCATAATTTCAACTTTCAGATTCTGATAGGAGTCTGAAATATGTTAATGATAAAGAAAAGAGTTTAAGAGCATTTCCTAAAGCCATTTTTGACTTTTTGATTATAACTTCAGAAATGCTGGTTGCCCATATTGGCATTCACCTGGTCAAAGCTTTAGTGAGATCTTGGCCTCAGACATCCTATGGCAGTGAGTTCCATAGTCTAGTCACTGAGAACATGAAAAAACATTTATTATTTATAACGTTCTAACACACAGGTGATCTCCAAGATCATCTATTTCAGCCCTTGGTATCCACTTTGCACTTGAATCTTTTAATGACTTTGACTGTCCTTGATTTAATTTATCAGAAAGAAAAAAGACTTGAAGGGCTACAATAATCTCCTAAAATGCAAAATGTTTCTGCACAGAGAAAGGTAATAGCTATCTATCATGGATAGAGACTTTGTTTTGTTGATTATGTGCTTACAGAAACCTTTCTTCTTGCATTTCACATCCCTCACCATTTTCAAGGTGGGCTTTGACTTTCCTAAACCCATTCCTGCATGCTCAGACAGTGTGCCTATATTGCTCCTCTAGACTTTTACTTTCATTGCATTGATCAGTTCTTTAGCACTGATCTCTTCTGCAGGAGAGCTGCAATCAAAGGGAAGACCACTCCAGGACCAGAGCTCGGGTTTGATGGCCTAGCTCCCAAGCTTTGTTGCAGCTACACCAGCTTACATGGCATATGGAGTCTTCCTCCATGTGAAAACACGGAAATGTGTTGTTCAGATAAAGGCAGAAAACCTCACTGCATTGAGCTAGGAGGCAGACTCATTTCTAACGTATCCCAGCAGGAGGCCACAGAGTTAAAGAAAAGAGAAAAGATGCTGGAATTGATTTTTCTCCGTGGCATGAAATTACCGAAGTGACTTGTTCTGGGCAAATATCTATGTAAATGACCTGCTGGATTTTATGGCATCTCATACATAGCAAGAAAAAAAGTTCTTCTACAACCATGCACCCCAAAGGTGGGGGTCTTGAGATAGAGGGTGGGCAGGAGAGTGGAGAGAAAGGATGTTTCCCTTGGTTTTCACTCCAAATATCTGGTTACATAGAAGCTTCTGATTCAAAGTTTCTGTGGGGAAATGTTCTTACCTTAGGGCTTAATCATGCTTTATTATTGTCCCGAGTTTTTACATGCCAAAAAGCATCACCACCATAATTTAGCATTCCACCTCATCATCTCTTCCTTCACCTTCTTCCATATTGCAAAATCTTCCAGCACACAACTCCTCATGATAAAACTCAGAAACAGCAAAGGATGCTGCATTGCAGAGGCCAAAGCCTGTCATGCAGACTGTGAGGGTCCTGGGGCTTATGGGAGCCCTATCATGGCCTCCATGGCATCGGGCTGGTGTTAGAGAGGGCAGGTACATCCCAAAGAAGTGTTTAGAGTATTTCAGCACCTAACTCAAAACACACTGCAATATCTAAAAGATGCTCCTGCAGCACTGCTCAGCTCAACTGTGTTACGTAGCTGGCTGAAGAGGGCCCACGGATTTTCCCAGCTCTTAGACTGGGCCTGCAGGCAAGATCCCTCTCCTCCAGCTCTGGGGATGCTCCCCAAGAGCCGTAGCTAGCTGGACAGCTGTTGACAGCAGGTTGTGCTGGTGAAAGCGTGGGCAGCTCTCCTTCAGACATTTTAGAGTGGACCAGAGGTGAGTTCAGCTTGTAACTCCCATCTTGTTGGTGTACCCTGTACAACATATTTGCTCAATATATCCTATCCAGGACATCCAAAGGGGTGATGTGGTCTTATAAACAGGCAACCTGCAAGCTTCCACACTTACAAAATCTGTACACTGGTTATAATGGTAACTGGAGGGTGGGAATTTTGAAGTCCTTTTTCAGAGCCTACTGTGCACCACTAAGCTATGCTTTCATTGCTCTGGGGCAATGAGATTACTTTATTTCTTTCTGTCAGATATATGCACTCTTCACCTCTCTCCAAGCCTTCAATTCAACGGATCCAAAAAAAAAAAAATAAGATCATTATCCATCCAGGTATGACAACTTCTATTTATCATCTTTTTGCCATTGGGGAAATGTCAGTCAGTGGGCCTCAGCGAAGGGATAAATAGAAAGTCTTCACTATGGAGAAAGATGGCTATCAGGATGTTTTCTAGAAATGATAATCTGAGATGTTGTATTGCCTAAATTAGAGTTTACTTGCATCAAAAGGTACCAGTGGAATCAGAGAAAAAACAGTTGTCAAATAACATCAGGCAGGGAAAAGGAGAGAATTGCACTTAACAGGAGCTTGTTCAAATATCTTCTTTCCTACTGGAGAAAGCAGAACAGCACAGGTCTCATGGAGATAGTCTGTAGGTCTTGTGGGAAGTTGTATCTAGCCTATGAGTTATCTCATAAAGGATGTATCGGGGATGTATGCAGGATAAAGAAAAGGGCATGACACTTTAGTAAATGCTTTTTCTAAGGGAAACCTTTGAGTGTCAGTCTCTGGTAACTGTCACATGCCCAGCTGCAGCGTGACTCCACACACCTTTGGCAATCAGTGACAGGATCACTTACTGGAGGACCAAATGTGCCTTGTTCACAGAGATATTGAACAAGAGAGATGTTAATTTGCTCAGCCAGGGTTACGCTAACTATGAAGTCTCCAGCTTCCCTTCACTTTGGAGGCAGCTCCATACAAGGTCCTATTCCAACAGGAAAGGCATCTTGATTAGGTGCTAGATATCTCAGTTCTAGGAATGCTTCACTGATTATAAAGTTTTTTCCACACTAAATGGATTTTCTTGGCTCTACAAAGTTCTCCTTGTCTGGCAAGTCTGAGAATATATCCCAGGCATGGTGGAAAACACAACTTAGAACAGAAGAGTTGGAAAAAGTACCCAGGTTGGGATTCAGTTTCCACCTTACATACACACTTTCTGTGTAAGTTAAGCACATCTCTTACAGCCAGGTACTGAAAGCCATTAAGGCATCTTTCTATTGAGACCTAGGTATGAAGGGGAACCAAGGTGCCTGAGGCAATTCTCAGAGCTACAGCCGAACCTTTAGCTTGTCCTGAAGGCACCCGATGTCTTCAGGCATCTTGTGTTTTGGACTTGCAAGTCCCTGAAATCCTGCTTCTGTGCATACAGGAAAGTCTCTGTTTTGGTGGGGCTAAAGCTGTCTCGCTTAAGCCATTCCCATTCTAGGAATTTTAAATTAAGCATTCTTCTACTTCTGCTAGCTAGCAAGGCTTAGTCTTGTGGGGCTTCTCAGAGTTCACCTGCTAGATGAGACTTTAGTCTTTCTGAGAATCAATTACCCATCTCCATGAGGGGGCAAAAGGGTCTTTCATTTTCTTTTCACATTTAGACAGGTTGTAAATTCTTTGCCTCCCATAATGCCTTTTTGCACTGACTATAATTATAGGACTTCTATCAAGGACAGTTAAGAGCTCTGCCTTGGAAAAGTCCCTGAGCCTCAGATTGCTGGATACAGGCAATATTTTACTTGACTCATAATTTTGTCCAGTTCTGGACTTAGAAAAATATGACAACTCTTATAACCTAATACTACCTAGACATTGGATGACATGTTTAAGAGGCATGTGAACAACAGCAGTGACAACAATATGAGGTATATGTGTATACACTCACACAGATGCATATGTACACTTCACGCTTCACTCTGAGATAATTCACAGTGGTCAGTGAAAGAAAACTCAGTTTCTCATATTCTCTTTTATTCTGATGACTTATTCCTTTTCATCTCTATTTATCAAGGCTTGAATGGGGTACCAGCATTAATAGATGCTAATTAGCAATATAAACCATCCACCATGCAAACCAATAGCAGAACAGTACTGAAAAAGCCCTGTCATAATAACAGTTGAGTTCAAAGATTGAAAGAGGGAAAAATGCCTTTGAATTCTTAATACTTGAGTGCAATTAAGAAAGAAAGGAGAAATGATTATTTTCTTCCTGTGAATTATAAGCAATTAAACAGGGCGTATAATAAACCTTGGGACTAAAATCACTTTGGCTTCTTGTGTCACCTCCTCTGTTCCACACTGTGTTTCAGGGGGCTGCGTTAGCTGAAACACAGTTGGCTGTGTTCATTGCAAGCTCTTGTTTGATTATGTACTTGAGTAGGAAAGCACAGCTCTGACTAGCACAAATTTACTATAAGGAGAACTAGAAATGGGAGATACATTCTGGATTCAGTTCATGACCATCATTTTAGTGGGTGCAGGTGTTTTGCTTTTGCTAGGAGGATTGGTATGTGGTAATTGGGCAAGAGCAGTAATTAGTCAGTATGTGTGGGAAGTGATTTGTCTGGCTACCACCTGGGAGGGCTGAGGGAAAAGGTTTCACAAGGCAGAGATGCTTGAGCAGATCATGGCAGAAAGTCTGTCTCCTGAAGTCTTTTGGTCAAGGGGGAAGGCCTCTTTCAGCAAGATATTTTGGGTCTGATGAAAGCAATGACATTGCTGCAGGAATCAGCTGGTGGGATTATTCGGACTTCAGGAAAAAACACAGAATCCCTCTGACTTCAAGTGTTAAAGCTAATCAGAAAAGGACTAACATTTTCTATGAAGTGTCTATTTAAAAGGTGTTGGAACAGGCACAAGTGTATGTAGCTATTTAATTTTTCCTTGAAACCATCAGAAAGCCTTCCAGAACACCTTGTATCATCTCATGGGGGAAATCTTACATCTCATACCATTGGAGAAGAAATACATCCCTATCCAACATCCCTGGTCCCAGACATGGCAACTATGATAGCAGTTTCCTATAAAGTTCCCTATAAATGGCACCAGTTCCCCATAAAAAGCAAAGCAAAAGACAGTAAGGCACTGAATATAAAGTTTTGGGAGGATAGCTTTCTCTTGCAGTGAAGGTTGCTTTGGGGAGCTCAACCAGTTTCCCTCTCTGCCATAAACTCTGTCAGGTTTGGCCTTCAGGAGTCTGTTTCTGAGACTTCCTTAAAAATTCCTAATGAGAATCCCTGAATAGACTCTAGCTCTAGAGGAGGTCTTGGAGTCTTCTTTCCTTTCCAGGAACCCAGATATGAAGGTGGGCTCCAGCCACAAGTCTTTTATCATGTAATCTTTTTTATTAAAAAGAAGACTGCAGAGGGTGTTGCTTTTAAAGTCAGCCACTTCCCCGTGAGAGAAAGCCAGGAACAATTTTTTTTTTATCATTTCTATTTAAAAAAAATGATGACAAATTATGACCAGAAATTCTGCAAAAATAGATATTTCTGGAAAAGGCCAGAGTTCTTTACAAAAAGATAGAGTGTTTAAAAAGACCATTATATAATATGAATGTCTACAGCTGAATACATTAAACTGTTAAGCATTTCAGACTATACTTTCTTTCACTTCCCACTGCTCCTAATAATACTTTTTGTTCCATTCTAAGCCAATCTTTGCCATTCTTTGTTGTTTTTACATTCTGCAAATGCTTGTAGACAGTTCTGGTCCCCTTAGTCATATATTAGACAAATTATGTCTGTTGTTTCCTTTTAATCTTTTCTCCCTCCTGACTTATTAAATATTTCTAGTTGTTCTACATCACATCCTCTGCAGTTTACCAATGCTTCCCTGGTATTCTGATGTGCAGAATGAGCATGATTCCCCCATGGGAGTCAGATGGCAGGGGTACGTGCAATCTTCTTTGTTTAGGAGTGGTCTTGGGAGAAGCATCTCCTTGGTGATTGCATTGGCACACTTAGTTCTGAAGAAGGTGTTGCAAGTACCAAGACTGCTTCTTGTTTTCACCCCTCTAACTGGAAATGAGGCTTTGGGCGTAGGTGATTCATGGCAAAGGGCTAGTGTTTGGGACCAGATGTCTGCAAAGGGTGGATCACCTGATTGCTCTGGTCCCTTGGTTTGAAAGCAGGTGGATGTAATGTGTCTAGATGTGTCATCAGATAAGAAAATGGGGACAAAAACAGTATTCCTGGCATAGCCTGACTATAACATATGTATTTTTTCTCTGTATTAGCAGTTCGACTTGAGCTCCTGCAAGAAACTAACAGTCTGTCCTTGCACCAAATAATATCTTTGGTTCAAACAAAGATTTGTTTTGATATCAAAACTCAAAACTCAGCAGAGAACATTGTCCTAATATCAGATCTAGACTGCTTTTTTTCCCTTCTCCTCAGCAGAAAAGGTCCTTCAGTAATGCTAGCTAATAAGGTGCATATTTGAGACTGCACAAGGCACTGCTGCATTGCATTTCTTAAAAATGTAAAGCAAAGATATTGAGTGATATAGGGGAGATTCATCTGATCCAGTTTTCTTGGCTAATTTACATTAATCGCATAGGCTCCCTCTCTCTGCAGTGAGTGGAGAAAGACTAGCAAATCAGCCTGTCCTCAATTAGAAGTTTACAAGAGGAAGAAGCAATCTCATGCTGAGTGTGCTCCTCCATCTCTAGTATATGAAGAGGAATCTAGTTAGATGCCTACATTTTAAGTGGTTTAAGTCAAGTGCAAGGAGTTCCCACACTTCCTGCCATGCAGTGAATAGCTGGATAGGAAAATGCATCCTGAAAGGTTTGCAATAAGTAAATCAGAGTGGAAAAATTCAACTCAGCTGAGTTTTTCCAGTCTTAATACCAAAGCATACGCCCTTGTTAGGACTGATGGTTTAGCAGTTCATACTTTTCAAAGCAAACTAGTTTTCCTCCTCCGTCTATGAAGCTATGAGCACCTTTGTTTGCCAGATTCACCTCTCTGACTTTGGGGTGGGGGGGAAGGGGGTGTCTCCTCAGAGCTGAAGAACTTACTACTGATTGTTAAAATGAAAGGTAAAAGAAATCCAGGACCTGGGATTTGATTGCAAGAGTAGTAAGCTATGATCAAAAAGGAGTCTGTGACTGTGAGAACTGTTAAAAAGTGGTCACTTTTCAGCTAGTTATCACCTTTCACCTGAGACACCGTAGCTAACATTGCTCTGATCGTATCTGGACAAACTGAACAGATTCAGTCACTCACCTGGTAGAAAATCATTCAGTTGTTCTGATGAGCCAGTTTTCTTCTGCTAAATCAGATCTCCAAGGGGCCAGGAGAGCACCATAGCCAGCTCAAAGCATGCTGTAAGAGCAATGGGAGGAAGCAGGGGGATGTGGAAGGTTGCAGATGTTTTATTTTGGAGGCCAAGAGCTGATAAATTGTCTCCAGCCATCTCATATAGCTGGACAAAAAGGAAATGGGAGACAGTGGCTGCTGATAATTATAGGAACCATATATATTGGTTATATGAACCAGGTGGTAAAGTCAGTGCCAAAAGTCTTGCTCAGCAGGCATAAAGATCAGTTCTCTGCTCACCTACTCGTTAGTGGGTGACACAATAGATTAACATTTAGATTATCATGAGATTAACCAATGCAGTGCCACAAAATGACAGCATGAAGTTGTCCTTCTGCTCTTTGTCTCCACACCTGCCTTCAAGCTAATAAAAGGCAGCATGAAGCAGCATGATACATGAAGAGAAAAAAACACTAGAGCCAGAGAAGACAAGAGAGAGGAACATTTCTAGCATTTCCCACTCCCTCTACCGCTTTCTTTTTTTATATATATAAAATACTGGATTTTGCCCAACACATTTTGGATGAATCAGCACTGACATATGCAGGAGCTGATGTCTGTGTGAAGCGAAGTGATTTTCCTTTCGTCTAAAGCTCGGGGCAGGAATAAGCAGCTTCCCAGCAATCCTCTGAGGAAGGCAGCAGGGGAACAGCAGGGCTTAGCAGGGACCAGAAAGGGGCTGAGAAGATTCGGTCTCAAGGGAAGTGAGAAGAGATTTTATTCCCAAGAAAAGTGAAATTGAGGTAAGTGATGAATCTCTAAGAATAACAAGGCTGTCCTACCTAACACAGTATATGTGAGACAGAAAGACACACAAAAAAGTATTCCCCTTTACTTACTGTGTTTCACTGAGGTTCAGAGGTAACAGGCTATCGCATGGTTCTAGGCATCTGTCAGGGTGTTCACAGGCTGGTGCGAGGAAGGGTTAAACCAAGCTAATATTTAGAGAAGAAAACCCGTGATGCTCTTTATATATACTGCATTATAGATGGTATATAATTATACCATTACATATATACCATTACAGAGGAACAATTCACCATGCTTAATATCTTTATCCCGCTAAAGAATTTCCCTCATCCCTCCAAAATGGGAAGGAAATAAATTTAGGGTGTCCATCACCATCCGCTGCCTCTTACCACACTCCTGGCTGTTGAAAAAGCATTACAGGGCTGTGCTTCATGTGACCCTGTCCTCTGGCCCATGGGCTGTATTGAGAGGCAGGGAAGACTCGCTCAAGCTTGGCACTGCAAGCCTCACACTTTTGATGGATGCAAAGCACTGTTTCATTGCTATCCATCCTGGAGACATGACCTTAATGATGTGACCTGTTGTCAGGGGGGGCAACAATGCTGGAGAAGGGAATCAAACACCAGGAAAGTTAGCCCCAGGTTTCCAGTGTTCCGCCAAACCAACGTTCCTCCTGCCTTTTATTAGCTTTATTAGCTACTCCGAGTCCCTAAAGGTTGACTTGAAAGGTGTGCTGGTCAATGCCTGCTTCTCACCCTCTCTGAGGGCTGGCAGCATCTGGATGTAGGTGGGTACTGGTGACTAATAAAGGTGTTTTTCAGAGCTCCAGCTGGTGAGGAATGTGCTGTATGAGGCTCTGAGAAGCAGACACAATGCCAAGGAGTTTCCATTGGGTAACTAGTCTGCATTTAGATTGCTTTGTATGACAATAAACAGCCGGCACAAAACAACCTGCCAACTCCTCATCAATGCTGTGTCCTTTTAAGGCTTTACTTTTTTTACAGCTTCACATGCTCCCAAGCGGGATCGTGTAGCAGCTTTTCAAATCATGAAGACATCTGCCATTTCTCTCTCACCTTGCCCGCCTTTGGGTTGGCACAGCTCCACAGCTCAGGTTTTCTGTTTCTGGATCTCCCTCGCTCAATCACGAGCACAAATACCACTTTGCCTCATCTTTGCTGGAGGAAGGAGAGGGGGCAGGAACATCTCTGAAGCCCACCCTGGCATATGAGTCATGAGCTCAGAAGACCTTGATAGGACAGGGAGGATAGGGTGTAAGGACAAATGGGATGAGGTCAGCCACCACAAACCAAAAGCAAGGGCAGAACCACAGTACTAGCGTAGGCACCACAGAGGTGAGCTTCTTCAAATAAGGGCAATCGTTCAGAGGGACATCTCCAGGACCCTACGCACCAGACTAGCTGGTCCCCATGCTAGAAGACGTGCTAGTCACACATCCTGTGCCCAGAAAATGGCACTGAGGAGTGGGATAGAGGCAACATCACTCTTGTTCCCTTTGAGATCCACCTGGCTGTGGAGGACAGGAGGCAGCAGCTGCCTGGGACTCCCATTCAGTGCCTGAGAACTGCAAGTCTGAGGGTCCCAGACTATTGCCATTTGTCAGCTGGTAGGGTCAAAGCTAAAACTTGCTGTTTCAGGTGTAAGGTCTGTTGAACAGCACATTTGTAGGAACCCCAAATGTTGCACTGACATAATGCCACACACCTCTGGATGTGCTGGTCTCAAAGCGATCTTACTGGTCAATAATGCCATATTTCTACCTGTAGAAACCTCCTCAACCAAGCTGTCCAGCTGCAAGCAGAAAATCAGGGATGAATCAGCTGTAAGGAAAAACATGCTGCTCCTTTGAGGAAACCGGTTCAGAGGTGACAGGCCAAAGTAATGTACTTGAGCATGTTCTCCTTCCTGCAGCCCTTAGAGATGTATTCAGCCACATGCAACCGATGCTCCCACTCAGAGGCTGAGGTATATGACTCTCCAAATTAGTTATTGCTTATTCAGAGAAAGTCTTTTTGTCATAAGATTCCCTTGTTCTTCATGCTTTTGTGGGGGGGGGTGGGGGGTGGGGGGAGAGGCAGAGGCTTTATTTATTTAATTTTGTAATTTATGGAGGACTTTGAGCTTTAATAAGGAGGTGTGATTAAATCAGAGATGCTGGCTTACAGGTCTCCAGAGCCTTATCTGCAGGGAAGGAGAAGGGAGAGAGTGCTTGGACACCAACCGCAATGCTGGGTGGGTGTTTAAATCACTGGTCTGCGCATGCCAAAATGCAGAGAAGTTTCCCTTTGCAACACGGAGCTTTTGCACCGCATGGCTCCACCTGAGCCAGAAGTGTCCGGCCGGGGTTCCTGTCTGCATGCCTGCTTGTGCACGCCTGCTTATGGTGCTGGGATGCCCCTGCCAGAAGCCCATTACCCAGAAGCGAGGAGCGGGGGACAGGACCAGTCCTGGCTTGTCTGTCTATATGCACTGCTGCCCTCTCCTGGCTGCAGTACGGATAAGACGGTGAAATCGGCTCAGGGTGGAGGATGGTGGTAGAGAGCTGTGCAGGGATGCAGCACCGATTGGAAGTATTACCTCCTGCTGCTTGTTTCTGAAGGAACAGGCTTCTCTGAAACACCTGCAGTTGCTCAGCCAAAATCGTGACAGCCACGAGTTCCTGCCGACCCTCTCTGGCTTCCCAGTGGTTCAGTGCTCGGCAGGATCCTGGGGCTCCGGTCCGCAGAGGTGGGAGGATCTCCCAGTCCCCTAGAGCTAGGGCTTTTATCTCATGAAGGTGGTACCTTTGCTTTGAGCATAGGATGGCTTTTGCACAGCTGTCAAGCAGTGGAGCTTTGTAATGACATTACAAGTGTGGAAGAAGGGATATAAGAATTGCTTCTTCCAGGAACTGCTCTCTGCCCGAGGACGTGTCTCCTCTCCTCTGGGCCTCTCTTCCTCTTTTGCTAAACTTCTATGAGTGTAGGCCTAGATCTGCAAAAACAAATAAAATGAGCTAGAGTTTGTTCTCTGTCCCTGAAGCCAAGTGCCGTAATGCAGCTTCAGCCCATACAGCCAAACTCTCACCCTCCTTTTCACCCCTAAACCAGAGGGTCTCATCTTTAGCACCTCCTGGGACTAGTATCTGGCCTCCACTAATGCACAAACAAATCTGACTCATCAATAGAGAAAGGCTGGCAAAGGGAAACCATGCCTGGATTCTACTATTTCACAACATCGATGATCAGGAGACAGCACTTGGTACAGTCACTGCTCTTGTTTAACAGTACAGACATAGCCTACACATGTGAGGCAAGGACTGTGTTCACAACCTGAACACTGGAGTCCAAGCTTGGCTGGGACTTTTAACCGTCAACGTGGTAGAAACAGCTATCAAACAAACCAAATGTTTTCAAAACATCATCAAGGATTTGCTTTAAGAATGAAAAGTGAAAATGGAATGTGGGAACATTCTTTTGGTCTGACAAGCTGTTATCCCAGAATATCATACATTTTCTGGTCTGTTAGCTTGGGTTGGACCTCTCCAGGAGAATATGCTTGCTCTCCAGATCACACAGTAGCATCTCTAGAAGATCTTCCCAGCCAAGTGGCCATGCCTGAGCGAGCAAGGTTACCCTGTGCATGATGACGTGGCCGTGCAGCATGAGGAAGGGGACTGAAAGTGTCCTACCATGGTGACAGGCTTTCCCTTGGCAGTCTCTTCCTGACATTGGAGTGGTATGTCTCGATCTTCACTAAGCCAACTTCCACCTTAGCAAAGCTCTTCAGTGTTGAAAGCAATTTGATTAACTCCATCTTGAAAACTCCCCAGATGAAAACCAGAGAGTTGAAATCCTCCTCCTCTCTCTCTCTCTTTTTTTTTTCTCTTTACAAGGGAAGAAATAAACAAAATTAACTTTGGAAACGAGTAGCCAGCTATACTATAGATCATTATATCTTTAGTGAAGCAGCATCCTACACACACTTGAACCTTCCTGACTGAAGGCCAGCCAGAAGAGAAGACATCTCTCTTAAAAAGGAAGAGAGGTAAGAGGAAAAATGATAGCTAATCATATAAAGAATGAAAGAAAAATGAAAGGGCAGATCTGAAAGCCAAGGGAAGCATCCAAAACCTATTAAGAAACACTCAGACACTGGGAACTTCTCTATATGAAGCTGTATAGAGCCTTCATCTGTTGATCTGACTATGAGTCACCTCCATAGCTTCCAAACTTTTCTTTTTTTCTTTCTTTTTTTTTTTTCTCTCTCTCTTAGGCAAGTATGTCTTTTCAGGAAGGTAACAGTTTCTCTACCAAACCCAAGTATCACTTTTGCTTCCAGAACACTTTCATCTTCAAGCAGTTTGCAAACTTGGGGAGTAAATTTCTTCCTGCAGAAGATATGAACACTTGGACAGGATGCATAATTGTCCATGCCTAACAGAGAGTCGGTGAAGGCAAAACCCAGATCTCTAGGTTTGTTCCTTTATCCACTGCCACACAGAAAGTGCTGAGTGTTTCTGTTCCTTGCAGCCTAGCCAACAGTCGTGATTCCTAAGAGCTGAAAATAGGCTGATGCTGGCAGCAGCTGATGCTTTTGCTCACAGTTCCTAACTGAGTGGGCTAGCTACGGAAAGCAGATGGCCACGGAGGAACTCCAGCAATTCCCTTAAAACAGCTAAGTCCCTCAGCCCACTGTTCTGAGAACTCATGATTTCATGACACCTAGTGGGCAAGCCAGGAACAGTGATCTGTGTGGAAAGCAATCCACCTTAGAAGCACACCGAATAACAAACTAGACCTGGATAAAGGCAGGCCTGGGAGTAAAAGGTCACTGCTGTACCAACCCCGACAAAAAGGCTGTTATTGCTCTTATGAAGGAGTTCACAACCTCAGTAGCCCCTCCAGGTGCACAGAGGAGGAGAACAAGGAGAGGGTGAATTGTATGAGAAAGGTTGCAACGGGTTGGCTTGATAGACCCAAGGATGCAATCAAGGCTTTCAGCTTCCAGTCTGAGCTCTCTTGAGCAGTCTGCCTGCCTCCTGATTTGGAGAAAAGCTGAGCTCTCTGACCAGACATTTCATCATCCCCAGGTGCCAGAGAAAGAGGAAAATTTCCTAAAAGAGACTTATTGACCTATTTTGCCAAATCAGAGAAAGAAACAAGGCTTGTTATCTACAGGAAACATGTGACACGAGAGAATTTCACCAAAGTGTGAAATGTTCTAGCATCTAGTCTTAGAGACAGAAAAAAAGGAGCTTGATTCATGTGCCCACTCACAGCCATTTTAGATTCATCTGTCCTATTTTAGATGACTACCTTAGGATCAGGTGTCTCATTTCCTACAAGTGCCAAATTCTCTCCATTTCCTGTAAAAGAAGGCTCTGGTCATTTATTCACGTGAGTATGTTAACATCTGGCTAGATGAAACCCATCTCAAGGGACTAGAGCATCCAGTCCTACCTGCTTAAGGTCTTTGCAGGCTTTATCCTAAGGCCACATTATCTTTCACTGAGCTGTTTACTGTCTCAATAGATGGTAAAGGAAATGCCCAAATGTAGGTATGGATTTGCAGTTCTGCAGTGCTTTGCTCTTCCCCAGTGTTTCATGGTGGAGTGCAAGGCAGAAACCCAACCCTGATGCTGTCAGTTAAGTCTTATTCCTAGTAGAGTAAATCTGCAGAGTTTTGCAGACTTCTGGAGAGCTTCCCTGATTTATAGCAGCCGAAGACCTAATCTGTGGGAAAAGCTGTCAGATTGGTTTGAATGAATTCAAAGCCGTTGCTCAAGCCCACATCTGAGACTCTGTTCCAGGTCCCTTTACATATAGCAGAGACGCTATATGCATTGCATAAGCCAGTCCTTATACACTCTTGGACAGTTGCTAAGCAGGCAGCTGTGTTTCACTCCCCTCCCTAAACAATAGGCCTTCTGTTTCTTCAAATTCCCAGGGTCTGAGTCTGCTGATGAAACACAGGGCTTCCCTAACACATGGCTTAAAACACAGCTCGCTCTCAGTTCTCATTTGCCAGAAATGAGTCCTCATAGCCCAGCTGCCTTCAGCTCCCAAGATCATGCTTACTTCATGGATTTGCAAGGAGTGTCATTAGGTTTACAGTTTAGCTCTTCAGAGCTAGGTGACAGGAAAAGCGAACAAATACACACAACTTTTGCAAAGGGTTCCAAAAAGCTATCTTCACTTAGAAAAAGGAATGTGCAGATGTGGGCAAGAAATAACTGCCTTGATCCCACAGCATCCCACAGGTGCTGGTGGGAAGGGACAGCTGGAGGTCTCCAGTCCAACCTCCCTCTTAGAGCAAGACTATTACTAACATTGGATGTAGCCATGGCTCAGTCTAGCTGGGCCTCTCTCACTTCATTGTGTTAGTTTATCATCAGTTGCATCCTCAAAAAGAAGCTTTACTGCTCAGGCAATTACTTACTCCAGTCTTCAGTCTCCTACAAAGAGTTTGGAGCAAAGAGACTGTCCAATTACTCCCTTTTCTTCATGGCATGCATTTTGCTGTTCTTTAACACTGGACTCATCCAGAGGTACATGGGCACCAATCCAATACCATCTTAGCACAGTTCACGGTAAGAAATAGGAGGCACTGTTTGTACAAGCTCTGTACCTCAGTGCAAAAGAGAATTTGTAGCCGGTTTCCCAGAATTGCTTCTATTCCAGGCTTCCTGAATCGTAGAGTTGTAGAGGGGGGAAAAAACTAGAAATAAACAACAAAAAAACCAATAAACTTTGAGCTTTGAGCCAAGCAGAAATTAGGCAGCTGAGCAGACATAAAGGCTCACTGGTACGGAGGAGAGTGGAGTAGTAATCCAAATTATAGGCATCGTCCCCACTCTGTTCTTTAAATTAAACAGTCTCTTGCTCTTCTTCCCTTTTTGTTTGACTAATTCAGTTACCTTTGGTCTAAGGTCAAGGAAATCTCATCTGCATATTTTAGAGGACATTAATTACAAGTCCTTTCACTTCAAGCCCTGGTACTCCTACATTGACTAGGAGCCTCAATCTGACTGCAGCCCTTGTTCCTCAGAGGGTTGTTAATTATTGAGCCCGTTGAACTATACCTGAAAGTAATGAGTTCAGGGATGAATAGTTCCTCCCTGGGGATACAGCTGGGGGGAGAGGCAAGGTGGTGGAAAGGGGAGGATTCACACAGCAGCAATCCCAGTCTAGAAGAAGGCATGACTGTGACTGGGACAGAGCAAGTGTCCTCATGGATTATGAGGGCCAGCTCCAAATGCCTACTCCTGTCCCAGACTGCCAACCATACAAAACCTGAAGTAATTTGATTCTTGGCTCCAGCCCATGTTTCTTTTCGGTTTCGTATACAACTGTAATGGCAGACGACTGTTGAGATACTAGCATAAAATGACATAGTCATCCCTTTTCTCAACCAGACCTTTCACTGCACTAACAGGTAAAATGCAGGGTGGTGCTGTTTGTCCCATAAATTGATCCAAAGTATATTTTGAGTCTTCATAGTGAAGTGTTCTCAGTTACTGCTTCCACCGTGCTGGTGGTCTTGTGCGCTGTTTCAGATGAGATGTCTCATATATCAGTGCTGGTGACCATTTGATAGCTGACCTATTTTATCATCTTATCTCAGCAGTGACCTGTTGTATCATGCTATACCTGCCCAAAACTTCTGAAGAATTTGCTCAATGAGTAACAAATCAAGGATCTTTTGGCAACTGTCCTGCTTTTTTCCTGTAGAGCACATCACCCTCCTTAGGTTTATGTTTCCTGGGTGATGGTTCCACTGTGTGGTGAGGAATGGTCTTCAGAGCATGTTTAAATGTGTTCATACAGTGTCTGTTTTCCACCCACATAGCTGGGTGTTCATCCTACTGTTGCTCAGCCTCAGGTGTTATATCTATGCAATTAAAAATTCTCAGGTCCATTCTCTGACACAAAGGACTACTGGCACAGAGTGGCCTAATGTTAACCCCTGCTCCTTATCCTGCAAAACAAGTTGATCGTGTCCAAATTTCATTTACCCAAACAATATCTGGAATTTTCTGAGAGAGTGCTAGCTGGTGGAGGCCAGAACCATGAGATGAACCACTCAAAAAGTATAACAGGGTAGCAGATTGATTTCTAGAGTTTGGGAACATTGCCTGAAATTGCTCTTAGGCAGCAGAGCTTGGGATGAATTAGCCTGCTTGGCTGCACTTGGTTTGTCCAGAACATATGAATGAAAGCTTGGGCTCACTTTGTGGTACTGACAAATATTTAAGCTCTCCCCTCTCTGGAGAGCTCTGGAGAGATCAAATTACTGCATGATCCAGTCCATGCTGGTGGAGAGTAAATGAGTCTGGACTTAAGTCTTGAACTGGACCCAGCCTGATCTGACATTTGGATTGAGAATAGACTTTGCATCCTAGGAGGGAAGGCATTACAGTTCCTTAGGAAATAGTCCTTGTCTGAAAAGCTTACTTTCAGAGTCTTGCTCAGTGCCATTCAGAAGATATACCCATAAAGATGGAAGGTATCTTAAGATGTCATCGGGTCAACTCTCTTTCCCCAGGCAAGACAGGTTCTACTCTTCCTTGTGCTTCACTCTCCTCACTGTTCAAAAGATTTTCTTCAAGACCTAACCTGTATCTGCCTGGCTGCAATTTTTAGCCTATGACTTCTTTTCCTATCCTTGGAGAATATGAAGTTCTTTGCCTCCTTGCAACAGCCATTTGTAGTCTTGAACTCTGATCATGTTTAGTGTAAATTTAATCTAGCATAGGTTTCTTATTCTCTTTAGCACTTACGCTTACGCAGGATAACAACCTGCCATTACCACTGTCTCCATCACAGCTGTATTTTTTGGCCCTGGTGGTGCAGAGCTGGGCTTCTTGTGTCAAAGATTTTTGTGCAGTCTCCTCCAGAAGATGGCAGGAGGCAGGAATTGCTATGCAGTGTATCTGTCCTTTGGCACTGACAGTTGGCTGCAGATGTTATTTACTGAGATTGGTTATGGCAGTGTGGGGAAGGCTGAGGGGTGTTTGAATGGCTGTCTGTGGATAGCAGTTAAATTTAAGGCTCCACTGTGTTTTATTTATGGTGTGTTTCCAGATGCCATGCATAGAAATCATTTGCTTAATAAATAATACAAATAAACTGTTACTCAAGTGCCTTGTGCTAGAAGCCCAGGCAGCCACACACTGAGTGACAGCCTACCAGAAAGATGGAGGCTTTTGGGCAGTTTTATTCTTGAGGTCTTCCTCAAGCGAGCATGGTAAAGAGTGCGTGACGGATGAGCAACTCCTTTTTCAGATATTTATTTTCCTTTTCAGACACCTTTAAAGTATTTCAGGAGCCAATGAGTAGGACATTATTCTCCATGCTACAAGGCAGGGTTTCAGATTCCTTTGGTGTGAGAGTTAACCTTGGTCAAGTTATTTAGGATGGGAAAATCTGGATGTTTTTAATACGTTTGATATACCAGGGCTTTCTTTATAGTCACGTAAAAGTGGTCTGTTGAGTCAGCTAGTTTGCTTGATCATAGTTTTCTGGTGCTATTTTAGGTGTCTTTCAGTATCCTACGTGGGCTCTAGAAGGAACTAAGTCTCCTGTTGGTTCTATGTACTACCAACCAGCAATGTGCAGATGTCTTGGATATCCAAGGTTGTCTAAAACATCACTAGACACCTATGTCTGGGCAACCGAATCACAGTCAGTGGGACTCAGGGGGAGATTTATCTCATCCTAAACTAAACATGTACACTTGGTAAGGTGATTCATGCCCTAAAATCCATTAAATTAATTGACAGGATTGTCTTTAACTATAATGAGAACTAATATAATTAGTCAAATAGAGACAACAGTGCTACAGACACTCAGAGTTAGAGAGATGAATTCTAGCCTTAGTCTGTCTGGGCCTCATTTTCTTACCAGTAAAAGGAGATGAATAGCATTTCCTATTTTGTAGGGCTAATTACAAATGTCAAGGTGCTCAAAGACTAGGAGAATGAGATCAATGTATAATAGCTTTTCTGTGTCAAGGCTGTATGGATCAAAATGACTATTTGTGAGAACACCCTGGGTCTAAGATTCAGCAGATAGGAAGATAGCTCAGCCCTTTCATCCTCCTCACATACTGGCCCTGAGTGGAGTTTCAGCTTTTCTTCCCCTCTCTCTGCTCAGAGAGGACACAACTTCTGCAGCTATATTGGTCCAGAAGGAGATGTCTCAGGAGCAGAGTGACAATATTATCAGGATAGTAAATGCCTAATTTTACATAAACTGATCTAGGTATCACTGTAAGGAAATCATTCCAGGAGCTGCGGTAATAAACAAAATTGTTATCATGTGTGCATGCCCTGGACCCCAAAGGCTACAAATATGTTAACACTGGGACAACAAGAGTCTAAACATTTCTGTAGAGTGTGGCAGGGCTGGTGTACAGGTTGAGGAGAGAGACACTGCTGATAAATACCAGAAAAAATGAAGAATGGAAGAGGGACATAGGTAGGGAGAATGGAGAAATGGGAAAATAAAGGTTAGAGTCTTGCTCCCACAACATTTGGTGTCTACTGTGTCATTTTTGTGCATCTGTTTGAACTAAATGTCTGGAGTCCCAAGCAGTGGAGAGCTATTCAGTGCAGCCAGTGGATTTTCTGGAACAACTTGTATTCACTGGCTCTAAAGGAAGCCTTTGGTGACCAGTTCAGATGAAGACCTCTACCTAAAATCATCTTCTTTCTCTATAGCATAAACCACGTTGAACCACTTTAGGACTGCTATTGCCTAAGTGACTGCATGCAGAGGGTCACCATTCCTCATCCAATCCATATGCAGCAGTAAATCGGTAATGTGCCTGAGTCTTTGCAGAGTTACTCATATTCGCCAAGCTAGGAACTGTGACAGTTCACAATATGACCCGTTCCTGGTGTTTTCCCTGCCCTTCTGCCTCCTCTCCAATGTACTCTCATGCTTGGCAATGAACGGCAGCTTCTGTTAATAGTATCATCAGAAAAGCCAAATACCTTTACTTAATGAAAATATTTATGATTATTAGTTTTATGGGGGTATTGTCAGACAGTTTAATACACATTTATTATCACTTGGCCCTTCTTACGTAGATTAAAACCTAGATGAACTGAAATTAGTGGTTGACCTAAGTAACATTCATCACTGAGGAGCAGAAGCTACAGGATGTGTCGGAAGCAGTTTGCTGTGTACCACAAAAGAGAGAGAAAAGAAACTTCACACCTTAAGCTTCCACTTCAACATACTTAGAAGCCAGATTAGAAAGAAAGAAAGAAATACATGGTTTCTTTCTCAGCTTGAAACTTTAGTGCAAAACGAAATAATCTGATTTCATATTTCAAGGTACATACCCCCAAGTCATTAAGTAATCAAGAGACCATCATTTCCTGTTTTTTCTTCACTTTCAAATATACAGATAAATGTGTGTGTATTCTACCTGAAATCAAACTACTGATTAAAGGACTTGTCAAAGTTTTGGTCACGCTCTGTTTCCAAATACCACGTCCACAAGGTGATAGCCAGACTCCACTGACGTCAATCAGTATTTTTGCAGTGACTTCAAAGGTGCATACATCTGCTCTCACTCACACTCGGGGAAGAAGAAACACTTGTCTATTCCCTGGTGGAACAGAAATGGACACATTTGTGCTGCTCTTTCACCCAGTCTGAAGTATCTGGGCTGCTTGTTTATCCTAAGCTTGGCTAACTCCCATCCGTGACAACTCAGCCGGGAGAGCTCACGGCGTATTACATGTAGCCCCTCTGCCAAACTCTCTGTTTCTGACCAGTGAAGGGTGAATGTCTTCTTCTCTGGATGATTAAAACACAAAGACAGACAAGAAGAAAATAAGTGACAAGATGAAAGCTCAAGATGGAAGAAATCCCCGCTGCTGAAATTTCTCTAGTGTTAACCATTTGTATGCTACAGAATGTTTGTCTGGAGGGGGAAAGCAGCCAAGTCAGCCTCTGGACTTGCCCTACCTTGATACTAATATCAGAGCATTTCACCTTCTATTTTGCTCTGGAGGGGGGCCCCAGTGTGTGTGTGGGGGGGAGCACAGTGTATATGAGCATAGAGTACTTAAACAATCACCCTTCTGCTAATGGTCTGACCACATGGCCAACCTCCATGCCTTCCTGCATCTACTTTTGGTCCTCTTTTAGGAAGACTGCATAACCTGAGCAGAGCATGAAACCCTTTGTGGGTCATCCTGAATGAGCTGATAAAGCATCCTAGTGCTCTGAGCACTGAGTCTCAAGGGTGTTTGTGGTCTCCGGGCTGCACCCAAAACACAGACCTGCCAAGGTGGGAAGTCTGGTGGAAAGTTCAAAGACAGCATCAGTCTTATGTGGGTAAGCAAACTCCAGCACCAGACTGGTAATGAACACAGAGATCTCTGCCCAGCGCTCCACTGATGCTGTGGACATCCATGAAGAACAAAATACTTAATTTCCACTTCTTGGTTTTCATGCATGGGAAGACCAAAGTATCTTCTGCCTCATGGGAGAGTTTGAGGAGTGTTTAAAGAAAGACTCAGCTTCAAAGGGATGAATTTCAAATGAGAGACAGGGAGCTGGAGGTAGATCTAAGCCTATTCTGAAATTTGCCTGTCAATATTCAAGAAAATGAAAGGTCCTGTTTACTGAAGTCACTTTGCTCTGATGAAGTGGAAATAGTTTTTCTTTCCTGACACTGCCTGCATTGGACACAGAGCAGAAAGGCTGGAAATACAGCCTGGAATTACATGTGCTTATATAATCAAGCCGTGTCTGTGCAAAATTGCTTCTTAATGACTCATCAGACTGCACTGTTTGTCTTCTCCCACCGATCAGCTGACTGCGAGCAGTTGTTAGACCTCTGATTCCTCCCAGGCAGCCTCTATAAACCTTTTAGTTTTATTAGCTGTTTATAAATTATATCGAAATACATCAGGCACCGGTGATCACAAAACACCAGCAATTGTTACGTGCAATAAATAACAGAGCATGGAATGAAAACATATATATTTTAAAGTGCACCTGAGGCGTGCTACAGCTATTGCATAATACGTTTTGAGTTAATAAGAAGATGCACTTCATGTAAAGATAACACTCAAACTAGCTTTTGCTGTCTGATTTATTAAATGTAAATGTTTACACATTCAGTTTATGTCCCAGGGCTAGTATGAATGAAGTCAAAACAACCTTGTGATGGGAATGCGTTTCACTGGGTGAGATCCTCCTATTGCTTGCACTGATGTAAAACCGGCACATCTCTCCTGACCACACTGGAACTACAATGGCTTGTCTCTGATACCAGAATGGTAGTTATCTCAGGCAAAATCAATTCATGTGAGCTCAAAAAGTGCATTTCTTTTCATTTTGCAGACAAAATAATTAGATGTTAGAACAGCTTACACAAGGAGATGGTAATGTCTCTATCATTTGACTTCAACAGGAGATAATGGTCTAAAAATTGAAAATGCAAAAGAAAAAGAAATGATTTGTGGTAGTATCTCAGAAGTTGTGAGCTTGATTAAGTATGAATTTATATGTGTTTATGTATACAGATAGAGAAAGAAAGAGAGAGAGTGGATTCTCAGAGGGTCAGATTAGATTATATTCATGACTATTGCTAACCCTAAGATCTATGACTCAAGAGTGGAAGAGGGGCTAACACTTCCCTACTCTCATGTGAAAGACTTGCAGTAAGAGTTTGGTTCCTATATGGGCTTTTGAATGGATTGAAACCAAAGCCCTCTGAAAGCTCTGGAGAGATTCCCACTGACTTCAGCAGGCTTTGGATTCAGTCCAGCGTCACTAAGTGGGGACTCAGAACAGCTTCACTTTGATTTACTGCATCTCCAACCTTAGTGGGAGTTCATGGTTGATATATTTGGGTGAAATTTCTCCACTTGTCAGAGGATCAGGACAATGTCCCACCTGAGACCTGAAAACAAGTCTTGTGTAAGAGAAGAGACACATGGGCTTTTCCTAATAGCTTTCTTCTCAGGGGAATTTGCAAACACAAGCTGTTTAGTCTATGGATTCAGAGTAGGAAATCGATCTTTTCAAAACTGTGTAGCTGTCTACATATTTTGGACATGCCTAGTACTTATTTGCTGACAGATATACGGTGATGTCTGTCTCTGGATGTCAGATTGCTTTGCAGTTACGAATTAACTTGTCCTCTGAGTACTGCAGTGTTATTAGGTATACGGTGTTCCTGATTTTAAAGTGTTAGCTTGGTGCAAATCTTTTTTTTGCTCCTGTAGTTAACAGGATTTTAAGTTAAAGACACATTGGTGGATGTTAATTAGAATCCATATATTTCAAATTCACCAACTCTTACCTCAAGGTGTTTTTATTTTTAATAATTTCTTTTAATAACTGACTTGCTCTTAATAATTGTTTTAAATTGTTGAGATATTATAATCATTAGTTGAATTGGTAGCACTTTTTAATAGACATCACCATCAAATTTTAAATTTCAAAATGTAGAAAAATACAAGCATATCACTTGGACTTTTCCTTTTTTGAAGGATGGGGATGGGAGGAATTCTTTCATCCTCATTCTTTTTGAGCATGCTACAGTAATTTAAAACTCCCAATTTTTTCATTTCCTTTTCTTTTCTTATAATTCTATCCTTTTCCTGATTTTTTTTTTTGATAAAACTCGATTCCTCAGAATTGTGAGGGATATTCAGATGAAACAGGGATAACAACTCTAAAGAAATGTCAGGAAAGGTCCTAAACAGAATGAATTTTTTGCTGCATAGAAGGTCTTCAAGGTCACAACACTGCCTTGAAGAAGAGATGAGCAATGGACAGAGCAGTAGATATACGCTGCAGGATTGTCGTAGTGTACAGAGATATCAGAGCTAGCTTAAACCAGCCATGCAGCACAGAGCTAACAATATCGGCAAAATCCCACAAGAAGGATAAATCAGTTCATGCTTGGCTCCATCCTGTCTCAGTTAATACCTTGATACTTGAGTTAATGAATTTAAAATAAACTTGAATACATCTTGAATGCTCTGGGATTTGTAAATGTGGTTCCACTTTTTGGCTTTTTCAAAGACACCCTATGTAGACAAGCATCCCTCTGTGTTTCTGTTTTCCCCCTGTAATTGGGTATTCTGGCACTTTTTCTAATACAGCACTATGAGAATAAACTGTACATCTACAAAGTGTTTATTTACTCAGTAAACAGTGGATAATGCTGCAAGAGAAAGAGGAAAGCGACTGGTTTCATGAGTGAGACTGAGAGACATAAGCAAGCCAAGCCACAGTGTAGAACTGGCTGTGTGATCAGAGTTGGTGGACAGCTAACAAAATGGAAAGTTAGCTATTGTTCTCAAAGTATGGTGACACTCTGCCGTATTCACCTCCTATGCCTCCAGGGACTAGATGGGAATTAGAGCTCACGAGCAGTGCTCCCAGGGTAGGGGAAATTAGGTTGCAATGTTGTGGCAACAATTATCAAAGCTCAAGGTGAGACTTTATAGGAGAGGAGAAGTGAAGAAAAAAACCCAAAGAACAATTTCACTCATTCACACTCTCGTATGTACACACAAGCACCAAGACATGTTGGCCCAATAAGCTGTCCAGCATCCAGGCACAAAAATGTTTGCATATGTCCATGACAACACAGCAAGCTCCTTGCTTCTCCTGGGTTCTTCTTAGGTAGGCGACCATATGCTGGGTTCAGATGTGCCTTTTTGTTCCCTGAAGGAGGTGACAGATGTCAGGATCTGAGTCATCAGGATTTACGCACTCTTTTATCTCTTTATCCGGGTTTCCTGAGAAGTTGGAGGTCTGGGATCTACATGACCTACTAATATAGGTGCCATCAACACTTGTCATCCTTATGGGCCTTCTCCTGCCCTTTAGTCCTTCTGGTGGTTTCAAAGCCATCTTTCCCAACCATTCTCTGCTCAGACCAATCTCAACACTATCACAGTTCTCTACACCAAGTCAGAAAGTTACTTTTCTTTTGGTATTGTACAGCTTGTCCTTCTCTATGAAAGCCACAGGAGGGAAGAAAGAGGCATCTGCCCTCTCTGAGTTATTTAGGTAGGTCTTTAAGGCGAGACATCAACCAAGAGACAGAAGGACCCCAGTTTCTCCTCTAGCATTCAAAACTCACACAAGTGAATGGACAGTCTTACTCAAAAGTGGGTGCAGAGCTATGAAAGATGAGTGTGGTACCCTTTTAACCCCTGTCCGTTTGTCCACTGCTGAACTGAGCTTGTAGCTTGTGGCAATGCCTAAGCATTGTCTGAAGATAGATAACAGAAGCAAGTGGACAGCAGCCTGCTCTCCTGCGCCATTTTGCTGTTGAAGAAGGGTTAAAGCCATGGCATCAGCAGCAGTCCAAGACTTTTTGAGATGAAGCTGCCCTCTCTGGGATTGACAGCTGCTCCCATGCCTCCCATCCCGCATGCTTGTGCCTTGAAGCCTCAGAATATCTTGGCCTTCCTGTGCTTTACCCTCTCCAGGCAACGTGGTTACGCTCGGTTTCTCCCAACATTTTATGGGCCATAACCTTGTACACACAAAGCAAAGACTCTGCTGATTCTTGGCTCTTCTCAGCTGCTGAGGGCAGAGCTCTGTAGCCAGCCTTGGCCTGGGCAGGGCTGCCAGAGAGACAAGGGAGGAACACGCAATGCTTGTAACATGTTTAAATTACCTCTTGGAAAATTTTCCTTGACCTGATGTTTCCCTGCTGCACCACAGCCTGCATTTCTACCCTGCAGAGAGCCATTTTCCCTGACCCCTGGAGTGGAGACATGGGCTGTGAACTAGCTATTGCCTTTGCACCAGGAAAATCTTCATCTTTAAACCCAGGGTTATGCCTCTGAGAGCTGAGGTCTGAATTACTCTCTCTTTTCGGGAGCACAGGCCCAGAAGAACAAACCGTTAGCATCTTATTTAAAGGCAAGCTGTGGTGGAAAGAGGCAAAAGCTCCATAGGCAGATGGTTCAAATTAAAACCAAAGAATGCGTGTAAAACACCAAAAGAACAACAGGATAGGATACAGGTTCTGAGAGAAAATTTGATAACAGGGAAAAGAAAAGAAAAGAAAAGAAAGAAAGAAAGAAAGAAAGAAAGAAAGAAAGAAAGAAAGAAGGAAGGAAGGAAGGAAGGAAGGAAGGAAGGAAGGAAAGAAAACTACTCATATCTGCACTGTTGCTCTAAACTGGTATCAAAATATCTTTCACCCTTATTAAGGCTGTTGACAGACTCCGTGCTGGCTTGCTGGGATATATCAGTGTTTGAGTTAACAATGCCAATTAGCTACTGTTTACAGCCTGCCTGGACACGGATCTGTCTGTGAGGAAAACACCTCGTGGGTTCTGGTGACACAAAGTGCCCTGTTTTTTAAATCCCTGACAGTCACGCAGCGGGAAGCTATTTCGGTTATGCTCATCTCTGCCAAGACTGAGGTCATTTTACAATTAAAAAGAAGGATTTTATTGAGCCTGCAGTAATTCTAGGCTCTGCAAGAGATGCAGGCAGGTCAACGAAAGAGTCTGAACTATGTACATTTCTTTTCTGAGGCAAAAGCAAAATTTGTAGTTGCTTTTAGTGGGGGAAAAAAAAAAGAATTTGCTAAGATCCTCCCCCTTCCCACAGCTCCCACCTTTGCATCTGGTTACAGACTGTGGTTTGTGTGCTAGATGTTAGGTGGTTTGAAACAGGACTCTGCTCTGTGATGCTGTGAAATACGGCATTTGCAGCAGTGATGTTATAACTATATGCATCGTCAGTAACATTATTTTTTTGGTCAGCCTTCTTGGTATTTTTACATGGCCAGAGTGCCTGGAGTCCAGCCTGTGTGGGGTGCTACTTTGATTCAAACACAAATCCTGTTATTTTCTTGTGCTAGGGTGATGCCTTGGATCTCCTGTGGCCAGCCAAGTCTCCATGGAGCGTGCTAAAAAATATAATAAAGCAGAATGGAAAAAAGATGGTTCTTATCCTATGTCTCTGAGTTCTTGCCTGGTGCAACCAAGTCTCTGGTGTGTCCCAGAAAGGGAAAATGTAGGAAACAAGAACCTGACTCCCTCAAAACCATACTTCCCCAAGTGACCTACTGTTCCACTGCCACCATCATCAAACCCCTGAGGCTCCCCAAAGTTCATCCTCTGCCTCCATTCCAGCAAACAACTGGGTATTCCCCACAAAAACCTCCGGATGTCTGTGAGATAGTCAAGACACCCTCTTCTTCCTCCTCTTTCCTCACAGGAGACCTCAGCTCTTCTACCCTCACCATTTCAGGAAACCCTACCCACACTCCTAGGTATTTGACTTCATCACAACAGCTTCTGAGCTGTCTCAGCTGCTGCTGCTCTTGGCTCCATCACTACTGTGATGTCTGGGAAGCACTTGCCTCTTAAAAGAATACAAGCCACTGATGGGAACAGACATGAACATCAACTAGATTGAGGATCTTGGATCTAATTCCAAGAACTGAGGATGCTTCTCAGGTTGGGATTTGAAAGCAGAAGGAGAAAGCCCTCATTGTGTGGGTCCAAACAAGGGTACATGCCCACTGTCTAACCTGTTTTGGGATGTCCTAGGAATCAATATCCTCAGGCACACAGGAAACTTTACTGGTAAAAGTCTGCAGGGTCATCAGGACTGCTTTGGAAGGGACTGAGGGTGTCAAACTTGATTTGTAGGTTCTGAATGTCTGTTAGGAATCACCTTGTTACCTGAGGCCTGCTGTGGAGGTCGTGAAGACCCACATCTCCTTATTCACCAACTCCATAGGAGACAATGGAGGAAAAGTCTGATTCCAGTCCCTCATGGGGTTTATATCAGTACAACTAACTCCTTTAACTTTAATGAAGTTATTCACAAGTGGGAGAGCAAAGACCTGGCCCTGAGCTTCAAAGTATTTTTCTAGCAGTTTATTTCAGGCTCCATGAGTTATCTACCTCCACTTCTGTAATTCTCCCATGCTTTGGGAAGATATGCTCAAATCTCCACAGGTGTCAAAGATACAGAGCCATGCCTGTCTGCACTCATGAGCACACAGCCCAACCTTGGAAAAAAGATTGTCTTCTCCTAGAAGAAGGGGACTATAGCCTGCATCACCTGGTCCATTTGCTGTTGTTTGAAAGTGCCGTGCCACCTTTCTGGCATACCTGGACAGCCAGTGCCCATTGAGTTGTGGATATATTGGCTTACAGATGAATCTCTATTATCCCCACTTCACAGTTCAGCTTATATGCATTATCACACTCTCCCTCTCTCTCACAGAAACACACACACACAGACACACACTTGAAATAGTCCTTTGTTAGCTGTTTTGTTTTTTCCCCATTTATACTTGCTCGTATGTAAAATATTTAAGCAGAACTGCTCAAAGAAGAAATCTAGAGGTTGTATGCAAAGTGAATTATGCTTCTTGAAGAAATGAGATGGGGGATATAATAGAAAGGTAAGAGTGAAAAGTTCATTCTCAACAGTCAGGTTTTTTATGTTTTGTAAGAGAAAAAAATGTGAACTCAATTTTCTGGTACACAGGCTGTGTTGGACCATCCATGTTCTGCCAGTGAACAATAAGGGGAGGAAACATGGTGAAGTGGGTTGGATCTAGAAATAGTCATGTCCCAGGAGCTTCAGGGCTGATCAGGAACCATCTGACACCAGAACAGAACTCTACTCATGTTCCCTGGGCAGAATGCCACTGAACATCCCGTGTCCTCTGCCCTCACATAACCAGTTGCAGTCCAAGGTTAAGTAAAAGATGGATGGCTAGAGAGTAAAGATGGAGGAACAAGGTTCTGGCTGGTCCCAGGTGATGCTTCTGGTCTTCTCACGATTAAAGGTAGGATGGCCTGAGGACAGTTGCATCTGCCAGTCAAGTCAACTCTTGGCTGCCTTTCCAGTTCAGAGATTCCTCTTTGTTCTCCTGGTAATTACCCCCTACACAAATGTCCCACTGTCAGTGTGTTATTTGTTCATTTAATACTGTCTGTCTATCTCCTTTTGTTTTTCCTTCCCCAGTTTCCACTGTATCTCTTCGCTTGTTTGTCCTCGGAAGCTTTTGTTTGAATTAAATCTCTTTTATTTATTCTCTGGGGGAGGGAAGCTGTTGAAGCTCCGTTTGCCTTGCAGCAGAGGCATAACAAAATGGGATGTGTTGGGCCAGTGATATTTCATCCATCAGCACTATTAACTTAGAAGCAGAGCTCTCTGATTTTCATTCTTTCTGTTTCCGCCTCATCGTATAACTAATTCCTTGAGTTTCCCTACATCACTAACTCAATTTTTACACATACCCCCCCCACCAATATTTTTCAGCCTCTATAAAATATATTTATATTCTGATTATTACTGAGGCCCTGGTAGAACTCCTAAGAAGATTAAACACCAAAACTAGTTTGCATTGTGCTGCTCCTGTGAACAGCTACTAACAGAAGATTATGGGAAACTTCACTAGCAGCTTTGCTTAACCTCACATCACAGAGCCGTATGCAAATGTGTGCATGGACAGAGATGCACATACACGCCTGCCAACATAGCTGCATGGTGACATGCACACGGATCCACACAACACATTCAATCACGGTGATGTACACGTGCAGAAGGAAACACAAGTGCAACTCACAGGCATGGAGAGCCAAGTCCACTTTGTGAAGTTTGCTGGAGTGTCATCAGAGGTGAGAAGTGGGAAACAGTTGCAGCCTGCTCTGGAAAAGCTATTCAGACAGCTCCTATCAAACAGCGTTTTTATCAGAAGAGATCTTTCCTCACACCAGCTGCATCTCCACTAGAGGGCTGGAAAAGCAAACCTTGAGCAATGTGCTGTGATCCACGCACACAAACTGATTTCTTCCTCAACAACTCCCACAGTTAAGCATTCCAAGCCTTTTTAAAAATGACTACTTTAAGCATTTCCTTACTTCATTGCTTAAAATAGCAGGCAGAAAATTTTGCCATGTGTGTCCAAGGTGACACTGCATGCAGTTTGTGTGACATCAAACAGGCTGTGGTAATGTGAAAAAAAATCATTTGCATAAAGCAGTGGTTCTTGCTCCAGAAACAAGATGTCATCTTTCTTGTTTTAGAAATACCTCTTCTCCCTACCCATCCATCCATCCATGTACTCCAGTGCTCTTTCTCTCATTCTGTCAACTTACCTGTTAATATTCCTAATTATTTAAACAAAATGAGTTCCTACCATCTGTTCACCTGCCTGTGCGTTCCATTGGGATTTGACTCCAAAAGTTGGTGTTGCTGTTGTTCTCCTACTGAGCTTTCTGCATAAAGAACAACTTTCAGGTACATTTGAGGGTTTCTTAGGAACGTTGCAGATAAATAAGTCCTTCTGACTAGCCTTGACCACTTCTTTGAATGTAGATGGATTTGAAGTCATGTTTTGTCTTTAGGCTGCTGCTATGTCTAGCATTAAATTTCAGGACAAAGAGCACACTTCTGTTTTAAGGGCTTTGGAGAAAATATCAAGAGCAACTCAGACACTATGCTTCTGAGAGGTGTGAAGAACAGATAGAGAGAGTGCTCCCATAACATATTTCATGATTTTTAGGGTTCAAAGAATATCTTTATGAGAGTCATGCTCTTCACCATTAAACTCAGCTGTACGGAGAGCAGCCCTGTTTACCAGCAAGAAATAAAGAAGCATTGCTAATGAATCGCTGCTCTATGATTCCTATTCCCTTAAGCCTCACAGTTAATTATGATATTAACTGTTACTGTTATATTATGTTGACATTTAGAGTACTCCAAAATTGGCACAATGTGCAAAATGGGAGAATTAAACACAGAGAAGCTAATGAGAGATGCTTGGGCAAAGAGTGCAGGAAACCACCCTTTGCTGACAAGGGAGGCTGGCTGAACTTCTTCTTTATCTGCCTGTGATGTACGGCTCATCAGAACTGGCAGGTTTTAAGCAGAGACACCACCATGGTGGAAGAGAGGGATAAAGAAGGAAGAGATGTCATTTACATTAAGAAAAAATTCTAACGGAATAAATCTTCTATGAACAGGCACTAAATATTCCTGTTCAGGAATCATACAGCTTAAATGGATCTGTAGGAAATGCAGGCTTCTTTTTTTTTTCTTTTTTTCCCCCTCCCCTTCAAAGCAATTAATTTGAGGAAAAGCAATAAAGTGGCAGAGGAAAAATTTAACCAAAAAAAATCAAAACAAAAAAAAATTCTTGAAGCTTTTGAAATATTCTGACATAGATTTCAATTTATCTGCTTGCTTGCAAGCTCTCTGCTGTCAAAATGTGTCTGCACATCCTGGCAGAGGTGCCCATTTCTCACCTGACGCTGGCAGATGGCGGAAGAATACGGTCTGCCAATTTTGGATGTCAAGGTAGTGTAATCACTCCTCTTCTCTTCCTAGCTGAGAGGCATGGTCTCTTGGGGAAAGTGTTTGGGGACTGTTCAGGAAACAGGAAGCAGTTCCAAAACCAACACCCATGCCTGTAATTTTCACAGCATGTAGCTCATGGTTCCCCTGCTACTGGTCCCTTCTGCAATAACAGGCAATTTCTTCCTGGCTGTAGGTGAGCAGAGTCATTCTTCCAGTTGGTGGGTAAGAGCTTCCACCATAGCATGGAAGGTCCTGCATCCAAATGCATGTGACAGCTTCACCAGTGGGCTTACATTTGAGAAGTCACAGCAGAATCTCTTTTCAGGGAGATCCACAAATTACAAAACACTTTTTTTCCCCAATAGAAGACTTCAGAAAGTTCTGTTTCCTGAGCCACTTAAAATTTGACCAAGAAAATCTGCAGGAAAGGAAGGCTATGATGTAAAACAGGATCAGCCTTGCATAACTGGGGTATAAAATGCTACTAGAATGACAAAGTGTAAGAGTGTGGGTTTTTTATATCCCCACCCTACTAGAGGGAAGCTGGCTATCTTTGCTGAAGAAAGTCATTCTGGAAGATTAGCTAATCCAAAATAATTAATTAATTAAATCATTAACCAATTAGTTAATTAGTTGGGTATGCCAAAGAAGCCCCATCAACAGGACATTCACCTGCCTAGCTGTATTTACCCACGTTTGCTCCCCAACCTAGGGATGACGACTGTCTACACAGTTAGCAAAGGTGCATTTGTCCAGTGATGGATTCAAAGCCTTCTCCACAGACAGCACGGTCCCCATTGGCCAGGCCCTTCAGTGCTCAGACAGGTAAAAAAAATCCATATTTTCTAGCAAAACTTTCTGCCTTGTCTCAACCTCTCATCCCTGTGCTGGGAAGAATCAGGCTGTCATGGATGTCTGCTGAAACCTCCATCCTTGGTGTGCAGCAGCAGTCATGCTCCTTTCATTTGCTCTGCTTCCCTGGGCGGGGATGACACTAAAAGCTCATGTCTTCTAGTTGCTCCTCTCCCCCAGCTCCAGGGTAACTCCAGTCACACCCTGCCATTCCCGGAAAAGTCCTTTGTGCCCATCCAGGCATGCATGGAGGATCATAGAAAGGAATTAATCTGTGGCCCCAGAGTGAATGAAGGAATGGAGGCACATCTTCTTCAAACAAACAGCAAAAGCCCAGTCCTCTGCAGAGTGTAACCCATGTTCCCAGTCACAGAATCACAGAATGGTTGAGGTTGGAAGGTGTTAAAGAATAGCGAACTGAAACTGTCTAGAGGTAGCCACTTAGCACAACTTCTATAAAACTTGCTTAGCATGAGTAGCTAAATTTGCTGAAGCCTTAGGCCGCACTTAGATAAAATAATGAACTTTTACTTAGACCGGTAAGAAAAGGGCCTCAGAGCTGCTTCAAGCTGGGAGGATAAGGAAGTTACAAGCAGTCTGCATTCCTGCATCTCACACTCTGAAAGGGAGGGTGTCAAGGCTTTGAAATGAGACCAGTGCAGGGCATTAGGACCTTGAGGGACAAAGCCTTAGCTCTCTGCTGGGGCAGTGTTAATTGTTATGATTTGGAATCACCTCCTCCTTCTCAGGACCTTGAGACATAACAATAAGACCCAACAAAAACAGAGGTACAACCATCATCAGAGACCGCAAAAAACAAAAATAAGGAGAAAAACAGCTTACCTCAGAATGACGATGAGATCCAATGAGGAGCAGGAGACCCCAGACCAAAAAATTACTATTGGTCTTACTAGCGCATGAGGGGTGGGAAATGTAAGTTGAAAAAAGTACAATTGCCCAGGATTTGTTCATGTTAGGGTCCCTCTTTGGAGTCACCCAGCTCAAGCTGTAATTACGGCACGCGCATGATTAAAATTTAATTTGTTTTGATTTGGCTCTGAACTTTACTCGTGGGAACCTAGGGTTGAGCCCTGTTATGGTGGCCGACAAGCCTAATTTCCATAACAGAAGGAACCTCTGGAGATCATCGAAGTCCAACCCCCCTGCTCAAGCAGGGTCACCTAGAGCATGTTGTGCAGGATTGCATCCAGGAGGGTTTTGAATATCTCCAGAGAAGGAGACTCCACAACCTCTCTGGGCAACCGGTTCCAGTGCTCTGTCACCCTCACAGCAAAGCAGTTTTCTGTCATGTTCAGATGGAACGTGCTGTGTTTCAGTTTGTGCCCGTTGCCTCTTGTCCTGTCGCTGGACACCACTGAAAATAGTCTGGCACCATCCTCTTGACACTCTCCCTTCGGATGTTTGTATACATTGATAAGGTCGCCTCTCAGTCTTCTCTTCTCTGGGTTAAACAGTCCCAGTTCTCTCAGCCTTTCCTCACAGGGAGAATACTCCAGTCCCTTCATCACCTTCATAGCCCTCTGCTGGACTCTCTCCAGTAGCTCCATGTCTCTCTTGTACTGGGAAACCCAGGTTTTCCCAGTACTGGGAGAACCCCTGGACACAATACTCCAGATGTGGCCTCACCAGGGCTGAGCAGAGGGGGACTTTCTGGCAACACTCTTCCTAATGCACCTCAGGAAACCATTGGCCTTCTTGGCCACATGGGCACCTTGCTGGCTCATGGTTGACTTGTTGTCCAACAGGACTCCCAGGGCCTTCTCCGCAGAGCTGCTTTCCAGCAGGTCAACTCCCAGCCTGTCCTGGTGCATGGGGTTATTCCTCCCCAGGTGCAGGACCCTGCACTTGCCTTTGTTGAACTTCATGGGATTTGTCTCCACCCAGCTCTCCAGCCTGTCCAGGTCTTGCTGAATGGCAGCACAGTCCTCTGGTGTATCAGCTACTCCTCCTGGTTTTGTATCATCAGCAAACTTGCTGAGGGTACGTGCTGTCCCTTCATCCAGGTCATTGATGAAGAAGTTGAACAAGACTGAACCGAGGACTGACCCCGGGGGACACCGTTAGCCTCTAACTACACTCTAACTACACTGTGCCACTGATCACAACCCTCTGAGCTCTGCCATTCGGCCAGTTCTCCACCCACCCCACTGTCCACTCATCTAACCCACCCTTCCTGAGCTTACCTATGAGGATGTTATGGGAGACAGTGTCGAAAGCCTTAGTGAAGTCAAGGTAGACAACATCACTGCTCTCTCTTCATCTACTCAGCCAGTCATCCCATCACAGAAGGCTATCAGGTTGGTTAAGCATGCTTTCCCCTTCGTGAATCCATGCTGGCTACTCCTGATCACCTTCTTCTCCTCCACATGCTTAGGGATGACATCCAGGATGAGCTGTTCCATTACATTTCCAGGGATGGAGGTGAGGATGACTGGCCTATAGTTTCCTGGGTCCTCCTTCTTGCCTTTTTCAAAGACTGGCATGACACTGGCTTTCTTCCAGTCCTCAGGCACCTCGCCTATTCTCTATGACCTTTCAAAGTTGACGGAGAGTGGCCTAACAATGACATGCACCAGCTCCCTCAGCACTTTTGGGTGCGTCCCATCAGGGCCCATGCATTTGTGGGTGTCAGGTTTGCCTAAATGATCTCTAACCTGATCCTCCTCGGCCAAGGGAAAGACTTCCTTTCTGCAGACTTTCTCTCTTGTCTCCAGGGTCTGGGATTCCTGAGGACTGGTCTTAGCAGTAAAGACTGAAGCAAAGGTGGCATTCAGTAACTCTGCCTTCTCTGTATCCTTTGTCACCAGGGCACCCACCCCATTCAGCAGCGGGCACACAGTCTCCCAGATGGGAACGTATTGAATTCTCATACATCCTAGTTTCACCAGCAAACTCTAGTCATTAGATGCAGATTTTAGTCTGTTTAAAGATGAGCTCTCCAGAGGCTGTGTGTTCAGGATAATGTGACCTTCACATAACAAACTGACAGTTTTGGAAGGAGAATTTTTCCCAGCAGTGCAATGCCAGACAAGAGAAAGAAAGCCCAGCAGGGACTGACTAGGTCTTCAAACCCTACCCTCTGAAATTGTCAATTAACACTAATTCCAGAAAGTACCGGAAAGAGTAAGTGTGTTAAGCAATAATAGCAAACGATAAAGTTGAACTCTGGATTTTGGCACCCCTGAGTTCTCTTTAAAATTTTGCTGCTAGCTTTCATGTGATCTTGGTCTTATCACTTCTCTTTGCCAGTTTCCCCATGTAAAAAGAAATCCTTTTATTTCCATCCTTTTCTTGTCATCTCCCTCCCTTTCATGTTGCAGATGAAAAATGTGATTCATTGTCATTGTTTCTCTATGAACTTTCAAGAGAGGTCCCAGCCCTGTGACAGCAGATTCTGGATCTGGAGATACCCACGCAAAGGCCCAGCCCATCTTTCCTCTTGACTGGAGTACAATCAAGCATTGCACACCTGTGAGGACATTGTGAAAATCCCCATCCACCACAAGACATTCATCAGCGCCTCATGACTGCATCCTGAAGGGTCCACCAAGGAGAATGAAGTACCCTCAGACAGTGGATGAAGGTGGATTGAGACATACATATAAAGCAGAGGTAGGGGTTTCTGTGCCACTTCATCAAAGACCTCCAATGACTTCCGTGGGATTTTAAAGGGACCCATTGTCGGTTAGGGCAGTGAGACACCAGGAAACCCAGAAATTAGTTCTCTTGTTAGTTCTGACTAGACAAATATCTGTGAAAAGAGGTTGAAGATAGCTCACCCAAACAATAACCACAGGGATGGAGTTTCAAGGAACTTTCCAATACTAGTTAATATAATTAAGAGGAAATTTTTCAATTCTATGGCCTCAAAGTACTCCTAAATACTGTCATGCTATTGACCAAGGGGAGAGACTATTCAGTAATACTTGGCAAGCTGCTTCATTCGACTTTTTCTACTGTAGAGCCTAAGGACACAGGGTTCATTAATTCACACTTTTAATGCACACAGGATTGACATTCAGGTAAACTCTCAGCAACCCAAAGGACTGTTGTCCCATCAAGTTTATTGATCGAGAAGCCCTGGCGTCCCTTGATGACACTCCTGTGCCCTCTGTTATTGCCTGCAGCGCTTCGCGACCCATGATACAGCTACCCACAGAAACAGATGGAAACCTAGAGGGATTCTCAAACTCTTGGGGGACGACAGAAAGCACAGACTAGCTGCAATCGCTGCCTAGCTAAAGCACTATGGCTATTACAAGATCAATGGTTTAGACAATGACAAGTGGTTCAGACCTCATGGTTAGCAGCGCTGCAAGGCCTTGGCCTCATTTACCCATAACGCAGAGCATCAGCTAACTATTGAGTTTCTCAGCTGTAGCAGGCTGCCTGAATATAACTTTTAGCCGTGAATTCCCTTGTCTTTAGCTACTAGAGAGTTATTTGTCTAATCTTAGCTGGGTATGATGACTCTCTTGCCAGCCAAGAGGTGAGTACATTCAGGAGGTCATTCAGCCCATCCTGAGGAGAGGTCTCAAGCTGGGTGGCCAAATGGTCTTTGGAGGTGTTGATCTCCCTTCATTGATCAGAGGGAAGCTAGGGTTGCTAGTTTAGACTAAACCTCCCCTTCTAATACAGATGGCTGAGCAAAAGCAATCCCACTCCTGCTAGGGTCTTCCTGAAGTCGTTGAGGTTTTAGCCATTATAAAAATCCCATTAGACAGCTACTTGTCAACACGCCTTTGAAACAGGGTCACTGTTTTTTAACTGCATTAGTTTCCTCTGACAGAAATGAGAATAATAGCACTCTTTTACTTCTTAAGGCAGTTATCAAAAACATACTCCTAAATCCCTAAAGTCTCATAAAAACAGTCATGAATGTGTTTAGAAGAGTTACTGTAGTAATGTGTGACATTTATCCCTAATATATTCCAGCAGTTCCGTAGTGCTGTTGCCTTCAGTTCCTTATTGCCTTTTGCCCAGCTGCTACCAGCTTGCTACCTTCTCTGGTGACTTTCCATCAGAATTTGTTTTGCTCTTCTTGCTTCCTTGTCCTTGCTTCAGTGGAAATGCAATTCACTGTCCCATTAAATTTAACAAAATTCAATGCAACTTAATTCAGATCTGTTTTCTGTGGTCTTTCATTCAGCTTGCCCTAATTCAATCTATTTCGACTAACTGCAACACAGTTATATGCAATTCCAGGAATTTCATTAAAAATAATTTGCTGCAGAGGAAACAAATAGTATTCACTCAAAACAAGCAGCAATCGATGCAATGTGATTTGGTTAAATGCAATTGCATTCAACAGAAGGAAATCAAATCAAAGCAATGCAATGTATTCCAATTAAAATTCACCCCTGAAAATCAGGGCAAAGCTTAATTAGTGCCAGAGATTTTTTTTTAGCTTTCTTGAATATATTTCTGTCTGGAACAAATTAGTAGCCCTTGATAAACTTCTCTTTGGAATGCTACCACTGATGCATCATTTTCCTCCCACGTATTGCTGTTGAAAGAGACATTTTACACATGTTGAACCATGAGGTTACTTTGATCCCCGTGTTCTTATGTTTGTGATTCTTTGTGTCTTGACAACCTATTGCCTGAAATTGCTTTCTTGAGCTGCTGTGAACAGTGCAGGAAGAAATTGAATTCAGCTATGACTGCCAAATCTAACCTGAATGTTCAGGTCAGTGAAGACCTTCGAGATACTGCTAGGTTGGCTCGCCCAGTATTCACAGCTGTGCTCACCTATCACTGTCTTTCCACTCCTCTTTAAGAACAGAGGTGAGACTAGCAGGAAAGTTTATGCAGACATTTTGAAAATGAGTCTAGGTTGACATTAGTGCTCTGTCAGCAGAGCATCCTGTCTCAGAGATTTTTCTGTTCTATCACTGCTAACACAGAGAAATCTCTCTCCCTATCCCTACTTGTGCATGTGAGTTCATTTATAGAAAGTAACGGCCTTGTCCATGTTTGTTATGGAGGGTGATAGGTTTAATTTATACTTGCACCATTTGGGGTTCCAGCCGGTGCAGCTCCAGAGAGACTAATCTGTGAATCCATTTCTTAGCAGATTTAGAAATGAGACTCATGTCACTTGACTTACATAGATGTTTCTTTGTGAATTACTTGCCTTACCTGAAATTAGATGTGGAAAATAACCCAATGATGAACTGACTTGAAAAAGCTTATTTTGCTCCAATGACTTAGGGGACTAGATGAGATGTTAGAGTAAAGTGCACAAAACGAATTGCATTCTGGATGTCTATTTTTCTTCATCCTCCCACTTACGGTTGGTTGAAGGGTGCAGTTTCCATACTTTCAGAAATTCCAATGTCTGTGGGTTTTTTTTTCATTATTTTTTTCTCTAATTGCACCAGACATTGAAAAACTTAATTCAGAAGCACAGCAAGAGCCTAATAGAAACATTTCAGCTCTATAATGTGTATATTATGATATGATTAATATAATATAATGTACAGCTAAAACAAAATGGGAACATCTAAATGCGCCAAAAAGAAAATAATTCTATCTGAACTTGTTTCTTTAAAAACTCACTAAAAATCATTGAAAATAAAGCATTACTGCAAAGCACTTCAATATTGATGAAACAACAATTTCAGATGGAAATTACTCAAATCAAATTTTTTTCAAGTAGCTCCACTTACAGTGCTCTGGCAGAGCAGCAACACAAAGCGCATCTTTTCTAAACATTGTAAGAAAGGCTGTTGTTTGGGGAAAAGGTCTGCCTCACATCACGCCGACAGGGAGAAAGGAGCCAGCTGAGTGCTGCTGCTGCTATAAAAATGACTTCACCATTTCCCAGACTTTGAAGGAGCCCAAAAAGCAAAGAAATCACTACTGCTTGACTTGAACTCTTTCAGTGTCAGCTGGAATAAAATAAAGGAGCAAAATATAGCAGACCAATAGGTGAGACCAGAATTTATGAGGTTTCCCCTCTCTCTGGTCTCCACGATTCAGACAGCCTGGTTAAACTCCCTCCTGTCAGCTCATGAGGTTATTACATAGCAGGGAAAAGGAACAGGGGAAAGGCAGCTAGCATATGATGTGAGTTGCACAACTTTTCCCACAAACTGGTGCGCGAACGTTAACAATTGCAAGCATCAACGCTTTCTGAAAGTCAGCGCCGTCTTCTTGCAGTCTCCCCCTTGCTGCTGAAGAGACTGTGCACAGACAGATGATGCCATGTTGCAGGATGCAGGATGCTCTTTTTGTAACTAGACAGCCATGGTCCTTAAGAAATATTCCTGCAAGAGCAAAGCTGTTGTGGTGGGAATGTTTCCAAGCCAGTCATGAGAGAAGAAGGAACCAGCTTGGCTTCCCCTGCACCAACATGGTGCCCATCATCATTTTACTCTTCCTAAGATGGACATGGAAGGCACAGGGGTAACTTAGGAAAAACAAAGGGATTCACCCAGGGAAGGCTGTGGCAGAAAGTGAACTCAACTCTGGTTTGGGTTAGGAGATGGGCTTTCTGATGACTCAGATGGGAAGAAAAACTGCAGTTTGTCTTTGTAGTTAGTTTGTTTCTTTTCATTTTACTTCCCTTATGCATAGTCTTTGTTTGCTTTCTTCCTCTTCCACCTCTCTCTATTGAATGCAAACTTACAAAGCTGGGACTTGGATTGAATGAGTCTTTCAGAAGAAGAGGAAAAAAAAAAAAAGGAATTTCCTGTAACTCTTTTTACAGAGGCTTTGAAAATCGAGTTATGCTTTTGCAGAATTCTGCTATCCTTTGGGTTTGTAGCTTTTTAATTGGGGTTTGAGCTCAAGACATCCAAATCAAATACTGAAAAAGAAAAATAAAGAGCCCTGGCTTCCTAGGGTTATTGGGTAAATTGACACTGTAAAAAGCAACTCTGGGTCAGACTGTGCTCATTAGGTTTGCAAATTACTAGACTCAGCATTGCACCATCCGAAATGAAATAAGGTTAAAATGTGCTGGTTTAATTAGATTCTCATGTGCTAGGAAAAGTATTTTTCATAGAGACTGTCAAAATATTAATGGCAATTAGATATATTCACATTTATTCTGACCAAATTGGACAAATTAATAAGGTTTCGAAGGTCCGTGTGAAATCTTTTAATTGTATACTACATGTGTGTCAAAGTGGGGGAAAATGTTCTCTATCGATGAAGACTCACCCATTCTTTGGGATCAAATCAAGATTGTAAATCATGTTCAACTCTTTTCATGCCAGACTCTCACATCTCTTTTGGACTGACACTCATTATCCATGTAACTCATTCTCAGTTAGTTAGAAAGCTATTAACATTTGGCTACTCATAATGAGCTGCGCTGTACTAAGAGGGATGTGGTAGGTACAGAAATGATTAATATAGTAGCAAGACAGATATGTAGTAATTATTTATTTATTTTTACTAGGGAGAACCTCTGGGCCTCCTTGGACAAGTTTCCTGTTGTGCAAAGTTCTGTAAAAATGCAATACTAAAGAAAAAGAAGTCCAACCATACAGCACAAGTGTAAGGTGAAAGAGATATGGTTCCAGAAAATAGCACTGAACATGGTCCCATGAGTCACAGTTAGGCTATTTGGGCAAGAAATACCTGTTAGGTCAGGATTTCATGGGTTTTTCCTACTGACACAGATCCAGGTCTTGTCCGCAGAGGTTCACCCACTTCCATTCATTCTTCCTCCTGCTCTAATGTTTTTTTTCCTACCTTTGTTCATAAAAATCTGCTCCCACCTCACCCCACCCCTACCATTGTCTCTTTCAAAAACTAAGTGCTAAACCCAGGACAGTGACTGACAGATGGACACAGCTTCTCTGGCCTATTAGCTCATTTTCACAGCTTGTTCTTTCCTCGCCATTTCAGTTATGAAATACCATTTTTCTGGACAATCACTGAACATCACTAACACTCTGTAACTACATCATGGACACTTTTAGCACTCCTGTTGCTAACATCCACTGATAGAAACAATGAGACATGAACACAGGAGGAGAATAAATGGGTGCTTTTATTTATTGCATGGTGTTACACCACCATTAGTTCTTGAAGGCTATCCAGTTCATTTCACATGATTTTCTATGCAGAATGAACTGGAATAATCTATATTCTGTGGACTAAAGCTCATGGGAAAAGTCCTAGAAGGTAAAGCCTGAAGTAGGGAGCAACCACGCTCCAGGTGCATATAATTCCTGGAGCACATCCCTTTCTTGCAACCTTGCTCTGGGGTCAGGTGGTTGGCACATCCCAGGACATTTCTGTTTCAGTCCTCAGGTCCACCAAATGCAAGCACATAGACTCCACTGACTCAGTGCAATAGCTACAAACTCCAGGTGCAACGCCATAGCCTGGTGCCTTCTCCACTGAACACTACCAATAGGAGACTATTGGAGCTGGTTATCCAAGATCTCTGAGATGAAATACTGGTAGTTTATGGGGATTGGGATTCAAGAGAGGCGGTGGTTCAGAGGACAGGTGTGCAGCTCATTCACCCTTTGCCATCTTTAATATGGAAAAAGCAATGGCAAAGACTTCATGTCTGATCAGGCAGTTGGTTTTAAGCCTAAAAGAACCATTCTATGAAGCCTGTCGGACCTACATAGCGCAGACAGACTGTGAAATTTTGCCTTGGCAATTCTGGAAGTGCAGCCAGTTACTTCTGATTAAACTAGTCTAGAAAACTTTTTTTAGAGAAATGGATCATCTTCCCCTAAACAGGCTAAATGATGGGGGAATTTATCATGCCCACTGGTTGTCCGTTCTGATAGTTGATATAATTTCATGATTAAAGATGTACACTTTGACTTGAGTTCTAGTTTTGCTGATTTAGATTTCCGGCCCCTGCAACTTGCCATACCCTTTTCTGGTTGACTCATAAACAAATATCTGCTAAGTAATTAGAACCTGTAATCTAGTCATCTGCTAAGCTCTTCTTTGCTTCACTAAGAAAATGATGCTTCTCTAGTCTATTACCGAAAAGTTAATTTTTTCAACTTCAGTCCCCATCATATCTCTGAACTCTTTCTAACAACACCTTGAAAGGCAGACACCAAAACTGAACAGAGGTCTCATCAAACAAATTCATTTGTACCACATTCACTAGTATCATGGTTGAACATTTTGCTTTTGGTTTCAAACCAAGACTGAAAGGGACAAGAGAGGAATCTTCAACTTTTCTGCATTGTTGTAAGAAGGAAGGAAAGAAAATTGTGTTTTCTATATCCATAGTGGATAACATGGGAAGCGATGGACTTGAACTACAATACAGAAGATTCAAGCTAGGAAAAGTTTTCTAATTGCAGGGAAGTGAAGTCTTGGGTTGGATTTTCTGAGATGAATATCTCCCTCATGGGAGAGTTCAAAAACAGGTTAGGTAGATATCTGCTGGGACTGAGATGGGGGAACTGTTCCTTCCCTTGGACCCACAGACTAGATGTCTTCTCTAGCTGATCTTCCTACAATTGTTTTGTCAACACAATGGGAGGCATCGTGAGGGCCTTTTGGACAACCCCATATGTTCATTCAAGTGCTGCACCCACTCATTTTCACTCTCAGCTCTCATCCCTCCACTCTCCTCCCAGTATGTCACTGATATAATTAAAAGACTCATTTTCCACATGGGCTTTTCACATGCTGCATGCCTGCTGTTATGAAAGTTAGGCACAGAAACACAAAGAAATAGCAGAGATTTCACCAGGGATAATAAGGGATGAGGAGGGGGCCTGGAAAAGGAGAGTCAAAGAAAGAAAGCAGTTGCTGGAGGCAAGGAGTCACAGAAGATAAAGCATCATGGGACACGATCGACTCCCAGTGTTTCGCAGTGATCACATGCATGTATGGAAAGAGCATCCTTAAGCCCTAGGTAGGAAATCCACCTGAGAAGCTTGCTTCCCCAAACACCCAAATGGGCTGGTCTTGCTCCGGGAAAAGGCACATCCTCTGAGCTGGCCTGCACGAGGTGGTACCTTAATGCGAGGTGTTATTTGGGCTTTTGCTGCTGGCTTAAGAAGTGGCCCTCTTACAGTCTCACCTGAAACATCTCTTGAATAAACCTTATTTTCGTCCTCCTGAGCACCTAGGATGTTTCCTGTGCTGCCCAGGACAGTGTCCCTGTCCAGGTCTCTGAACAATCCCTCATCTGGAAGTATAAATTAATGGAATTTAATCAAATCTTTATTTTTTTTTCTCCAGAGTAATCAAATCCTAATCTCATTGTATAATGTCAGAATTCTTCAGCATTTGTGCATGCACAAAAAAATAAGTGATTAAGTAGAGTTCAGTATTAAATTGCATCTGCATAATTGCCCTTTTCATCTTTCTGTCTAGTTACATGTCCAAGATGCACTGCACAATTATCCATTTTCTTGCCCATCAAGATATTGTCACAGTGTCTGTGAGACTGAGGATAAACTGAGGACAGACTCAGGTCACCAAGAACAAAATCTCGGTTCAGGTGTGCAAGGCTTTCCTCAGGCTTGAATTTAGGTTGCTTGAAGATGTCATGGTAGCAAGAGACCTTGGTGACCGCAGGCAAGAGGAGCTTGAGCTGAGTGCTGGGAGGAGGTTCTTCTTCTCTCACCAGCATCCTGCTGTTTATCAAAGAGATTCAGCCATTTGCTGCAAAAGGCTCTGGCTGCTCAGTGGGGGATTCATTACAGATTCAGTACATCGCTTTAGATTCTGCAAAACCAGGACAGTTGAGACATGAGAACAGATTTGTCACGGCCAAGGGGTATCATGGCTTGTGCAGTCTTTTTGCTCAAAGTAAGCTTTATCAGCAGAAAAGACTTAATGAAACAAGTCTGGAATAAAGGAAGAGTTAAAGAAAAACTAAAGCAGTAAAACAACTTTATGAAAATGTATTCATCAGTAATTCAACCTTTTGTTCCCACAGTATCTCAGCTACTTCCTGAGGCTGGCTAATTAGACTGTGTGACCTATAGGCATGCTCTGGAGATTTCTTAGATCTACATCTTCCTCTTCCCCTTACAAAAAATGGTTCTGCAACAACATTTAACTTTCTTAGTTGAAGATGATATGACTCCCTTCTATCTCACCATTCTGTTCACCTGACCTTTCTTCCCATGTGGTGGCCACTGGGACATCACATACTAACACATGACAGATGAGGTCTTTTCCCATTCTTTTCTCCCCTTTTTAATTAACACTTCTAGCACATAATTTAATTTACACATTCTCTCCACTTGGCTAGATTCTACCATTACAGCTTTCTGGCAACAGATTGGTAAAACTTAACCTTAATATCATGAGAAATATTAACTGCACTTATAAGTTTCACAACCATTCTCTGTCTTTGAGCCTCATGTACAAGCTAAAGCTGATTTCAGAGGATTCAAGCTTTCCACTCTAGAGAGCATTAGTAACCTATATTTCTTAGATGGATATTAAGAAAATCTTTTTCTCTAGGAGGGTAATGCAGCACTGGAACAGATCATCCAG
This sequence comes from Dromaius novaehollandiae, assembly GCF_036370855.1. NCBI lineage: Eukaryota > Metazoa > Chordata > Aves > Casuariiformes > Dromaiidae > Dromaius > Dromaius novaehollandiae. The sequence goes on along the minus strand of NC_088099.1, from coordinate 167,403,281 downwards.
GGAGGTTGTGAAATCTCCATCTTGGGAGGTTTTAAAAATTTGACTAAACAGAGCCACAGCTGACCCGAAATAACATTGGGAAGTCCTGCATCGAATGGGAGGCTGGACAAGGACCTCCAGATGTCCCATCCAGCTGGTACTTTTGGGACAGAGAGTCCTGAAAATTCCAGAGAGGATTCTAAGTAATTTTATGTTAGGGTACAGCCTTTGGCTAGATATTCAATTGTCCACGTGTCTTGAAACGCTAGTTTATCACCATGCAACTCCCAGTATGGGCCTTTACGTGTTTTCTTCTGCTTCACTGTCCATCGAGATCCAGCTCTTACACCTCTCCAGCACCTGGCTACAAATTAATGCCTTGGGCTGCCCTATGCCATGTCAAATCCTTTTTAAACCCCAATTCCTCCACTGAACATTTTACCAGCATCTACCAGAAGTTGGTTGAGGGAAATGTCACCTGTCTAGAGCACGAAGAGGTGCAGAGCTTTCTCCTTCCAGACCCCCAGAGTCCTAAGTCAGGAGCCCATCTCCTGTGGTTCATGACAAGAGGCAGCCAAATCCAGGGGTATTGCAGTTGCTTGGATGCAGAGCTTCCAAGAAAGGTTGTTGCTGGGTACCTTGCTCTAAAGGATCCCCTTCATCTCTGCTGGTGATAGAGGGAGTCTACATGACCATCTTAGCTAGTGTGTGCATTTTAAAGGCATCTTTCTACAGTTCCCAGTCAAATGTGTGAGTCGCTTTCACTGAAGACGGCACCACAAAACCCAGCCTTTCCTTTGCTGCTGGTGGTAGTGTTGTGAAGACAAGCTACAAGTCCACGGCAGGCTTGTTCCTGCGGCTCAGATCACCTATACGACAAGTCATTCAGATGCAGGTTGTAGCTACTCTCTAGCATGCATCCTAGTCATTATTATAAAGCATTTTTATGTCCCAGGACAGATCATGCAGCAGAGGTTGTGGAAAGGTCTGTATCCTTTTTCAGTATCTTTTGAATCCTTCTGTGGGTTCAGGTATGGTCCCTTGGAACAACCACTTGCACCAATTTTGTTGCACTTCACCCTGTGTGTGTTTATTGCCGCACTCTAATCAGTTAAAATTTCTTCAGAAGAGGCATATACTTCTGTCATCATACAAGCATTTGGTAAGATGAAAAAGGATCCCTCTACTCTACCCCATTATACTGATGCAGGTTTGAACCTAAGTTACTAACCTGCAGAGTGCAAGGCTGCTGCTGCACCATGATTACCAACCATATAGATTCTAAATCACAGGGCTGTTTTCAATAATAAATAGGAGACTTTAGGGTTAATTATAACAGGCCTTCTAATTTCCAGCTGGAGTCAAAAAATCAATAGAAACTCCTTGCTTCATTAAATAATTATAGCTGTCAATAGCTGGAGCTTTTCCATATGCAGGTATACTGAAAACCTGTTGATTTAGTTGCAACTTTGCTACAAAGACTTTTTTTGCAAGGAATGAAGTTGCACAGCTGTCATCTTCTGCACTGGAGAAAAAGCAGAAATGAGAAGAGAGAAACATATTGGGCTGTTTTGTCAGAAACGCAATACGTGCTTGGGCTGGGATTTAAATAGTCTTTCCTTTATAAGGCTAGCAATTAGTCTGATGAACCATGCCCCAAGAGCTATTGAATAGGCTGCTGAGACAGATGCTGGGAAAAGGGACAGCTGAGCAGATTGCCTTGAGTTGTCTTAAAATGAGAATGCTTCGTGCACTGTTGGGTAGTTAATCCATGCTGAAGTCTGTGCTGCCATGTTCCTAGCAGTGCCTGAACTGGTGTGTGCACTGTCCTCCAAAGCTCTGGTGACTGATGCATGGCCAGATTCCTCCTCCCTCAACACCTACAATGTTGCATGGAGATGTGGAGGCCTAGAGAACTTGGTTTAAAGGGGGGAAAGATGGGCTTCTTTTGGCCAAATTCCTCACTGAAGTGAAAAGAATGTTTTGAAGAGAGTCACCAAGGCACTGTTTGATAGCCCTAGCCAAATGAAGAATTTCTAAGGATGGCTAAATGATACTGGAAGAAGACTGGAGGTATCTAGGTAGCCCACAGCCAGCTGGAACGCACTCTGACTGAATCTGGAGGACAAGTCTCAGACCAACTGAGACAAAATCTATAGATAAATTTGAACTGATTTTGCACATCAAGGCCTCCTAATTCCTGGGAAACATGAGTTCTGGAGATGAACACCATAATGAGGAATGGTCTTAAGAAAAAGTGGTGGAATGGCCTCAATAAGCCAAAATATAGTTTTAACATTAAGAGAAAAATGAAGGTTTCTTCCCATCCAGACTTCTCGGACTGAAATATTCTCCCACTAGCTAGACAAGTGGTTTGTTCAGTGCATGCTGAGTCTCTGCTGTTGTGAAATAAAACTTACTTCTTTACAAAAGCAACTATTTACAACTATTTATGCTTGAACAGTCTCAATTTCATAGTGAACCTGCCAATGCCTCTTCAAACTGAGTCATTAGGGTTACTCAAGGTATTTACACTGAACTGTAGCAAAAAGTACTATTAAGTGTGATAAGTGTAACCGCTGAACTGCTTTTGAAAACAGACAGCAGGGCCTATCAGCTTTTTAATTTCCATCTAAATATTTATTAACCTGTTTCTTAGCAAGACCTCTTCCTTGCTGCTTAGCAGCTATCTTCCCACTTAGCTGACTAAAATCTTTAGATGTCCATGACTTTTTCAAGTATATACCAAGGCAGAACTATCATTTGCCCTGAGCAGAAGTCTTTCTGTACTGGAATAAAATCCTGCAAAGTGCTCTGGGTGAATAACATGCAAACTGCCATCAAATTTTAACACAACTTCCACAAAATAGGACACCTACTTTATTGGGGAGAGTTGCTGTGCTGTAAAGGTGTAACCGAAGAAAGGCAAGGAGTATCCTGTTGGAATAGAATGGAGAAATGTCACCTTGGCACTGACAGCTTGCAACAGCTAGTAAATATTCTCCAGATTGCTTCTTAAAATGAGCATTACGGCTGCTCCATTCATAGCATGCCTTAGGCAGTGTACTAGTGCAGGCTATTAAAGCATCTTTTAAAATACACATTTCCCCCAAAATGACTTTTCTTTGATGGGACCTCAAATAAAAGTGACTTGGGAACAAGAAGAATTTTACATCTAAATTTGTCTTCTGTTTCAGCTGTTTAAAATGTATGACATTGCTGGAGGAATGTTCATTCTTCCACAGGAAAGGGGATTTGCTGGCAGTATTAGCAGCTGATGTCTTTGGAAGAGTGGTTCATGGCTGACCAATATGCTTCCTCTTCTACTGTGATCTCTATCTACCAGCATCTGTCATCTTTTTTTTCTTTCTTTTTTTTTTCTTTTTTTTTTTTTTTTTTGTCATGGACACGGTTTGCAGGGTTTTCTGGGTAGTGACCTTTGGTTTGTTCTATATGTACAACATGGATTGCAATGTTCCCTTCAGTATCTATGGTATACGGCTAACAATCCTGTGATTACAAGAGTTTATTATCAGGAACACTCCATTCCAGGATCTATAGTGTAAAGATAGTGTAAACATTGCAGGCGTATTGTAAGCATCTTTTAGACCTTTTGTGTCTTTAAGGAAAGCAATGACCTGTAACAGAGGGTATAATCAAAGCAGTTACCGGTGCTGGAGGAGACTGGTACAGGACTGTTACTTAAAACAGGTGTAGCTATGGGAAATGTAAGAGTCAGTTAGAACTTGAGGTCAGAATAAGAAACCAGTGTCAGATGTTAAAAACTAGAAGACAATAAAAGGAAATTTATTCCTGGTAGTGAAGAGAAAGCGGAAAAATTTATATATGTCTGAAGTAGAGGTAGAGAGAGAACAAAGGCATTTTGAGAACAGATGAAGGACATGCTTTTAAAGCTGGTGGTGGAGCTAGAAATGCAACTGCCAGCATTCACTGCCGCATTCACGAAGAAAGTAGGCTGTGGAGAATTGGGGAGTGAAAACCATGTCTGAAACATAGAGGAGTGATAATGCATCCCGGGAGCACCCTGACTGTCAGCCTTGCCATGGAAAGCCCAGGTGTGCCTCAGACCTGAAGGAGCAGAGCCATGTGTGCAGCAGCTATCATAGAGTGGTCAAATACTGTCATATTATTCTGTCTGTAAGAGGCAGAAGATCCTTTTATGGGGGACTTCAGCTATGCAAGGTACTCAAGTCAACTCAGGGTTGCTGAGGATGCAATAGACTCTCAGCGGTATAAATTTCCAAGCCTACACAGGCTATAGGGCTGTTATCCTGAAAAATTTCTCGGGTGGAGGAGAAGAGGCGTACAAGAAGGACACCAAGCAAATAAGCTCCCTCATCCTTGAAGAGGCCTCTGATGATGTTAGCTGACATCTTTTGCTTTTCTCTGGGAAATTATCATGATTTTGAGGGGAAAATGAAAACTCCTTGAGTTAAAAAAATACACATACATTCTGCTAATCCTGTGGAGAACATGGAGATGTAATAAACTGGGCAAGGCCCGTTGGCCTCTTTACTCACCTTTCTACTATCTGAATTGCCAGGACTGGGATAGGTGCCTAAAATCACTTCCTCAAGCTTGTCCTCTGTGGGCATGTGACATGAAGTTGATGGAAACACAGGGAGCAACCAGTTCAGCTGGTCTGACCCCATGCAGCTAGCAAGGAATGAGCACCCTCAGGCTTACAGTCAAGTTGCACAGATGGTACAATCTAGAGTGTGAATATGCTACAGTGTCCAGGATGGTCACCACGAATTCTGCATGTGTCCTGTCATCTGAAATATGCTGGGGACCAGCCAGACATCCACTGCACTTGTGTTTGCTTGGCACATACCACAGAAATGAGATTAAATGGCTCTCTTCTGGGGCTGCTGGATTCCACCTCCTGGACTGGTAGTAAGAGTAGTGAGAGATAAGGACCCTTACTTCCCATCAGTACTCAAGAAATAGCAATAGTCAAGACATGACAATACAGTGGAAAATTAGTAAAATGGTCAATATAAGCATAAGGTTGCTGTACAGCTGTGGACAAAGACTAAGTTTTGGGAAACATCTGCTCAGGCTTTGACAAATTCTGCAGTATGAGCATAAGCAAGATATTTAATTAATGTGCCTCTCTTCCCCCATCTTGCCTCTCACCAACTATTTCTTTAGACTACAGGATTTTGAGGAAGTGTACAGCTTCTAACACAGTAGGTCCTGCAGGCACTGCTATGGTACAATAGGAATAACAGCAGTAGCACCACCAAGTCTGGCACTGAGATCTGTGAGAAATTGTTCTTTCCCAAATTCCCTCCATATCGAGGCTTGAGATTTGCATCTTTGTGAGCTGTTACATTCCCCTGCTGGAGGGTCAAGCCTGAGTTTCATAATTCGTACGCTGAATCTGAGCTCCCTTGAGTTTGCAGGTCAATGTGCAATATTGGGCATATTTCTAGTCAGCAGTATATTCCCCTTGAATAATAAAGTGGGAGTCCACTGTGCCTTCTTAAAAATAAATATTCCTAATGGATGTATTTTTAAATAATACTGCCCAAACCTTCAGGTAGGGAATCAGTCTCAGCAAACAGCTCCCTTCAGTTCCTCTCTTGCTTCTCTTATTTTGTTCCAGAAAAGAACAAATCAGTGGACACAACTTACTGACACAGGGTGTGCAACAGTTTTTGAACACCCCTACCTTTCCCTCGTAGGAGACAGAGAAATGCTTAAGCACATTTTTCCAGGTGTTACAGAGGACGGGCTGATAATTTTCAAGTGCAAATGCAAATCCCATTTGGCGGCCGAAGTAGCAGGTCCAGACAAGGGATAAAACTGTCCAAGGACAATTAAAATGCATTATAATGACTCTCCTGTGGGAAAGTGACACTTTGGGGGAAAATCCCTGATTCAAAACTATTTAGAAGCTGTACTTTGGTGCTACAGCAACAAGCACTACAAAGACCAACAAACAGATCGTGCACATGGAGACAGCAGAAGTCTCGTAGCATGATTTTCCATGAGATTCTCCCATAAGCTAGCTGGCTAGCTCTTCTGGCCACAGTATATTCAGGCAGTGGGGATGTACTATGTGCAAGATCCCAAGAGCTCCTGTGCTGCAAAGTGAAGGTTTCCATTTTGAATAGTAGAAGGATGCTTGTGATTGCTCAAGTGCACATGTAAGGGCAACCAGGACGCTCCAGGAGACTTGTGACCTTAGTCACAAGGAAATATCAGCCAGGCACAACCTTTTGTTTAGCACCTCAGATGAGTGGAAGTGCAGTTTGACTCTAGGAGGTCTTGGAAGTGCAGCAACAGTAGTCACCCCAGCCCAGGATATGACTGTGGTATTCGTGGTGCATCAGAGTTGGGCCAGACCAATGCTGCGAGAAGGTGTTCTTCAGCAGTAAGTACTCAAAATGAAGCCCTTTGGAGATGAAAGACTGACCAACACTGACTGCCTCGTGCAGTCATGCGGATTTACTCCTGCTGAAAATCTGCTCCACAGATACATTATGGTAACCAGCTAATATGATCTCTTGCATAGGGCAGGCTAGGAAATGGCAACATGGTACAAATACAACAATTCCTTCATTTTTGAAAAAAAATCACTTTATTTTTTCATTCATACTGTTTTTTGCAATTTCTTTCTTTCTTTCTTTTTTTGAAACACTATTATTGCAAGGTGGTGGTCCCCTCTTGACCAAAGACAGTCACATTTCTTTCAGGAAAAAAATAATTACTCTGTAAACTGCTGGGTTCCATGGAAGTATCTAAACATAAAACATTATTATGTGAGCAAGGTACCAAAACAGAAATAACAAGGTGAGGAGGTGCAAAATAATATAACTTAGGTGGGAGACTACTGAGAATAAAAGCAAATGGGAAATGAGATGATAATAAAAACAGCAGGGAGACATGAAAGAAAGCAGGACTAGGGATATTTCAACTAGCAGGAGTTAGCAAAGGATAGTGAGATCACCACTGTTTGGTTTAAGAGGAAACATGAAGCAAATGGGAGACATGAACTGGATGGACATCAGGAGATTGGAGGAACCCCAGGACTGTACCACAGCTGTCTCATTTCATGCCTGGTACACAGTGTGGTGGGCAGGGAGCTGTGTGGCCTTTAGGAGGACCAGAGCCAACCAGAGGACAGGGGAAGCGGGTAGAAACAGAAGTATTTGCAATGCTGAACTGGAAATGCTGAATTAGGCGAGGCTTTATACAGTCCCCACGTAACTAAAATAAAAAAAGAAGAAAGAAGCAATTTTAGCAGGTCAATTCAGATCTATTTCAGAAGAGTGAAATCCTCACCAATGCTCCAGCACTGTCCTGACAAGGAGGAGGAATGAAATAGCAGCGTAAAAACATCCTGACAGCCCTAGTATGCTCCCCAGAAACACGTCTGCTTTCAGAGAACCCCCAGGTTTTGGTGCGTACTGGGAACAGGTCCAGGATGGCAGAGGAGAAACGAAAGACGGCACTGGGAAACATCACTGGTGCAGTTATTTGGAAGGTGGCTCTGGAGATGCTGGGACTGGTGTGGAGCTTGAAGGGAAGAATATGGGTTGCAGGAAAGTGTTTGAGGAGGATAACCCAAATCTGGGAATACATGGCATGGACCTGGTTTCCATGGGGCCTCCTCTGTGAACACGTACCCTTGTAAAAAGCCCTTTTCACTTTGATGTAGAATCCTTTCCTGTTGCTACCACCTCCAAATCTGACATGGGGGAGACTGACATAACTTCTTTTCCTCATTCATTTGTCTAAATAATCCTGAGGCATCTTCAGGTCTGAGAATTGATTTGGGAGATGAAGGCAGGCACAAAGGTGCCTTTAAAGACACCATAATTGCATAGCCTAAATTTCAGAACAACTCTTCCTCACTGCGGTCCAGCACTAAATATTTCCTGAGTCATGTATTGCATTGTTTTGACCTAAAACAAGTTTTCACCACTGTTTTGATATAAATCAAACTGTTTTATCTTATGGAAAAGAAGCAGTAGAATGAATAATTGAAATTAATGCAGTACAGACCCTCCAAAACAAATGAGTCTATATTTTATGAGAACAGAATCCAATTTCATGCTGGCATCATTCTTCCTTGATTGGGTCAAATCAAAACTTTGGATCTGCTTTCTAACAGGCTCCAAAAACCTAGTCAAAATTCATATGTGCAGATGAGGTCCACTTTCCCATGGAAAAGAAATACATGTGCCTTTTCAGGTATCTTCTTCTGAAGCTAACTGAAGAAAATATGCATGGAATCAATCCCTGGACTTTCAGTTTAGTTTTTGTGTCTTCTACTATATTACCAATTAGTAAAACTTAATTTTAGAGCCTTACAACTCAAGTCCTGGGAGGAAGAAAAGCTGAAATCATAAGCCTAGGTAAATTTTTAGATTGCAATTGATCATTGTATATGAATGTGCAGGCCTGGGACAGAGATGCATACATGCCTCTTTTTTCAAGGATTGTAATCCAATATTAATATACCCTTTCCACAGAATGACTCTGTTTTATAAAATAATGAAGTTCCCAATGCAAAGAAATATTCTCCATTGCTCACAGGATTTCCTTTCTGCAGAACCTTGTCTAACCTAGAACCAACCACACAGAGATTTCTTCAAAGATCAAAAAAATATATATATTTCCAAGAAAAAAAATCTTGGAAGGTAGTAGGATCACCAAATGATACCTGCCACACCATCATACATAACTGAGGACCCCATGGTGCAGCCTCTGTCCTACAACCCTTTTTCAGTCCATGCCTGCAATTCCTATCATGGTCTCATTAAAAAAATGCTTAAAGAAGTGAAAAGTTGCAAGGTGTACAATCTACCTTTTTTGGTTTTGTTTTGTTTTTTTGTTTTTTTGTTTTTTGTAGCTATCTTCCCAATCCTTGTGCAGGTACTTTCTGAGTATTTTCCAACAGGAATGGTTATCTCCACCTCAAAGAAGGGAGGAAAACAAGACAGCCAGGTGCAGAGAGGCAATGGCCTGAACTGGGAAATGACCCCAGGCCTCCTCACTCCTGGTCATGTGCGCTGGCCGCTGCTCTAGGTTTCTTCTCTCCACTAGTAGAAATGGTGTTTGGTGATAAGTCTGGTGAAAATCATTCAAACACAAATCAGTTTTTGTCCTTAAAATATTCATGGAAGAATGTTTATGTTTCTCAGCACATCATCTTGGAGAAAAGCTAAGAATTTACCTCATCAGCTTTTCCTGAGTTTTATTCCCGAGTTGTCTTAAGCTTCAGGAGAGAGCAGAAAAGTTACTGATAAACAGATGCATCTCTCCATAGTCTCAGTGCTGAGTGTTGCAGGGACTGAGACATGTAATGGCTTCCTTCAAGCCAGGATACCACAGTCCCTAGTAACTCCTTCTCTGATAGCTCTACAGCTGTTGCCCTGCTCAAATTTCAGCTTTGAGAGGGCATGTTTTATTTCCTGAGACACTTAATGATTGCTGATCCCAAAGAGGTATGTTTTCATCTGCTCTAAAGTTCGATTTGAGCCGCCATCAGCAGTATTTGCAATTTAACGCATGGTCAAGGCATTGTTTAATTGACAGTAACTTTCTGAACTTGGCACTGCAATATCGAAGAATGAGATCGGAGAACTATCTGTGGAACAACAAAAAAGTGCTGCAGCATTTCCTTCTTCGGTTGTCTTGTCACTTTAAGCTGTCATTCAGAATAGCCCGTCATCTCTCTTCTTTTCCATTTACTTAGTTGTGCTCACCCTGGAAAGGCTAATTAGCTCCTTGTCAGTTACTGGCTCCGTCTGAGTCTTGAACAGGGAAGCTAAAATCAATTTGTCTTTCCAACAGTGTACACCAGGATGGGATGAGGAACCTGGCAACAGAATGAGCAGCAGGGAAAAGTTAGCTACCTTAAAACAATCATACTGAGGGCTTGGGTCAACCTCTTGTGAGTGTATGTTGGTCTTCAATCAGAAGAGTCTGGAATGAATTGCTCTATTTAAAAGAGAGAGAAATGAAGGCACAGAACAGATTTGCTCATGGCCAGCCCTCAGCAGAAACAGGCGATCCTGCAAGCTGCCATGGTGACCTCCCTCAATGCTGCTGCCCTCTTTGGCACACCAGGTTGGTCCAAGCTGCTACATCGCTCAGTAGCTGAGCCGAGACTACAGGAATGAACTGCAAAAGCCCACAAGATATAGCGGTTCCTGCCGTAGACAGCTGAGTATCCCAGAGATCCACAGTGAAAGGCAGGATCCCTAGAGGAATCAAATAATTTCACCATAATAACTATAGGAAGATTTTTTCTGAGGGTACTTGTAGATTTGGCATGGTGTTACAAGGCATTGGAAGGTGATTTAACCCCCTTGGCTTCTCAGTTCTTTACCTGATGCTGGCTTCATCTGGGGAATTCACTGAGCCCAGTGAGGTTTCTAGGCTAGTAGTATGGGAACAAATCCTTCCACCAATCCAGAGGGTCAGCAATAGCAAAAAAATAAAATAAAAAACAAAGGGGAGGCTTCTATATCATCCTACTTCAAAGTGTTTGGACTTCCTCCTTGTCTTTATCATGATAAAGTGCCTGAGATACCCTCACTCCCACCAATTCATGTGGATCTGAGCATCTGATACACCGACCCAAGATAGCAGTTCCTATACTTCTATGAAATATCTGTAAAAAGAAATGATAGACAGCCATTTCTAGCAAATACAAACAAATGACCACTACAAGAAGAATATAAGCGGCATTTCCTGGAGTGGCAAGTATCAGTTATACAGTATACCAATAGAAGTTCTCATTTCTGTGGGTGCTTTCTCTCTGTCTTTCGCTTTATCCTACAAGTCCTTCAGCAAAGTCGCTTTAAGACTGGTTTTGAGAGGATTACAAATACTGTTAAATACCTGGCACTCCAGACCCAGGAAACCTGCCTCTGCTATTGTCACTAAATTTGAAATGCTTATTAAGTCCAATTTCTGAGACTTTCTCCTACTGGAAATCATTATTCTTTAGAAAAATGGATGGTCTTTTTGAGAGTTAATTATGTGTTCCCCGTGTTACTCAGCACGGGCCCATTCTCCTCAAAGAGAAACAACAACAAAAAAAAACTTTCTACAAGCCTTCAAAGTAGAGCTTATGAAGAAAAGGGTATTCTGTTGCTCAGTTTGTTGCTGGGTTCAATTATAGCTCAGGGTGACAGAACTGTTTTAGCTTCAAAAAGTGGAGATCCTTACTGGACTGAGTCTGTGCTGTACTTCCCCCTAGATCAGGCTCCAAAGAGAAGAGAGGACTTTGAACTGCTGTTCACTATCTGGACCCTTTCTGCTTCTTCAGAAAACTGCAGCTACACTTGAGCTTCCAGATGATATGGCTATAGCACCACGTCTAGGTGAAGAAAGCAGCAAGGGGCCCTTTACATCAGCCCTACCCCAGCTGAAACTTTTCCTCTGGCCTATTTAGATTTTCCCTCAATGGCTTGCAAAGCTGGAGCATAAGAGATAGAGACATTCAGCTCGTGCCAGATGCATGGTTAGTAAATGTACCAGCAAGAATGGCAATTGCCCCACTTGAAAAGTACCACATATAGGTGTTTAGGCTTATTTGTAACTTTGAGTGAGCACCTATGATGTGCTGCCTTCAGTGGTAAATAAGTGAGTATTTAAGCATTCTTTCTGAATAAGAAGGAATCAAGCCCAAAATTTGGGGAATTAGATTAATTTGAAACATTTGTGGGCACTGCCAAATAAAGAAGGTCGTGTATTGTCTTCTCTAGATTGCTCTGCTTGTGCCTCTGATACCACTCAGTGGGTAGGGTACATGGGATAGATCCGCTGCTTATACAAGGTCTCAGATGCAGACAATTCCCAAAGCCTATTCTTGTTGCTTTTGTTTCTGTTTGCATTCATTGGAGTGCATGAGGAGTTTACAGCCTAAATACCTGCTATCAGCCCAGACTTAGTGCAATTTGAGCTCATTCAGACTCCAGTCTGAATCAGTCTGAATCCAGACTGAACTCAGTCACTCCAACTTGTGCGTGGAGGAAAGCCACTGAGTGTATCCCCAGCTCTGCCCTGAACTTGGACACCGTGTATCTTGGATGCCCTCACACACCTTTAGTCTGCCTTCCCCCTTAAAATGACACACTCTTCAGGGCAGACACCATCTCCAGTTACGTGATTCTTGAAGCCTTTCAGGATGGGATCCTCATGTAGACAACTAGCTTTGGGTGTCGGTGTCTACAGCACAGGTGTCTTCACCTGAGTCAGCTGATTATAGGTTCCCAGTACAGCCAATGGAGATGCGGTCAATGGAGTTAGAGCAGCTCAGCATGTGATTTCACCGGCCACTCCTAGAGTAGGCATCTGCTTTTGGACAAGATGAATCATGCCCCAAAATCTGTCAACTCCCCTCAGTTGCTCTCCGTTGACTCCAAAGGGTAATTTGCTGTGTGTAATCTGTGCGTATGATAGGTACCTTGTTAAACTGGGTAAATTCCTGCCCTTAAAGTCCAGCTTTTAAGCCTAATATTAGAGGTATGAAGTGTGCCTTACACTGGCCATAGACATGGTGCTGTTCTGACCTGCAGGGGCTGTGTATGACTTAATTAACTGCTTCCCTAATAACCTGCTGACAGTGAGTAGTTATGTTGGTCTGGTGCCATCTATTCAAATGTCAGTAGAAAAATGCCCAGCTCAAATACCGATTTACATTACGGGTGGGGGAGGAAGAGGTGCATACTGGAAGAGACAGAACTGATGTGAGAGAGAAAAGGACTGAGGGAGAAAATGAAGACAGAAAGAGGCAGACATATTTAAATCTCTGAATAAATTACTAAATGTCTGTTCTACCACCTTAGCAGTAAATTGAGTTGCATCAACACAACCTGATTCCATTTTGTCCCAAAGAGAGAGATTACTGTGCTGGCTCCCAAGGGCACTTATCTGCCGTGGAACGATAAAAGTACGCCGATCACAATGTCTAGCTCCTCCATCTCCTTGTTCTAGGGGTTACTACCTCCTCTGGTGATGGGGTTTTTGTCGAGGCCTGGAAGCAATGCACTGGGCCCACATCCTGCTCCATGCTTGCAGTTAAACTTCTCCTTAGCCAATCTCCCTTTCTGTGTGGTCTGCAGGGTCCCATCAAAGCCACCACTGTCACACAAACCTCAAGACATGCCACTATTCCCCGCTGCATGTGGCTTCTGCTCCCCACAGCCCAGATGATAGGCCTGGGCTGATATATCTGGGGTATCTCTCTGTTTGCTTCAGTAAAATAGAGGATGCAAATGTACACCAGCTGAAGACTGGGACTTCAGAGTAGCAGCCCAAGTAAGACTCTCCGTCCAGTTACTTGCAGAGGTATCTACAGCTAAAATGAGGTTACTTTCCCCATGTTCAGGGATCAGACCTGTGGACAAATTAGGCTCCATTTGTCCCTGCTGTAGTTCTCTTGGCTGCAGATGGGTTGAACCAGGATAAACTTAAGGCAGAAAGTTTTTCAGTGCAAGGAAGTGTAAAATGAGTCCCCTTCAAAAAAAAAAAGAAAAAAAGAAAAAAAAAGAAAAGAAAAGAAAAAGAAAAAAAAAGAAAAAAGATGTTTCACACCATGGTATTTGTGAGCCAAGTCTTTGCTCAGCAAATGCAAGTGAGCTCTAAGAGTGGCTGAGAAGGGAGCTTTCTCTAAGCCGTGCTGTTTGATACTTCTGTGACCACCCCATGTTTTAATGCTTTGTTGGTATTCCTTCGTTACCTCCTATCTCTCACTAGATTTACATTCATTCTGTCCTGCTGACGTGTCATATGTGATGCAACTCTGAGCTGGGCACAGGAGCCTCTCTTCATCAGGGCAGAACTCCCATTTTCCTTGGGATGCTGAAATGCTGCTTGTTGAAAGGCTGTAGTTTGATGTCAGCTCAGTCCTTTGTGCAAAGGTGTGAGGAGGCATTTTCGGCTGGCGTGCTGGAATCCCAGGGAAATGCAAATTATTCTTCAGAATGGGAAAATCCAATTAGCAGCCAAGTCTGTTGGTCACCGTACTATGTCATTTGCATCTGGGTCTTGCAGTACAGCTAAGAGACAGCAGCAAGAAGGAGTGTTAGGTACTCCAAACAGCAAGGGCCAAGGCTTCGTTCAAAGAAGCCACAACCTGAGGATTAATTATTATTTATTACCGTCTTTTAGGTGAAACCAGAAGGGTCAATCAACTTTCCCAAATTTCCCAGGAACTCTGTGGAAGAGCTGGGGTTTGAATTGCTGACTTCCACCACGTCCCTAGGAGGTTTCGCTTCCCACCCACTGTGCTTTCACACACACTCAGTTTCATACCCTGAGCTGAGCATCTCAAAGGAACAGAAGGGCTCCCAAGGCCTTCAGATCAAGCCCTTCGATTAGTCGAGTATTCAGCTGGAAGCTGAAATCATGCCCCTTGCCTTCCTGAGCCCTGTGACATGTAGAAGAGGACATCCTCTTCTCCTGACCTTCCCTCATGACACTCCAGAAGCCTGTGACTTCCTTTCATGCTTCTTCTATAGGAGAGACTTGGATGTTGCTTTTTAAAAAATCCTGCCAAGATACCTGTGAAAAGCCAGACAAAAGGGGCTTTTCAAACTCCTTCAGGAATTGTGATGATTCACATAGGTCCTTCTCTTTCCACTTAAGCATGATGTGCCTGCTTTAAAGCAGAACCTTTTTTTTTTTTTTGGTACATGTCAGTCAGCTTTGGATTGCCTAGATAAAGAGAGAGGCAATTATTTTTTCTCCAGGGAGAAACACAGGCATCCCAGGAGCTCTAGGAGAAGACCCTGGATATCCGTAGTACTTCTATGGATGATTCATGGTCCCATTTTTCATACATAGTCCTTTGGAACAGATCTAGTCTGGGGTTGTGAGCCAGCAGCCAGAAGACGCAAGGGATGAGCCTGGCTGCAGCAAATCCGTTGTGGTCTTCAATCAGCAACCGGAGGAGTCCCACCAAACAGCCTTCTGGGACTGGTCCCATGGGTTTGAGGCCCCTGTTGTTGTCACACCGACTGAATGCTGCAGCTGATGGGACAGCAGGAGAAGGTATGCCTTGTTCTGGTGAACTGGAAAGCAAAGAGATCAGAATATTCCCAGAAACCAAAGGATGTGGAGTTAACTGCCAGCAGATTCCAGCACCATCCAGAGGATGAAAAGAAAGCCATGAGAAATGGAAGCTACTCTGCACAGAACATAGCATGAGGATCCAGCAGTCAGATGAAGTAGGAGGCTTACTCCTGCGTGACACTAATTTATGCCCTGACATATGGAGAACTCTGTGCAATTCGTGGTTCATCAACAGCATATGTGATCTGTTCAAGTGGGGCCGTCCTTTTTGGAAACTGAATAAGCTGAATGACTTCATAGATTATTAACCTGCTACCTCAAAACTTTGTGTTCAGCACCTGCACTTCAAAGACATCTTTTGCTTTTTTTTGGGGGGGTGGCTTTTTTATATTATGCTAAAATGTGCATTTTCAATGGAGTAAAAAAGCAAAAAAAAAAAACAAACAAACAAAAAACCCTAATATCTGCATGTAATATGCCTTGGATATAACAGCTATTTCATTGCTGTAGCACACACTCCTCTGCTCTGAATGGTGCTATGACCTTAAAGTCTCCAGATCACTCAGGTTCCACAGTATTAGTAAATGATCACTACTAAAATATATATTAATTACTGGTCAATGAATGGGTATTTAATACCAATAATGTAGCAGCATCTTTCAGTTTGAGGATTTCGAAGTGCTCTGTACTTGCAATGTAGAGCATAAAGATACTCCTGCCTTAAAGATGCGGCAATGAACTTGCTATCAGGTGGGTGCAAAGCAAAGAAACAGCAAAACAGTACTGGCAGAGTGGGTCAGCACCCACTGCTTGTTTTTCATAGGCACCTCAGCAGAAGACCTCTCTATCTTCCAACCCTCTGTTCCACATATTAATGTCAAATTCCATAGTTAATTCAACCATTCCATTGTCAATACAGTCCATTTCCCTTCTCAAAATATCCAGAAAATATCCTGCCACTTCTTCCCTTCCACCACTTAGCACAACCAAGCAAGCGTGCTCTGATCTGAGAGATCTTATTGAGAGCAGCAGACCGAGGGTCACTGAATGTGCTGTGTTTGTAACTTCCCTCCCCTTTACCGTGTTCTCTCTCTCCCTCTTAATGTTTGACAGAAACCAGGGTGAAGAAAAGGACAGAAAAACAGGATGATGTTCAGACCACTTTGGTGCTGTGGGGGTATGAAATTTTACAGGGCGGGAAAGATAGCCCTCCCTTCCTCCCTCCCACCTCCATCTCTGTACCCAGAAATGCATTACAAATCTCTCCCTCATCCGTAAATTAAGAACTGTTATTTACCGGTCACCTCCTTTCCTCAGAGAGTTACCGTTTGCCTTGTTTAAAAGTGAATATGCACAAGTAACTGTGAGGATTAATATTGTTTTCCAAAGGTGCAAAAATAAATTACCACCGGCTGAGATGGAGTGAGCAGCAGACTGGTACCTGCGAGTGGGAGGTGAATGCCACCTGCATACCTTCATGCCATGCTGTGACGTTAGTGCCCCAGGCAGGCTGCTGCAGCTTATCTTCTAGTCTCCAATTCAGACAAATGCTGGAGTGTGTTGTTATTATTATTTTTGTTGTATTTCCCACACTGTTTTGTAAATCACAGTGGCAACATGATAACAACAAGCTCAGCTCATTCAACAATATGTAAATATTTTCCCACGGGAAATGAACTAGAAAATTCTTGTCCACAGATTTCAAAAGGTCACTTAGGCAGCAGTGTGTAAACATTGGCAATCTGCATCCCAGCTGCCTTCAGAGATAATTCCTGTTTAGGTGCTCACTGGGCATGGAGGAGATGGGTACAGTGAGATACGCATATAAGTATGGGAAAGAGGTGAAGAGCAGACTGAGACAGAGAGACCAAGATACCAAGCTGCAGAAGTGGGGAAGAGCTGATCCACGATGGGGTTATTCAGACTCAGAGCAGGTCGTCTGAAGTTAGGCTAAAGGCTTCTCCCCAAATACTCACCTGCATCTGTTACAGTTGTTCTGCTCCAGGGCATTTTCTGTTCTTTATGTAATTATCTGACTGCTTTTCTACCATACCAGACATGCAGTCTGTCCTGGGGGAACAGGTGCAGAAAAGTGACTAAAAACCCTCAAACCCCTCTATTCATGTGCAATCCTAGTGGGCAGATGTTTGATTAATAAAGAGGCAGAGATCCCCAAAACATACAGTTTCAGCCAGGATGGAGGTATTTTTCCCCAGTTCAAGGGACAGCTCCATCGCCTCTCTAGCTCTCCTTCCACCCCTGTTTCAGGAAATAAGGTTCTCATCCACAGGGAATGCTTTGCCGGTGATGGTCATGCACAGGTCCAAATCCATGCCAATAGTATTAATTTCCTCTCTCGCTCACCCCTCCCTCTCAGCAAGCACCTCCTATGCGGGCTCTCTCCTACCACTCACATTCCCAGGGCTGTGCTTCCCAGGGCAAGCAATACTCAGTGATGGCTTGTATCGAGGTGAATATAACAGAGGTTTTTATACACCCACCAGCTCACTTGTCCCCATTCCACAGCCCAAGAGTTGCCGCATTTACCTCTGATCTCCATTTGGGCTTTGATTGCCCTCACCCTTCCAAGCCATGGCCTGCCCGGTAGTTAGCCTATGACCTTTATTTCTCTTTCCGTTGAAAGTACAGAAGCAATTCAGGGTGTGGGATATCTGAATGGCTCCTTGCTCTCTTGAACTCACCAGTGTAAGTACCTGTCTACCACACTGTAGAAGGTGGCCTCTTAATCTGCAGGGTATATCTGCATTTAAGTGTTCATTTAGAGCTTAGCCTGGGTCCACCAAGCCCAAACAACTCACCAGCTTACAGAGTCTGCATGTTGGCTTGAACTAAGAGCAAAACTGGCTCACCAGGAAAGGAAACACAGGTAGAAGAAGAAACTGCTCATACTCAGTTCCTGGCCCTCAGGCTATGCGAAAACAACTGACTGGACCTGTGTTCACACATATTCGAACCCGCACTTGGATGTGAGAGTGGGGTGAGTCTGTGGTGAACAGTGAAGGAAGACACATGCAGCTGAAATGTTGGGACCTCATAAAAATGCTGCAAGGAAGTGGTGGTACTTCTTCATTTGGAGTTTCAGAAGCCCAAGCATGGAAAGGAACAAAATATTGCATGTGATGATCTCAAGGCCATAAGAGCTGGGTAGGGTTGTTGGATGGTCCTAAGATATGTTCTCAGCTATTTTTTTGCAGCTAATTATATAGACTGCTTAACAAATTGTCTCAGATGGTGTTTCCCAAAGAGGATCAAGTTTTGTACTCTAGATTTTGTACACTGTTATTTTAAAAAACTCTTCTCTGTTTTGCCAGGGTTTCTTTTGACTGACACCTATTTTTTTTCTTCTTTGACTCTGATTTACTATCGCTACTTGGGCAATGACATATATGCTTCTTTATGTTATACATCCTTCATTTTGAAGGCTATTTATTTGCAACTCTGGATTGTGATCTCCTTCATCATTTCTTCTAAGACACTTGAAGATGGAGAGGATTGATATGACAAGAAAGAGTGCCCCTGAGAGAGAAAAATCTTTAGCCTTCTTTAGCTGGATGCAGAATATTGGCTTTCAGGAGGCACAAGACTGAGTAGCTTTTTGTGTGCAGGTGGTTGGTGCTTGGAGCCTTACCTCTGTGCTCTCGCTTGCTGGGAAATGGTGATACTCCAACCTGGATTTGCAAAAATCAGTGCACAGAGAGGTACAAATAACAGAGGGTGGTGATCCTGGGGCCATAACAGCAGAGTAAATGGGTGTAAGATGCTGAGAGATGGACGTGAATATCTCTGTAGGGTCAATTTTAAGGTTTTCTTTAAATGTACCAAAATTTTAATTCCTAACCACAATGTGCTTTAACAATGTGGAAACGTCTTAGCATTTTGGTAGAATCAAATCTTTGTCCTTCTATCAGGCCCTCTGGCAAAGTACGATGCAAAGGATAGCAAACCCCACATCACTCGTGAAACGAGTAATTATTGCAGCCATTTCTGGACTGAGAAATGGGAGCTCGGACTGGATCAAAGTGACTGGCTTAAGATCATACCACGAATAGGTATCAGATTCATGGAACAAAGGAGCCCTGATTTCCCTTTCCTAATATCCTTACAGAGAGCTTTTGCCTTCTTCCAAGTAACAATTTGAAGGGTTCAGTTTTAAAGTAATGTCAATACTGAACTAACAGGCAGTCTTTTTTGATAGGTTTTTGCCTCAGGCTTCTTTTTTTCTCTCTCTCTCTGCTTTTCTCCCTTGCCGAAGATTCATTTGTTTTATCAAAATATTCATCAAAACTGGCAGAATTTATTTCTAAGAATCATGTGAGGGTAGGTTAAGTGTTTTACCAGTATAAAGGAAAAAAAAAAAAAAGAAAACAGGTTTTGTATGCATCCGCTTCATGCAGACAGCTGAGCTCCCCTGCACCAAGACTGCCTGTACAGAGGATTTTCCTACCAGTTTTCCTTCTTGACTGTAAGACTTTGCCTTTGTGCATGAGAACTGAAATTCTCTCCTGTGTTCCCATGAACCTTGGCACTTCAGCAGTGGAAGGGAAAACTTGATAAGAAGTCAGGGATGGTCAAAGGAAGGAATGGAGGAGGACAAGAGGACTCTCAGTCTGTGCATGGACTTGCCTGAGAAGCAATGGTGATGGTGAGAAACTCAATACAAAAAAAAAATCTTTGGTTCTGCTCACTCTGGAGAGAGTTATGAGACAGGGCAGGATCATCTCTGCTCAGCTGGTCCTCAGAGTGTCCAGAAGAGCCATGACAGTGCTTCTAGCACTTGAGGCATGTACCAGAATTTTTATAAAAGGATTGATCAAATCCTGTTTAAAATCAACCAAGTGAGGGAGACATCTACTCATCTCACAAAATTGTCATTTAACTGTATTGCAGCAGCTGCTGGGAAAATTAGAAATGGCTTTCACAGGATGGACTCAAAATATATAACGAGGCTGATTGTTGTGAGAGCTTCAGACCAGGTTGGAGACCCCACCTGGGACGGATTTTAACTCCATTTTCTGACTTTCCAATGGAAACCTTGACTGACTGCATAGATATTTATCCATCAGCTACATCTCATGGTTCAATTTTCAGCGTTATGCCTGCATCTATGTTTTTGTGCTTCTATGTTCTTACAAAATGACTCCGAGAAAAAGTTAGTGCCCTAGATTTTCAACCACAAAAGGAAAGGACTTCATCATACAAGCTAATGTAAGTAACAGGCTTTTATTCTTTTTTATTAAGAATTGGCTATCGGAAGTTAATCATCAAACTGCATTACACTCAAAAATAGACAAGATATTCATGCAGAAAAAGATCTAACATTAGCTGGGATTTCCCAGCATTGACTAGCACGTGCCACAGCAATCTGCCATCATGTGCATTGCTGAAGTGAAAAAATGTGGCAAGAACTATGAGAATATTCGTGATTCTGTGCTGCAAATCTCTTCTCTAGGGTTATCAAAAGTCTCTGCAGAACTTGTTCCTTGCATTCTCATTCTCATCCCAGCGACAAGCTTTGATCAAAGACAGCATACAACTGACTTAGTTTTTTATATATCTATATATATACACACACACATATTATTCTTATTCTGAAATGGAAGAGATCCTCCTGTAAGATATTTTCCACTGGGATAAGTTAATATTTAAAAAAGAGAGAGAAGGGGAGAAACCTGTTTTACATGCATTCATTTTAAGACTAATTTCTTCCTTCAGAATGTTAAACAAGGGGATAGAACTGAAGAACTCATTTGTCAGACTTGAATGAGCTTCTTGCCAATGTCTTATGTGTAACATCCCTCCCCAGAAAGAGGAAGGGAGAAGAAGATGAAGAAAGAAACATAAAGGCAGAATGGGAAAGAAAAATCCACTGAGAAAATTAAGATCTGTATGGGTGCAAAGTGCAGGATGGAGTGCTGTGAGATGATGGTGTGCTTTCTCTGGGACTGAGCACCAACAGGCATCAGAAAGGAAAAGAAAGCGGTAGTAGTAATAAAAAATATCCCTCCTACACCCTAAAGGCACCCAACAAAAATAAAACATCTGTTACATTATCTCTGTGGGGTGGCCACATTATTTTGCTGGCTGAAACAGCATATTTCTGTTTTGCAATATACTGTTGACATAACTGAAGGCCACTGGCTTAAACCTACACTGAGACTGGTGCAGGTGCAAAGCCTGCAGTCCATCATCACCTGAAAATAAGGCTTTTGAGGAGTTTGCTAACATGTAGATATTGCTCAGCTGGGGAGTCACTGCTTAGGCATAAAGATGCAGCCACCCAGTAGACTTGACTGCTGAGCCTGGCTGAGGGCAGGTGATCAAGAAGTGGGGAGTGTGAAGAGGCTGGGAAAGGTACAGGCAACTCTACAGGCATAGTACAAAACACAGCATAAAAGAGAGTTGCATGACTCACCTTTGCATATGATGGGATGGAAAGGAGCTGGCTGAAACCGGGAAAGAGAACCAAAGTTCTACCACTTTTGTTGTTTGACCATTCTTTACTGGTGTAAAATGTACTCTTTTTTTCAGACAGGTGTTTGCAGAACTTCAGAGAAGCTCCATCAGAAGTTTACCCTGTGGAAAAAGTCTCCATTCCATGGAGTAAGGTTCATGACTGCTCCAAGGTGATATGGTGTCCTCCTGTGATTATTAAGCTTTTGCATCAGTGGCAAGAAACCCATCAGCAGTTATTTCTTTCTTAAATGGATTTGAATTCACATCTTCCAGCTCCTGAGAGTTTTCTTGGGTAAAAGGTTTCTGTGCTGGGGAACAGGGAGAATGGGTGTAGAACAGGTGAACTCAAACTTCTCCCTTGAAATTTTTGCAATACTCCCCTCCTGTGTTCTTTCTCCTTGTTGTTTTTGGTTGGTTTGCATTTTAATGCCAAGGAATGGTTTTATTGAGCATGAGGTTTTCACCTACCCCATTTTCCAAGCTAGTTCTCTTCTTTATGTGGGTACACACACATGTACTTAGAAAAAAAACATTTTGCCTTTCTGGTTTTGTTTGAAAAGTAGGAAATAAGACTCACCATAGACATTCCACTTTCTATCATGCGTGTGAATCACTGAAGTGTATTACTTTTTCATCTTGAAATGAAATAAAATAGTAAAATAAAAATTGGACAGAGGGGGAAGGATATAAGAAAGGCCTGAGTCAAAAATAAATTAATATTGAAAAACTAGTTTACACTTTCCATATAGAAACTCTCTTTCCCTGGGCTGAGAGCCCATCTAGAACTCGAATTTATGAGATCTTTGATAACTGAAGCAGGAGACAATGGAGCTGTAAAGATATAGAAATCAATCTGTGTCTGAAATAACACCCATAACAAGCATAAACATCTAAATATTAGGATTCTTCCCCCCCCCTTTCAGTACAAGCACTAAGGTCCCATAGTTAATGCTCTAGACCAGAATTCAGGAGATGGCAGTTCTCTTTACTCAGCATTAATCTGATTTGATCCTATGCAGGTCACCTTACCTGTGTGAGCTCTGCTTTTGCCATGATGCTTTCCTTATCACCATAGTAGCATCCAGAGAAATACATGTTGTATTTGAGTATTTTTTGAGGTGGTAGGAGAAATAATTCACAGGCTGTAAAAGTGAAAGGTGTTTTCCAGACTTTCCCATGCTACATTTTCATGTGATATCACTGGGGCACAATATCCTTCTCACTTTGGGGCAGTTCAGAACCAGATTTCTCCCAAGACACTGGCTGTTGCTCAAAGTTTTGAAACTGTTTGGAACAAAGTATGGTAGCCATCCTTTACATTCTTCTTTCTCTTGGTATGCTGTTCTGTGAACTCTGAAGAGCGACTCTAGAAGAGTTCTCCTAAAACATTGGACTCTACCGCAGGCTGGGGCATGGTGGAAGCAGCTGTGAGGGTCCTGTATCAAAGGGAAACAAAAGGCTTGACATAAGAGAGCACAAACCTTGTACCAGCTGGGCTGTTTGAAAGATGGAACATCTGGAAAATTCACCTCAGAGTAGGAGATTTAGAAGCTTTAGCATTTTAGCAAATCAATAGCCAAGAAGTTACCTGGTCACTGTCTGTAAGGGTGCCTTCAGGTGAACATTTCTCAGGAGACTCGCAGATAACGCTCAACTCTTCACCCAGAGGGTTGCATTTCTAAAAGGCTCATGCCAGGTGACCCAGATGATCAGCTTTATGTGAAGTTAAGTGTACAATAGGGAGCTCTGAATGTCAGCTTGAAAAAATATTGCTGTTTCCAAGTTAACAAGGATTGGAAACCTTGCATCTACAGTAGAAACAGCTGGATATCAAAGTTGGTTATGTGCAGCATAGAGAGAAGTTATGTATTTCTCAACAATGAGGGCAGCTGTTGATTGGAAAAGCCTAGATAGGGAAAAGATGTTCAGGATTCTTCAAACTGAAGAGTCTATAACACTCTTTTGAGAAATAGCTGTTATCTCCCTCTGAAGATACTGGCTCCATACAGGAACCTGGGGGTGAAATTCAGTGCTCCATGCAATATCACAGAGGCTCTTCTAGCTTTAAGAAGCAGTACTTAATGAAGCTTTCGGTAACAATGGACGCAATAGCTGGGATGAAATTCCTCCTCCAAAAAGAAGGGATTTCAATGCCAAACATTGCAATTCAATGTTGTAGTTTCTTGCAGAAAGGAGTTATTTGCAGACATGATAATCCCTGAAATAACTTCCTGGCTGCAGAAACTTTCTTCCATGAATATACTTCTTGGATGTTAGTGTTCCTATGTAGAGATCTCTTGGATTTTCTGTTCCTCTGGGGATCTGTACGCTACTCTGTATTGCTTTTTGTAGGATAATGAGGAACATGAGCTTGAAGAAAGCCTTTTTTGCCCCATTTCTCCTGCTTCTTGGGATATGCAGGGGCACTCTGACCACCTGCAAGGAAAGTCAGGACCTTCATGATGGCTTGAGAAGGCTCTGGTTTGCCAAATGGTGCAGACACGTGCAACGATGTAGAGCTCTCTGGTTTGCACTGTTGGCAGGGGAGGGATGAATCTAAATTTGCAAATTTGAGTACATGCCTGCAGGGAATCTCATCATTGTATGTTTGACACCAATCTAGCCTCCCTGATACTAAAAAGTGCTATTCATACTCACCGTGAATTTCAATGTCAGATGCCCATTTTGGCTGGCTGCCTCCTGCTGACTCTCTGTGAATGGAAATCCCTCTCCTCTTCTGCTGTCTGTACAGGATATGAAAATATTTTTCACTTGCAGTTGATCAAGAAAGCCAGGAAACCTCTAGGAACTACAGCTTCCTTCACCCTTTATTCCATGAGAAATTTAAACCTGCTTACTAGCCTGGGTACAGTCTGTGATGGCATTGCAAACCTGCTTAAAAGCATTAGACAGTATGCCAGCATTTATCCACTCAGCAATGACTCTTAATTCCCATTACATTCAAATCCCCATCTTTTGCTGCAGCTTGATTACAACAGTGATTAATTTTAAAGTCAACATATTTACCCAAAATACAACATCATTAAAAAGACTAAACATAAAACTGCATATTTACAAATATCTTAACTTGATGTGATTAAAACAAACAACCTCCCTCTAACCTTATTTGGCTACATGCAGATGAGCCCAGCTTCCTTTTCATCTTTATTCTTTCATGCCAATAGATGGCACTAGCATTTTCTCCATTTTCACTGCAGTGTAAGATTTCCGTATGATACTTCGTGCCCTTGTTTGGGTTTTCAAAGGGTTGAATTACTCATTTCCGAGGGAATGTTGTATCCTTGGAACGTATATAATATCACTCTGGTTTTGCTTTCAGCTAGCAAATTTCTGCATACTTCATAAAGCCTCAACATCACCAGACTGACTTTTTCCCATTGTGGAAACAAAATGAATTTAAAGTTTGCATTTCCATACTGATGGGAGACTTCACCATGAAAAAGCCTGTAGGGTCTGAGTATAGGGTGCCTTAAAAATTCTATAACTTTTATTCCATCATCAGTATGAAAATAGAAAGAACTTGCCCCTTTTCAATTATATTTTCTTTGAAGAATGGTCAGTGGGTTGCATGAAGAGCAAAGATATGAAAAAGTATGAATAAGCATCTCGGTTTATTTTACTTACCCCATAAACTTGGGAAGTGATTAAGATTTTCATATTCAAATCACATACTCCTCTTCAACTTTTCTAATTAAAATAATACTTTGGGAAACTGTGTCTTAACATTCTACCAGATGCTCTTATCATTTGCTGGTGTCCAGTCCTCTTGAATTAGAGCAAAAATTCAGCTTGTCATTGTCATCCTTAATCATTTTTTTTCATAAGCCTATACTTAGGACAGGTTGCTGTAGGGACCTTCTCTTCCAATGTGGGGCAGAATCAATGGACTTGTATTTCAGATAGTATCAAGAGTAAATGGGCTACAGATTCAGTTTATTGCTCTGCCAGAGAGTTTGTGCGGGATCAGTGTCAAAAAACACCGAAAATCTCATTGCCGCAGTTCCCCAGCTGTTAACAGAAATGGCATTTCTCCAACATATGACGTTATGGTGGAGTTATACTTCAGAAGAAGAGAATTACAGAAATACCTTTCCTTTTTTATATCTGCTAGATGCCGAAGAGGATTCAAAATGAAATTAGGTGAATCCATCAACCAGGGCAGACCATGGAATCTAATTAAAAAGCAAGCAAATCTTTTCATATCCATATATTGGTCATGCTTCCTTCTTTTGCACCCAGCCTGTGTAGCTTTAGGAAATAGCAGCAGGTTGAATAAAATACACATCAATGATAGGGAAGTCCCTCTCGTTGTTCTGAGGTAGCATCCGATCATGAATTTTGAGTTATGATGTGAAACTGCAGGAGCAAGTAAGTCCTGGGACTCGTGACATTTATTCTTATCAGATCTCTATATTATTGATATGGCTGCTTAAATAAGGCAGCCAATTGTCAGCTGGCCTGGAGTGGCAACCATAAATATGCCGTTCTGCACCTTTAACAATCGCAGCATTTTCGTTTGCTAAAGCAGAACTAATTAACATGCCAGTTAAGGCACCTGGGCTTTGACATGGGAACGAGCAGAAGGTGCAAAAATTAAACCACCACAATTAATTATGTTTGCCTCTCAGAGCCAAGCACTGGTGTCCTGGGATTTGCTGTCTGTCTTCGTTCCCTTTGCTCATCTCCCTCCCTGGTAATAATGCAGCACTTGTAGAAATTAATTCTGTGGAAATTGATTAAAGTTGGACATTGTTAGCCCAGGAAAGTAACTGTCTATGATACCTGGTGGCATCATAGACATATGGATGCATAAGGATGCACTTACATCTCCTCCTCTTGAGCTGGGGTGTCAGGGACAGGACAAGGAGGTGAGCTCTGCCACAAAGGAGGGGAAGGAAGAGGAATAAAATGAAGGTTACATGAATGGAAAGTGAATTCAGCAGCAGCATCCAGCAAGGCATAGAATTCAATAAGGCGAAAAGATTAGGCCTGACGGAGACAACTCAATGAAAAGCTTTCTTATGGGATGCAGATTTGGGTCTAATGGCTGTGACTCGGGGTTTCTGATAATGTGCAGGAGAAGGAGTTTTGACTTTCCAGTTTTTGCCAGTAAGGGAGGACAGTCTGGTCAAACCTGTCTACTTGTACTTTTATAGCCCTTGTGTGTACAAATGCATTTTTTTTTTCCATTTAACCTTATGTCATTAGGAGATCAGTAGAAGGGGATTCTCCCTGGCCGTATGGTCTCCTTGTTGAGTCTCCCATCCTGGATACACTGTGAGTGGGGGAAGGAGATCTCTGTCCTGTGATGTCCAGTTTTCCCCATTGAAGAGATTAAAAATGGAGGTAGGAGATCAGAGGATCCCAAATTACAGCTGGGATGATCCTTTGCAATTTGACATCATACCCATGAGTTGTTGCAAATGACTTTGGCCTGATGGCCAAGTATTACCATAGCTTGTTTTACAGATGACTACTCGAGCTCCATACAGGAGAATGACAAGTAGGGAAATCTATTTATGGAAAAGAACAGAGGGCAGAAAACATGCAAAACGTAAGGGCTGAAACTGCAGAAAGGAAGAGTAAGCAGAGCCTGTTCTGACAGCTGAGTTCCCCATTGTCTAATAAAACTTTGGCAATTTTTTCATTGCTAGTAGAGGCTGAGGTCTTAAATGAAAAAGTGTAGCAAAGAGCAGAAAGGAGAAGCCAGGAGTGCTGCAGCTCCATGAGGAATTTCAAACAACTGGTTCTTCTCTCTTTAACTTCATTATATTTCCCTATTCCTTTAATATCAGTTCTTTTCATCTTCCAGGCACACTAATTTAAAGTACTTTTAACACTTTTTCAGCGAACCATCTGTTTGCATAGTAATTTCCCCCAAGTCTTTATAAGGACCGTAATAATCTCTTCATGTTAACTTTTATTATTTGATTTCCAGCATTCTCATCTCTGAAGCAACGGCATGGGGGAATATGTGTATTAACAAATAGCAGCTCCCAGCAATTGCTGCTGGAAATAATCATCAAAAAGGATAAGTTTCCCTATCTTATCAGGGCAACAGTAATCACACAGGTATGCTTTTAACAGCCTGGCTGGAGTCATAAGAAGGTAAGAACAGAGGAACTAATTCAGACCAAGCTCAGCATCCTATCTTCAACAACAAAGCTGGATGTCTAGGAAGGTAAGAAAAGGGTAACCAGAGATGATATACACTCTTAGTTTTCTCCCATCCTCCAAACCAGAGCCTGTTGTAACTTGCCTGTTTCTTAATCTGCAAGGGATATTTTTCTGTGTGTTTGTTTATTCTCAAAGGATGACCTGAACCCATATTGATATCTTGCATGCACAAAATCTTTTGCCAGAAAGTTCTGCGGGTCTACAGCCTCTTTTGTGGTGAATCATCTCCTTTTGTTTGTTCCAAACTTTGCTTCCAGTCATTTTATTTATTTCCCTAGTTCTTATACTAGAAGAGATGGTGAAAAATCAATCCTTAACCAACTTCTTCAAAGACTTATGATTATTCACCAGCAAGAAGAGGCACACATATGTCTCTTCATGGAAAAGACTAGAAAGATGAGATGTATGGAGTTGAAGAGTGTAGTTAAAGGTTATTAGATGTAATACTTAAAATGGTCCTGGCAGGCTCTACCATCCATAATACATCATGCAATACTCTGTCCAAACTTGAAGTACATTTGAAGTTGCTACAGTGTTTGAGGGAGTAGTTAATGGCGTAAGACTTCTGTTCTCGTGCCTTGCTTTCCATAGCCTTCAGAAAACAAAATCACCTTCTGATTATTTCTACTATTTCTACCTCCTGTATAACTGAATATAATCCTAAACATGTCAGACCTGCTCTGAGACCAACGTACACATGGAGCATTATTTTTTAGCGTTCAGTTCTGTCATATATGAAATAAAGAACATGTGTCCTTGCTGGACTCCTAACTCTCTCTGTAATATGAGTGTTTCCACAAATCAATAGTAGTACCTTTGATGTTCACTTTATAACTTTGGAAAAAAAGATTATATGAAGACTTTACCTTTCAGACTCCTTTTGCTGAATATTATAAATTGCCTGCTCTGCAAAATAGCAGAACAAGGACTCTATTCCTTTACTATAACTGAGACAATGTCAATAGATAAGTGAGTGTTAAGACTTCAAGACCATATTATTTAGACTTAATTAGATTTAACTTTTTTGTGCTTTTGTTGGCAGTTTTCTGCTAAGGTCATTCAACAGAGCTTATACTTAAAAAGAAATAGCTGCATGGAGTCATATTACTTAATATATAGGAGTGTTTCAATTGCCAAAATCCAAGGTGAGTCAAAGGAAAACTGCTCAGGTAGATAGGAGGACATGCCAGGAAACAGCCAATCTCAGCCAAGTCACTGCTGCCAACCTCAAAGAAAGATTCTTCTGACAGTTGCTTCATTTATCTATTGTTATCTTTATAGGTACTCTGGCCAGCTGCAGAGAGGGGTGATGCTTCACTGAGTTCAAGAAACTTGAAGTGTAAGAAGTCCCAAGAGCACTGAGCATTTTCCAGGAGAGGAAATTTAGGTGTTCCTACATAAGGCAAATAAGTCTTGGAGTTAGTGTAAAAATATCATAAAGTACTATGGAAGAAAGGTTGCCTTACATCTCCCCAAGAACTTCTTGAACAATATCAGATACTAGCCCCCTGAGAGCCTACCTTGGCATCAGGCTCTGAGCAAGGCTTGCAAGTCTTGCATTTTGGGTATGATCTACCTCCTGGAAGACACCACTTGGTCAAGAGGAACAAGTGAGATGAGGGTATCAGGTGTTCTTGGGGCCTAAACAGATTTTGAGATGAGCAGCGGTCACCTAGGAATCCAGCCTGAGTTTTCTGGACAAAAGAAAATAAAAAGGCCAAAGCTGTTTATGCAGCTCCATTCAAGAACCAAGCTTTCTCCTGAAGAACCCCACCATCTTTTAATAGCTTCCTGGGCACTCGTCTCCATTTGAATATACACAAGTGCTGTGGACGATGATACTGTCATGGCCTGGCCTTGCAGATCTGTTGTCATAATCTCTCCCATATTAAAAAGTACAAGAGATTTCATGCTACTCATATGAAGACCATTTCATACAGGTGGATCTTTAAATTTAGATGATGAGGCAGAGGAGCATTTGTACATTACTACAGATGGCTGGTCCATGTGCAGGGGCTTAGAAAATCACTGAGACAAGGAATACATCTGCTACTGCAGGGGAAAAGGTTTCAACACAACATCAGCAAAAGCAGGAATCATTGGCTGCCAGCCCAGGGATATTAACACTATTGCCAAGTGCTGACCTGTCTGTAACAAAGACCTTCGAGTCTGCCACAAAGTGTTGTTAATTGGATTGAAAGGTCCCCATTGATTGCAGCAGGCTTTGCGTCAGGACATTTAATGGGAAGGAGAGGACAGTTCTGAAGTGGCCTATCAGGGCCAGAGCAATGTCATACTATATCTTTATTTTCATTCGCTTCAGGTCTGAAACCAGAACAAGTAATAAATATCTTCAAATATTAGTAAAGGTCTTCACTTAAGTGAATCTGGAGTGTTTGTGGCTGGTGCCAAATATACGGTTGCGCTGGCTTGGCTGGCTTCTCTGCAGAAGTATTTTCTGTTTACCTGTGCATATTTCTACTCCTACAGATGATTTGCAAGGTCGTCTGTAGTGATGGGAGAACAACAGTGTCTAGGAGCGTGCCAGAGACCAAACTTTACAGACTTGGAAGTCCAAACACTGAGATGCTTCAGTCTCCTCCTGGTCCCACCTTCTTACTCTTGACATGATGCTCATTATTTCCGATTGTTATTGAAAAGAAGACATCCTGCCATCTATATGGGAAGGAGAAACGATATCACCTGACTAGTAGCCAGCTGTGGACATGCATAACTCATGAAAAACATGTAGCCTGGATTGGGTTTCCTGGAAATGAAAGCGATGCAGGTAACACTGAGATCCCAGCGTGTCAAAACACTTTTGGCCCATATGTTCAACATGCCACTGGTGGACTTTCAAACTGATTTGAGTCTCGCTTATTCTCAACAAATTTGCAAATGGTCAGAGAAGATGTTAGAAATGATGAGGAGATGCTGTTGTTACTAGAAAGAAGTGTTTCAAAGACTAGATAAATACTTTTGCATGATGGGTGCTAATAATGTTTTGTCATGTGCAGGATACACTCAAAGAAATTAATCAACATTATGCAGTATGATTTTTATCATAAAATATGCTTCTTGGAGAATAAATAATACTAAACAGAGGGTTTCTGTCATCACTAAAGCACTTCTTAGAAGGAAAGTACAGATGAAGAGAAAGAATTTAATGGAGAGTAAAGGAATTTCCCAAGAAAATTGCCATGGAAAACACTGAGTCATGCAGACATAGATCAGGTTAAGTAAAATGTGCAGGACAGTGATCTCCATCAAAAACAACAGGGCTAATAACAGGACTTAGTGGAAAAAAAGAAAGACAGACTGCTTTAATATTCCCATAGGTCTGGAATATGTAAAATAGGAGTTCTTGCCTCTGCTGCAGAAAATCTTAGCAGCCTTTGCAAATCACTTTGTTTTGATTCTTTTTCCATAAAGTGGTGATTAAGTGATACTCTTTTGCCCTTGCTGCCTAACTAATATGATCTTTGGGATGTTTTCATGGTCCCTCACCATATTGCTGAATACATTGGTTCCCGGAATTTAGATGGGGCTTCTATACCTTGTAGACAACATCATCCTAATGATTTTTCTTTTTTTCTCTTTCTTTTCTTTCTTTCTTTTTTTTCCCCCCTTTTGGTGGAATATGGATTGAATGCTATGTGAAATAAGTAGCTTTTAAATTCCATGTTTTGTGATCAATATCTGTACTAGATCTGCTTCCCAGTTTAGTGTCTTGGATGCTCCTTCCCATCAATCCCAAAAGAATAATTGTTATAACAGAAGGGTATTTTGTCTTCCATTTCCAAGTTGACCTGTGATGTGCTGTTAAACACAGATTGAAGTATAAGATTCAATTTCTCTGGAACCAGGAGAGAATAATAGGATGGATGTACCTGATCTGACTTTGAAGTGTGGATAAAAACAGATAAGAACTAGAAGCAACTTGATTCCTTGGTGCTCATTGCAGGGGTAAAAATGTATTAAAGATTGTAACCGAAGGATATTCAGCTATTAACAGAAATTATTCAAGAACTTGATGGAGAAATGCAACAGGAATATGAATTGTAACATGAAAAGACAGATGCAGGACACCAGTTTTAAATCCCACTGTGAGCTTCTTAAAATGTTGTTTTCTCTTACCTGCATTGTGCAATCTATGGATGGAAAAAGCACTTACTACTATTATTAAAGATTCACCAATAACTGATTCAGCATTCTGATGGTTCTGTGAAATCAACGTACATTCTTCTATCAGTGTCTCTGCTGCTCCAATCTTTGGTTACACAAATGTGAAAGATGCACTACTTACAACTTTCTCAGCTGAAAAAATACCTGAACTTCTCTTTCTGGTTGGTTTTGTTTGCCTGTCTGTCTATCTGTTTTTGGTGTGTGGTTGCAGTGAGTTTATCATCCTGTCAGTCTGATAAGTTCCACTTTACGGTCAATTGAATTGTCTTCTGACATTTCATTAAGTGGTCCTGCCTTTGGCTTGTTGGTATTTGGAAATGAAAAGCAAGCCTGGTATGCAGAAGAGCAGACACTGGACCTGGACACAGAAAACTTCAGTATTTTTCCAGCTCACTACATTGACAAGGGCATTATTTCTGTGGAGGATCCTCCAGCACTTTCATATCTATTGACCTCATTGTGGCTGTTGGACCTCCAATAATATAATTTCAGTAAAATTCATCAGACAGGAACTTACTGAGTGGATCCAGCTCTGCCCATCCATGGGTAGAACAAAGCCAGACAGTATAATCACTCTCAAAGCAACGTAAGATTTGCTGAACTGCGTAAGACCTGACGTCATCATGTTCCTGGACCAGAATAGTCTCCCTAGAGAAAAATATAATATGTACTAATATACAGAAAAAATAGAAATCAGTATGTTCTCAATGAGATGTCCTATCTTCATATCTGTTCCACCAGGAAGATGGAGTGACATGCCCAAAATCATGCACTTCAGAGACCCAGAGTGAGAACCTACAACCCAGAATGGTGATCTAAGCACTAAACCACACCTTTGATTATTCTCTGTTGTTTTTACAGGAATTTGAGATCTGGAAAAAAGCAAATATGTCCCTTGCTAAGGAAGCCCAAATATGGGAAAGAGCATAGCTGCCTTTGGGTGCCACACCCTGGTGACAGTACAGACATGAATAAGGCCACATCACTTGTCTGGGGACTAAAGACCATTACCTGGAGAGCTACATAAAGCATAGCTGTCACCTGCAGAACAGGTCAGTGCTGGCTGGGAGCATCTGAAGAGGTATTTGGTGAGACACGCTAGCTCCTGTGATGCTCCAAACTCAACAGAAGCCACCACTTTTCAGAGAAGCAAGTTCGAGCCCCCAGCAGGTCATCAGCATCTTGTTGTATTGCCTTCCCTGGCCCCTGCTGGATTTTTCTTTCTCGCTCTCTCTCTCTCTCTTTTTTTTTTTTTTTTTTTTACAGCAAATCTCATCTCTAATTTACAAAAGAATAACAGTGTGCCATGTCACTTGGGGAAGGTGTTGACCCCTGTGTCATACCAGGAACATTTGAATGGCAGCTAGCTGAGGAAGCACATTACCATTCACTGTGAGGGATGCACATCTAATATGGAAACAGAAACTGAAGATGATACAGGCAGGTGGAGGCTTCCCAGTCCTATTTCTTGGTCTTGCAAAACCTTGATAGGGAAAATCAAAATTCTGAGTGGTTTGGTTTATTATTTAGCAAATAGAAGCAAGATGAGCTCTTGCTGCTTGGTTGGCAGAGCAAGGACTCGGTGATAGCACAGAGAAAAATCATTCACGTGAGACTGCCTTCAATTCCACATGCAGGTCAAGTCATGTATATGAATTGTCACACTGTTATCATGTTTAAAGCCAATACTATAGCTCCCCCTTATTATAATTGCTCTGCAATAAAGCAAGAGTAAAAGCCCATTTGCCAATAGCTTCCTTTGTCAGTTGAAATATTTCCAGCATCTTTTGCTTCCTTCAATTTCTACAGACAGTCATGTAAATTTAAAGGGTTTGATTGTGTCTTGGAGACCACTTTGTAAGACCAGAAGCCATAAAATAAACCTTATCAGCCCTGGTAGATACACTACAAACCTTAGGATGTTTTTTCTGCCTTTGAGGGTAAGCAGACTAGAATGGTTTGGCTGGGAAAGATGGAGACAGAAATCCAGGTAGTGCAAGATTAGTTGTTGCATCCTCTAATCATTTACAGATCGTAGACCATGTTGCTCAGCATGAAAATGAAAACAACTCAGACTGATCTGAAGGGAGAGCAAGAAAACCAGTCAAGCTGTTGCCAGAAGTGTTTAAGGAAATAGTGACTTCACAGACACAGTTTAAATTGGGAATCTAATTTCTCTGTCAGCTCGCATGTCACGTAAGAGGAGAGACATTCTGACGGGGAGAGGGGAAAGAGATATTAGGGGGTGTGGTGTTGTTCCTATTGCTATGGAAAGGAGTGATACAGAAACTTTATTTTCTGACATATTATGTTCAGCACACCTGGTGGGTGCCCCAGAATCACGATGATCAAAGACTAAATTTCTCAGAAAAAGTACAGCAAAGCTTCTTTGCCATGTACCTATTTGATTTCATACATGAACATACCTGTTGAAGGATGAGACTCTGAAGGAATCTGTCTGAAGAGCCACTTACTTGTGCAAATGGGAGAGGAACTCAAGAAGCAGCTCTGGGATAATAAGGCAGCCAAAAGGGATATTATCCAAACTGTAGCTGGGAATTAATCTCTGACTTCCATTGCTGCTGCATTTATGTGAGGCAAGGAAGTGTAGTGTACCACTTTGCAGACAGACAGCCACAAAACCTGGCCACCATGGAACTCTCTTTTGGGGATCCTGCTAGGACCCCTGTCCCCAGATGCTTTTCACCCTTACAGAACATAAACAGGCCTCTCTCTTCCATACATTCAGATCAAATTGTTAAGAGTTACAGATCCTCACTCCTCACATTTGATTCCTTCCTGGCTTTAGGGTGTTTTATTGTAACTTTAATACTGACTGACATATCTACAGGGAATTTTGCACCTTTCTTTTAACTGGGTAACAACGACAGCTGTCAGGGAATTGTTCTTTTACAGTATGACCATCTACCTGTTCCTGCACTGGAACATATTAAAAAAAAGGGGGGGAAACAGAAGTGAAGTGAAATGAAATGATTAATGAAAGAAGAAACAAAAGACCTCAGCTATTGGAAAGAAAACAAACAAGCCTCTCCCATCCCTTAATAATAAAAGCCATTCTTTGGAAAGACAGACAACATTGCTATTGAGAGTGCATTTAGCTAGCATGGACCAATCCTGACCACAAAATAGTACTCTCAGCTCGAAGAGCCTGTAAATCAGCATATGAATCAAGGAGAGTTTGGCACCTAATTTTCTTACGTATTTCTTAGATCCTTCCCTAGCCACTTAAATATCTCAGCAAGTGGTGAGTTCGGCTGATGTACCTCTATGGTACCAGCTGGCTGCAGGGCACCATGGCATGGAGCTTTGTTGGAGCAGAATCACCAGTCCTGCAGCATCAGAAGCTCTCAGATACTCTCTTGGGCATCAGCTTTTCATCTCACAAAGTACCCATACCCTGTCTGACTGAGTAGAAGAATATCTGACCACCAACAAACTTCTCCTTCTGTTCAGGTTGTCAGGAGGAGAGCTTCTTCCCCCAGCCCATGGGTAGGTTGGGTTAGGTTACCCTCCCTAACTGTATTCTTCTAAGCAGCTTCACATTCAGTGCATTCAGTCTATAGCTTCAGTAGATTGATATGGTAAATTTAGAGCTATGCTTTATTTTATTTTTCCTCTGTCAGGAAGATGCATTAAGTATTACAGCAGTCCTGCTCTTTCATTTACTTCAGAGAAACCCTGAAGGACTATTTTGGGCAGCCTAAGCAGAGCAGGAGGCTTCATAGACTCATTCATGATTGACTTGCTACTGAGTTAGTTTGTCAGGAGATGTAGTTCACTGTAATCAATACTTTCTGGTAGCTTGCTGAGCTTTTCTCAAGATGGTTGAAATTCTTCTAGTATTGCCCATTTAGTTATCTGGATGAGATAAGCAGAATATTTTGATGTTCTTGTGTATCCCCTGCCTAAAACCAAACATCATATGAGCATAGAGACTTTGTTCTAAAGATGTCATCTCCTTGCAGGTTGACCTGGAGTCTAGCACCTATGACTTTACTGGTCTAGGCTCATGGTATTGCAGTACGTTTTGTGTGGCAAGATGAGGCAGCAACAAAGAGAGACTACCTCTATATTTGTTTTGCCAGCTGATTAACTTAAGATGTCATCTGCTTTTTTTTTCTAAAATGTAGTCCGTTGCACCGATTTATTTCCATACCCTATTGCTGAATTCCACAGTTTCTTGGGCCATCTCTTCATCTAAATCTCAGTTTGGAGAGGTTAGCATTTATGGACCTATTCCTAGTTGCTTTTTCCTTCTGTCCTGGCTCCAGGGTCAGTACATCTCTGTGGTTTTTGGTACTTGATATTCCAAGAAAGGCTTATGAAAGATGCCTACTAGACCATTCCAATCCACCTTCCATTTTTTCTTGATCTTGGATGTGGTTACAAACAGACCGTCATCTTCAAAAAGGAAGATGAATTTTAAAGAGGGGATTGGCAGCTCATGGGACCAGTCATAAATGTCTTTTGCATTCTATACTAATGTAGCAAGCAGGTGCTAATCCCATCCTGGATCAAAGGGCACACTAACACCCTGTTATGTCCTAGCCATACTACCAGAGATGATGGTGTAAGTCTTTTCATCTTAGTCTTCACAGCTGCTTTGAGGTTACCTGCCCATGGGCTATCCAGTCCTCACTTGGATACTCTGGGTTGTCCTGTGGAGTATGTCCTGCACAAAAACAGAAGAGAGGCTGAGTCTTTTGTCTCCAGTCCTGCAGGCAGTAGGTTTATGGGTTGCTGGGTTTGATTTTTTTTTTCCTTTTCTTTTCTTCTGACTTCATTATAATCTTCACTTGGCATAGGAGAATAAGAGCAGAATGACACACTGACTGAAACCTACTGCTTGCAAGTCTGTGCCCTGAATCTTTTCTGCCTGCGATGATTTTCTCAGGTTGTGATTAAATTTACATCTGAAAATTTAGCCTTAAAAGCCGTATATGAGAACCTGAAAAGACTGTTCTAGCATTATTTTTCTACCATTTGGTCTGGTCTTTGGATGTGCTAGGCCAAGTCTTCAGTACTTGAATCCTTTGAAAAGTTTTAACAATATCTTTGTAAAGCTCCAGAAAAGACTGTGCATCACCTTCAAGTACAGTTGTATATGTTGACAACAGCTCCCTGGGGACCTGTCCTTTGGCTTATTGCTATGACTCAATGTATTTGGGTGACTGGCAAACCCAGCCAGAGATAAGTGCAGAGACATGCACAGCCAACGCATCTACCTATTTTTTTCCAGGATATAATTACAGGTCATGGACACTTTATCATATATATAACTGGTAGCAGTAAGGGAACTTTGCCACAGTATCTGATTTCCCATACTTTTAGTGCCACAGCTCACAGAGTTTAACGCAAAACGGAGTAACATAACCATCTTTTTGTGTCCTCATTTTAGAACTATGAAGACCCAGAGTTCTGGAAGTCAATAGAGATCAAGATCTTTTCAGAACCCTCTCAGTCCTGACCAAGGAATTGCTGGGAGGAAGTCTATACTGAACACAACACCACAGTTTTTTGAGCTATGATAGTAACTCCTCCACAGAGATTTGCAATTTCTCAGCCACTGTCAGTCAATTTCCTATTAGAATTCACTGCGTGTTCCTTATAAACAAAATGTTCTTGTTGCGAATTAACAATATTGGCCCAATCTACATCAAGACAAACATCAGGAGTGTGAAAAATCCAAAGCATCTGGCATGTTTCAGCAGGTTACTGGGCTGCCTGGGCTTCATGTCTCTCTTTTTCTCTTCCTTTTTTTTTTTTTTTTTTTTTTTTTTTTTTTTTTTTTTACATTGGAAGAATATAAATAACTGGGTAGAAACAGAACACAGTGTGCCACTGTTCAATCAATTAAAGAGGTTACGTGCTGAGAGTGCTCAAACAAGTGGGATAGGTTTGCTCAAGACCAGAAATTTCAGACCACTGGGTTTTCATCAGCCAAACAAAAAGTTTCAAGTAACTTTGGGTCTCACCCTGGAAAAATGGGTAACTTGTATCTCTTGCATGCTCTACAAACTCTGGGTGGTAATGGGGAGTCTTGGAGAGCGTCTTCCCTCCCAAAGAGCTGTTTGCCATCCTATTAGGTTTTGAGAGTCAACAGAAACGCTGGAATCATATATCCATGTGGACTCATCCTTCCCTCGCCCCTGGCCAGCTAGTAACATGCTGGTCACAAACAAGCATTTCTTTTCCTTGTGGGTCTAACATTTGTATTTCTTCTATCAACAGACTGATTAGCACTGGCAAGTTTTATGGGCAACATGATGCCCAGGAGTCATGGGTTGGGAATAACTGCTTTAATCTGAGTGCCTGCATAACATGGGTTCAGTTATTCCTTCTCAGCAACTCCAGAATGCCATGAAATAAGAACTCCACCAAAGGCTTTCAAACAAGAAAGCACCCTCTATGGCTTGGAAAGTACATACAGGGCAGATTGATGGAGACAGGGAGAACATCCTAGCGAAGTATCAGATTTTGTACTCTTCCCCAAGCATCTACCACAGCTCACTGCAGGGGACATGACACCAGACTAGACCGGGCTTTTGGTCTTACCTGGAGTATTTGTTCTTATATTCATTCATAACATCATTCTGAGATGCTCTGAGAGCAAGCATTTTAATGCTTAAACGCAGTTATTTCATAGACACTTTCTTCTGCTTGCAATGAAGTAAAAATTGACATTTTTTCTCGGAGGCATTTCCAGTCATCCAACCTCAAGAGTCTTATCACTGATACTGGGATCTTTGAAAAATGTTTCTCCTGGAGGTGCCAGTGTGCACAGAAAAATATGGAAAGTACGCAGCAGCCTTTTGCCAATTTTTATTTCAGTTAACTGCTGGTGAAGTCACCTCAGGGTCCTTCATCAAACTGCAGAAAGGAAAAATAATGCCTTCTGGTACCCAGGTGATACCAAGAAATAGCTGGGAAAGTGGTACTTTGGAGCCAGTTCTAGGGTTCTTGGGAGCACTGATAAAACTTCATTGATCTTCTTCCCAAGAAGAGGAATTGAGATCAGACCAGGTTTGCTCCTACCATGAGAAAAGGAGAGTGAGAAAGAAGGATCAGGAGGGACAGCAAGCTGATGTGTGAGCTCCAGGAGGCTGGGAGCAGTGGTCTGTCTGCTGCCAGAGCAACTGGAGGGCTGGGAGGAGTGGATGCTGCCAAGGAACCACACTTTCCATCAAGAGCCAGGGCTTCATGGGGCTCAGCTCCACTCT
Source organism: Dromaius novaehollandiae (assembly GCF_036370855.1). Taxonomy (NCBI): domain Eukaryota; kingdom Metazoa; phylum Chordata; class Aves; order Casuariiformes; family Dromaiidae; genus Dromaius; species Dromaius novaehollandiae. The sequence continues at coordinate 167,364,141 of NC_088099.1, read as the reverse complement.
CAACAGCTGCCCAAGTGGTTCTCCAGAGCTCTGCCCTGGGCAAATGGCTGCAAAACTTTGGCTCTTTTGCTGCTTCTGGGATTTGGCTGCCCTAGACAACAGCCACTCTGCCTGTGCGTAACGCTGCCCCGCTGATCCCATACGCAGCCCATCCTGATTGCTCTCCTTTGCCTGGTTCCTTGGAGGTCCCACATTTGCTCCGTGCTGAAGGGAACAATTAGTCCATGTCTCCATGTCCCCACCCCTTGATTCATGCACTGAGGTCCTCACGTAATTATACTCACTTTTCTGAGTGTACCACATTGTAAATGGATATGAGAGAGCTCCTGGTGGTTCAGGTAGCCTGGAAAAATGAGCAAGACATTCACCTGGAAACATCAGTTTTCCTCAGTCTCCCACCCCAGCAGATATCTTGCAATAATGCTGTGCTCTCAGATTTCATTATTATTATTTGTGTTACATCTAGTCAGTTCCTTCCTTCCTTCGTCATCCTCCCTTCACTACCTCTGTTCAGAGTCAGGTATGCCCGAAAATCAGACAAAGACGTACAATGCCATCTCTACGTCCAGTACATGGAAATGTAATTTAAATTAGTCTGTAATCCATGAACATATCACTGTGGTTGAAAGAGTTCACACGGTGTCAAGAGTATTACTGCTGACTATTAGGTTCTTTACTAATTTTAATGCAAGTTTTAATTTTTGTTACAGCACAAAACCCTACACAGTTTAGGACATGTGAAAGCATAAGCAGATATTGGTGAATGCATGTTACAGGTCTTTCTATATCCTCAAAGGATATTAATCCTGTCTTCTGGGGATCTCTAGCCCTTCAGCTCAAGTTATGAATTCTCATTCTATTCGTTGTAGAGGTATTTCATTTGATCTTGGCCTTTTGGTCAAAAAGGTATCCATTAAAAATCCTCAATATAGATAGAGAAATGGCTGGGAGGAGGCTGCAATGTTTCTGTCTCTGAGTGTCATCTTAAAATTGTTATTTCTGAAGGTGGGGAAGTTCCTAGTCTTGGCATAGTCTGAGCACGCTGGAAAGTGTGTGTGTATGTGTTGGAAATTTTTCCCATTTGTTACATTTATTGTTGTTCTGGACCTGCTTTCAGCCTGCTTCCAAAGAGATAAAAGAGTCTAAAGGGAGGTACTTTAGAAAGAAGGGATAAAAGAAGGGGAAAAATAGAGTAACCATCACTGACCTGAAAGCAGTCATGAGGATCCTTCACATGAGGGCGGGAAGGAACAACAGCTTCAGAAACAGAAGCCATAACGACCCAATATAAAAGAAATAACTTTTTTTCTTTTTCTTTTTTTGCCTTGTCTGAAACTACCATAAGTTTCTATCAATTCTTTGAATTATTTGAGATGAGGGGATGGGAGTGGATAAAAAGAAGTGAAAGAACGACATTTTTGAAACTTTTTTTTTGGAACTATCATTGCAAAGATGCCATTTTCTAAGAAAATAGGAAATTGAGGGTGACTAGCCCAGGTAGAGACCTGTACATTGCAAATCTGTGTGGTCAGACAGATCCAGACTTCATCTCTCTTAGCTGTCTTTCTGTAGAATTACTGACTTTTTTTCCCTAGTTATGTTACCAAAAATCTTTTAAAAGCCTAGAAGATCAAACTGATCAATATGAATTCATTTATTAATTTATTTATTCATCAAGGATTAATCAGACTCAATCCCAAGTCTGGTTCTGGGTCTGCAGAAGGGAACAGGAGATTCCCACTCTCAAAAACCTCAAGTCCCACAGCTTCTGGTTTCTCTTTTAGAAGGGCCTGGTGGGAGCTAACTGACCAAGCATGTGTCTGCCTTCAGACAGAGCACGATATGCAAAGAAAAGCCATGCTTACTCAGTGGTAATGCTGGGGAGGGCTCTTGTGTCCATCCCACCCCTGTTTGGGGATTTACGGTTTGCAGAACGGCATTCTCCAGTCTGCATTGCAAAGATGGACCACTTGAAAATTCAGTAGGGAAGTTTCTTTAAAAGAGTCAACCTTTTAAAAATCTCTTTTTTTTCCTTTTCTTTTCTTTTCTTTTCTTTTCTTTTCTTTTCTTTTCTTTTCTTTTCTTTTCTTTTCTTTTCTTTTCTTTTCTTTTTTTTTCTTTTCTTTTCTTTTCTTTTCTTTTCTTTTCTTTTCTTTTCTTTTCTTTTTGAGGGAGTATGGAATAATGAGGGGTTAAGGATTGATTAAAATAATATTTCTTTTCATTTACTCTTTCCCCGTCTTTGAAAATATCATGGGACAGGGGACCAAGCACAGATGCCGTGTGTTATTATATACAGTACAGAGACTAAAGAGGCTGTGACCAAGGTTAGTGCCTCAAGACACTGCCATCATTTGTGTAATAAATGCTACTAATATCAGATCTTTAAAAGTCAGACAGAGTTGAACCTGCATTTTAGCCCCAGGATTGCTTTAAATTTCATCCCAAGCTTAGTTAAAACTTGATTTCAAATTGCATTGCAAGACTCAGCACTCTCTGGAATTTCCATTTAGCAAGAGCCAAGTTCTAGATCTGTAAGAAAACTTCTCAAATTTCATTAAGAAAATTTCCCATGTCTCCTCTTTCACTATAATTTCACTTGCCTCTGAAATACTAGAATTCACTCATTGCTTGAGGCAAGATACAGGAACAAATGGACTAGTGGTTTAATTGAGTCTAATAAATCCTGTGTTCCTCAATAAAATATCGTGCTTTTAGTCCCGTGCTGTGTTTGTAACCGTGCTGTGGTTTTGAGGCTGAGGAGCACACTGAAATTCCAAGAGGTATATATTCACAACAGAAATGTCATGTTTGCTAAAATACAACTTAGCAATTTTCACTTACAAGTCTCAATCACTGACCCTTTTGCTCAGTTTCAAGCGTAAAATTATTACAAGGAATTCCAGTGAATCACATAACAAAAAATGGCATTGTTTTCTCTGTGATTCATCCCCCTTTTTTGTTGTTGTTGACTTTTTTTTCTTTTTGTCATAGTGGCAGGTTATGAGAAGAAGATTAAATGATATTCTCCCTGGAGGAGAGTTTTTAATTACATGCTTCTTTCACAGCAGTTTGTAACAGCAAGTTTCACAGTTGTTTGGTGGGATTATCCTCATCAAAACCTGCAGGAGCCCTAGGTCTGAAATCTGCATTCACCTGCAGTGTTATCGGAATGATTTATGGTGAGACAACGGGAGCATCACAATTCTTGGGGAAATTCACCCCAGCAGCTGAGATAACCAGCCCAGACACTGTGTCTTGCTGGAGCCCAGAGAGGCTAAGTAAAAAAACCATGGTGACACTGAGCTACAACCATCCAGTTCTTTCCCACATCATTGAGAGTCCTCGCTGTGTTAGGTCACCACCACCAGCCAGGGGAATATTCACATTACTTTTACGACTCGTATTTCTCTGCCTTGTGGTATTGTCCTTGGTGGACATCAGCAGCATTTTCACCTATGCCAGAACAGAGTGGCCAAAATTATGGAGAAATGTGACCTGGCAGATCTAGCTGGATCAATCTGAGGAGATGCCGTGCTGAACTTTTTCCAGCCTCCTTGCTGAACCGCAATGAATAACTGTGTGAGTATCCCCCACCCAACGTAGGGCAAAGCCAGAGAGCTCCCACCAAAACTCTATGAGGTGACAGGCTGCTGCCAGATCTTAAATAGGAAAATGCAACAACCAAAATAGCACTTAAACCTCTAGTAGCAAATCTTCCTCTGTGCAGGAGAAGCTGGCATGTGTATTGTACCTCTCTATTCCCTTCTGCTGGGATGAAACTCAAGAGCAAATACCCTTCCTTACTCCTGGGAGGCAAAGTGTTGCAGGTCATCCGAGGTGCTCACCTGGAGCACCTCAGTCCAGCATCTCTGTTTGTTAGCAGCAACTTCGGGTTGCATTTGGTGTACACGGTACAAACTACACTAAAAGCCTTGAAGAAGTGCTTCATCCTCCAAATGCATTGTGTTGTCCGAGTACTTGTAGAATAAAGTAATATCTTCATGCTTCAGCAAAATAGAGCCAAATCTCAGCTACCCATATGTGATATTGTCAGGTAGAGGGACGTTTATGGGATAAGCACAGACCTTGTGTCCAGGGCACAGCCAGCTCTGGTTTTCCATGCCTTTTATGGGAGGTTCAGTACAGGTTCAGTGAGGCCAGGCCACTTCTGTGGCCAGCTCTTAGCAAACCCATAGCGAGTTTTTATGGTTGTGGAGACAACCTCAGAGACAACTGCACAAGCACTCAGACCTACTGCAGGGCGCAACACCAAAGCAAATAACTGCTTAACTTGGTGCTTTGCGCAAAGACATCCCAAGTGGCTCAGCAGAATCCTCTTGGGCTGGCCATGTTTATTAGTTCCTAGTCAGCTCCAGCCACATCTCATCCAAATTCAGTTCTATCAGAGATGTTTTGTAAAGTTAGTTCATGTTTATTGCTCTCAAACTCTGCTGCACCCTTTAAGATCCTTTTCTTTTTCTCATCACTGAAGAAAGTTTCAGCGTTTACTTGCTATAGCCGTGCCAAAGGACATAATTTTCACAATGCCAGATTTTACAATGAGCAGGAAAAATACCTCGCTCCCTTGCACCTTGCTTTTTAATTTTAGGCAGACTTTGAATAACAGTAATGAGTTCTTTGGAATCTGAGTTGCCAAAAAAAAGTGTGTTTATACATTGGCAAGTGGAAAGATGAAGTTAATGAAACTGAAGAGAAGTTTTGATCCATCACACTAACAACAGCAGCATCATTCTTCAGATTTGTCAAATGCTTCCATTACTGTAACATCTCACATTCATTAGTGCATTCAGCTCAACTGCCTCAGGGAAAATAGCCTCCATTTTATCTATGAATGTTTAAGGGACAAGGAGGTTAAAGGGCTTGTCAAAAGCAGCATAGGGCATTTGTGCTGTAGCTGGGAGCTAAATCCATAATTCTCAGTTTAGTGCTTTGAGCACATGATAAAGCACTGCCTGCCTCCTGTCCTAACACACACACACAAAAAATTCTGAAAATATCAACATACTGTGCTGTTGTCTGTTCTAGGACATAACTTGAGTGTTAAGAAGAAGATCAGACTGGAAGTGATTGTTCTTGGGAGAGCGAATATGCTTTAGTACCCAAAAAGTGCTGAGAGGCAGGGGAAGAAACTGGTATACCAAACATGTTGCTTGAATACTTTTTCTATAACCTTTTTGAGGCCACAATACAGGAAACATTGATGGCATTTTGAAGACATGTTCAGTGGGATTCAGCTCTAGGACAAGTCATAGCTATTTAAATTTCTGTATGTTGTTATCAACATGTGTGTCAGGTGCCTAAGCTCCGGTTACAACACAGGTCAATACAGATACCATCAAAATAGTCAGAGGATTCTAGACAGTATTCAGTTTACCCTAAAAAACACACCACAAGTCAGATCCAGTTGCCTTAACATAGATCAGTAGTGGCATTTGTGATATCCTAAGATGTCTCTGATGGTCAAATCAAGCTCACAGAATATATTGACTAGCTCTTCACTCTGTTGGGAGCTCAAATACCAATGCACACATAGAAAGCTACTTGTTGGCATCTGCATTTAAGTATTTCAGTCTTGACCTGACTACTATCTTGTGATGCACCTCATTTCAATTTATGAGTTATTAAAAATTCTGAGAATCAGAGACTGAAATTAATTTCAGAGTGACAACATGGTCTGTCAAGCACGTCAAGGTTATCTGCTTGCTTCACAGGTTGTATTCTGGTATGATTGAGTAGGTGTTCAGGCAACGGGTGAAGATTAAGAATTCTGTTCTTTAAAGGGACCATTAGCAACTTTTCAAGTTCTCTCTAGCAAATGTTTGCATCTACAGGCAGATGTTTTAATTGTTGTGTCTATGTAGATCTCTGTAAAGGGCTACCATGTTTTGACCAGACCAGATTCCCAGCCTGATGGGCACTGAACAAAGCATTACATCTGTGCTTAACCAGGGAAAGACTTCTACCTAGAGCCAGACACTTTCAGGCAAGTGGTCTCATTTCCACCTTCTCAAAGATTTTCATCCTGGGTCTCATGATGAAAATGGGTCTCATGTCCCCTGGAAAGATGTAGACCAGAAGTGTGTTGGAAAAGTGCTTTATGGAACTGCTGTTTCCTCTCTACTGTCAGAAGAAGATACTTGTGCAAGCTATTGCAAAAAGCCCCAAACTCCATCTGAAGTCCGGATGGCTCATTGTATTTATACAGTAAACAGACTAGTTTCTGCACAGTTTGCAATGGCAAATATCTGGCCACTTTTAATTTCCTGTTTAAAGCTGATTATCTAATGATCACCTTCGGAGCAAATCTGTAATGAAGCTTGAATTCATACAGCTGAATCTACCATAAGAAACCTAAGATCATGCTGTCATCAGGGCATATGGATGATCTCTATTGTCCTTCACACTTCCAAGCTGATCAGAAAACAGGGGACATGACTTCTGACCTGTTCCTGCTTCTCCCTACTCACAGGTCTTTGGAATGGAATCAAAACATTTGTCTGAAATTTCCTGTTTTGCTGAAATTTCAGTGATAGCCAGGCAGGTTCCCTATTTTCCTATTAGTCAAGATAGTGACTGACACACCAGCTCATACAAAGCCTGGGCACACTGATGCTCCCACAGCACTTCTCAGCTGCTGCTCTCCCTACCCCTCATCTTCCCTGGTCTTTTCCACTGGCTAGCTGCCACTGGCCATGGCAGAGATGCATTTTGCTGACTGCAAGGTAGGTACTTGGAAACTGTAGAAAATGAGCTTTTTAAAATACCTGTTTTAGAGGGCAGAGCAAATTCACATTTCATGGTTTTTTATTTTGTTGTTTTAATGACAGCTTTTCTGCAGCTCAGAAATTTTGGTTGCTGCCTGAGTTCTGCTTGTAAGGAGTAAAATGCTTACTTATTTTCACTGCAGTGCTTTATTCTCCCAAAATATATTTCAGTATTGCTCATGTACAACTTCTTTCTGTTCTCCATCCTGACACTATAAACTTAAAGGAGGAGGACTGAAGCTGGAGACAGATCTATTTCCTACTCAACATCATTTGGAATAATAAAGGAGAATGAGTGACATTTGCAGCTTGCCTTTCAGCCTTTTGATCATATAATGAGGGAGCGTACTTAACCCCTGCCACAGAGGTGTCGCATCCAGCTGTTCACACAAGTCATTGCTTCAAAAGGCCTTTGCTTGAAGCATGAGCACAAAGTCTATTCCCATGTAGACACTTGTCTGAGCACAAGCAAAAGATCTGTGCATGGAGATCATTAGTTTCACTCCACGTTAAACCGTCTGATGCATGAGTGCATGGCTAGAAAGAATGAAGGAAGCCAGACCACTGAGTCCCAAGAGACTTCATACTTTGTATATTACCTTTTTTCATTGTGGATACTTTTTGCTTGAGGCACTATATAGAATGGGGGGTTGTTGGAAGGGACATAGGATATAATGCCTCTCCCCCACTTTGTCTACCAGTATCCCTGATCTTTACAGAGGTGCAGATGACAAATCTCTCTGCAAATCCCAATGAAGCCTCCCAGTAGAGTAAAACAATGTGATTACTAATTACAGCTACTACTGATTAAGCCAGGATACAGAAAAATGAATCCAATGTCAGTGTACTTCTGTTAACTCACAGTCTTCAATGTAGTTGTCCTGACACCGCTGTTTTGACTGCAAACTTTTCAACTCTACTCTCAAAGATTGCGCAAAACATGACCTCTCAAATGCACTCCCACAGATCTGAGCGCATCCAACTCCCACCAACAGAAGTCTTTGCTAAACAAGGGACCTTGCAGGGACAAAAGGACTTAGCTTATCTGAAATTTTCCAGGAAAGAAAATCAACAGCTAAACATATTGAGCCAGGGACAAAGCAGAGTCAGCCAATTATAGCTAAATATCGGCTCAATACCTGCCCTTCCCAGCTAAGGGATTATTTGGAAGGGCACATGCTTTTGCTCATTTCCTGCCTGTTTGGCATCTATCCTTGTAAATCTGCATTGTAAGATTGCTTTGATTAGCCTGGGAGAGGTAGACATCTCCCTCATCTGCTGAGCAAGGACTGATTCCTTTATAGACTTAAGTTAAAAATTGCTGGCATCTCTCTGTGTCTCAGTGGCATTCCTGAAGCGCATAGGTGATTCACGTGGACCGTGCAGCATGGAGATACTGGATCCCATCCCAGCGGTGCTTGGCAGAATCAATAGCAAAACGTCCTTAGCCTAATGTAAAAGAGTTCCTCTGAATAGAGCTAAAACACACACACACTTCTATTGAAATAATGACAATCTCTAGCCAGTATGTAGCTCTTGACTGTCACAGAAACGTTGCATTGGAGATCCCAGAGAAGAAGGGCGGATGAAGAAGAAGGGAGGATTTCACCTCTGAATGGTGCTTTGGTGACATGCAGATGAAGTATGAGAGGTACCAAGCTTGAAATTTCACAGTATTGGGTCAAAACACCCCTTCCATAAGGTATAAAGCACTGATGCAATAGCTGCACCTTTGGCAAGTCACAAAGCTGGGTTTGGGGGTCTAGATTTGGGTTATATTTTGGCAAATGGAAGATATCATCCCTCTGTGTCACTCTAACTCATGCTGGGTCAGATACTGTCTGTCTTCTCAGAGCCAGCACAATCTCCCTGCTATCATATGTTGATCCCGACAGGATTTGTCCTGCTGGGTGATCCAAGAAGACACCAATCCAGAATTAACAATTATGGCCCACTGTGTCACGACTGAGTCAAGGTCTGCTGTCAATGGCTTTAAACAAGATGCTGAAAAAAAATGGAGAGTGTACAGAAAGAGCTGCAAAAATGATCTGAGGGCTGGAAAAATGATGTATTGTGGACGAAAAAGTCAAAGAACTCAATCTGTTTAGCTTAGTAAAAAGAACATTCATTAGAGTGCATAAAAACCTTCATGGGGAGAAAAAACTGTGTAATAAAAGGCTGTTTAATTTGGCAGAGAAAGGAGGAACAAGAACTGACAGCTTGAAGCTTAATTCAGACAAATTCCAATTAGAAATGGAGTACAGGTATTTAACTGAGCAGGGAGGGGAAATCACCGCTGAATCTGATGGCCAAGAGAAAGATGGAGTCTTTGTCTCTCCATGTCTTTACTTTGAGGGAGACATGAGACCAAAGCATTAGGCTCAGCCCAGATGAGGTGGGTGGAAGGCAAAGCTAGACAAACTGCAGGATGTCAACATGGGAACTGAACTAGAGCTGATCTAGGAATTGCTCAGGAAAATGAGATAATGATAAAAACGTCATATATAGGAGCTAAGAATTACTTTTCTTTCCTTTTATTTTATTTTATTTGTGTGGGTTTTTTTTTTTTTTTTTTTTTTTTTTTTTTTTTTTTGGACTGTGATAGTACCCAGAAATGCTTTTGGAGAAACATAAGGAAACAAAACTGGCCTTCGCAATGGTCCATATCTCAACAATTCCAACGATCTGCTTTCATCAGGCCACGGGACACATCCATCGTGCACTCGCTAATTACTGTGTGCCTTTCTGATTCCCCTGTCTCTAACAGAGCTAATAAAATTGGAAAAGATACTGAAATGGGTGATGGGGATTATCACAGAAATGGGACAATCTCCTGGCAAAGAATGTCTAAATAAATTAGTTTTTGTCATTCCAAATAATGGGACCATTAGGGACTGACAGAGGTCTGCAAAATCTTGAGTGGTCCCAAAAAAGGGAACAACTGTTTATTCTTTGTCTCTTTTTCTTTGTCCAAGAGTTTGTGGGAGTACTGAAATGAAAAGAGCAGGTGGCAGGCTCAAAATGAACACAAGGAAATATTTTGCACAGCACAAAACTTCAAAAACTGGTCAAAATAATGGGAAAAAAAATCTACTGGTGACTCGTAAATGCAACAGCACAACCTCCAACCCCAGAGAGCTCTAGCGAGGAGGGCAGCATGTTCCTATGCGCCTCTCACTGCTGTTATACTCTCCCCTTGGCATCTTCTACCATGCACACCCTGTTCTTCAGACTGATGTGAAATCTCACTGCCTCTATTTAAGGCTAATGACAGCAGTGTGTATATGCGTATCATAGGACATGGGATGCTCTGTTAGAGGGATTTTTTTTTTGTTCTTTTTTTCCATTAAGACTGTTTCTGTGCTCCTATTCACTACCAAGAATGAATATGGAGATGATTGAGCACAGGAAACCTATACATTTAGCTGGTTCTTGCCCAAAACAATGGTGTCATTTTGTATTAATGTGAACATATGTCACTATGAAAAAAGCACAGCCCAGGTTTGCTAACGCAATTCTGTTAAGAAACATCTGTCTATAACGCACAGCCTACATGGTGACACCACAGCAATACTGAGTGAATTCATGAGTGACCATACATGTCAGAAAAGGCAGAGAGACTTTCTCCAAGGCCTCTTGAGTTGTTTTATGCCCAGACTACAAGGCATTATAAAAAAATATTTATCTTGCCAATTATCAGAAAAAAAAAAGTAAAAATTTCCTCAATGAGCAAATGAAAGACATAAAGAAGTGAAAAGGAGGATAAAAAGTAAGTATCCATTTATAAAATACAGGCTTATTCCCATAAACAGAAGTGAGTCAAATTATAAAATCCTTCCAATAAAATGCTTCAAAATCTCAAGACATCACCCCCCCCTAATTATAATCATATCCTTTTGTCTTGTCAACCAACAATTATGATCTATCTACTAAGCTTTTAGATTATAGGCTACCTCACATTGCTAAAGAGTGACAGGCTGTATACCATTTTGAAAATGAGCATATAAATGAGGGCTCTTATTATTTTTAAAAACAAAAGAGTGTATTGCAACACTGTAATTCTGTATTTTTTTTAAATAAACTGAACCACAGCTGGAAGCCCTTAGGAATTAATATATTTTGTAAGGAATCTTGCTCCAAAAACCTGCAACATGTACTACTGCCCTCAGATAATTGTAAATCACAATTCATACACCACTGAGAATGCATTTTGCTTCTCATTATCAATGACTAGCTAAAGAGCTGTTTGTGCCATTTGCATCCACATAGAGTATATTGTGGATGGATTATTAAACAGTTATGTAAGTCATCGATGTCACTTAAACTTATATATTATTTTTCTTGCTCATTTCATTAGGATTGACCAGCTCCTCATAAGAAAGCTATTTGTAATGGAAAATGGAGACCCAAGTCTAAAAAAAAATGCATTAGTGAAAGTTCCCAGGGTGCTATGCAATGTTTACAGGTGGAATTTCATGATAATCTATTATTGTGTAAAATAAAAAGAGTCCCTGTGACTATGCAGAATGACTGTTCCCCATATTTAATGCTTTCCCCAGCCAGACTTTTGGGCATGTTATATGATAGGGAAGGCAAGTATCATGAGAGGGAAGGGAAGACGTTACGCTTAGGTGCAGGAGTGAAACATAAGGAACTTCTTCTGAGGGTCCCTGGGGCATGCACCATCTCAGAGGTGTTCATCCCCACTTTCTCAGCTGCACAGTAGTACTCTGCCATCTTTCCTGCTCTGATCTGATGGGCCACTGCAACTCATAGCCAGATTAAAAAATCAGTTGACATCTGGCATGAGAATTAACAGAATGAGAGACAGCCCAAGTGCTCGGTTGCTGGTGCATCAAGTTCAGCTCCACAAAGGGTTAGTCAGCATGCTAAATGTTGTGTCTGCTGCAGACTTTACAAGGAACAGAGAAAAGGAAGAAGATGAGAAAACCCTGTGCCTTGCTCATGGTGCATGATGTCTCCAGGGATGTGCCCTAAGAAGGGATTTCTTTGCAGCACGCTGCTGAGGACTTCTTCCAAGGGAAGGTCACGGGAGGGGGAATGCTGGCATGATCTTGTAGGCTAGATCATTGGGAGGACTAGCAGGTGAGAAGTACATTCAGTATTGCAAATCAAAAGGGCAACATGAAGCTCAAGGATTTGACAAAATACAGCTCCAAAACAGTTGTGGAAGTTTTCCAGATGTTTCCAAATACAAAAGTTCTCCAGTTGAGTCTAGAATTTTTTTTTTTTCAGGGTGTTCTGCTAATCCTTGAGAACACAAAACATCTCCCTGAGATGACTTGGTGCATAAATATGTGCGATGAATCCAGTCCACTTTTCTCCCTAGCAATGCAATAGAAGAAGGTCAAAGTAATTAGATGTCTACCTATTTTACCTCTGTAAAATTTCTTCCAGTGATGGAGTCAGTTCTTACTCTTGAGGTTGTTAAAAGCTGAGGCTGTAGAGGCTGACAAATCTATGCCTCTGGTGGCTGTCGGTAGATAATGTCGGGACTCTTCTGGTGGATTGCTGTTTGTCAGAAAATATCCATTTTTCATACTCTAGATTTTCCATGGGAACTAGCTGAGCCACAGAGAATTGTCTGCCATAACTCTTGATTGCAGGAGCCACTCAACAAGGTGGTCGTGAGACAGATGAGTAATTTTAAAGTCACGACCGAGGTGGTGACTGACATGCAGAAAAGTTCTTCTTTCTGCAAACTCTATATGACATGTCAACCTTTGCTCCTTTCCTTTATAATACATGCAGAGGAAAGCCATAAAGTGATGCCCTTGTGGGCAATTCTAAATTAACTCACCTGTAAAGAATGTGCTTTTTTTTCCCACAACTTGCCAGTTATCACTAGGTTTATGGCTTGAAGCCTGTAGAGTTATTTACTTTCTAAACAGAGGGTTTTAATTAACCTCACTTACTTGTGACATTGTATTAAAGGATCCTGAAGGCTCTTTGCACCCTGCTGCAATACGTATTTAAATCAGCAGAACTGTATCGTGAATTGAGGCAATCCAGCCAAATGACATTGTTTGTCAGAACACATCTAGATACAAATACAAAATGTCCTGGGTCCCTGCTGGGATCTTCATCCCTGGGCCTGGTACCTCGGTACCGTGTTTACCTTCTGCCCACCTATTAAGAGATTTCTGCTGAATCCTTAGGCCAGGCTGATTTCCAAGCAGAGAGGAAGCTGTGGCAAGAACTTTCCTCAGTAATGAGACCTGCAGGGAGAGGGTTTTTTGTGCTGTTTAAACACAGGTTGCCTATAACCACTAACCATCAAATTAAGTGGCACCTGTGTTGGAGTCAGCAGAAAAGCAGTTTCATACCCTCTGTCCATTGCTTTTATGTTCCAGTTCTCTCAGGGGCCAGAAATTCCACACACACACCCCCCAACACACACACTATTGCTGGGAGAGAGGAGAAAAGATAAGCCATAAATTTACCCCTTGTATTCCCACTTCGGTCTGCAAGGTACAGGACAAATGCACAGAGAGGCACCGAAAAGCAAACGTACACGTGCACCCGAAGGGCTGACTCTGCGTTTTCCGACGTCTTCCAGTGAAATATGTTTCTCTGCTGGGCTGTTGCTTCTCCTGCTGCCGTCCTGAACTGCAGCTTAGGAGCATTAGACTGGAAGGGACTGCCTGGGTCATGATTTCCAGTCTCCTGGGGTCTCTGCTATCATGTCCGACAAGCTGTTTTTTTCAACTGCTCAGGTTTCACCTTTCAAGTGTTCAACATTTTGCTTCCACTGGGAGTCTGTTCCAGCATTTGTCTCCTCTTGCAGCCAGGAACCAACCTTTCCAGCCAAAATTTATTTTTGGCCTATTTCTACCTTTTTCTTTCTCTGCTAATATTGACTTTTCAATTAAATAGCTCTCCTCTCTCCTCTCTCTTTAACGCTCTAAGTGTTTCTATATGTGATAACCACAGACTTCTCTTTACTGGAACAAGCAAGGCCAGATCTTTTTCTCTTCTCTGAGGGCTGAGCTCTTCATCACTTGAAAGTCCTTGAAGCCCATTTTGCACCTCCTCAAGTTTATATTATTTTTTCTTGGTCTTGGGTGATGGGTATACATAGCATTTATCGCTGAAGCTTCATCAGGGCCCTGTAGCACTGCTCTGGCACTTATTTCCACTGATGAACCCCCTCCTAATACGTCCTCACCTTGCCTGGGCTGGTGTGATGGGATCCTGGATGCAGTTTGAATCACTGTCATTATATGGCTTGCCTATAAAATCCAGTTGATCAAGGGCTGGATTCCAGCCTTTCTGGCAAAAACACGTAGGAGTAAGTAAATCACCATTCTGATACTAGGCTCTCTCTAGCTTTTAACAATCTAATCAAAGACAAATTCCTCCTTGGCTAATACAAGCAAAAGCACAAGCAGAAAAAGGGAAGGGACCAAGGTTTAAGAAAGCAGTGAGGGGCCAGACCCACTAAAGTAGTTCAACTGAAATAATCCAATGTGAGTTTGGCACCTAAATAATTTTGTGGCTCTAGATATAGACAATTATGGGTTATAATTTGAGATTATTAAAAAAAAATGCCCACATTGTGGAAAACAGGCTCCTTCTAAAGTTTATCAAGCTGAGCACTGCAGCAATAAAGACAGTCCAAATCATTGGCCATTTCTTTGGAAATGCTAGTTCTGCTTGGGATGGCAATGCTGAAGCTATATTCAGTGGGGATCTCCGGTGTGAGAAAGAGATTAAAACCTAATGCATCTAATTGAAGTGAAAATAGATGTTTAAATGGCAGGAGGAGGAAAAGTTACTTCAAAGTGTGTATCACGTTGATACAAAAAACTAGCAGCAGCTTCTGCAGTCCTTTCAAATCCACCAAGGAGCCAGGCATTTTGAGATCCCTTTGAATCTGGGGGCTGGATGTAGTACATTAAAAGTCTGGTTTTGCAATGCCAAATTACAGAAGATTTCATGACACTGGCACAATCTTTTTAACAGTTAATGAGCAGTAATCAATGTCACCACTTTCAGTGGTGAGGTGCTCCCTGCTCTCTCCCTATTTGACATCCACAGATAGACTATTTCTTCCACGCTTTATTGTTTTACACATTTACAAAAAATTAGGCTCCATCTGCAGCTCGTGAGGCTGGGAAAGGCAAACAATTCCCCCCAGATTGAGAGCAATAATAGGTTGTTCTCCATGCAAATTGGGCAAAGCAAATGCTGGGTAATTGGCTAAAAATGAGACTCTGATGATCTCTGTTCCAAACTGTCATTTAAGACAAACAAGTGTATTTGCATGTGAGGAATACTGCCAGTGTACAGCTGGAGGAGCCCTAATGGTTAGGCTATCACGTACTGATTCAGGCTAGACTCCGCCAGGCAGATGTGGGGTGGCTGGCTTGTTTGTGAACAAACTGGATTTTCTCCGTCCTTGTGGGGAAATTGGGGAGTAACGTGATGACACAGCCTTTGGGCAGCCCTTGGGAATCAGGAAGGTTTTGTGCTAACAGATGATACCTCAGGCAGGCACAGTGATGGCTATCCAGGGTCGGACGAAAGGGGCGTCCGGTGATATTTCCTACCTGGAATGACAGTCAGACCACACTTAGGAAGGTTATAGAGTGATATTTCCCTTGGTGTTCCCTCATAGAGACATAGGGACTTTCTTTGCTGTTGAGGGACACATACTCAAGCCAGACTGATCAAAGCCATGTGCTGAGGGCAAGCTAATAAGCTCTGCTAAGTAGTAAAGGTCACGTTTTACGTCTTCCTTAATGTGTTCGCACAGTTTTGGGATTAGGTCCTGTTTGCAGAGCCCAGGTAAGGTGACCTTACATCTGCCCTCAATGTTCCTTGTAGAAACACCCAGAGAACAGTGTAATCCTCTTTGCAGTGCCCTGACAGCTGTTTGATGGCAAATAGGCTGTCGCTTCAAAGCTCTTTGGAGAGGTGGAGGCACTGCTGCCACCAAATGCGAGCGAAAGCCTCAGATGGGGCCGTAAGTGGTCGATCTTTACCAGAAACCCTTGCAGCCCCCCGCTCTCAAGAAATGAGTCTGAGTGACTGGCAGAGGCAGAGACCGAATAAACTTGACATTCCCGACAGCTAAAGCACCTGCTTTCCATTGCATCCCAAACCTTCCTAGTTTCTTCTAATGAGGCCAGGCCCCAAAAGAGAGCCATTTAAGAGCAAAGTCTACAGAAAAATGAATAGATATCAGATAAATGAGAACAAAGTCCACTCAGAAACGTATCTCCGGACAACCTGCAGGGACAGCGCTGTGAACACAGCAGGGTGTTTATGATGCCGTGGCTAAGCAGAATGATCTCAGTCTTCATTGGATCTACGTTAACTAACCCTCCGGCAGCTCCTTTGAAACGGTAGTATAACAACTTGGGAACATGCACTGAATGCGTTGCTTTGTTATCAGCAGGCAGCTGCTCAGCTGCAATGCACAAATCCTCATCGGAGGAGGAGGAGTTGCAGCATCGACTGGTTTGGTTGGTTCAGTTATGAAACACCTGCCCGTGTCCTGGGACCGGCAGAATTGCAGCCACAGAAGTCTAGCACCACAGACAGGGTGGTTAGATGTTGTAATGCAAAGGGTCTGTTTTTTCAAAGGTATGTAATTCTGATGCCTTCAATCTGCTCTAGGTTGCCTGGAAAGATTGTTTAAGCAGAATGAAAGCTTTCAGTTAATGTGTTAGTGGTATTGCTGCTAGTGATCCAGGTTCAAATATTAGTCAAATCAGATGTAAAACTGCATGTTCTCATCCAAAGAGACAGAGTATCTTTGATTTACAGGGCACAACCAATGCTAAAATATCCAGGAAAACTTCACTGGTAGAGAAGTGCAAAGGCAAGAGGTTTCTCTTAGTCCCAGGGCTGCTTCAAATTAAGAATGAGGCTTAAAGCAGCAGCACTGAGTGGATTCAGTGTCTGCTTTTCCAGAGCACATAGCTCGCAGAGATGTTATTCCAGCTTCTTTCCTTCCTTTTTTTCACAAGCTTCTGACACTTGTCTGCCAACAGATGTCAACACAGGGACAGATCTTGGAAATACAGTCATGTTATGGTTTTTGCATAATCACACGCATTAACAAGATAAAGCATAATTTGGAGTAAACAAACAGGTGGATAAGCAAATAAAATTGTGTGTGTGTGTGTGTGTGTGTGTGTGTGTGTGCGCACGCGTGCACGCATACATGCACTCACACATGCAAGTATCCCAGAAATAAATAACAGGCATTCTAGGAAATACATGTGTACGATCGGGAACTAAAGCAAGGAAGAACAAATGCAAAGAGCAGCATCGCAGTGTTGCAATGTTCCCTGACGACTACGGCGATATTCTCCAGTCTCTTCTGTAGGCTTAGTTTACTAATGAACTGATAGGAAAGTAACCAATGAAATAAATGGAGTACTCACTTTGGTGTCTCTTTATCTCCCCATTTAGCTAATTTCTGTGAATCCCTCAACTTTTTTTTCCTTTAAAAAATACAAACAATAATGCAACGTCATGATGCCCACATAGAATATTCTTTTTCAGCCTCTCACTATTGCAAGGTCTCCAGGGCAAGGGCTGTCACTGTCTTTAAGAGTACCTAGCATTATTATACCTACACAGTAATTGAAGTGCCTCAGCACTATGAGGTGCATGGAAATAATAATGGAGGGCAATAGCTACATGCATCTGTAAAGAGCTATAACCAGGGTCAGCGTGGAGACATATAAACAATCCATCGCTAGGACAGAGTGTCAGAATTTCATAACCACAGAAAAACAGCAGCAAGAGTTTTACAAAGAAGATCCACATTAAGCCTGTGTCTGAATCTATTCTTAAACCCAGATCTGTCTACCATCTACACAATAATCATTTAAAGGAATTATATGAGACCCAGGACTTGAGATCTTTAATTTGGAGCTATTGGATATGCTGAATATACTTCCTTGCAGGACTGAAGATCTTGTTTATGTAGTATGTACCTTAGGTACAGCTAGTTTAATGTGTTACAGTTCAACCCATGCACAATCATTGCTGTTTTAGCCTCTGCTACAACCTGATGATTGCATGGACCCAAAGCATGTAGTCACGGCATGCAGCAGGTTTTCGCCAGCTTTTAAGTTCAGTCCTCACTGTGAACAAATAGTTTGGCACTCCTCATTACTGGTGGGAAGTGAAAGAACTAACATGGATCCTGCAGCAAGCCTGGAAACCAAGAGGAAAAGCTGAATAACCTTCCTGAAGGCCTCAGCCATTCTCTTGACCTAAGAATCTGTTTAAAATGTATCTCGTTATGTCACCAGAGACCAAGTTACAGTAAGAGAATGATGGAGATGTTGGATGAATTCCTTTGGCTGTAGTCTGGTGCTCTCTGGAAGGTGTGAAGGAAATATTTGAGGGAAGTAATGGTAATGGAGAAGCACTTGTCTTACAGGTAAGCAGATACCAGAGAAAATATCAGCATAAAGCTATCTGTTATGCCTGGTTAAAATGTGGAACAAATAACAATAGTGAGACACACGATCAGAGGCCAAAGAGTGACACAGGAATCTTGTCCTCTCTCACATTAAGAAAACAAGCTGAATCTACCCCTTTAGTGTGTTTAAATCACACTGTTTCCATACAGAGGCAAGGATTAACTGTTGCCTTGAAAAACTGCAGTACGACAATCATGCAAACCCTCCACCTCCTTGTATGAAAGATCTCTTCTCTCCCATAGCTGAGAGTCAAAAGTCAGTGAAATTAACTTGCCAAAATACTGGACTTTTATTTATGGGAGAATCTGTAGTACGTAAGTTCCAGATGTAACTGCTAGAGCACGTAGCGGCATTCACATCTAACAGGATTATAGCCCCCTTCTCCTTCATTGCCCTGTCTGTGAGGGTGAAGATAAAATACAGGGGGTATGAGCAGAGACCCAGTCCTGGATATTGTAGTGTTACAGTCATAAACCAAGCCTTTTTTCAAAGCCAGACCTATCTGTTATTCACATTATGAACACTGAAGACAACAGTGCAGGCACAGAACCTGGAGCTTTTTAAATGAGGAACTGGTGAGCACACTAAGCCCATTGCAGGAGACCTGACTCATGCAGAACTGAGCAGATGTAGGACCATGAGTTTGGAAGCGATACATATTCCTATGAATTGTTGAACATATTTATTTAATGACCTCTGCAGAGCAGAGTGCTTGTAGGTACTACAGAGACCAGTTCTGACACATGGATTCCCAACACCCTCACTGCGTATGGGGATGGAGAAGGATGTCTCAAGATGCAAGTTCTCCAGAAAGTACCTTTATCTTCTGAATATATCACATCAGAGTTGCTTGGGTTCTATCTTGCCTGGTCTTCTTACAGATCCTATACTTGGTGAGGGTCTAAGAATGGTGGGAAAGGCAGAGGAAGAGACATCTTTTCTTTACTTTCATGACAAAGAAGTATAGACTTGGGGTACAGCTTTGCAATACTGGTCTATGGTCTTTCATCAGCTCTACCAGTTTTCTTCAGGTAAACGTCGAGCTATCGTGGGCAGAATGCACACAATCATTGGAGACTATTACAGCTGAGGAACAAAATGAACAATGTCCCACCCCTCTGCGAGGGACAAAATGAGTCATTTAAGGTGTTTCCTTTTATCTTCAAGCAGACAAGGTTTTCTCTTATCTTTCTGGAGGCAGACAAAGGTATGTGCAGACACAGAGAATCTTTGGTCAGGATGGCTATGGATCGACTAACTTTCTTTATGAACATCAGCTTATTGAACCTGGCTGTGAACTGAATATCAGTGTTGGAGCATGTGGTTTTGCAAGTATCTTGATTAGCCTGATTAGAATAGAAGTTTTAACGTCTTAGAGTCACAACTTCTAAAACAGACTACTATTTAATCTTCTGAAGAAGTGTCCTGAAGTTATACAGTGCAGAGTCCCCAGGGGTTCCATCAATACTGGATATGGTTTCCATAGCGATACATAAATCAGATTACTAGGAACAGCTACCATGGTGCTTCAGATTAGTGTCCTACCTGAGAAATTTTTGACTCAAGCCTTAGTCTGAGAGACCTATACTAACCACTCCTCTAATCCTGTGATTCAGGAGGCCTGACTTTGCTGCAAGCTGTACAGCTGTAGGGATAATATGAATAATCCTTGCCTGTGTAATGGGATTTAACATGTTAAGGAACCTGTAGTATAAAATTCTGCGTAAAAGCTAAAAGGGTACCAAAGACCATGGGGGATTTTGTGGAGCAGCTGACAGATCTGCCTCCTAGGGATAAGTACTAACTGCACAGTAGGGAGCTTGTTTTTAAAAATTTTATAGACATTTGAGTTCAAAAGGAAGCATTGGCAGGTGGATGCCCATCTTTTCTTTCTCAAAGAAGAATTTTCAGAGCTTTGTACATGTGGACAGATTCTGTGTTTGCCTGCTTACCTTGGGATTTTGCACCAGTGTGGGGTCCTCCTAGACAGGGTCTCTGCTCTCAGTTTCCACACGCTTCAGCTTGCAGTTTGTGATTTGCGTTATCTCAGATGGCATAGCCATCATTTCAGTGGTGGATGGGGTTTCTGATAAAACAACTTCCTCTAAATGTCCTGCACTCCTACTCGTGAACAGGCTCATCACAGAAGGTGGCTTATGCTTTGAGGCTCATGATAAAACTGATCCCAGGCTCATTTGAATGAAGTAGATCAATTGAATGTGAACATGCCCCTGTTGAACCTTGGCTTGTAGGCTAGCACAACCATCCAGAGAGGTGTTTCTTCAGACATGGTGCTTTCTGACCTAGAACATTTCAAGTTCCTCCCAGTTTTGAGCTCCTAACAAAACCATCCTCTGTATTTCCACACAGTTTCTGTGCCTGTTCCAGGCTCATTGCTGTGTGACATGCTGCCACTCGGAAATGCTGTCTCTTCTTTTAGCTTTATGAGAGCCATCAATTAAAAGGCCAGTTGCATCCATGATATTCTCCCTGCCGTTAACAGCTGCTCATTCAAATACTACCATCCTGTGGGTAAAACGGCTATTAAAAGTGTTCTTTTCTCACCTTGTTTAGGTGGCTAACAAAAGAATAGAGGGACATGGGAACAGAAACCGATAAATACTAGCAGCTGAAGCAATGCATTGTCCCATCAAAGGTCATTGCTTTTAATTCAGCATTTTCCAGAGGATTATTCTAACTGTTTCTTGTATGACGCAGCTTCTCTTTGTATGAATGACTGAGGCCAAGAGTCCTTTTATAAGACATTTGTTATTTTTTTTTATACCCTTTCAGAGATTCTTTCCCTTTCTGCAGTCCTCCCATTTCTTTCTTTTAATTTCTGTCCCAGCTTTTGTCACTGTCTCAACATTATGGTTGTGAAAACCAGGGCTCAGGAATACACCCAAGTCCAATTTTTTGAGCACTGTGGGAGAAAACATTTTGATAGGGGTAACAGAAAAGCTTATCTTCCGAAAACGTAGCCATAACAGAGGGTACCAAACTCTGCTCCATGTTCATTAGTGAGGCATCTTATACTTTCGTGATCAACCCCTTGTGTAAAATTTCCTCTCAAAAGGCTTCATAGTAAGATTTAGCAGGCAGTATTCTTCCTTTATCAAGTCATGATAAAATAACATTTTGCTGGGCACAGTGTTTTCATAATAATGTAAGATCAAGATCTTCCTCACATATGGTCACAGTTTGCCTTATTTACCATGCATCTCACAAGTCCTTTTTCATTCCCACAGATATGGATAGAAGTGTTAATTTTAGCTCAGAGACGGCTGTAGCAAGGGGTAAGAACATACAGATAAAGAAGCGCAGACGGTTATCTAAGAGTGACTCCCAAGTACAACTGAGTGCAAAACATTTTTTTCATTCTATGAAAAATGTTAGTAAAATATCTCCAAAAGTTTTCATCCTTTCCAGGATGAACCCATGTTCTTTCATCATTCTTGAGCAAGAGAAGAGGAGGAATTCCTTTGCTTTGCCTGAGGAGTGGAGAAGTCACTGGAGAAGTGGGAGAAGCAAGCAGAAGTCTTTGCCCGACTCAAAGCAGGGATTTCGGCCAAGGCAAAGAGTATTCACTAGTTCATTCTGGAGGACCAAGTTGACCTTTCTTCTTTTCTGTTCTTGTTTACCATTGCATAGTGATGCCAACTGCACCTGAAGAATACGCTTGGCCATCCAAAGAGGCGATCAGGATCTGCATTTTCCATGTGAATCTTCCTTAATACTCCTAAAAAAACAGCTGCTGAAGTACAGGAACTCATACTGACAAAGGTGGGCTTAATCTTTGCTGAAGTGACCTAAATACAGGTCCCACTGCCAATGACAGATGAAGCAGTTCCACATGTTCCATATTTTATCTATCAGTCCTTAGAAAATTATACCTAAGTATCTCCTTCATCAGTTTGAGAAACAAGACATATTATTTATAAAATATTCCCCTTTTTGTGTTTATATCTGAACTAACCATTTGTTCCACAATCAGTGATGTTTCCAGAAATGCTGCATATCATGATGTGGTATGTAAGGAATTTTTTTTTTTTGCAATACTTTGGAGATCCACAGCACCTTCCAGCCAAAGACAATAAGATAGCTTGCTAATCTCCACTCCCAGTTCCCTTTGCACATCTCTCAGTGCGGGGGGCAAAGATATTCAAGGAAGAGTTTTGTCATTCATGCATAATGTCACCCCTACAACACATGTTGGGGCAGCAAGAGAGAAATGGCATTTGCAATTGCAAAAGCAAAGAAAAAAGGAAGAGATGGAGAAGAATTTATGGAAGACAGATGTTGCATTTCACCCCAGATGATTCCAAAGGGTTTTTTTTACAGAGCCAAGGGTAGCCTCCAGAGGTGAAAGCCCGACAGCCTTGCCATAATGGGGTTATGTTACTGATTTTCATCTAACCACAAGTACACAGAGTACCTCAACATCGTAACCAAACCACTGTTCTTTCCAATCAAATGAGTCTCCTATCTTTGCATTTCTGAATCCTGTGCTCAGCTCTGCATCCCCATTCCCTGCTGAGGCCAGGGTAAGACTGTCACAGTGGTTACATACAGTGGTATTTGATTTTTTGAGTTTGTAGATGGTTAATAACTATTCAACTTTCTGAATGATTTCCAAAGACTCCTTCGCTCACAGCATTGGGCAGGTATGCAGGGATGAAACATCTGGGCTCTGGGAAGGGATTGACTGAATGGACTTTTCCCCTTTGCCGAAGCATGAATGGACATTAGATATGTAAGATATCTAAAGTTCAGATAGTTTGACATTTTGTGCAACTTTAAGTATGTTCACCATCTTCTCCTGTGTAATAATTAACGCCTCGAGGTAATAAGTACTGTTTGGAGAAAACAGAACAGTGAGAGATGAATCCCTTTGGCACTGAGATGCATTTTAAGTCTGCAGGTCTGAGCTGTCAGTGAGCACTGACTATCCCAGCAGGGAGATGGCTGGGGAGGCAGCGTGTGTGCGCGTCTGTCAGACCACAGCATGAAAAATTGATTGTGGCTCCATTGGCACCTTCCTGAAACATAGTTGTGTTGCTGTTTGGCACAAAATCAAAAACTTTGTCAAATCCGAAGGAAATGTTTCAAGTCAGTCAATACTTTGAACTGTGGAACTATTTCAATTAAGCTTCTTTTTTAAAAATTAAATAAAATTTGGAAATGAGAATCTGTTTCAAATCCTAAATATCTGGTTGTTTCATACTGGAAAAATGAGAAAATGATTACCCTGACTTTTCAATCATTCCCGCTCTCCCTTTCAGGCACCCTTCAGGCTTTTTACTCATTCAGAAACCCCATGAAATTGTTGCTAGTTTAGGAAGCAAACTTATCAAGCAAATGTAACATGAGCATTTGCATGCTTGATAAAACAGTATGTTGGAGCCATGCAAAGGATGATTCCCAGCTACCAATATCATCGGAGAAACAATGTCCGACACAGAAGTTTTTGTAAACACAATTTGGAAGCTATCGAGCCCAACACTGGGTGGAAACACACATCTCCTCGCAGTCAGTGCTGTCTACTCCAAACTAGTGCTGCTTTTTCAATATTGCAGCCTCGTACGAAGACACAGATAGACACCGAAATAATAGCACTTTGAAAATGATAAGTGGCACATTAAACTCTGTTCCCTTTCTTTAGCTTCCAGTGAAAACAAGCATTCACCAACAAATATTAGTTATAAAGATGCAGCACAGCACACACCAGGAAATCATAGATAGGAAAAAATTGTTCACCTCAGAATGACATGAAAGGAGAGCTCACCCAGGCTCTAAAAGCCAGAAATTCTGGTGTGTGCCTGAAATGTCCTGGCAGAAGATAAAGATCTTATCACTCGGTGACATGAAAAGTGCATCTTTTCAGGAACATATTTCTGAACCCACAGAAGTAATGAAGCATTTAGCTTTCGATGAGGGAATGCTGGATTCCCTCTTCTGCACCTGAAAACTTACAGAAGATGCAAATACTGTGTGTTTAAAAGCAAATGCAATGGTTCACCAGCTTGTGGCTGGTGAGTTCAGAGGATCATCCATATTGGCAATGTTTGTAGAGCCTATACTTACGCAAGGTGCATAAAAGAAAATTATCAAGTCTTCCTGGACTCCACTGAATGGCTCAGTAACTTAGTGTGAATTTATAATTCGCTGTTGGTTTTCAAAATGCCATACACAAGAGAGGGTGAGGGACAGACTCAGAGGGATAGCTAGTAAGTGGAATGAGTTATTGGGGAAGATGATTGAAGAATCTCATTGTGTAGAAGTTTTACTGACATTTCTTTCTACAGAAGGCAGCCTGCCATCTCAGCATTTCTTCTCCTATTCTTGATGTGTCTTATCTTCTCAACCATGTGTTCATAAGCTTTGTTAATGAGCATGATATATAATACATTTCACACAGAGCCAAGGCAAGCCTGATTTACAAAGTATGGGGCGAAAACCTGCCTTTGCTATGAGATATGAATCCTAATGTAGCAGAAATTTCTGCAAATGCTATAAAGTTGTAAATAATGGAAGAAGGATAAGAACAGACAAGTCAAGCCAATACCTGAGATGCATCTTAATTTTCCCTCTTGGTACAAACATGTATTAATACATGTTGCTTCCAGTCAACTCAGCTGGACACATACTTTAATATTTTACGCCAAATTTATATAAGCTATAGTAGTTATGGATTACTGTTTTATCAGTCAATCTGCCTCATCTGAGTTGCACTAATGTAAGAGGAAAAGCCAGGAACTTTTCCAATAGATCACTAGGATCTATTTCGATACATGTGAAACATTTTTTAGACCTTCTGAGCCAGTTGTGTTATAAGGCCTACTAAAAAATAGATTTTAAAAAATAGACTTACATGAACAAATCAAAGAAAGAGTTATTCAGCTGTATTCAAACCCAGTATGAGTTTATAGGTCCTGATGGGGCTAAAACGGACTTTCTTCAACATATTTCTCAATTTCATTTATGCTTTTATTTTTCCTTACTTCAGAACTGTTTATAAAGCCTATTGATGCTACTGTTATATTCACTGAATTAAATGCAGGATCAGACTCTGCATTAAGATTTCTAATGGATCTGTTTGATCCTCTTCAAGATACATCTAATTTTTTAAGAGGTCAAACTGAAGTTTTAGCAATACAGAGCAACTTGAGACATAGGGCTACTTTTCCCATTTGTCCTATGTTTCCCATGTTCCCATCACAAAGATTTTGTCTACCACTGCAAGCAATGGTCTTCCTCCCACTAAGAAAATAAGATATTGATGTTTGATGTCAAAAAATGTATTATTCAGCTCTTTGTTTATTATTATACAAGCCAGTCACTCTACTTTATCCACTTAAAACAGCACAAGACATTGCTGGGCAACTGCCAGGGTGACTCTGAGGGGAAAGGCAGGGGAGACCTCACCACCTTTTTAACTTTCAGCTGTCCTTTCCTCCAGCGCCAGGCTCTTACTCCATGCATTGACTAGTCCTTTTGCAAATTAGGGCATGATTTTTTTTTCCTTCTTGACTTGCTTTTAATTCTTCAGGTGAGACTTCATCCAGCTCTCTCCTCCTTGTTGCCCTTCCCATGTCTCCTATGATTGAGCAGCAACGGAGGCCACCAGATGTGATGATCCATCATGAAGATGGCAGTTTTGCAGCATAAGAGGCAATAAAGGCGGCTGTGATCAGCCACCTGTTTAAATGATAAACATTTGCCCGAGAAATGCCATGCGAGCCGCTCAGACTCTCTGGAACTTGCCCTTCCAGATGGCCTCATTTATGAGTTTCTACAGTCACTCATGGGGTTGCTCTTTTCACAGTGCCAGAACAACCCAAACAGGCTTGGCGTGGGACAGCTTGTCTTGAAAAGAAACCTCTGTACCTTTAGCCAGTTGGGAAAATCATGTTCGTTCTCACAGAAGGTTATGGTTTGAGAAAATTTGTTGAAAAAAGGAATGTACAAGACAGGAAACACTGCTAAATTGAAGAGAGTTCAGCAGAGGGTCATCAAGAAAGTCGGAGTACTTGCCCTGCGAGGAGAGGCTGCGGGAATGGGGCTTGTCCAGCCTGGAGGGGGACCTAACAGCAGCACCCCAGAATCCACGAGGAGGTTATGAAGGGGACAGAGCCAGCGTCTTCACAGAGGTGCATGGCAGGACAACACAGCAGACACAAGCTGAAACATGGGAGATTTATTCTGGACGTTAGGACAAACTTTTTCACTATGAGGAATAGATTGCCCAAAGAAGGTTGTGAAATCTTCATCCTTGGAGATTTTTCAAGACCCGACTGGATAAATCTCTGAGCAACCTGGTCTAATCTCCTAGCTGACCCTCATTTGAGCAGGATGTTGGGCTGGACACCTCCTGAGGTCCCTTCCAGCCTGAATTATCCTGTGATCCAATGATCAAGTATAGACACTATGATCTCCTATCCACCTTTGTGGTGCTAGTAATGGCACATTCTGTGAGATGCCTGAATTTGAAAATTAAGACAAAAACATCTGCTAAATAACTCCAGGATCTCTGCTGCTTCTTCATGACATAGGAACAACTCCTTTAGAAACCAAGCTGGCAGTTCCCTAGGGTTTACTGAGATAGACATGGAAATGAAAACAGGTGATAGCCATTGAAAGCTGAAATGTTCAGGCTTGCTACGATACGGTCAGCTGTTTCTTTGATGAAATGCTGCCTAGATACTGCAGTCAACATCCAGGACTCCTTTTTTCTGAGAATTGTCCTTAGAAGCACATGGGTCAAGTTTTTCTTCAAAGCAAGCCTAAGCTCTTCATTTAAGACTCATCTGTATTGTTGGCTGATACAGCACTTAGAGAGACATGGAACACATCTTTCAAGGTTATTGCAATACAAGTCCCTAAGTACAGAGCATGAAGAGAGGCATCTTAATATTCAAGTGTACTAGGCATCCAGTGTCTCCCAGTGCTAGCTTTTCCAAGAAACAAGAACTTAGACTAGTACAGAGTCAGAGTTCAGTGTCCAAATCAAAAAAGGAAGTGGGTGTGATTCAGTTGGATTGATACAAATTTGAAAGTTAGGTTGGTTGGGTTTGGGATTTTTTTTTTATTATTATCATTATTGTCTCACAAGCAACAACAAAAAAAGTTGCTTTTATAAGTTTTCTTCACTTGCAGTTAAATGTTCTGCTTCATTTTCAAGTTCTTTAAGGTTTCAAAAAGGCCTTTTTAGCTAAAGGCCAAATGAAAAAAAAATCTTTTAAAAAGGAACAGTAAAAGCATTCTTCTTCCACAAGAATCACGTAGATATTTCCAAAAAAGTTTTATTTTCAAATTTATATCCCATAGCTCATAACTTTTATTTCTTTATTGGTTGAAATTAATGATCTAATTCAACTCAGTTTGGGGAATAATTTGGTCCCCTTGCAGGCTCATTTTTTTCTTAAATTTACTTTTGGATTAAAAGGAGAGAGAGGGAGAGACAGACAGACAGACAGACAGCCTCCATTCAGGTGTAACCAGAAAGTGTTTAACTGAAAGTGTTCTGAATGCTCTGTTCTAAGGACTTTGCCCAGTCATCTTGTCAGACTAACTGAATAACTTTAAATAAGAATACTGCAGCCTCACCAGCCACCTTCTAAATGTCATCTGCACCCAAAGCTTGTCCGTTGCAACGTTTTCTTATGGATGCTTTATATACAGAACCAAATTGTGTCTCTGTTTAACCAGACAGACAGGTCTGATTAAACAGACAAAACTCCTTTGATCTACAATTACCAGGAAGGAAGTTAACAGCTTAGAAATGAAAGATGTTTTTAGCTGAAAAATAGACAGCAAAAAGCAGGTTCTCCAATTTATGACAGTCATAACAGCTTGCTGTATCATATACTGTCCCCCTAGTCCATATAAGGTTTTAATAGAACTGTTTTTTATTTACATGTACATTAAACCTTTCTTGGGATTTAAAGGAATTGCTTTTAATGCTGTTTCTTGCCATATCATCTGCAGAGCTCTTTACTAGTAAGCACTTGACGGAGCAGTCTTCTCCCAAGTGTAACCCAGCAATAAACAGCTAGAGAATGAGGTAGTAAATCTTAATGCATTCTGAAATAATACAAGAGGAATTACAAAAAAAAAAAAAAAAAAAAAAAGAAGAAGAAGAAGAAGAAAGTTGGCTTTATGTTTTATAAAGGACTGGAATTAAGGAAATGAGGCCAGCTTTTTCTGAATTGTGATGTGCTACTTTAAGTTCTTTTTCGAGGTGATTGGCAGCTGGGGAGAGGGGACAGGGAAGGGAGTATTAACTTCAAGGAAGGTATGAGTGTTTTGCTAAAAAGGCAATTGAAAGGAAACGGTGTGGCCTGATCTTTACCCGCCGTTTGCACTGGAGGTTGGAGCATTTGCAGATCTCTGTTCCTCCAGAAGAGGCATTAACTCATTGTAATTCCTCATGGAGTTCAGCAGGACTTCGAAGTGCAGCTGAGAAAGAAATTGTATACTGATAGACTGCCGTGGGACACACAGGATGAATATACAACTTCTTCTATTTGCCTGAGCTAACGGAGCTGAAAACACACATCTTTATGCCTTGAACTAAGGATCCAGCTAGGGGCAAGGGCTGGAAGAATCAGTTTCCTCTGATTTAAGGAAGCATTTATCTCACAAGTCAATGCAATTTGCAACTCCTCTGAGTAGAAGCAGTACATCCCATCCTGTCTGTGACCTGAAAAAACAGGATTCCCACTTCGGTTTCTGCACACATCATTGAAGCAATATGGAGCAATGTGTCTACTACAGAAACAGATGAACTACGTAGCTGAGGATCCTGAGCTTGCACTTACTTAAAAGGAAGCAAACCAAACACAGGCCATATACTATTATCTTGCTACAGAAAGGATGCCATGACCTTGTCAAGTTACAGGGAAGGTTGCTTGAGGGCACCAATTTTAAGCATGACAGTAGAGTCCTGACAGATCCCTCTGTATGTACCAGAGCAAGCTGAAGCATTTTCATTTCACTGAAAAGCATCACCAGAAATCATGAATTTGCTAAAGAGCACGACCAGAGAGATCAGCTTCAGCAAACTGATTGGTGCATTCTCCTGAATCTCCAAATTCAAAACATTGAGGTAAATATGTTCAAATGTAAAATTTTAATTGAGAAATGCAGGCGAATGGATAAAAGCTACCCTGTGGCTGGATTGGTCTCCGTTGTGACTCTTTCTGGACACACCGTTTTCAAGTACCTAGTGACTAAATAATGCAAGATACAGAGCCAGTCAGGACTGCACCTGAAAATCAAGCTAGATAAGTTACTATAGGAAGTCTGTTACCTTTCTGCCTTTGCTTTGAAAAAATCCATCTGTGTAACATTATTCTACATCTAAAGCAATGGCAGGAATCAATACCATCATGCATTATCATATAAATCTTTTTCTTAATAGGCATGCAAATATTTACTGCTTGAGAAAAAAGTCTTTGGTGATTTCTAAACAGACCATTTTCTAGTAGAACCAGATATTTCCAGACCGGTCTCGTCCTTTCTCTAGGGAAAGCACCCTATTTCTTCTTAAATCACTCTAAACCAACTGCGACAGTAGATAGTTATTGAAAAACACACAGTCAAGTTGATCATGGAGAAACTGGAAGGTAAGGTTGGATTCATTTCATCTATCTTTAAGGGCCTGCAGCTTGCCTCCCTATGAATGGGTCACCCCTTTTAAAGCGCAAGAAGAGAAGTGGGTGCATTTGGCAAATGATTCATTTGATGTATTTTGAATGTCTGCTTCAGGATGAGCTGAATCCTGCATCAAAGTCCATTGCTAAGTTGGACTAGCTCCTCACAGACTACAGGAGGAGTTTGGGGTAGTCGGTTTAGGTGCTAGTGTCTACACTAAATCCCATAACAAATGACTTGCCCAAAGCGTGAAGCTCAGGTTGCAGAACCACTACAAAAGGGCAAGTTGTCCAAAAGTCCTGCTCTCCTGACAGCTGTGCTGGCTGAGGAGCCTGTCCCACAGCTGGATTCACATCTCAAAAGCCAAACACGGGGCTTTCCATTGCTCTGGAAAATGCCAGCTGGTTGCATTTGTATTTACAACTCAGTTGTGTCTGAATGCTCAGAGGAAATATTTCTGCTGTATTTTCTTTCACATCAATATTTATGACTCAGTTGATCGGGGCTGAGGTGGAGTATTTCAGGGAGGATAATTATTCCAGGGGCTTTGCACATGAAAAAATAATGAAAGGTGAAACTGATTCATTCGTTCAATCTTCACATGGAGGCAGAAGAAAATCCCACCTGCTCTGATAAGGAAAAAAAGTCATTTTTAGGGCTTGTACTCATGTTGTGAGGGTAATGCCTTAATGAAGGGCAGCTGTAATTCAGCATTGTATGGACAGCTTCTTTGCCTGTTTTTCTGCAGCACCTTCCGTTCAGCCCTCTCTAATTGATTCACCAGTTCTCACATCACATATAAGTATTGCTCTCAACAGCATGGCAAAGAAAAACTGCACAAGGAATTAACCACAGAGCTTCCCTCTGCCCCCATCTGATGGAGCCCAGGAGTTCTGTATGTCTCCCTGGCTCCAGCTGCTCGACTGAATTCCATTTTTTGATGAGGAGTTATTTAATAAGTTTTTTTTTAATTGGTTTTCTCTGGGCTTTGCTTGGACCAAATTAAACCCATAATGTGTTCAGATAAATGCACTGCTATCCCAGGGCTGACATATCACACAGTGAGATTCTCTTTATTAAACCATTTTTTCTTTTTAAACCATCTTCCTCAGAAGAGGGCTGGGAGAGAAAGATGATACCCTTGTGCCCCATACACCAGCCTGGAGAGATGCTCCCTGCTCTTTGCTACTGCCCATGGTGGCTGAATATGAATGTACATGAGTGCAAGAGGAGTTGCTTGTTCCTTGGGTTCAGTTCTCCTTGATCCATGTGTATAAAAATAAAACTCTCGGAGGATTTTTTGCAAGGCAGATCTTCTCGGGCATGGAGCCCAACAGCGAAACAGCTCTTGCAAAAACCAAGCATGGCCAGGGGTTTAAATGCATTAGCCACTTTATCCATGTCCTTCAAGGGACAATGCAAATTTGACAGAGCATATTTTAGCCAGAATAGAGTTGTAAGCAAGCCCTGGAGCAGTTGTGTTGTCTGTGCCCTGTAGTGAGCTAGACAACTCGTTGCTCTCGTAGCTTCTTGGGGCTACTGCAGGGCAGTTTGTGTGGCAGGGAGTGTGAAAAAGGCCAGAAACACTACTCCAAACAGAGGAACCACAGCTCTGTTGTGCACTCACAGAGCCTCATCCTTGGAATAACTGGGACATGGCAGGACAGCTCGCATGACTGGAGTATTGAGGTGGGTGGATACAGGCTCTTTAAGAAAGACGTGCAGGGAAGGCAGGGAGAGGGTTTGCCCTTTAAGTGAAAGAGCAGCTGGGACGTATGGGGCTCCTCCAGGGTCTGGGTAATGTGCTGATGGACAACTTGTGGGTCATGATCAGAGTCCAGCAAGGGGGACTCTCTGCTAACTAGACAAGGTCTGGCAATCTTGCGGAGCAGGTAGTCTGCATCTCTCACCACACCTTCCACCTTAGATGTCTTAATAGGTGTGAACATTGTAGTTTGCCGGCTGGAAACCTCATGAAGCTCAAGAAAGAGAAGTGCAAGCTGCTGTTCTGAGGGCTGAGTAACCCCTGGAATCACCAGAATCCACCAGTCCCCCAGGGTGGTCAGGGGACTGGGGCAAGTCTGCTAGGAAGAGAAGTTGAGGGATCTGAGCTTTTTTAGCCTGGTGAGCAGTAAGCGATGGGAGATCTGGCAGCCATCTAAAGATACTCGAAGGGCAATTACAAAGTCAAGAAGCAGAACTTTTCTTGGTAGTGGCAGACGATATAAGAAGAGACAACAGCCACATGTTTCAGCTTGGGATGTTCAGTTTACATATTAGGATCAACACTTTCCCCAGGTGAGTGGTGCAGTCCTGGGACAGGTCACCAGAGAGATGGGGGAATCTCCATCCATGGAGGTTGTCAAGACTCTGCTAGGAAAAGTCATGGCTGACCTGGTCCAGAGTTGCTGATAGTCCTGCTTTGAGAGGGAAGTTGGAGGAGAGACCTTGAGAGGTCTCTCCAGCCTACACTTTTAGGATTCTGCAGTTCTACGCAGTAAATTGCTCATAGCCAATAACACAATTTAAGGCAGGTGAACCGTGGGAGATTGCACTCTTTCTGCACTGAATACACAAAAGCTGTTGTAAGCGTGTGACTCAGGCAGATAAGGGACAACGCTGTGCACAGCCAGCTTTAAATGAGAAGTGATACGTCCAGTACCCCTCACGACCATGCTTAGCAATGTATGAACGCACCTGCCGCCCTGATGTTTCCTCGGGCAGAGGGATAGATCCCTGCAGGAAGCATCAAGAGATACGAACCAGAACCAAAGCTAGAATAAAGTCCTTTCTCCACTTTATTCTGATTATTTTGCTCAGCTTTGTGGCCCAGCTTCTCTGATAAAGGGGATTTTCCTCATCTTCCTCTGATGACTCAGTGAAAGGCACAGTTACAAGGAGAGTTTATTTTGAGGGAGGGTGAGTGGAGAATGGGGAATGAAGGAAAGAATGAAAGAGGATAAAATCTAAAGAAGTAAGTGAATAAGAGAAAATGATTCCCTGATTGCAAGAGCTCTGTGACCTGGTGGGTTGGTTTACGGCATATTTGCAAAGGGCAAGAGGAGGCAGATATGAAAAGCAATGACCCACCATCACTGTGTCCTGCAATTCAGAATAGTTACCTTGTCTGTCTTTCTGTCTAGGGAACACACTGCCCCACCACCAGACTAACTTCTCCTAGCATCTACCTTCTACTACATTTGTCCTCCAGAGCTCAAAAAGATGGAGGTATGTCATTACAGCCATGCCCAAGCACAGAGAGGGGGATATAACTGAACTAATGCAGGGGAAACATCCACCTGAGCTATTACTGTTGGTTTACACCCAGAGTTTTACTTGTTACTGCACTAGAAGAAGTAAAAGGAAGAGGGAGTCAGAGATTCAGCAAGAAAACAGATAATAGGAAAAAGGGAGGAAAAGATGTGAGATCAAGAAAAAGGAGGCGATAAGGGGATAAAGGCACAAAGAGGAAACACCCAGGAAAAAGAAAAAGGAAGTCAGGCACCGACTTTGCTAGCTAATCAACATTATGTGGGAAATAACCAGATCACTGGTCTGGACCTCATCAGAGAGCTAGTGATTGAGAAAGGGAGAGAAAGGGGACAGAAAGAGAGGGAAGGAGGGTGAAATTAAAGCAGCAGAAAGCAAAAAAATTATCAAAGATAAATAAAGCTGACACAAAAAAGTGATGTTCATTTTCTCTCGCAGGCGCTCTAAAGTGAGCCGTACCAGCGGAGACTTTAATTTGCCTCCTTCTCACAGAATCAGCCCTGCTGATTCATTCAACTCGGCAAGGCTACGCTGCTCACTAACCTATAGTACCAATTTATATGCTAATTGCCTTCGTTTGTAAATCAAGGCAGTCTTCTCCACTGCCTCCCTCCCTAAATTCAGTGGTTCGAAATGCAGTCCATCTCTGCACACAGGGCTGGGAATTGCCAACTGGGAGACACAAAAGGCATCAAATCTGAAATAATTGGATCATTGACGGTGTTTGTCCCTGTGGATTAAGTTGCTGTTTCATCTCAGCCCCTCACCTGCTTGGCAGGAGACTTTCTAAAGGCTTTTATAATTAGTCAAGCCTGGGAAAGGAAAGGAACAAAACAAAACTCTCTCCTTTTCCTCTCTGTCCTCCCACAGTTGAACAGCACCACTTGTTTCCACATCCCTTTTCCACTTTTGAACCAGCTCAGGAGTGCCTCAATTGGGCAAGTCTGGGAAGGAGCCTGCCCACATCCAGGCAACAGTCAGAAACCAAATGGGGATACTCAGATCCCTGTCTGTTTGAGATGGATGATGGGAAATGAATTATTTGCAATCCCTGGAAGAGAACTCCTAAGGGAACAGAGAGAAAAGCACCTGGGTAGCCAAAGGAAAGATGCCCTGTAACAGTTTTGGTGAAATAAGTCTGTTTTCTTAACAGAAGTTAGGATTCTGCTCCATTTGTTACTACGTTAAAACGAGATCTTTTGACCCCTTCCTTTCCCTTCCATTTCACCACACTGCACTGCTCCAAGCACTCACTGGGGATAGGAGTTCTGCTAAGCAGAAAGGGATGTGAGTCTTGCTCTATAATCTGCAGAGGGAAACACCTGCTTAGTTATTTTGAATAGAAAGTCTATCTTCTTTTTAGGGGAATTTGCACTGGTCAGTGGAAACAGGGTATTTTGGTGAGCAAAGGTCAGCTGCTACCTGCAATATTCCACACTAGTCCTGAAGACTCCAAGGCTTCCAGACAGGTCTCTAGCAATTAATAACAAAAGAGAAGAAAATTACAGAGCAATCACACACCATTACCTCCAGAGGCATCCCCGCCTCTTTTGGGAAGCCCTTCCTTCACCATATTTTTGCCTAGGATGAATTCTTGCTGACAGTTTTTGTGCTTTGTGGCATTCAAAGGTCTCCTTGGTACGAGCTACTCATGCAGGGACAACAGAAACTTGTTGTGGAGTCTCCGGAGTAGACCCACAGACTTTATAGACAGCCTTTGG
The DNA here is from genome assembly GCF_036370855.1 of Dromaius novaehollandiae. NCBI lineage: Eukaryota > Metazoa > Chordata > Aves > Casuariiformes > Dromaiidae > Dromaius > Dromaius novaehollandiae. The sequence goes on along the minus strand of NC_088099.1, from coordinate 167,329,236 downwards.
GTGAATTCTGACTGGTTTCCTCTTCTGAACAGAATGGCTGCATGAAATCCCGCAGTAGCAAAAATCGAAGTAAGTGCTAGATGCTTAATAAACTGAAGCAGGCTGCACGATGACATTCACCTCTCCCAGGCTGCAGGTCCATGCACTTGTCTGGCCAAGACCTGCCTGATCACCACAGTGTCTTATTATTAGATGTTATTGCTAATGATTTTCTGTTGGTGCACTTGCTGTTCTGAGCCTGTGTGTGAACACTAGCAAGCTTCAGGCCGGGCTAACTGGTAAGCAGGGAAGGAGGTCTGAGTGCCAGCTGCAAGATGGGGATCACCGGCTTCAGGTGCTCGGGAGTCCCGGCAGCAGCAGCTGGAAGGGACAGGGATCTGAGGGCCAGCTACTGGCTAGACTGTCTAAGACCAGCTCCTGGAGAGACACATACTGCGTGTGTCCCAGAAGAAATTTTGGTCCTGATCAGCAAGAGACATGGAAGAGGATGGGGTCATCCGTGCTATTCATGTTTATGTGAATGTAGTGAGAACTTTCGGGGGTGCTGTTATCGCTCTATGTTGATCTTTGTGGTTGAACATGTATGTGGGTGTGCGCACGCGTGTACGTGTGTCTATTGGGAATATATGCTCATCCTTGCTACTGGCTGGACCTGGGGACACAGAGCACTGTGGCAAGAGGAAGCCCCTGGTCCCATTGCACACTGCGCTAGGCTACTTCCAGCATCCGTCGCTTCCGATCTGGCACTCCCTCTTGGACGAACTCAGGTATTATTCTCTTCCCAGGGTTGGAACTACCACCTTCAGCATTAGAAAACACATCCTAATTCCTATTAATCCATTCCTTCCTTTCCATTCCTTAATTTTTATGTCTTTATAATCAGTGGCTCTTAGGTCATTAGCATCCTTTAGGTTAAAATATATATGTATATATTCTCTAGTATTTGCTGTTTCCTCTCTCTCTTTGATGTAGTCACTGTGTAGACTGGCAACAGTCATAAAGCTCTTGACAGTGTTTAAACAGACTAAATGAGATGGTCTCTCTTAGCCTGACCATGTGGTCTCAGTTCCTTTGAGCCTTTGAGAAGCCTCTCTCTCTTTGAATCCTTCTTCTCTGAACATGACTGGTTGCACTGGTCTCACACACCAAGAAGGTGCTGGGAGCTCGTGAGTGTGGGTAGCCCCCAGAATCCCTCTGTGCCTGAAGGTACACGATACTCAGAGGCCTCTCACCAGGTTCTTCCAAAATGTCATCTCCTCTTTATTGCTGCTGGAAAGGTCTTTCCTGATACCCACCAGCTTTGCATTTCATTTTTCTCTGATTGATGATTCTCCTGAAGGCATCCAAGCCTTTCTCCTCCTTTGCCGTTCCCATCTGCAGAGCCACCCAGGCTGCTGCACAGGCTCTGTGCTTAGCTCGACCATGCACTTCGTACTGTGAAATGTTATTCCATCCCTCTCCCTGCAAACACCAGGCATCTGTTTCTGTTTGAATGATGTCTCAATCCTTCTCTGTATTGACAATATGTCCTTTAAATTTTTGCCTCCAAACCTTTTCTTGGCAATGCCCTAACTTTTTTTTTTTTGTTTCAAGATATCAAGAAAACATGTTAGGCAAGATAAAATCTTCAGCTTAGCCTTCTGCCCTACTTTCATCATAGTCTTTCATTCCCTCTCCCCTTCCTTATCCACCATTCATGTGAATTCTCATTTTTCTCTATCAACACCAGAGAGCAATATTCTGAGAGAGCAATACACTTTGCCAGCAAATAGACAAATGGTTCTGACTGCAGATCTAAGCTCTAGGAAATCAGCTGCTTTATTTAAGAAAGATAATAAATCGTTATGGTGCAAGCACTCTTTGGTAGACCCTCTGCACAGTTCAGTCCCTTCTCCATTTCTGTTTGTCCTTGGTGATTCTCATAAGGGTACAAAGCCCTGCCTGAGACTGAAGGGGGGTGGCCCTCTTTAAACATAGCTATTTGCTTTGTCCTGGCCTGGACTGAGAGCATCAGTGATGCCAAGACTTTTAAACCCCTTCCTTTCATTAATTAATAATAGGTCTCACCCCAGAAATATCAACCCTTCACCATCTCAGTCAGGTCACAGAAGAAATTATTTCATACTGCAGCAGAGAGAACAGGGACTAGGATTCAGAAGTTCCTTCTAGTCCTTTGATTCTTTCAAAAAAAGCAAAGAAGAAGCGCTGAAATAAGTGGGAGGGTTTCATACTTTGCGATGAGGTCTGTAGGAGCCAGGTGGTCCACATTTAGCCCTTCCTTCTGTTGCTGACTTCTCCATGCTCAAATCACTGCCTCTGCCTACCCTGTATTTCAAGCAGGTTGGAAGTCCTTTGAAGACGACATGGCCTCTTATTTCGCATGCAAATGCAAAAAGTCTCAGAGCGATGGAAGCCTGTGTTAGCCAAGGCCTCAAAGCCTGAATTATAATATTAATACTAGGTCCAAACATGAGCTAATGCCAGGAAGCTACCAGTTATTTCAGACAACAATTGATCAAAGCCAAGAAACTCCTGATACACGTTAAGCAATCCTTTGATTGTCCATTCCTTGAAAACCCTCAGCCCACACAAACCCCAAGATGACAATTTGCCTTTTCAGTTAATTATTTCCACTGAAAAGAAACTCCCCTGCACTTCCCTTGCTTCCTGCAGAATTTGCCTCCTTCTTTCCCTCCTGCTTCTCTTACTTTCAAATCACTCCCATAATTTGCATACCTTTTTTTGGTCATTGTTCCTCCTCTGGAGAGGTCACTTGTCGGAGTGCTGCCCCTGAACGGCTGTATTTTAATTTCAATTTCCATGGCTTTGAAGCTGACATTTTCCATTAGAGAGAAAATGCCTCCTTCCTGCTGTGCACCACATGAAGCACATCTATGTGCCAGTCACAGCAGGTTGCTTCGCAAGGGCTGCAAAACCTGCTGGAAATCTGGGGAAAAGTGTCCATGCTGGGTCCTATTACTGGTGCCCAACAAATTGAGTAAACTGAAATGGGGAGAGATTAAATCGTTTGTGCAAAGCTATGCAGGAATGTCTGTGACAGAGATAGAAAATGAATCCTTGTCACAGGTGTCTCTCGTCTATAGCAGAACTCATGCTCTTGCCCGCTAAGTCACCCCAAACTGGAACCCAAGCTCACTTTTCACCCAGCTTCTTACCTCTGTGCTCTTAACACTGCAGTTACCACGATGGTCATCACCTCTGTAGCAACTTTTTGAGTTTAGAATTAAATCCCTTTTGAAAACACATATCAGGTTCATTATTGATTCCAGTCACCTGCAGGAGGCAAAAGTGAGCCAGTCCCATAGGATCAGGTGAGAAGCTCGCTTCTGCTTTGTGTTCCTAAGAGGAGCAAGCCAGGTGTGGGATTGTCCCATTGCTGAAGCTGGACAACACACTGATCTGCTTGGTTGAAAAATCCAGTTTCCTCATCTTAAATAGAAGAAGAAAAAAAAAAAGTTGCAGATGTGCTGTTCTGACAAGTGCTTCTGTAGCTAATTAATAGCTGTGTCCTGCTTAATTCACACTCTGTTTCTGGAATCCACCAAGCAGATTTCTTACATAAATCTTAGCTGCTGCCTGCACTTCTTTTAAAAGTCAGTTTGACAGCACATATGTGCTATATTTAACCTGTCCCAGTGCACTGCAGTCATATTGTATGTTAATAGTTGCTTACAGGTGTTTTTGAAGTACTGAGTATGAACGTGTGCATGGTGGTGTGTGTATATATGGATGGACGTATACATCCATGCAGAGAATGAGGGTCAGACTGTTGCCTTGCACCATGTGTGATCATTTTGCTCTGTGAACTCTATGCAATCAGTGGCTCTCAGCGCAGGGATATATGCACACATGGAGTGCTCTTGGCCAGAGAAAAAGACAAAGCACTTCAGGCCCCCATCAGAAAAACACGTCTCGCTACTGACTCTGCTTGGGACACACTGAGAAAGGAGTTTGAGCCTGCACTGATTTTGATGATCAGACAGGTAACTTTATTCCTGTAGAAATCTGGGCTAATTAACTGAAGCAATTCCTTGGTGATCTACTGCTTCCTGCATGAGGCATTGGACCTGGAAGCCTTTGCTTTCAACCTCCTATGGTGAACATGTGTTCAATGCACACCCAGCTACTCCTACAAACGGAGCTGCAGATATTTACATGGCAGAAAATTCAGCTTTGTCATAGTGCTGACTTCTCTTTTCCTCAAATTTAGCATTTTACCTAGAGAACTTAAAAATCAATGGAAAGAGGTGGTGAGGTCCAGCCCCAGTGTATCTCTATAGATGTGGAGTCATCCAGCACAACTTAGGGTCCAGCAGCTGATACCAGCACACTTCCTGCACTTACTATTTTTTAAATGAAATCTGCAAGGGGAGAAAGCAAAAAAAAAAGAAAAAAGCAAAAAAAAAAAAAAAGAAAACCCACACGAACCTTATATTTTTTTTTCCTATGGGCTGAGATTCCTTCTCCTGTTTCCCCCCAAATACAACATATGTTTCTGAGTCAAGACTTCCCGTTGTTCATGCAGGGTTATTAACAAAACTTGAGAAGAGAGAAGTGTCCAGGCTACAGCTTGTCTCAAGGAACAGAAATTGTGCCAGATGTGACGTGTCATGCTGTACTTCCTCTCCCAATTCATAAATTAAAGGGGCTCTTGGAAGCTGAGGCAGAGTCAAGAAATGCCACCTTTCAAAGAGGCAAACTGGGGCAAAGCAGCAGACTGATGGGAACCTGATCCAGGTGCATGGAGCTGGGACAGCACTCTCTGAAGATGCCACAGTTCTTCTGGATGCCATGGTGGCCATGTGCTTTCTTTGGAAGCTACTTTGCTCATCACTGACTTGTATAAACTAAATCCCCTCTGAGATGCAGGAGAAGAGATGGGAAAGGTAAAGTCCTTGCCTCCATGTGGGGTGGCTCCACAGAGACCCTTTGGGTGAAAGAAGGCTCAGTCTGCATGGTTGACTTACGTTGAGATGATCAGCAAAGAGACTGAGGAGTGACTTGAACTTCACCGCCTCATTCCCTGGGGTCTCCTCCTTGGCTTACAGCTGCAACAGCTACTCAAATTGCTAATGAGCTAGCATAATGTGTGATGTTCATTACTCAGACACGACATGCATACAATTAGTGGCAAGTTCCTCTGTTGGTTCTCTGTTCTTCTGTTCCTCCTATGCAGCCTCATATCTTAAAAGGATTTACGGGCATTTAAGACCAGCGAGGAATGATTTTGACCATCCAGCATGAAATTGTGCATGGACTCAGCTTAAGAATTGTGCTTGCCTTCTGTATTTTTATCTCCATGCCGTTGTATGAAATCTGTCCTATTGAAGTTGCTTGCCCAAATAAGGGAGCTTTGAACCCTGGATGTATGAAAAGTTCTTTAGAAAGCAATGAATGAAAGCGGGTCTGAGGAAGCGAGCATCTGGAGACATTCGCAGCATGGAGCCCCTGAGGACTCCTTGCTCAAAAGGCTACTGAAAGCTACTTTGAAGGTGTTTTCTTGTTTGTTTTAAAGTTGAAAGGCAGACTTCCCTGGGGAGACACTGACCTCTTCCTGGGAGGGGCAGGTTGGGAAAAATAGCAAGAAGAAAGCAATTTTCTTCTTTCTTTTCTTCTCTGTTTATCTCTTGTCACAAGAGCTCAGGGGTAGATATTCAGCCCTGGATTACAGGGCCCACATTCATCCTCCCTCATTTTATATCGCTCAGTCAACAGCCTAGTGAGCCCAAGCACTTTATCTGCTCAGACAAAAATCACTCGCAAAGGTTAACCTCCTGCCTGGTGCCAGCAGCTTCCTGGAAAAGGTTCTCTCTCCAGATGGCCCCTTTCCTATGCAGGCAGCCCAGAGCAAAAGCTTTAGTTTTTCTTTTGTTTTTAGATTCCTCTCAATTTTCCAACAAAGCCATGGTTCTCTTTAGGCAGTAAAACCTAGATGATTTCCCACGAAGCCCCCGTTCTGCTAGCCCATCCCCATCCCTGATCACAGCTCTCCTCGAGGGCATCTGTCACCAGCCATCCCTAGCACACAGCATAACTGTGCTTTCCCATTCCGCTTGAGGAAAACTCCCCTGAAGATCCCACAGTGTAGGCACAGGTGCTCTCAGTTTGCCCCATGATTACAACCTGGCCTGGCTGCAAGTGAGAATCACAGGATCATAGGACAATTTGGAGAGAGTTCAAGAGGTGCCTTTCAACCTGAATTATCACAGAATCACAGAATGGTTGAGGTTGGAAGGGACCTCTGGAGATCATCTAGTCCAACCCCCCTGCTCAGGCAGGATCACCTAGGGAACATTACCTTAAAACAAACATTACTTTAGAACACCTTCAAAGTAGCTTCTGCTATGCTCCTACCTTGAAGCCATACCGTGTTACAACCACAGTACGAACCAAAAACAATCATATATACACTGGCCTCCTGAGGTCTCTAGTCCCCTCCTGCTCAGAGCAGGAGCAGCTCTGAGACCACACTGGGCAGCTCTGTCATTTATGATCGCACAAGCTCAGCTGCTCCCTCTCTCCAGCCTCACTTGATGAGGACCAGCAGGACCTCCTGACACCATCTCCAGTGATGGGAGGCCTGGTCTCTCCTGCCCTCCCCACTGCTCACCTCATGGTGTGTCTGCTGGTGGGCATCTCCATCCTGCCTGCTAACACTGTAGGCTCACTGTCTGGGACACTTTAGGGTGACAACGCTCCTGGCAGGAAGGGTGGAGAATCACAGAATGGTTGGCTGAGGTTGGAGGGGACCTCTGGAGAGTATCTAATCCAACCCCCCTGCTCAGCAGGGTCACCTACAACAGGGTGCCAAGGACCATGTCCAGATGGCTTTTGAGTGTCTCCAGGGATGGAGATGCCACAGCCTCTCTGGGCAACCTGTTCCAGTGCACAGTCACCCTCACAGTAGGAAAAAAAGTTTTTTCCTGATGTTCAGGCAGAACTTCCTGTGTTTCAGTTTGTCCCCGTTGCCTCTTGTCCTGTCACTGGACCCCACTGAGAAGAGTCTGTCCCCATCCTCTTTACACCCTCCCTCCAGATACTCATACACATTGATAAGATCCCTCCAAGAAGCCCTGGGACATGCTGTCCCGCACTGCTGGTGGAGCAAGGATGGCATTGGCTCATGGCTTGGGACTGGGGGGATTGGGCTAAGCGCCTCTGGGCAACCCCACACCTCTGCAATCATTTCAGACCCTTCAGGGTGTTGCACAGAGGGCTGCCAGGTCTCTCAGTGTCTGAAGGCCACCTCCGTGGTGAGGACGAGCTCCTCTGCCCAGAGAATTACTGCAGGATAGGTAGGAAGTTTCAGTCTAGCAGCAATGCGCTTTGCTGCTGGGCTGCAGGGAGAGTTTTAGCCTGTCCAGCCAAAGTCTCCTCGCTTTGCTGAGCACACCGACTGCCGGCACGGGTAGTGTTAAGCGTGATGGGCTGCCGTCTGCATTTACCTGCAAGCATCGCAGTGGGAACGCGGCACGGGGAATTGCTCTGAGATCCAACTCGTTGCAGCCAGGCCAAGAGAAGTCATTACGCGCGGGGCCCTGCTGGGCTGTGATGGGGTCGAATCACGGCCCCGGAGAGGAGCGGTGCTGGAGCCTGATTGCCCTAAGCCTTCTGCCATCCTGTCTGTGAACCTAAAAGCTGTTGATCAGGTGATGGAACGGAGCTGGGGAGAAAAGGACACACTTTCCTGCTGGAAGATTTCAGCCATTCAGGGATAAGCTCTTAGGGAATAAATAATGCCTAGCTCAACTCATTTTTAGTTTTTTTCCTGGCAAGTGATGGCCTTAACCCCCCTGTGGATGAAGCCTTGTTCCTCTTCATCACCCTGGGCCCCCCCTTCTGCAACGCACCGGCTGCTCCGACCACGGCGCAGGGAGAGGGGCGCTGTTAAAAAGCAGACGGGACTAGCGTTTACACCTCTTTTATTAGAAATAAGACACATTCATTTGTGCTCTGAAAACTGTACAGGAAAAAAACGCTGACGGACACAAGTGAGAAAAAGGGAGGGGAAGGTGTGGAGCGGGGCAGGGCAGGGCGAGGGGAAACAGAATTAACCAGAGGAGCTGAGCAGAAAAAAGTAGAGTATCAACAGTTATTAAACAAACATTTATCTCTGTAATTACATAACACCGTTAATGTCCTGCAAGTTGGCTGGAATGAATGGGCAAATGGGAAAGGTCTGAAAGAAGAGGGCAGGCTTGGTTGGGCAGGGAAAGGGGGAGGAAAAAAAAGAATTAAAACACAGTAGAAAGATATCTGTATGCTAAAATTCATTATGTGTAATTATAATAATTACAATATCATACAACCCGGAATCTGAGGGAGGCCTTTGTGCTTTCCTGTTTCATAGAATAATTTAAAATTGGACAATAATATCACAGTTTTTAAAAGTAATCATTTTCCTTACTGTTTGAACTATTTGGATTTTTTTTTAACGTTTTTCTTTCAATCTTTCATATTACACAGTTAACGGCATGGTAAACGCCATGATCATTAAAGGTAAGTAACCCAGGTGGCCCAAAGGAAAGTAGAAGAAGAGATGTTTGCCCACCAAGCAACATCCTTCTATGGGGGAAGCATATCTGGGGCGAGTGATTGTTTTGCTTTTTATATCCATTATGAGCTTTTTCCTAAAAACGTTATAAAAAAGAAACCCACACGCACCTTTATAACTCAGACCCTGATCAAGAATTACTGTTGCTTGGCACAATCAGGCCAGGTACAATTAGGAGTTTGGCGCTGCACATTTCCAAAGTTGAGGGGATTCTTCCAAACGCGAGACAGACATTGTTGGGAATGACCAAAAAAAAAAAAAAGAAAGAAAGAAAGATATTATGTGTGGAATGTCAGTGATACTTTTTTTAATGATAAAAATATTGCACAATGCTTTTTGTGGGGTGAAATGTAGATAACCATTAGTTTTTGGAAATAGCCTTGAGAAATGTTTAGTGAAAAAAAATGTTGTTGTTTTTTTCACAGCAAAATAATAGGATGATTTTTATGAGGGATGTCCCACTTTCCTGACCAGCTCGACCTGCTTCCTTTCCTTCTGCTAGGACCACACACCTGCCTGCTGGCTGTGGGCAGCGGGGAGGGAGGGCAGGAACCAGGGAGGGAAAAGTGACTGAAGCCCAGATTGAATAAAACAAAGCAAAATCTTGCAAGCGACAGGCAAAGGGGTCGGGTGTTCCCACCATCCCATACTTTCCACGGAGCAACTTGCATCCCACCTTCAGCAGGTGGCATCCTCACCCCATGCCTGCACCGTCCGATGGCACGGGAAGGCATTCGAAACGACAAGAGCCAAAGAAAAGAAAGGTCTCGGGTTTCAAGTTCTCTTTTTATTGAAGAAAAGAAAAGAAGGAAAAAAATAGATTATTTTTTGTTTGTTTTGTTTCCAAGTGGACGTTATTCATGTTGTCAGTTTGTCTCAATGTCCTAAGGCAATATTCTCTGTATACCAAATATCTCCAGGTACATAAGCGGATGTGTCTTTCCCTCTTTCTCTCTGGCTTCCAGGGAGGGGCAGCTTGGAATAAGTTTGAGTCCGAAAGCAAGGAAAAATAACAGAAAAAAAGGATGCGGCCAAATGGACCTTTGCCAAGGCCCATGCTGAGTTTATCTATTTAACAGTCAATGAAATGACCTACATTCTTGTTGTTGGTCTTTTTTCTGTGATGCCTTCGACCCTCTCCCTGGAGACGGCGCGAGCAGGTGTTAGAGGTGTCCCGTCCTCCTGCGTGCGCCCCGGGGCGCGCGGGACACCCGCTGCGGAGCGACGAGGGGGAGAAGCCCCACCTTACCTCTTGGACGGGCCATGTCTGTCACCGTCGTGTCCCCACGGTGCCCCGCGAGCTGGCCTGCACGGTGGTGCCAGGACGTCCCGTGTTGGGCGGCGCGGAGGATGCTTCTCGGCCATGGTGCCCAGCGGCTTGGCCCGTCCCTGTTCCCGTCTTCGTGGCTGCGGCAGGGGCGAAGATCGGCTTGCGCTCTTGAGCCCGTGCTGTGCAAGGGACGTCCTGGATCGGGCAAGGATGCGTTTCGCCCGGGACCTACGGCTGGAGAGCGTCCTGGTGAAGCTCCTGCTGGGTTCACCTCCATTTTCTCCTCGCAGTGAAAACCTATCTTCACGGCCATTCTGCCACGCGGTCCCACCGGCCGCCGTGCCGCACCTCCCCGCTGCAGAGCGGGGCTCCTCGTGCCAGCGCCCTCCGTTGCGGGCCACCACGGCCTCTCCACGGGGCGATTCCCGGCAGCCCTCCCCGCCCTCTGCCTCCTCCTTGCTCTTTTCCAGGCTCACTCCCTCTCCAGTCCTACCTGGGAAAGATCGTGTTGGTCTGAACCTACAGCTACTATATTCTATAAAGTAATATTCCCCCTCTTTGCTGAGAACGATACAAAAGTTACTGCGTTTTACCAAAGGTTTCAAAAGAAACCAAACACTTCTCTCACTCGGTTTCGATTTAATTTAATCATTTTTTTTTAAATTTGTGTTTGTTTGTTTGTTTGCTTGTTTTCCGGAAAAAAAAGTCCCTTTCTCTCTTTTCCGCTCAGACCTCCGTCTGAAGGTCAATAATGTCTTGTCCCACCAAAGGGATGGTGGCCCCTGTTTTCTCCCACTCTACAGTTTTAAGTTCTAAGGGAGACTGTGCCACAGGTTCCATGTCCTTTTTAACCCATGACGGTGGGGACTGGACTTTCCTGATTCCTTCCCAGGGTCTCTTGTTTGGTGTCTGCTGTTTCTCTTGCTGCGGGAGGAAGAAGGGATAAAAAGAGAGAAAGAGAGAAAGAGGTTAGTGCCTGTGCAACAAATACCTTTTTTTTCACCTCTCAGGCTTCTTTACTTTCATATTAAAGGCAGATTTTCCCATGAAACTCCTGGTGCAAGGAAAACAGCGATTTCAGGGAAAATTGCATTTGGTGTGTAAATTGGCTATTTTCAGGAAGAAAATAATTTTTTTTCACTGCTGCCTCTAATGCTAGGCTGAATGCCTAGACATTTCAGCTTTCAGATGATCTTTTCGCTACTTGCATTTCCACTGAAAAATTGAAAACAACTATGAGAATTTAATTCTTTTTTCCTATTTCTACAGAAAAGTCCCACAAGGAAATCTAGATTATGATGAGATCTTTTTAAAGGCACATTGACTATATCGATGCAAATATATTCATTATGTATCACAGATATTCATAGGCTATGAAATTACAGCAAAAGACACTAACTAATTTGCTGGTAAACCCATCCTAATTGAAGAGCTGGATCGTCAACTCTGAAATTGAACGAATTTCCATCAACTCCGAATCAAGCCTTCGAGGCTCTATTGACTGCTGTTAGCCTAGCTTCCCACCAGCGTAGCGCCACGGATATCAAGTCAGAGAACACCTTTCAATGTTTCTGCCAGTATGCACCGAGATAAGACACAGGGGAGAGCTGGGACCTTGTAAAACAAGTGTATTCTTAAGTGCATATGTGCATGCAAAGATTTTGAATGAGTCGTTCCACTAAGCTTCTCCCCGCCACCAAGCGTGATGCTTTTCACAGTTAATTATCCCCACAAAACACTCAAACTCTGAGTGAGGAAAGGCTCCCTGCATGTGACAGCAGCACAAAGTTCTCCTGAGCCACCCATGAAGTGTGGCTCCCTGAACGTGACAGCAGCACCAAGTTCTCCTGAACCACCCGCGAAAAGTGAAGGCTACAGAGAGGGGAGGCAGGGATGGTGGGTTGCACCAAGGAAGACGAGGAGAGATGATGTCTCAAGAGGAGGTAAGGAGACACACGTGCAGGTCACATGCAGCCCAGGTTGCTCCACAGCTTTGTGCTAGTGTTCAAAGGTAGTGACCGAGGGGAGATGGAGCCCGGACCCGCTGGACTGCAGGGTCATGATTGTGTTTTACTGTAAGATGCTGCAGAGATAGCTGCAGTCATACAAGAAGCCTAGATATCCACCTGCCACGTGTTAATCCTCCTGTCTTGGGTTATACTCCTGTCCCTTCCTAACAAAGAGACTTAGTAAGTCTGTGATTTATCCTACCTCAAGTGTAAACATTCTGAAATTATTTCCATTTTAACTCAAAAAGAGAAAAATAACTTTAAAAAATGCCTAGGAAAGAGAATTGCTTAAAAAAAATCAAGTTTTGGAAAAGTATTGTTCAGAAAAATGCAAAATACTTTAGTACTTGAATTCTGCATCTGCAGTATTCATTAAACTCCGCAACATGGAGCTTTTCTTATGCTGTTGGTATTATTCTTACATTATTCCACGATGTAGCAGAATGCTGATTACTATTAATAGGACAGAAAAGGTAATAAAATCATTGACTTATTCCATTCTCCATTTTAGATATTATTAAAGAACCACTGTTACTAAGAACTGAAACCTTTTCATTCACTATATGTGTTTTAATGAAACAAGTTTGAGGCTTCCTAAAGTGAAACTTTACTTATGGTGCTTTTATGGGCCATTTGTCTGCTGTGAAATGATGTAACAAGAATGTACACATAAAGACAAAAGCACAAGTAGAGCAAAAACTGAAATGAAATTAAAAGTCATCCAAAAGGAAAAGAATAAAAGGCTCAGTCAGAGCAGCCACCTTCAATGACAAATATTTTGTTTTCTCCCACAATTGCTGTGATACAACAAGCCACATTTTTCAAAGTTAGTAATCTCCATGGCTGTATTATTTAACAGAAGGATGAACAAATGATCATATGAGTGAAGTTCATAAATAATTCCATCTCTTCTCTCAAATGAAAGTCTTTTTTTGATGACATTACTTACGGCCACCTTCAGCATCAGGTTGTTCTATTTCCAACCAGTCTCTCTTTCAATAGTCCCTTGATACCACCACAGCCCTGACCTTCAGTCTCTCCTTCATGGTGTGAAGATGCACCCAGTTGGGATCATGTACACTGAATGTGACTAGCAAACCTCATCATCATTCCTACAAAGAGCTCCTTTCAAGCTACTGACTGATAACAGATGCAATTCCATTAGAGAATGGAAATTGGGGGAAAAAAATTATGAGTTCATATCTACAACAATGGCCTCTAATCAGACCTGTCACTGAGGAACAAGACCTAAGGGTTGCAAAAATTATTCAATAGTGATATAAAACAGACATCAAACATTAGGAATTGTTAAGAAAGGAAGGTAGAATAAAACAAAAAACGTCATTATGTCAATGTATACCCCACTCTGCACCTGCATCTTGCATATTATGTGCAGCCCCACCCTCAGTCTTGTTTTGTTAAAAAAGAATATAGTGGAAATGGTAATGACAAAGGTGGCAAGTATATAGCCATGAACAAGTTAAGTCATATATTCTGTATTAGGAATGATTATCTCCACTAAGACTTTCTAGTCTTGAAAAGAGACCATGAACAGATTTGACAGAGGTCTGCAAAACCCAGAGTGGCCTGTTGATGGTAGGAACTGACTACCGATGGCAGGGATTGTCTCTCCCAACACAAGAACTACAGGGCATGACAAGACACAAGCAGTGCCAGACCAGAACGAACCCAAGGGATCGGTACTGCGCACAGTGCCCAGCTGAATTGCACAAGACCTTTCCGCAGCAGTCCGTTGATGCTTAAAATTGCTAGAATTACAAAAAGTATCTGGAGAAGCTCACAAAAGAAAAAGTCCATTTAGTACTATGATGGAAAATTACATCTTTCTGTTAAGGGCATCTCTGAGGACAAATCACTGATTGGGCGAGATCTTTTTTGAGGATGTACTACTATATGCTTATCCTGTTCTTTTATTTTCCCTAGCCGCTTTAGTTTCTGCAAGGGAAAAAAGGCAGAGCTAGACTGGCCTTCAGTCTGACCTAGTTTGGTTGTTCCTCACTTACCAAGCTATCAGTTCCACCTGCACATAAGGAAAAAGCTTCCTTACTGTGATGGTAACAGAGCACAGTTGCCCAGAGAGACGCGGAGTCTCCATCCTTCGAGATATTCAAAAGCCATCTGGATAGGGTCCTGGGCAACATGTTTTAGGTGACCCTGCTGAGCAGGGAGTTGGACTACATGATCTCCAGAGGTCCCCAGTGACTTTGAAGATGTGCTATGGGTAGAAGATGGAGTCTCGGGAGATCAGCAAATGAAGAAGGGAGGCTTGCTTTTAGTTTCCCAGTTAACACAAAACAATTAAACTTCTCTAGTGATGCTGCAAGTGGAGAAGCTACCCTGGAGGTAAATGCATCAGCTATCTCACAACACATGCTGGCAGCTCACAGAGCCATGCACACACAGCCGAACACTACACACTAGAGCAGAAGGACTCAGCGCCCTGCTGGATCTCTGCGGAGGACTGAGGAGGTTAAATGTAATCAGCCGAGCTGAGTTCTGGCAAGGACATTGGGAGATAAAAGAAAATCTTTTCTTCCTGGCAAGGGGCACCCTGGGAATCAGTGGCTGGTTCCAGGAAACAGTGCCCTTTTTCTTTCCCTCCATATGGAAAAGGTTTGGATTGGGTCTCAGCCACTTGAACAGCATATAGAAAATGGCCACCAGGCTTATGCTTCAGCTCTGGCACTGTCTTCTAGCCTTGCTGTGAGGTCTCAGCGGTCCCTGTGGGCAGGAGAAAAAGCCTAGCTATGCACAGAAAGAAGAAAAACCTGAAGAGAGGGTTGTGTAATCCAACTGTAAAAGGCGCTGGTGCTGGCCCGGGGCCTGGCGCCTCGGAGACAGCCAGGAATAGGCTGAGACAGGAGCTGAAAGCCGTGGAGGCTGCTCTGCCAATAATTCAAAGGGACAGAACCATTACTCTGGGCTGACACATTCCTGGGCTCACCAGAGAGGGGGGAAACGTCTACCAGTTCCTGCCTGGTGCCAGGGTGGCTGCACAGGCTTCTTTATCAGACGGGTGAGAGGACGGGGGGAATGTCCAAGGGATAAAACCTGCTGTGCACTTGCAATCAGGGCCAGCTGGAGACCTTCATTATCCCTGTGGCACTCGGAGCTTCTCTTGTTTGCTGCTTGCATTTTGGCTGCACATCTGAAAGGCGAGGGAAAGGATTTTGGATAAAAGGCATTTCGGAGGCAGTGCCAAAGCAACTCCCCAAATTCCTAACCAAGACAGAGGCAAAAGACTGAGACAATCTACACAGCCACCTCCATCTAAAGATAGTTCTGGCAGACTGCAATGTGTCACCCATGCTGAATGCAAAGTAGCTACGGAAAGGTGACAGGCAGCAGTGCAAGGCAGCTCCCCACACGTTGGCTTTGTGCTGCCTCTGAGGGCCTTGCTATGGTATCGGTCCTTGCTTCATCCAGTGAGGGTTGGAGAGAACCTGGATCTTGGTGCGACTCTTTTTGCTTAGGAGCTGCATCAGTGTATTGCATAAATACAGCATGGGAGATTGACTGGCTACCGTAAGACAGTGCTTTCATTTCACACTTTGGTCAAAAGCAATTAAATGTGAAAGCTGCTAAGCTTTATCTCCCTGTTTCGCCTTTTTTTTTTTTTTTAATGCCCAAGTTTTATAGTTACTCTTAACAACCTGAGGGGGAATTCAGTGCTTTTTACAGAGCACTCTGGGATAACTCCAACAGACCCAGCTACTCACACGCTGTTTTCATTGCCTCTAGTGTCAACTTGAAGGATATTTCATGACCCAAATGGTCTCTCCCCATGACACTGATGATTGTAAGACCAGAATGAAGTGATTCAGAGTTTATACTGAGGAATCTGAAAGATATATGTGGCTCATGTGGTCTAATCCATCTTTGGATTAATGTTGACGAAAAGTGATTAGAAATAGGAAAGTCACCCTGTTTTTCTACAAAATGAAAAGTTTCCCTTCCTTTGTAACAAGTTGTATGTGTAGTTCCTTCATTTTATGTTACAGAACGTTAAAGATATTATTTTTGTTCATTTAAGAGAAAAGCAGTATAAAAGGAAGCGACTGACTTTTTACTCACATTTTCATTCTGGAAAAAAAAAAAGTAACAGGGGTTTCAACTTGCATTCATGGAAATCTGTTAGGAAACTTGAATTATACACTCCCTGGGGTATTTAAAAATTTATCTTCTGCTTCTGTGTCCTCTGAAGATCAGGTAGCCTAAGCTGTAGGGGTTGCTGCGACCCAAAGTCCTGTGAGACCATGAACAGATGAAGGTGAACAAGCACTGAATCAGGCACAGGTAAGATCTTCCATAAAGGAAAAAGTGGATCCTAGGAACAGCAGTCAGCAAATTCAGGCATGTCGGCACTAGGAGGCACTCTGACATCCAGGAATCCCTTTTGTAGTCTTCCTCATTCCTTCACCCACCCGCAGAGCCTGGCTGTCCTGGGACACAAGGACCTGCTCTTGGCACCTTCTCCATGCCCACTGCCTTTCACAGGCCATTTGACCACAGCATTCACTGGTCAAGGCCCTTGTTATCTTGAATTGGGGAATTTCTTCTTCAGCTGTCACAGAAGGTTTCTCTTAACCAGATTTGGGAGCTGGCGGCTTCAATGGAGTTGGGATAGGTCCTGTTCTCCGAGGGCCCAATCCAGACAGGTAGGTATATTTACCTTCTGCCTTCACAGTTAGGTATTTTTGAAAATCTGGAAAAGTCCCTTGCCTGATGCTTGCAGAGAAAGGCAGTGGTTCCACCAGAATTAGGAACAGGCTATTCTCCAGACTATTCTCATGGTTAATATAGCTAATTAACATACTGTCCTTTTTGGACAATGACTGTGGACTAGTGAGGGGACCACTCCGCTTGGTGGACATGGAGAAGTGGGTGTTCCCCAAAGTGCTAGAAGTATTCAAGGCTCCCTCAGGAGGCAACCAGGGACTCCATGAGGGGACAGAGAGCACCCAAAGTGTGTTTTTTTCTAGATTCCTTTGGTTAACCAGTCTGAACAATCATTTATATCCTGGCTAACTTGGTCATCCTGCCGTGCAAATCTGTCATGGTTTCATGTATCCAGATCTCTTGTGAGTCACCTTAAATGCCTGGAAATTGGAACCTTAAAAGCAGGAAGTGGGCATGGTAAATTTTCTTAATAAAAGTAGTGAGAATTGTGATCATGGGTCTGAGAAGTAGGAAAATGAGCTGTGAACGGCTGGTGGCCACTGCCTGGTTTATGGAGTAGATGATAGCTGGTTAATATCAAAAGGCAAGGCAGGAACTGACTGCTAATGCAGAGGATACTGAGAATAAGATGATCTTTCCGAGAAATACTGAGTAACTGATGACTGATACTTGGGACACTGAGTATCAGATGATCTACAGGAGGAGCTGAACAGCTGATTGATGGTATATGGGACACTGGATAGCTAACAGATGGTTTACAGCTGAATGAATTAAGGTTTCACGGAATTTTCATAACAGAATTTACTGTAGCGATTATTACATTTTATGTAGTATTCCCTATAAAAGATACTCCAGTTCATCTCTTAACAGTTGTCAATTACCAAAGCTTTTAAAAAGTGCAGAGAGTATTAAAAGCATGGCACAAAAGAGATACCCTACCAGTAAGTGGAGTTTCCCTTGAAGAGGGACACACAGCCAATGGCAACATGAACACAATCTCTTGATTTTCACATTCCATACTGAGGAGCAGGCCTGTATTTGTCACAACAATCACCCTCTGAGCTCCCACACCCCCAGCCTCAGCCCATGCAAATAAAGGCTGTTCGCATGGATGAAAGTGGAATTTTCCCACCCTGGAGCAAGGCTGTCTGCTCCCGAGCCAGCTAGCAAAAGGCCAGGTAGTCAGCAACCAAGTGGATTAATTCTGTCGCACAGCAGAATATGCCAGGGAGACATACAGCTCCAACTAAAAATTAGCTACAGCAGCCCATTCCTCAGGAAGATGTGAAATACCGATAGAGAACTCAAGCTTACAGTGGGGAGAAAGAGGAGTTTCTCTTAGAACCTTTGATGAGCTTCAGACACAAATACGCTGCTTTTCTGATGGTGCAAGCAATGGGCTGGCAGCCACAATCAAAACATAAGGCGAGGAGCTACAAAGTAAGGGCTTTTCAGCCCTCCCCATGACAGAATCCTCATGCTCCAACCCTATTTGGCTTCAATATTCCTTTCTTCTTGCTACTCTAGTAGCTGCCAAAGCAAGTTTTGGTGGAATGGGTACATTCTCCTCGTATCTGAAGAAGAAGGCTAAGAAAACTGAAGACTTGAGAAGAGTTGACAAGGAATCATTAAGCAAGAAACATTGTCTAAAAGGAAATAGGGAGAGGTTGTGGAATGGCAGTAATCCTGTACTCCTTGCTGTAGAATGTATTTCTAATTTAGACTGGGTTTTGGGGCAAGTGCTGGGCCAAAACTAAGAGAAAGAGGGGACTGTATTTGAGAACCCTTTTAGATCTGAGCTACAGAATGAGTCTGGGGGCCTGTATGTGAGCTCCAATATAGGGCTCCAACTAAAGCAAAATCCATTCAAGCTGCAGAGAGCTGAAATGCGCTAGAGTAATCAGCAAGAATAGGCAAACCACAGAAATTTGCAGAGCTCTGTTACATATGGCTTTTGCTGACCTTGGCAAAGTAAAGAGCTGCTGTTTGAAACAAATGCAAAGGTAGGCACCGGCAAAGAGAGAAAGAGAGAGGAATATGTATGTGATTCAAACTCCTCTAATGGAGCTGGATCAAAGGACTCCTACCAAGAGAGAAGGAAGGAGAATCACTTTCATTGCTTTCAAAGCTGGCACTAAGCATAGAAGAAACAAAGCTCTCACTTACCTTTAAAGGCTGCAAAGCCTCGACTTTCATGCCATGCTGCTGCAAAGCACGGAGACCCCTCCTGATGTCTGGTGCAAGCATGGGAATCTAATTAGCAATTAACTTACAGGGAGGAGCAATGCTGGAGATGCTCTACACTGACAATACAGATCTGTGCAGGAGAATTCACCTCATGTGGTAAAAAGTAGGCTGAAAACAGCTCTCCACCATCCTGCTTTAATGTGGACAGCTCTCAGCTGACAGGGTAAAGAACTTAGGAAGGGTGTATATTTAGGGGGAAGTGGGGAAAAATGCATATTTGAGTCTAGATGGTAAGACAAAGAGCAGACTTTTGAATGCAGAAACAAACTTGCAGCAAGGTTGCCAGTTAATGGATTTTTTTAGTATTCAGGATGAAGGTGACTAAAGAACAACTCAAAATGATGGGAGTGCCTGAGAGGGAAGAACTCCGCAGTCTGAGTCAGTACCAACCTGACACTTCACTATGTGGCCGTTTGGGCAAGGAAATGTGCCTTAAAGCTGCTATAAAGAGATATGCGAAGATCCTGATGGCTTTGATGAATTCAAATTGGTTCAGTCTCAGCCTAGACTGAGGGGGTGGTGAAGGGTCCAGTTATTGGAACATGCTGGGGGAAACCATTCACTCCTTCTTACCTGAATCTTAAAAGTGAAGGCTTGGTGGATCCCTGATGCCAAGAGAGCTTTTTACTATTTTAATCACTTAGGATGTGTGGTGGCGGTTTTGGGTTTTTTTATGCATATCCTGCTGTGATTGACTCCAAGCCTTTGGTCCCCTCCATGCTTCCTAGCTCAAAAAAGCTGTCCAGGGAATAACTATTCAGATTTATCAGAAGCTTCAGAAATGACAACTCAGTTTTCTGCTCAGGGTCTATACTAGTTCCCAGTTTGGTCTGGGATAAACTGAAAGAGCAACAGTGTGCTATTTCCATACATGGGCTGGCTGCGGGCTGGCTGCAAGGCAGCTGTGAGGAAAATGAGCAAAGTGCACCCAGCTGTTCCTGAGTCTGCTCTTTTTAGATTCAATGTCCCTGCAGGGGGAATAGTCCAGTTTAACAGAAGCAAAGGAGTCTTCTTGTCCTTACTTGCAAAGGAATCTTGCCTACAACCTTGTAACTTCTCTTTGAGTTATTGGCAGATTTTTCAAACATCATCCCTTTCTTCCTTGCCTCATCTGAACTTGAAGACAGCAAGAAATGGGAAATATACTGTATGCCACGGTAAGGACTTCCAGAGGTCTGTCACTGCATTAAAAATCTGCATCTTATTTCCAGCTTGACATTTTCAACTTGCAGTCATCAGAACTTGCTGTATTTCAATCTACTAATATTAACCATTGCCTAGCACTGAAAAGTTAGCTTTGGGTGACAGTGCCTACATCCTTGATTAGCTCCTACAGACACAAGTGTGTGAGACCCATTCATATATCAAAATAACAGCAGCAAACGCTGGTGCCAAAATGTTTCTTATGACTACTTTAAATATGGTTAAGTTTCAGACTCAGTCTGCATTTCAGGTAGTATTCCTGTTCTCCTAATCACCTACCTTGACCTACTATTTTGGCAACATTGCTCGTTAGTAAGTTGATGACAGGTCAGTTGATGGCAGTGGGAACACAGAAATCTCAGCAGGATCTGCATTAGGCTCCTGGCCTCTACCGCAGACACTTTAAGGGCCTACATGCATGTGCTAGAAGCAGTGTGGGTTCTGCAGCCAGTCTGCAGAATCATATGGATCATATGTATGCTTCAGTAGTCTGATGAATTAAGAAAGCCTGCTCTGGGATAGGTGTAGGCTGCACATCACTGCCAGCCTGTGGCTCTCTCAGCTGCTGCTGGGAGACCTGCTGAAGCACCTGTCTCAGGAGAACTGTGCTTTCACCAGGAGAGCTCATTTAGCCCCTGGCATTGGCTCTCCTGGCTGGGTCCTGAGCAGGATGCTCCAGTGGTGTCAGGATGTTTCTCTTTGTGTTGTATCTGTCTTTCACACCCTGACACTGGGGCTGGTGTCTCCGCAACCTCTACCAGAACAGAGCCTTTTCTTCTGCATCCATTTTTCTCCTCCTCATGTCAGAAAAGAGATCTTCCACTCCTGTGCTCTTTCCCTCCTTCAGGGGAAAGGAAGGAGAGAGGTCCCTGGGAAGGATTCCCTGGCCACTGGGTGAGGGGAAAGCAGAATTCTTCTAAAGACCTGCTCCATATCTGTAGGAGCAGAGACAAAGAGGGACAAGAGTGCTTTCACACACCTGCACAGCTGCAGGCTGACGGCTCGCTATGAATGCCTCCCAACACTTGGCACTGCAGGACCTCACTGCAGAGCACCAGATGCTCCTTTCTTTGAGCAACAAGCTGTTTCCCCAGCTGGGCTTTGGGAGCAGCACACCCAGGGCACTGAAGGCTTTTGGCTGCCCTTGCGGGGGTCCTTCTTACACTGAAAATGCCTTTCAGGTGAGGGAGGCTGAATGACTCAAGCACACAGGAGTCCCTAGTTCTGTTTTCAGCTCTGCCAGTAATTATTCTGGGATGGTGAGCGAAGGGCAGTCTTTATCTTTAAAGCGCACACAGCAGTAATACTTACTTCAAGTTTAAATGTGTCAGGATACTTGGAGGGGGGGGAATATCTACAAAGAACTGATGGTACAAACCTTCAGACCTTTTCTGGAGTTTCCCTAAAAATCGTGTTTTACCACTGAAGCTGAAGAAGTTCTAGCCAATAACCACATATGATGTAGTTGGTACTCTGCTGGTGCTTTCTGCAAATCTGACAGCGTAATAGTTCATCTGAGAGGAACTGCACATCCAGCATGATGAGATAATCAGTTTTGGACAGTGCACATGAATACAGAAAGGACTAGCATTTGCAACAAAAACAAAAACCAAATCAACCCTAAATAAGGCCAGCAGCATTGCTAGGAATTCCCAAAGGAATCCCCTCCTTAGCTGACATTTGGTCTAAGTCTCAGCAGCAGCTTTCTGACCTTAGAGTTGACGGAGGATAGAGAAATTGCAAGAAGATTAGGAAAAACATCATAACTTGGAAAGAGCGTAGGACAATGGAACATGCTGCCCAGAGAGGTTGGGAAACTGCCAGGGCTGGAAACAGGCTTGGTAGCTTGACTTTGTGCCTATCAGTCAGGAGTTGCTTATTTGAAAATGAAATCAAAGGTACAGCATGGCAGGCAGGCGGACTAGAACCAGTAGAGATCCCTTCTGCTCTACGATAGTATGTGTGAAAGGTTCAAGGGTTCCAGGATCCTTAGGACCTTGTTCATGCCCACAAGGCCAGGAGCTTCCTACTGGTGAAACAAGGGGTTTGGAGTCATGCATAATGGAAAGGTTTGGGACTGGACTACAGTGTTCTTCGATGCAAAACAGAAGTTAGACTTACGCTAATATTAGTTTTATCACTTCCACCAGAAGAAATACTCCATCGTTTTATAACCTAAACATACACAAAAGAGAAACGTTTCTTTTGTTGTTACTTTAATATCTAATATCTCCAGTTTGCTCTCTTGGGGAAAACTGAAGGTAGGACATGACTTCCAGTCAGGTCCCTCATGGCAAATGGCAGAAAAGCGTGAAGAAAGACTTTTTTTCCCCCTTTTTTACTTTTTTTACTGCCTTGAATGCTGCTAAACAAACACCCACTAATGACCTCCCAATACTGATCTTTGCAAGCTCCCCTTCCTGGATTACATCCAAGAAAAGATCACAACTTGAAAAAGAATCAGTCAATATTGAAAGGCCACCTTCACAGCTTCCTTCCAGCAGTTCAAAGCTCTTTGATGATGACACTAGCAACTTTAATTCTGGATAGATTTGGATGCTTCTCTGAAATGTCCAAGACATCTCAATCTATAAAACACTCCTGGAAACATACCACAGATTAGCATTTACATGGTATTTAGGCACTTCTGATTTTACACCTATGTCATCCCTAAATAACAGAAAAAAAGAAGAGAGATGAAACTCAGTGAAACACACTGGGATTCTGGATCAACATATACTTCTTTGATCTGAACTACTTCGCTAGATTTGCTATTCCTTTCATTCTGCAACACTGGTCAGCCCACAACAACATCTTGCTATGCACAGTAGAAGCAGAGTCTTCTGGGGCCACAGTTCTAGGGCTCAGCATAACTATGCTGTGAGATCCGAATGGAGACCAAAGGCTCCCCTAGGGCTCTGCTTCCACTGAGAACCGAGCTGAACACCGTACTCAATCACCCTCCAAACTCTGGTCTTGTCTTTAAGGGAATCCTATCAAAATAAGCCCTGGAAGTGCCTCCTTGGCCATGCTGCAGGAGGCTCAGAACCGGATCTGACTTTGCTGGCAGAGAAACTGAGAGTGTTAAAAATAGCAGCACCCTGTTCCTCTCAGAGAGGGCAGGCACAGTCCAAATTTCATTCCATCCTGCCATCCTGACTCTGTTGCTTGGTTTTTTTCCTTCTGCTGGAGTGGATACAATTCCTTGCAAGCTTTTGGCACCTGCCCAGCCGGCATAACAGGCTGAGACATTACAAAGGTGCCATCAGTCTGCCCTTCCTTATCTGTGTTATCCACATCACTAACTGCACAGGTTCTCGGCATCTGTGTCTAGTACCAAACCTCTGCCGCTCTGAAAGTCTGCAAGGACTTTTCCTCAGTCTGCCACCTTCAAAATCTCCTACTTCCCTGGAAAACTTCTCCTTCCCAGGAAAGTCACACAGACAGTGAGCAGCTGACACAAACACTGTCATCCCACTTAACTAATAGTCCTCAGGAAGTGCTGCCAACACCACACCTTAAATCCCATTGCTGTGACTTTTCTAAATAGCTAATGTCGGTCATCGCCACCTTGGTCTCTAACTCAGCTCTTGCAGGTTGCATAGGAAATGCCTGTTATCTTCACCCTCTGCCCTCTTTCTTTTCACCTAGATTTCTTCAAGGTTGTTCTGATTTCCAGGTCCTAGCTATGAGTGGATGGACTCAGCACTCAGACATGACCTGAACAGGGATGTAAAGAGTAGACATTGACATGAGGAACAGACACAGACAAAGAGAAAGCAGGCTCTATTCCCCATGAAATGACATGAGGATAGATATTCTCCTTCTGGGCTGCTGGCCACTCTGTAGATGAGCTACTGGTACCTCTGTGACTCTCCATGTCCTGTGTTTTGCACATGTGCTTGTTGCAACACGCATAGACAAAAACTCAGGGAGGCTGGTGATGGCTCCTAAGCCTTCCTGCTTCCCAGTCTAACCCAGTGATCCTACTGGCACTAGATGGCTCTAGCAGGTGGTGGTTCTGGAGGTGTGTGACTAACCTTGCTGTCCGTTGTTGGAGACTCCTTCTCCTTCTCTGCGTGCTGCAGTTTTCTGTTCAGGTCTTGGAACATGTCCTGGTGACGTTTTCTTGTGTGCATGATTTTCTAAAACAAACACAAGGACCATAGGTCAACAACCCCTTTCCAACTGCACAGAATCAACACCTCCTCCTGAAAAAAAAATTACTTATTTGCTTACAACCTAACTCTGTCTCCCTGCATGTAAAGCCTACCTAAACCAGCTTCAAAGGTCACTGAGGACCCAGCATAACACTTCCTTCAGTTTCAGGATGAGATGGAAGGAGAAAGTGAGACAAGTCTGATTTTTTACCTTACAATTCCCCTAAACCTTCACTTGAGAACAATAATATTTGTGTTTGACTTGCTGTGGTCTACCATGTTGACCTCAGTTTCAGACTAAGCTCACAACCCTGAGCTCTGAAGCTAGCCTAGTGACCCTAGCATTAAGGCAACTCCAACGAGTTGTGACGGTGTGGACACATTAGCAGCCTTTTTTTTAAGTAACAGAGTTTGGGCACAAAAGATAAGGCATTTTAGCCCACCAAGCAAATGATATACTGTGCTTTCCAGGCAGGAATGTGGTCCAGCTACCTGTAGTACTCTATCAGCTCATAAGCATCTTGCTCACAGAGGAGACTGTTTACAGGCCTTGTGCAAACTGATTTAGGTCAAATGTTTACAGAGCAGCTACTGCTCAATCAATTAAGCATGAACCAATGTAAATCACCCATTTATTTAGCCACACAGGGTAAGCCTTACTAGGCAGCCAGCACAACTCTTTCTACCCACCATTTCATACCCTTGAAGTAGCTCTTTGCCAAAGGCAGCAATCCTGCAAAGGTGTTAGATAGAAAAGAAAGGAACATTTCTCTTCTTGCCCTGCCCCCTAATAAAAACATTCAGGAAAGGAAGTACTCACCTCAAAATCTAGCTCTGCATACCGAGATTTCCGCCTCTGGGGATTCAAAAGAAAAAGAGAGATGGTTCAATATTAGCGATGCTGGTGGCTGTGCACAGACTGAACCACACAGCAGATAGATAGAAGTGGAAGGGCCTCTCTCCCTTTCCTTCTTCCTGAACCTTTAATCTGTTTCTCTGGCTGTTCATGACAGAAAGGACCAGCCAATTAGAGGGATCTCCGGTATTACCCACTGGGTGAAGCTGGAAATGGCTATTACTGATAAAAAACACCGAGCTCCATGGAGGGCTGGACATGGGCGCACGTCAGCATGGGAGTTTGTCTGATTCAAGCCCCTGCCTTAGTGATGAGTTTGCAGCTGATTCACAGAATGGAAAGCAAATAACAGTGACCCAGAGTGGCTCAGCCAGCTGTTCAACCGAAACTTTTGAGCACCAGGCAGCAATGATTGAACAGCAGTGGCTGAGAACTGCTTTCTGACAAAAGGCAAAAAAAAGGCCAGATGCTGAGAAAGTACAAAAACTAATAGGGACATCAATGTAAGATCTACAGACTTCAGAGAACTGCTAATACATATAATAAGCTATCATAAGTCAGAAGAAGAGGGATGTATTTATGCAAAACCTTTGATGCTAAGAGAGTTGTCAGGCATGCCTTAAGGACATTTTAGATCGCTAGGATTTTCTCATTTGTATCATGACTGAAATCATCAAAATGGGAAACAGAGGCAGAGGATGGAAGGAGAGAAGGTAATGCAAGCCATGCATTAAAATCAACAGGTGTTTCGCAAGCTAAAATTTTGATTTGACTTTGCATTGACTGTAGGGCTAAAGAGAGTTCACCAAGCAATGGAATACAGCTGTGGAAGCCATGTGAGATTTTAACCATTAAATTGCAAAATCGTATCACCTGCCAGGGTCCCCTCCTGATATTATAATACTGGCACTGCACAGTAGTCTGCATTTAGCCTAAGGCTCCTCTCATATCTGCTGTGGCCCGTGCTGAGGGCAGGACATCATCCGGGGCTGAGAACAAGGCAGTAATTCACATGCTCACCTCCAAGGAGCTCATGGAGAGGGTGGAGACGGTCTCACTCTTGGACACCACACCCGAGTTCCCTGAGTCGCCTGTGTCACACAGGCTGTTGGGAATCTGTGTCTCGTTGGAGATGTTCTGTGGAGGCAGCTGCTGCTGCTGTTGTATCATGGGTGAACCTTGCACCTCACTGCATGTCAGGGTTACGGGCTCCCGCGGGGGACTCTTGACAACAAAGCCTGGGTCAGTTGCCATACTGAGGTGGATGAGCCGTGTCTGGGGCATCTGGTCAATATTGATGCTATATTTGCTCTCATCCTTGGGTGGTTTGGCCCGTAAAGTAGATGTGTTGGTAGGCAGAATTACGTAGCTGGTGTCCAGTGTTTGCTCTTGCGCCCGGGAGAGTTCTGAGTCCAGCTTCTTGAAGATGTCCCCATCACAGATGTAGATAGACTTGGGTGGCTGGTTCTTGTCCTTCTTCAAGGTCAGTGTGTGATTGCTGAATTCATTCAGGTTGATGGCCCCCAGGTAGTGAGGTGAGCCCTGAAGATGCATCTTGGAGACATTGGCTGGAAGACTGTTAAAGTTTGATGACCCCTTCTGGTGATTGAGCTTCAATTTCTCTTCATCCTGCAGTGATGGGCGCTTCAGTGTTCCTGTGATGGTTGAGGTCCTGCAGGCGGTGATGTCTTTATTCAGCACTAGGGGGACAGACAAGTATCCTTAGCACCTCGCCTAAGCTGTTATTAACACATCAATATACTCACCACAGTCACACCATGCTAGCATGTTCCCTTGGCCCTCTCAGACAGAGGCAATGGTGGCAGAACAGTATCGTATATTGGATTTTTAATCCAGGTTGATGAAGGGAAAGCTAAAGCTAGGGAGGTACAACTTTCCCATTTTGAGAGAATTCTTAGTGTTTCAGATTTCCCATCCCAAGTCATGACTAAAACACTACAACTCCAAACCTGGCCAACAGATATCATCACACTGATAACAAGATCTTGAAAAGCAAATATAAATATATGTATGCATATATATATTTAGTATACATAGTGTGTATATATATATATTATTGGCCTAGAAATGATGAGCAGGATTTTTAAATAAAAGGTTGTTCCCATGTCAAAAATGATTTTGATTCAGAAAGGCAACATTAACATTTCCAAAACGCCAATGCTTTTTTTTTTTTTTTTTTTTTTTTTAATTCACTGAACTGCTTCAGGTTGATCTTTTCCCAGGAAGATTTTCAGGGTCAATGAATTGGTATTCAAGACAAAAGCATATTTTGTTACAAGCTTCTAACTAGCTCTCCTGAAAGTTTATGTTCCAGCAATCATGTCAAGCCTTTGTGAGACTTAATTATTTACTGTTTCTCAATTTGCCTTGAGGACAAAAAAGGAGTTCCATGAACATTCCTTAATAGCAGAAGAAAACCTTAATCTGAGGATGGGGTGAACATGCCAACTAGGAGGTATATACAAGACGCATGGACACTCATTCCCACACAGTACATTCCACAAGAAAACATCCGTTCCCTTTCTAGGTATAAGAATCTATTGTTCAGTTGATTTCTGGCTGCAACAAAGACCTTACAGGACTAATGACATCAGCCTTGATGTCTCCAGGGAAGAGAAATCCCAGGACAGATTCTGGGGCAGGGGGGAAGTGATATGGGACCAAATGCTACTTACCCGGCATTTCAGCACAGGAGAAATAAATGCATCTTCCCCTTTCTCTCTCCTCAGAAAAAAAAAATTAAGTTCTTTTTGCTTATTTTTTTCCAATGGAACGTGAGGGTAACCTGACATCATTCAGCCACTCCACCTGTGACAGGGGCAGCACATGGCACAGGTATCCCCCCGGACTGAGGGCACTGCTGTTCCCCTGGCAGTTCACACCAGGAGGGATGGGTGGTGGAAGAACAAAAGTCCTATCAAAGACTATATAGCAAGCAAGGCAAAATTACAGGGAGACCAAATGAAATAAACGATCTTTAAAAAAGCTCTGAAAGCTAAACATGCTGGGTGGAACTATGGCAGCCACAGTTATCTTGACATTGCTAGAGGACATGCCAGGATAAATCCGAGCATTACAGTGTATTCCTACCACACACTGCAAGGAGATGTTAGTGAACTCTAACCCTTAGCTTGGTATTGTCAGTAAGGTTTATTGATTCAGGCTCTTCTCCACGCTCACGTCAGCTGCATGAAGTAAGTTTGGAGATGTAGCAATCCTAGTAACCTCCAAACATCGAGCACAGCGAACTTCCACCAAATTGTAGACATGCTTTCAACACTGTGCCATGGACCAAATTCTACCGGGGAGTCCAAGTGAAAAGGTTATGAGTGGTATCAGCACATCTGTCATAAGATGAAAGCTGGTGTTTCCAGGAGAAATCATGGCCAGAAATCAATAGATGGATTTATATTTTTTATTAAGCAAAGAAGCAAAATCCATAGGAATTCCCTTGCTGCACCATATAGAATGGTCTCCAAAATAAATAGTGCTGATTATTAACAATCTGCCTTGAGATAATGGCACAGACTGACTTTATCAAAGGTGGTTTATCTCCCTAGGCAGACACCAAAAAACAAATAAATTGTATAGTTGTATGCTGGCAAAGGAGTGAGGCCTAGGTTTTTAGCAAGGTGCTGATCCAGGGTCTTTTGCCCTGAAGTCATGTGAAATCAATCAGCTCCTTCCTTTCCTCTGGAAAGCTTGATTCAGGAGCAAGAAACTCAGTAGCCAATCCAGAAAGGCTCCTGCATTACAGGAGTCTGACGTCTGCCTTGGTTTTCAGGGCTTGCGCTTACCAGCACCACAAACTGGCCTCCTGTCTGTGTAGCTGGTTTTGTCCCCCAGTAACCAGCCTGGATGCATGTTTGCTGAGCACACATTCAAGTCAGACCTGGTCTCATGTGCATGTCTTTCACACGTGATTTTTTGGAACTGTGGTCTTCAGAGTCAAAAAGGAAGGAGAAAGACATACGAGCTATAAATACAATTAGAGAGTGTGAGACAGAGAAACAGAGAGAAAAAAAATGGAGAGACCCTCAAAAGAGATAAATGGACAGAAAGAAACCATGAAATAAGATATCACATGTATAAGTGAGATAAATATACTGTGACTGTGCTAGGCACAGAGAGAGGGAGTGAGGCAGAGAGAAAGACAGAAAACGATAAATAAGATATAGATAGATATTAGATAGATAAACGATAGTGACAGTGATGGACAATACACAGAAACACAGTGACAGAGACAAACGTTGACAGAGATAGAAATACATAAATAATAGGTACAGCAGGACAGATGGCTGCGGACAGATAAATAAGTGATTGCTAGTTAGGGAGGAACAGATAAATTATAGATAAATATATTAGAAACAAATAAATGATAGATTAGATTAAGAAAAAGATAAATGAAAGGAACAGGTATATATACATACAAAGAAAGACAAAAAGGGAGGGAGGGAGAGAGAAAGAGAAAGAAAGAGAGAGAGAGGGAGAAAAAATAGAAAGAGAGAGGAAGGAAGGAAGGAAGAGGAAGAGGAAGAAGAACAGACAGAGAAAAAAAAGCTTTCATGTCATACTAACTATACACAAAATATGTACTGTCCTTGGTTAGGGGAGATCCTGGTTTGGAAGATGTGAATTATATGCAAGTGCCAAGCAAGCTGGAATTACTCTTGCTTGTAAGAGGATAGAAGCCTGGGAGGGTAAATGAAAGCCTAAACATCTACAAAGGATAAAATTAATATCAGCCAAGTGTCAGTCAGGCGTGCCAGGACCAGGAGAGGATGAAACCTGCAAAGATGAACAGGCAGCAAAGCAGACTCTAGGCAGCACAGACACTCCCAAGGACATGGGAGAAAAGACAGTTCTTGGAGAAAGGGACTGTCAGCCCATGCAGATCTTTGGGATCAAAATGAATGATGTGTGTGATACAGCACACAGGAGAAAGGTACAGACAAAGAGAGAGCTGAACCATCTCCATAGGTACAGACAGTTTACAACTGTACCAGGCATGTCTATGGGGTCAGGAGGACAATTGTCTTTTCTGGAATGCGAAGAAGGTCCTCCACATTCCAGACCTTCTCCAAGACACCTCTCTTGAGCACAGAGCTGTCTGAGGTTGGCCTTGGAAAGGGGCTGCTAAAGCAAAGAAGGATCTCAGTAGGAAGAGATGAAACAGATCTCTTATTCCTGGATACCCTTCTCTGCCACCATGTGACATGGGCCACACATAAGAAATAATACCTCGGAGGCAAGGCTTCATCTTAGCTGAAAAGCCAAGAAAGCTGTGGGGAAAGATAATAAGCAAAGCATAGGGCAGAATTAGGAGGGCTGCTTTATTTTAGGCAAGGCTGAGAGTAAGGACAGCCCATGTAAGTACATGCAAGCCACTAAGACACACACAAATAAAACAGAAAGGAAAAAAATGGCCTAGTTCAATCCCCAAACCAGGTCACTTGTTGATTCTCACCTGTGATGTGCTCACCTGATCTACAAGCCATATCCACATCCTTCTCAAAATCGGTCTGAAAGACAGAGAACACAGAGGACGTGGTCAAAAAGAGCTGACAGGGAGAAGAAAGCTGCCTGGAATGCAAAAATGCTTTAGCTCACTAGCCAGAAACAATCTACTCAAAGAGTGGAGCAGATAAATTTGTGCTGGGTTTTGAAACATGGAAAACATACTTTTTTTTTTTTTTCCAACTATGGCTCATGAGCCTCAGGCAGTGGTAAAGCTGTAACACTGCTTTGCAGCTGGATTCATCTGCTCATCCATAAACTAATGCCAGGGCTGCCAGGTTGAAATCTTTCTCTGGAATATGCTTATGCACATTCCTACAACACAGGGGACAGATTCCTGGCCTGTTCTGCGTTGGACTTATCTTCCCATACTTAATCTAAGTGGATTCTCCATCAGCTAAAAAAATTTGAGGATGCCTCTGAAAGCCCTCTATACCTACTGTGTTTTCTTGTCATCAGTTACCAAGTCACACGAAGTGCAAACACGTCTCTGCTTCTGATACACTTAGCATATAAAAACAGTAGTTCCTGTAGGAACAAAGGCTGAATAACCTTTTCAAATCATCTGTGTAGGCAAATGAAACTCCTCTCTTTTCCCAGTATAAGCTAATGCTTTTCCTAAAGCTCTCAGTAGATAACATTTCAAAGAACTGACTATAATGAATCACAATGGGTCATGACTTCTCATGGAGTGATGGAAAGGACATAGGCTAACAAAAAGTAGAAGAGTTCACTGATTATTTCTGGTATCATTTTGGAATGAAGGCACTTAATACAACTGTATTAACATGATGAAATACATTCCAGTGCTATACTAGCTAAGAAGAGTGTCTTAAAAAACATTGCCCTGCAACAAACTCTTCAAAATCAGCAGACTGAGATACAAGAGTCTTAGGAGAGCTGGCTGAGGAATTCTATCAACCTTGCTATTACTAAATTCTTAGTAAACTTTGGAATAGGAAGGAAATTTGAAAATAATAGAAGAGAAATAATACTGGGCTTATGCTAAAAAGGGCAGGTGGGCTAAGACAGAAAAATATAATCACACTTGCATGATAGGAGTTCCAGAATAATATTCCAGAACAGCTTGTACTGGTCCTATTGACAAATAAATTAAGGACAGGTGTATATTTAATACCAGTCAACAAGACTGGGTGGAAAACAGTTTTACCCAGCTAAACTTCTTTCTATTAACTGAGAAGATTTTGAGATTACTGAAAAAGATACACACAAAAATGCAGTCCTGCAAAGCCTTTGATTTCTCTGGTTACAGCACAACACAGTCACTATAAAATAACATTGCATCTCTCCAAAAATAGCAGTGAGGAGCCATCATTTGTGTTTGGAGTTTTTGTTTGTTTGTTTGCTTGTTTGTTTTTTCTTGGATGGAAAGAAACCAATTGTAAGCTGTCTGCTTTTCAACACTTCCATCAACTTTCAAAAGTAAATATAATCTCATAGCTAAAAACTTGTAGTCAACAGAGTTTTTCAAAGTGGTAAATAATGAATAAAAACACTGAGTTGTACACAGAGGGCTAAAAATCTGAGACTTCAGAATGTAGTGCTCGAGATGGTGACAACAGAATAACAAATGCAGTATCCATATTTTTAAGGG
The DNA here is from genome assembly GCF_036370855.1 of Dromaius novaehollandiae. Classification (NCBI taxonomy): domain Eukaryota; kingdom Metazoa; phylum Chordata; class Aves; order Casuariiformes; family Dromaiidae; genus Dromaius; species Dromaius novaehollandiae. The sequence continues at coordinate 167,297,062 of NC_088099.1, read as the reverse complement.
ATGCTGAGAAACTGAAGGGCATATGGGAAAGAGTTATAGAAACAATTTGAGGGCAAATGTCTTACAGAGAGAGAATAAAAGAGCTTAGTGTGTTACCTTACTGAAAGGAAGACTGAAACTGGATATGATTATGATGTCTATTACTGAAAGAGCAAAAGTACTAGGCACACAAGGGGCTTTCTAATTAAACATAAAAAGGCATAGCAAGAACTGAAATATGAAAATGAGAAGTCTACACATTTAAATTAGAAATGATGCACCTGTTTTTAACAAACACCTATGAGATATGGAAGAACTGCATATCCTCTGATGTCTTAAGACTGTGCTTTTTCAAATGAGAACTTTCACCCAAGCACAAGCTACTTAGCTTAGCACAGGAGTGACTAGAAGAAATGTGTTGGGTTGTGATGTAGGTGGAGTCTAAGTAGATGAACTAATAATGTCTTTTGGCATTAAACTCTATGAATAAACCAATATGAATAAGCCAGTCGCATCTCTGAACCTGCAAAGAGCATCGTGCAAAAGGGCAGAGGAAAATCCTAACTGGTCTGCTTTGAAACTTGTCCATATCTTGTCTGGAAGTCCCTACCACAACTGCAGATTTCAAATGATTGTTATATCATCTTTATCACGACACCGGAGCATATTCAAGACCACTCCCCATAGCTTATTCTTCAACTGCCTTATCTAGTCTGCTTGTAAAGGACTTACATAAGAGGACCAGGTTTACAGTTCTTAAACTATATTCCCAGTGAAGCAACGTAAAGTTAACAACTCCGCTTCAGAGATAAAAAGTCTCTTTGAAAGAGTATCTTTGTAATAATGACCATGACCCAACACACAGTGATTAAATCATTATTAAACTACTGCCTCCTAGCTCCAGGAAGGACAAGGAAGCATGTTGGGATGAAAAGGTCTGGGAAATAGATAGTGAGAGAAAGCAGGTATATTATGGCTTTGGTTTTTTTTCTGGGAAAGAAAGGATCTGACCAGCCTTAACATAAAGACATTTGCAAAACCCAATGCATGACTTTGAGTTCCTGAATACTATAATGACAGGAAACAGGATCTGTGGATGAATGAAAGAGCCTAAGCCAAGCGCGACATTTGCTCAAGCATAGTTTTAAAGTAAAAATGAATGATGACTGCAAAATGTAGGACAGACAGAGCCCTCTGTTTATCAGTTATTGCTTAAAAGTGCCCCAGGTCCCTTAATAGTAGACTAAATGGTAGTTTTCCCTACCATTAGCTGAGCATGTCCATTCTGAAATGACCCCCCAGAGTCTCCATTGCCCTCTTCTTGACGATCCACTACTCGGCACTTTACAGCATCCTGGACCTGTGGAAGCAAATGGATTTGCAAAAGACAGAGTTAGAAAGAAGTACCATGTAAAGCCAAACCATATGAAATTGGTCACTTCTAGTAGTTTGATTTATACAGTCAAGAAGAAAAATATCTTCTGTTCTGCAGCTTGCAATACTTTTATGATGCATGCTATTGCATAAATCCTTATACTGGGGCCTAGTACATGTGATTACAATGCTATATTGACTTCATTATATACCTGATCCAAAACTCACTGAAATCAATGCAAAAATCTGAGTGACTGCAATGGGAGTAAATGCAGTCCCAAATTCATAATGCAATTAGTTAAAGGAGCCTCAGCCAAGACAGTGGTGTAATGCCTTTGATTTCATTGGTCTGACATATAAGGAATTAACCTGTCTTACTTAATTTAAAGGAGCTGTAGGAAGATAAAATGAGTATTGGATAAAAAAAGCTTCCTGTCTTTGTTATTAATAGCCTGTCCACTCATTAACATGAAAAGAACAAAAGAAACATAAAATATTACTCATTTTCTTCCCTGATATAATTTACCACTTTAAATATCCACAGGGAGGCTGGAGAGAATTTGCTCAACTTCCTGGCTGGATTATAGCTAGCTTTACTTTCTAGTTCTAATATCTAGGTACCAGTACAACCATTCCGCAAACTTTTGCAGTACACATTTTCCCTCTCAAAATCAAATAACAAACTTATTTTAGCTAATATTCCATTTTCAATGGGATGGAGCACTTCTGGAAATATTAATTTTTGTGTTAAACAAGCAAAACATTTTAGCTAGAAGACAAGCTGAACTCAAATTGTTCCCCAAATTCCCCTCTATAGCACACATAGCATGACAACCATTGACTCATCCATCCATCCATCCCTCCCTTCCTCCCTTCTCTGGCTGATAATGTCATGGTCATTTCTGCGGTCACTCTCTGTGTGAAGGTGAAAGCTCACGGCTCACAGGATTAGAGACACTAACAGGCGAACTGCATTTTTCGGATGCTTACTAGAGGAAGTATGTTGATTATACATAAAAGAACCACTCATCGTGCCCACCTCCCGCCTTAGGATGCAATGGACCATCACGATGACGAAGCCCTCCAGTGAGTCAAAGACAGCGAAAAGGATCTGGAAGAGCGCTGACCGCCGATCTGTGATTGCCAGAACTGCAGACATCCAGGTCAGAGCCAGGAGAGGCAGGACCACGCATGAGCTCCAAAGGGATGCCCTGTTAAGGGAGGGGAAAAGAGAATTCAGCTCTGCTTAACCTCACCCACATCCACGTGGGATGTTAATTCAGCCTCCTGATCCCATGGGGCTTCAGAAGACCTCTCCTCAGCAAACATACGCTTGTGTTAGACGTCTTCTGAGCCCCTCTCACAGGGAAGCAGGAGGATGCTTTGCACACTCATACTACTGAAGCAGGTGACACACATTTCTAAGGGAGGGACTATTAGCCAGTGGTACAATCATGGGCAAAACTTCAGGTGGGGAGGAAGGAGGCAGATACCTCACTTTCCCCTTCATGCCCTTCCCACTCTATGCCCCTACTTCACAACTGTGGTATTTCCCGAGGAGGGGAGACAAAATACAATCGCTGTAGGTTGCCAGAGGGAACTGGCTAGTTTGTCATGATGGTTGTCCATACTCAGGTGACAGACACTAGGACTTCTACAGCACATGGAAGACACTATCAGGTGGGAACATGTTTCATGGCTCCAAATAACTAAAACGGATGAGCACAGAGCTGATGTGGAGATTGATCTCCTCTTGCTGCTGCAAAACAGCTCCCTTTACAGCAGATGCTCCCTACAAGACTGCATCAATGAGGATCAAGAGAGCTGATACCTGACTCGAATTATCTGTGAGCAGAAAATTTCTGCTTTCTCCTGTGATCTTCCTAGCTGAATGCTTTGAAAACTTGCAGTTGTTTTTACCTTTAGCAATATCACTGTAAATAAATTTATTCTTGAGGGGACATGCTGGGTTGAAACCACTTCTTAATCCACAATGTAGAAAACTGGACAAAACAGTCTTCTGCAATGCAAGTACCATCACATGAACCCCCAAGTTTTTTCTATACATAATGACTCTAGAAATAAGAAAGCAGTTCTGTTTCCTTGGACAATTCGGTCATTGAGCTCTCTGACTGAAAGTGTCCCAAGCAATTTTAACTGCATGCTATGTACGTTTTAGGAAGATGACCTAACTTCAGTTGTCAGTTGTCCCATATATCTGGGTGCTCTGGCACACTAAGAATACTGGAGAATTTCTCTGTGGGGATATATCTAACAAATAAGAGTAGACTCATGCCCAGACTGAATAACAAGCTGAGCTTCAAGATTTCTGCACAGAAAACCTTGACCTATATACCAACACACACATATAGGCAACACAATAAATTATAGGACAGATATGATGACACACATTTTACAGTACTCACATGTGACTTGATTACCATTGCATGCTATATGATTAAGTTTTTAATAATGTTTACTTGCTGGCTATCCGGGTACCACCCTCACAGACCTCAGTGAGAGATTTACCTGAACAAAGCTGCAACATCAAATTGACAATTGTTTTGATTTAGATCCAAGATTTAGATGTGGATTTGGGGTTGGTTCATTCTAGCAAGAAGCTAGAATTCAACCCACTGGCTTCAAAACTTGCTCCAGCAAATTATACAGACACACTGCTTTATGGAGGAACTGCTTGAGTCTGAATTTGCTCTCCACAATGCAGATGCAATTATCCTTAACTACCCTGGAATCCCATCCAAGCTTCTGTAGTCCTTATTCCAGACTCAGTGAGTCCTTTCTAGCCCCATGTTCTACAGGTCTCCATACAGACAAACTGTTTAACTTTCTTCTGAAGCAAGACATCTTGGTTGACTTCACTGCAGATCCCATAATAAGCAACCTTGATAGCAGTACTCTTCTCACCACACTCCTACCTCAGATGATGAAAATAGCATTATGCCAGATATTTGGGTGGTGTAAATCAGTATTTTACCAACTGAGATGTGCTGACTTACACCAGCTACGAGTGTGGCCTGACTTTCTGATCTCTTTGTGATTCATCTTATAGGTGCTGAAAACTAAACTGTATTCATCCCTTACAAATGTTATGGAAATGCTGCTTGACGTTTAATGCATAATCTTTATTCTCAGGCGGCAGATGGCAATGGGTCACAGGACTATAACTTACTCTAATTTCACTTTCACAGCTCTGCTTAGCTTTTGAAATATTAAATGCAAAAAGTTCCATTAAAAAAAAAATCATATCAAGTCTGAAATTTCAGAAGAAAACTCAGGGGAAGATAAGTGGGTTTCCTGTGACACTGCCTTTAATTCCACTTGCAGAGTTGAATTCATAGCAGAACTTGTACTTCTGCCACCTTTTGGTCTGTCCCTTTTTCAAGAGGTACTTTGCATCCTTAAAAGGTTGCAGAATAACTTTCCTAAAGGACCTAAAGAACTTCATAGTGTTATGGCGCTATGCGACATGAAATGATGATGTGTTATCTAATGATGTTGTGATTACTTAATAATTCTTCATTATGGATTGTCTGTGATCAGTGAGCGCAGGATTTCTATTGCTTGAGACAAAGGACTAACCCCTTTAGCTGGCAGATGAAGTAGGCATTTTTCCTCTTATTTGTTCCATACATCACAGCACTCATTATGAATGACAGTAACGTTATAAAGGGAAGATCATTACGCTGCACTGTTGAAGCATGATGCTGGTTTATTGTGTGAGGGCCATGGCATGATAATGTTACTCAGCAGTACAGTTGTCATGTCATGCTGCTCCTCCCCACCACCCCATGTTCCTGCTGCTTCACAGAGAAATGGCGTTACCTTGGGATATGGCGATGCCACATTACAATGCAACCATGTACTGTTACGATGCCATGTGACAACATGGGAACACGGTAACTTTGCCCAAAGCTTTATCTAGCGTGACAAAAACTTAGCCTCAGGACAAGAGCATTTAAGACACCCAGCTCTGGAAGCAAACAAGTCCTGGTCCTTGGTCAGAATGTCAAAGGCTAATTGTGATTTTGTTCTTTAACTAGCTGGTGGCTTTAGAACTCTTCATCTTTGCAAAAGAAACAGGATAAACTGATGGAACTTATAGGATAGTAATGGAAAGAGAAAAAAGGTTTTCACAAACAAAGATCTACATGAAGAAAGATTAAGAGGCCTGGGCCCTGACAAAGGGCAAATAGGGGGAGGACACACAGTACATGTCAACAAAGATGTAAAGGGGCCATTATAAAGGTAAGTGATCAATTCTTCTCATTTACTCAAGGCTGACAGGACAGCCAGTACAATAAGCTTAAGAAACAGCAAAAGGAAGAATGTCTTTATAACTCAGAAAGCAGCTCCTGGAGAAGAGATGTGGAAAGGTACGTGGCAGGGAGACTTAACACACAAGATGAAGAGATTCCTCTTCACATGCTTCACAGAGGGGGTAGCTCCCATTCTGGAGAGCCATTCTAATGACCTTGCTACTCCTATTTCACAGCATTTCTGCTACAGGAAAACCACTGTACCAGGATTTACTTTATTCCTTCTCTTGCACTTTATTCCTTCTCTTACTTCTATTCTTCCTAAAAGCAAGAACCTGAGTGTTGCTGGAATTTTAGGGACAGTTTCAGAGAAACTCCCTTTAATGTTGTTTCCATATTATCAAGAAAGGAAACCTACAACTAGCAAAGGATTACTGTGCATGCTGTTTCCATGCATAAGGAGCAGAGAAACACAAGACATTATTCTCTTTTTCTCTCGAAGGTAATTCTTCTCTCGGTTGCCGGAATCTGAACCATATGACTAGAAGAACAGAAGATCGAATACCTCTGAGCTAAACCGGCAGATAATAAAGTAGCTATGGGCAGGCTAATTGGTTATTCACCCCTAATAAGAGCAAACCTCTTAGATGGAGAATTTGATGCAAAAGCCTCTGATGATGCAAGATAGATGATGCATAAGAAGGACAGTAAGGACTCCCCGACATTGACAGACCCTTGCCTCGGTTGCCTCCAAGACGGATTCAAGTTGAGTAAATTGTGCCAGTGCCTTAGTCTTGGAGTACACCTAGTCTCTTCCCTATGGTCAGAACTTGAGCTTCCATCTTCGTGATACACTGCCTAACTTGAATTCCTTCCTTCCTTCCTTCCTTCCTTCCATCCATCAGCAGTCCCTGGTTTCTGCAGTGGACTGCCTCTTTCACAGCAAATATAAAGAAATGGCATGTCCTTCAGATATTTTTCAGCTCAAAGTCTCAGATCAAAATTTTTCACAGTTGGCAAAGATAAATGAATTATAAGGTACCACTTCACAGGCTAAGGCTACTGTGCATGCAGCAACTGAAATGAAGGAAATGTGGGAAAAGAGGTCTTTTCAATGGCAAAATGTGCCCAGGATCTACTCCAGAGCAGACCACATGCAGAGAGGTTCTTTTTTCTTTTAATGCAGCTGTCAAACCTGGCTTACATTTAACAGGTCAGAGAGATCCAAAGCTTTTCCTTTTAGCACTTCCCTAGTCAAGAAATGACATAATTTCCAGTGCATATATTTTCTCTCTCCTTTCATAGTTGCTACCTGCTCTCCCATCAGTGGTTTGCTTTGATTTCCCCCCGTTACACATCCCCTTCTCTGGACCCTTCTCCCTTAGACACAGAGATATTACCATAATGTGATGCTCAAAACTGCTATGATTTCCAAAAGCCCCCAAAAATGACAAAAAGAAGTCATACGTATCTTTTCATGCCATGCTATCCCAGAGATGAGCCTCTGAAACCTACGGCTCTTACAGGAGGAGAGCTGGAGGGGGCTTGAGTAATTCCAGCAGGAACAACACAGTAACACGCTTGATGTGCTCTCTGCCAAGCAACTATGGCTAATTCCACGTCACAGAAGAGCCAGGAATCCTTATGGCTTCTAATTTCCACTAGAAGACTCCAAAACTAAATGGCAAAGCTGGCCCAAAATCTGGGATCAATGCCAGCGGAATGGTAGTAGTGACATGCAGCATAGTCAGAGTTTTGCCATATTGACAATCTCATTTACAATAGATTTGGAGGAAGAAAAATAAAAACTGTTCAACTGCAGAACAAAGTGGATGACAAGGCTTAGATCAGAGCTGGGTGAACTAATTTATCTAATACTCAGCTGTCTTTTTGCAAGGACAAGACCATAGTAAACTTCAGGATGCACAACAAAACCAGCACTGGCATTAATCATTTAAAGTATCTATCTTCTGGGGGAAAAAAAAAAAAAAAGACAGACATAAGCTTTTACGAGACCCCTCCAATCCCTATCAAACCAATTAAATTGAAACCGCAGGAGATTGGTATTTCAAATCCCTTTCTTCCAGATTTGAAGATGAATCAGAGTATGTGATTTATGACAGGCCAATGTCAAATAATACAGGAGAAGGATTTGACATTGTCTTACTATTTAAAGGAATTTACTATAAACTGAATGCTTTTAATAGTCTGCTTTATTAATAGTAAGGCTTCTGCTGGTTTAAACATTCCTCTGCAGACATGGAAAACCAAAATGCAGTGACCTGCTAATTCCAGAGTCATGGTATGTGATCTGGACCAATTCCATTTCACCATCTCAGCTGGGAACTATTGCAAAAGGTAAACAAAAAGTTCAGCAGTGAAAAATAAATGAGATTCTGTTTAACTTTTGCATCTCAGAAAATCTTAACTCTTAATAAAGGTGATTGAATGTTCTCTTCTTCTAGTGACAATTGGTCATTTTTCAGAAATATACATTCTTCCTAATGCATTTTCTAGATATGATCCAGTTTAAAAAAAAATCTTGAAAAAAATTGTGTTTTGATTTTCTTTTATATTTCTACATTCTGAATTTTGGCTCTCAACTGTTCAGTTTTTGTTAGATTGATCAAATATAGGAGTTTTACAAACTGCAAATGTTTAACTCTGAGACTGTTTCTTTCGCACGTTATATATTCTATATTACTTTAGACATTTTAAAAAAAATAAAGAATTACCCAGAAATGACGTAAATAATAAAATTTCACAAAGGGAAGGAAGAAAGATAAACCTTCCCTTCCCTGCTCCCCTTCCTACCTTAACCTTTGGGAAAAAAGACAACAATATAAATAGCAACAATTATTGCAGGAGAACAAAGCTCTGACATTTTCACAATTTAATTTTTTTTAATTAACTCCAGTTGCCTCTAAGAAGAGATCTAACAGCATTTGACTTTTGAAACTCAGAGCTATGAAAGGCTTTAAGATTTTAAGATCTCATTGCAAGTGCTTTCAGAGGACTGCAAGAGGCAGTCAACACTTACCAAAACTACAGCCCTATGAGGTATTAAACCTAACTCTAGCCCTGCCTAAGAAGAAAACATGTAGGGGTGAGTCACCAACTCACTAAAATCATACTCAATCCTCTGTAGTCTCATGGGACTCCAAGATTCAAACACATGATTAAGCGTTCAGCTAAACTGGTGTTTGAGGCCCTAATATTCTACCATCAAAATCAATGGGAACCGCACCTTTAAGTCTGTAACTCTAAGAACTGAATTGAATCAGGGCATTAAGTGTATACCCAAATTTAAGCAAATGAACACTCCCACTGTCTTCCATGGGCTGCTCACATGCTTAAACATAGATATGTTCTAAAGTGCTTTGAAGGATCCAGCCCATCAATTTTTGTTCCAGGGATGTTTCAGATACCCTACACTACTCATGGCTCACAGAATGAAGTCAGGCAGAGGTGGGGAAGCGGGGACATGGGCAGGGAAATGGGGAGAGAAAACAAACAGGGGTTGGCAAAGGAGGGGGATGAAAGAGGGAAATCAAAAAAAGAAAGTGAGAAAGAAAGAAAGAAAAGAAGTTGAAATTAGAGGAACTAACATGGCGTTACTGGTGGCTGTGGCCGAAACTTCTGCAGAAGAAACTACTCCACACTTGGAACATTTGAGCGTCATGCCGTAAAGGGGCACTGCCATCTGACTGCAATTAAAATCAAAAGACTGAAACAAAACAAAACACTTTGCTCATGAACACAAACGTAGAAAGGAAAGGGAAAGAGAAGCCAAAAGAAAGAGAGAACGAAAGAAAGGAAGAAAGAACGAAGAAGGGGAACCAACCAACCATACCCAGTTTGAAAAGAGAAATGAAAGATAGGGAGGAATAAAACTCTCTCATCTGTATCATTCCAGATGCAGGAAATGGGAAAATGTGCGATTCAGAGATGTGTTGGTGCCGCTGGAGTGGGTGGAACTGTGTTGGTGAAGGTTTTGCCAGATTTAGGATGTCTCTCTCTGGCACCCATGGAAGAGAAACCAATACTGCTCTCCCAATCTCCACTGCCTTCTTTTGGCTTGTTTTGAGAAATTGTTCTTTCCCCTTCTGGCCTTTTTGCTCGGAAAAAAGAAAGGTGGCAGGGTTGTACAGTAGAAGGCAAGAAGTAGGGCTGTGGGAACTGTATCTGCTTAGTTTGTTTCCTAAAGCAGTGCAAGGGATAGATAACACTTTCTCCATTGGCCCTTGCATGCCAGTCCTCACCCTGGTGGGACCACCTATGTGGCAGTTGACAACAACAGGAAATGGGCCACTCTTTGGTGACTTAATCTGTGATGAAGCACATGCAAATGGCGCTACGTCCTTGAAGATATGCATGAGCTCAGGTGTTTGGTCGGACTGTCCTGAAGGGAGGTGTATGGGCTGAATACGTCTAAGTGACTTCTTCTCCCAGGTCTGTGGAGAACCTTGCTTTGGAACTGATAACATCTTTGGGATTAACCCTGAGACTTGCTCACATAGGTCTTTTTTCAGGATGGGATCAATCACAGGCCATTGTGGGTTGGGGCTTTGGGGACCCAGTAAAGGGTCTGATCTTTGGAATCCATCTGATTCTTTGGAAGCTGACATGTGCTGGTGTGCAGCAACCTACCCAGCCAACAAGCCAGCTCTAACCCAGCAGCCCGGAGGCCACATTAGCTTGACATTGGCCATGTTTTTTCCCCAGATTTATTAATTTGCATGCACTGCCTAGTAAGCACATGGTTTCCACATCAAACCTGGTCTAGGAAACGGGCAGGAGTCAGCAAAACATCCTACAGACCTACACAAAGAGCTTAATATCAAAGACGACATTAACACCATTGGCAAGGGACAGTAGGTCTGTTATTCCTAGGTAATGGCAGTGCAGCTGGTGAGAGATAATGTTTGCAAGTACCAAATGTAGGGCTTTTACAGCCCTACCCTGCCTGGGAGAGAGACTAGAAAACTTGACAGATTGCTTCCTAACTTTCACGGCTGTGTTCAGTCTAAACTGAAAAAAGGACATTCCTATGAACACCAACACAGCATTATTGGTGGTCATGTGAGCTTACTGTTAAGTGGCTATTGATTGGTCTTTTAATCAGTTACAGTGACATAAGCCATTACTTCCTGCCAGAATAATGACTCATAGCTAAGGCATCCCACAGCAACTCGCAGCCTTGAGACACAGAGAAAATTAGCTCCTGTGTCAATAGATACATATCTTCCAGGAAGAATGGTGTAAATCCAGTGAGAACAATGGCTGAACCAAAGATAAAGTGGGTCTTGAGAGGCATTAAGTGCAAGACCATTAAAAAAGATGGTCTATCCCCAGACCTATGAGCCACAAAGAACAGATAAGCAGAGAGACAGAGAGAGGCAGAGATAGGCAGCAAAAAGAAAGTAGATTGATTCAAAGAATTTGATGGAAACTATACCAGAAAAAACATGAATGACACTGAATCACAAAAAACTGGTCAAAAGACCACTATAACACACAACTGTAACTGCTGTTGGGTGTATTTATGCAGAAAGCTGTAAGCAGTAAGTACAAATGTGAATGCATTTACATTCTAATGTCTCCTTGTTGGGGGCAAGGGGTTGTTAATACACTAAACTCCTATAGCAGGTTTATATGGGTGCATGTATGTATGAAATGGTAGCTAATGAAATAATCACAGTGAATAACGCATTCATTTAATTAGCTTCTTTTTCAACTTCCTAAATATCCACCAGCAGCTCATGGACTCATCTGGAGTGTTCACTGGAGCCTGGATTTTGCCACCCTTAATTGAATAGTGTCTTATACCAAGCATGGCTCAGAGAGCAGGAACACTGCTTCCAACATGAAACACTCTCAGATGAAAGGCAATACGAATCTGTCCCTACTTTAATGTAGTCATTATCCTTCCAATTACTTTTTCTCTAGGCACTGACAATCCAGCTCTGCCACACTCCACCAGGACTGTCACATAGAGAATATTTCACACAAGGTACTGCGGCAAACTTTCTCAAGTCCTCTCTATAAGTGGTGGAGAGAGGAAAAAAGTAAAGTTCCTCTGAGGGACAACTAGGAACAACTAAACTAGGCTCCTGTCTCTCTCCAGTGGCTACAGAGGAAGCCCAGGGAGATTAAACTCAGCAGGCTAAAATTAGCCTTTGTGAATATACCCTATAGTCTCATTTTTGTTCCCTGGTTGCGCGAGCACACAAATGCTTCTGGAATAAATGCCGGCTGAATAAATTTAAAATTCATTTTAAAGGTTCCTGCGTACGACATTAAAACATTTGCTTTTAGTAGCACTCGTGTCAATAAAGCTCGAATGCTCTCTGTGCAGCTGACCGCAAAAGGAGGCAGATTAGCCGTGGGGAACTGATTAACAATTCCAAGCAAGTATCTGCTGGAAGCCAGTTGCACAATTTTCTCCCTGGCTTTAGTACACGGTTTGTTCCTGGACAGGATTCAGGGCAGTTTTGTGTGCTGATCCAGTTTTCATGATAACCATACCCATCTTTCTAAGGCCTGGCTTTGTGGTACATGTAGTCATTGCCATTAGAAAGTCAACATTTTCTGACAGATATGACACAATAATCATAGCTATTTTCTCTGTTAAATATAGGGTGAGACCTACTGTGTTTCAAGTATTATTTTGTCGTAACTGTTGGTTAACGGTGATTTGTTTGTGTCAACCGACCTACGCTGCAGTATATGTGCTGGGCTTCTCTTCGTGTTAAATAGATCTTTTCTCTTCTGTTTTTTTTTCTTTTTGCTTTTGCAACACTGAACCATACTTCTTGCCTCTGCTAAAGGAAACACAACGTTTCTTTATACCATCTCCTCAGATCCAAATATCTCCGAGGCAGTTACTCATTCCGATTATCTTCAGATCTACCCTCCAACACGGTTCCCAAGCCCAGGCCAGAAGCGGCTAGCTAAAGGGAGGGGGGTACCAGAGCTCTCAAAAGCATTTCAGCATTCTCGGTGGGTGCACTTCGAAAGGAGAACAAAATCGGCAAAATCACTTAAGCACAGAGAAGGCTTAAAAGTACTGCACACACACACACGGACACGGAAGAGGGGGGGAAAAAAGAGAAAAGAAAGAAAAAACAAAGAACATCAGAAAAAGGATCTTTTTTTTGTTTTGTAGGTTTTGCTTTCAAAGTATAGCTATGAATATGATCAATAACCAGGTGACGTGCATTAAATAAGGATATTCTGTGTGCAGTTTAGCTTAGAGAGAGAAAGGGAGAGACTGTGAGACAATAGCTCACTGCTTTGCTAATCCAATAAATGATTTATTTCAGTGTTTACTTTCAAGTATAATTATCTTGCTACTGACTCTGTCTGTGGTTAGGGTATTTTCCTGAGTTCTCTCTTTGTAAAGAAGGCATCATCCAGAATAAAGCACCCTCTCATCAGTAGTTGTGTTAAGCAGTCTGCCAAGGTCACTTCTTCATGTGCCTTTCCAACTCAGCAGCAACAGACTTCTCTGCTCATCCAAATCAGCCCAAGTCTCCTCTTATTATCACTACCACGGCACCACTCAGACTTCTGGTTTTGTCTTGGTGTAAGAGAAGGACAAACTGTGGCTGCTCTAACACCAGCTTTGCAGGGTAAAGGCACCTGAACCCGCTAGCCTTAAAGAAGGATCCTCCAGCACTTGCTGTGAGCGGCCAAGCTTCACCATTTGTGGCCAAGCAACACTTTCACTCTCAGCAAAAACAAGAAATGAAAAAGTGTCTTGTGAAAATGTGTGGCTGTAGGCTGTGGAGTTGGGAAGACTATTCCTACTGAGATTCCTCACATTGTTGCCCTGAGGCACTATGCCACGTGGACACCTCAACACTGCTGCTCAAAGCATGAACCTCCTCAGGTTCCTCCCTTTCGTCCCTTGCTAGGTAAGAGCTAGCTTCTGCCCTCAGTTATGCTGCCGTCACTCTGTGAAGAATTACTTTCACTACAACTACTCAACAGTGAGACGAAAGGAACATTTAACCTTGACTGCATTTTTACTGCAACCCTCTGAGACATCTTAGGGCCAAAGACTCCTGTAGGACCACAGTGGATTAAGTCACTTGTCCTCTCTATAAAGCCCTGGAGTGCAGTACACAACACAGCAGGTATCTATGCTTCCTCCACTTACATAGATGTACCTTCTTCAAAAACAGGCTGCTTTTCCTCCTAAGGTTTTAGGCTGCACTTGGAGCCATACGTGGAGGCACCAGAATACTTCTTGCTCTCTCTTTGCAAGCAATATTTTCCTTCAAAAGTACGATCATTATCTGTAGTGATAAATCAAACACCATCAATGACAAGCAACCCAAGCAAGGCAAGTGCCATCAACTAACCATGCAGTCTTTCTTAACAGCAGGTAAGGAGTTAGCTTCTCTGACTGCAACAGCAACCCAGGTAAGACAGTGGAATGTAATGCATTAGCATCAGCAGCCGGGCTGATCTGTACATTTTCCATGCTTTGATTTGACTTAAAGTGTCAGCGTGCCATTTCTGTCTTTGCTTGAAGCATGGCATAGCCCAGGGATAAAGCCTGAGCAGGCTGCAGCCTCGTTTATAGAAACAAAGATGAAGGGAATTCTCATCCTGCTGGAGCTAGCAACAAAATAGCCCTTGTCAGCAGTTTGGTGCTAAGCCAACAGATAGCTCTGTGCGGTAGTTGAGGCCCTGCCTGCCTGCTCCCCCAGTGAAATCACACTTATAAGGGCTGTGGAACATTTTCTTCAGTTTATACTACAAAGAAAAACAGTTCACACACACCCAGGGCTTTGGGGGTGGTGGCTGCGGTGGTGGTTGCGGAAAAGATAAAGAACATGAGAAATTTTTCTAGCAGAAGAGATATCTTTCTCTGCCTACCAGTCTTTCTTTTTACTCATCCATCCATCTACTAATCTGTTCACTCCCAGACCTTCAAACACCTTTTTCTGCAAGGCATTTCATACCTTTGTTGTCCCTCTCAACAACCTGCCAGCCTTTAAACGTGACTTCCCTGTCACATAGCCCATGCCACGTGCCAAACTCTGCAATGGCACGTTCCTCTCCGATCCAGATGTTGTCTCTAGGAGTTGGTACGAAGAGTCACTTTGTTCCCCCTAATCTTTATGAGGATGTATCAGCCTGGGCTGATGACATTTTAACAAAGAGCTGAACTTCTAACCCTCCTTCATAATAATACAGTTATGCTGCTTCTTGGGGCTTTTGTCTCCACTGTACTGGATGACAGAACGCAGAGATTACACCAAGTGTTTTTTTTCTTTTGTTTTGCTTTGTTTAGTTTAAATCTGCTTTTTTTGTTTGTGTGTCTCCAATCCTTCTTTGCATTCTTTGCCTGGTTATTGATCACAACCTTTTTTGTTTGTTTGTTTTCATTCTTTACTTAGATGTATTGATAAGGCATACCCTGCCCGTTCCTTCAGTTTCTTATCTGTTATTCCATCTTTGGATACAAGTTTGTTAAAAACCAGAATGCCAATAACCATGTTCACCTGTTGAAAGAGAAACAACACAGTTTTGTTCTCAAGTGGTTCAGGTCAAACTCAGTAGCACAGAAGAAAAAAAAAAAAACATTTTGGCAAGTTGCACCCTTTGGTTTCTCCAGAAGCAAGGCCACATCTCGGCAGGCCACCACCCTTCTATCCCCCCTCCACCCTGTCCCACCTCCTCTGACCAGATGTGAGTTTAGGAAAACAGAATACAGCTGACAGCAGATTGGAGAGGTCTCTCTGAGCCAGGATGAGCCTGCAAACTGCCCAGATTGTCACAGGACTTCTTGAGGCCTGATTTTTTTTGCCCAAGGCATGCTTGAGTTCTTGCAAGGCAAACTCCAGGCAGTTCAGGATGATCTTCAGGAATACAAATAGAAGGTGGCCAATATGGGGGGGGGGGGGGGGGAGAAGTGGGGTGACAAGGGCTAGTTTTAGAAGTGCCTCTTGAAATCTCCAGTGATGAAGCAGCAGCAGTAACAGGATGGGGCCGTGCAGTACTGCCTGCTTCCTATCTTTCCTGGCCAGTGAACAACCACCACTGCTCACAAACCCAGAGGCAGAGGGGTGTTAGAGCATCAACTGCTCTGCTGTGACGTCTTGAGAGATATCACAGATGGCACAGGACAGGGACCAGCCATCTAGCCACTTTCAAGAAATTAGTGGACAGGGCAACCGCATACAATCCTTTGGCCTGATTTGTTATGGTGAGAGCACGGATATGTGTGTCGATAAGGTGCAAATATCCACAGGAAAATGCAGGCTGTGCAGAGCTGAGGTCTCACAAAGAGAAGCTAAGCTCTTCACTGTTTCTTCTTGAATGCATCCTTTGGGTCACTGTTGCCAGCTGCATCTGTTTTACAAACCCCATACAAGCCTCAGCAAGCTCTAAACATAAATGCACTTGTGATACAAGAGCATCACTCCATTCATAGGGGCACAGCACTGATGGTGGAAAAAAGTGACACTCTCCTCGTTTTGTTGTGAATTAAACATCTGATGTTGGTAGAATGAGGTACTAGATGTTGTTCTGCATGTGGGGCTTGCAAGGAAATGCGTATGGCCAAATTCAGAGATGCACAACATTACACATTGGCTGACAGCCTTAGTGAGTTTAATAGACCCCTAAAGGTGTTCCTAAGAGAGAACTAGCACAACACACACTTCCACGGCAGGGAGATATCTCCTCACACTAAGCCTCCATCTAACTACCTATAACATCTGCAAGACTGAGAAGCCTTTCTCAGTTTGCACTGCTGGTTTCGGCAGGACATGACCTAGCTCACTGATGGAGAGTCCACAGCTGGGAATAAATGGAAGAGCTCCCAAATAGCAGTTATTTTCTTCTGCATCAGCTGCTGGGTCACTGGACTACTTTCCACAGCTGCAAATCCAATTCTAGAGCATACCATGTTATTGTTTTATAGAAACAACGCTGGCAAGACAGACACAGTAATACAGCCAAGGATCAGCAGGAAATCAACACTGGCTGTGTGCTTGGAGAGAGTGTGCTTGAATTCATTGACTCTTCTTCATCATGCTGGGAGGCTGGTGAATGCAAGGGTTACCTTTCTTCAAGGTGCAGCAAGACAGCAGCAAAGATGGGGCTGAAGTGTGGTAGGTTGGATCACTCCCAAGGCTTGGCACAACCGGCTGTATCCTTGTTCGTTTATAGAAGGGGAGATGATGAATGGTGAGGGCCTCCAAGTCACTTCTAAGACGAAGTGTAAGGAGGACAGAGGGGCTTGAGGAAGGGCTTGTTGCAATTGCTCCTAGCTAGCAATTACAAACACGCACATCAGTTTGGCACAAATACAACTTGGCCTCTGCTGTCATGGCAATGAGCAGCAAGAAGCTGTGCTAGGTTGTTTTGAATCTTTCTTATTTTTCACCCCAAGAGAGCAAGAAACTTCCCATCCCCAAGCTTCTTTCTCTTGCTACTTTACTGTCTCAGGGCTGTTTATCACTTAAGTTCTCCTTGAGTATATTGAATATCTGTGACAGAGACAGGACCAGAGGAACTCTGATTCTTTTTTGCACTTCGCCAGTCAAGGACATTTAGCAGGGACTAGAGGCTAGTGAGTTCTGGGCAATCATTTCTAATAATTCATCTTCAAAAATACCCATGCAATCAATTGCAGCTCTGCAACTGTTTCAATAAATAAAAGCTATTTTATCCAATGCATTGATCATCGTGATCAATATCCTGCTGTGATACTGGCTCTGTTTTTTTACAAATGAGGACAGGGATATAGCATGGACATGCTTCTGAACATAGCTAAACAAAGACACTTTCAATAACATGCAGCGTAGCTTCACTTCCTTATCTCTGGGATGCCATCCAGAAGCAAAGGCACAAGTCCGAGATCCAGCCCTTGAGATAACTAGTGCATTATGACTGATGACTCTGTCCTGACTTAACCATGCCCCTCCCTGCAGAAACCCATTGCCTTCAGCCTTAGCTCAAGGAGAAATCAGCAGGCTGCTTCACCAGAGTTAGGTGAGTAAAATTGCTTGCAACAACTCAGCATTGCAGTCTGGCAAGATTTTTAAGACTAAAGGTCAGATCTGTGCAGTCATTCAGTGTCACTGGAGTGAGTGCGAGCTGCACATACTGGTGGAGTTACAGGGGAACTATCTTAAGAATATCAGTTTGAGTAAAGATACTCATCAAACCAAGGACCTTTCTCCAATGCTGAGAATAATGAGGGAGGGCACTGAAGGAGAAGGTTACTCCAAGTAATGGAAAAGCATGTTCACAGGAGAACTGCAGTGCAGGAATGCTTGAATGGCTTGGGAGGAGTCAGTTCAAGCCTAGACTGCCAGGGTTAAGGCAGAGGTAGTAAGCCTGGCTGGAACCAAGCCAGCTCCATGTAAAGTCACTTGGATGTCTACATATCACACTCTTCAGAGCTAGGGTGAGAAAGAGCTTCATAGCTCACACACAGAACAAGGTCCCATTCAACTATGTGTTGTAGCCCTATGCTAAAGACCTCAACTGATACAAGCTTGCTTTATTACAGAGGAAGGACAAGGGCTAGCTTCTCTCTTTGCCATCATGATGAAACGATGGCACCAAGACAGCTTGATGTGCTGTGACTGCAGTGAGAATACAGGTAGCAAGAGCTTTAGTGTAGTTACTCTCTTCTACGTCTGCTACTGCTGCAGGGCAGCTATCCCCCAGGCACTGCATGAAACAAAAGCCTGATCTGGAAAAAAAAAATAATTCAAGTGTCAACAAATCCCTCCCTGTGAGACTCTCCAGGGCACCTGAACCTTATAGACCTTACAGGACATACAGCTCCTTTGCTGGGCAAAACATTGGGCTGGAAAGTAAGTGCAGAAAGTAACTTACGTATGGGGACTAGAACACAGCGTTAAACTTGTCTGAAATTGCTGAAGGAGGGATTTCCTAGAGGATCAGCAGCTCCCAAATTCCTTGAACCCTGTCTGACTGTCAAGATATCTCATGGTCAGTGAAGCTTCAACAGCAGGGAAGCTTTATGAAAGGTACGACATCACTTCAGAGACACCTCCAACTCAGGTCATAACAGGCAGAGACAGACTTTGGTGCTGTGTTGCAGCCAAGGGAGAGGGGACAGGAGAATGGACTCCCATCTAGCACACCCACACCATGAACCGGTGAGACAGAGTTTGGGAATGTCCTCTTTAACCATGCTGTCTCTTTGAGCCAGAAGCAAATGTGATTTGTTTGGAGCCACACAAGATCCCTTCAGCACTGATTTGAAGAGCTTCATTTCACCTGCAAAACAGAAAGCTTCTCACATGCACTTACCATCTGGGACAGACCAGGAATAAATGCTGGCTGTGGAGTTACAGCTTGGTCTGAGACAGACCAAGAACAGCAATTTTTGAAGGAGTTAATGTCAGAGTTTTCCACCATCATCATGCATTTCCATCCAGATAGGGCAAAAACAAGGTAAAGCATTAACTAGATGTCTAGGGGACTCTAGGGAGCACAGAGGCGAAAGGCTGAGAGCTGAGGCATATTATATTTCAGAATCAAACCTATCCCAAAGGAGTACCTTGCTGGCTTCTAACACTTTGCTCTTTTCTCCTGAAGGGGAAGGTTATTAAAAGAATGAGTGGAAATAGAGAGGGACATTCTTGGATTGAAAGAACGAGAGAAGTCCTATACAATAAAAAGAAAAAAATGCTTTCAACCAAGCTCAAATACCAAAACAACAGCAGCTGCAGGTCCCACGAAGGCGTAGAGAAGACCTCCCTCTAACGACAACCAGCAGCTGGAAAATGAAGAGGGAAAAGAAAGTTACCCAGTGGCTAGCATCGCTGACAAACAGGCACAAGTTTTGTTTCTTCTTTTTGTAGAGTTCATCTCTGGAGGAGATAGCCCACAGCAAAAAAGAGTCTCACACCTTACAGCAAGCAAATTTTGCTCCCTGTTCCTTCAGAAATTACACACAGACTTAGTTGCCTGGAGGTGTGTCTACAGAGCAGTGTTTGATATTTTACAGTGAAATACATGCAAAATTCATGACGATGCTCGGCTTCAGACCAGGTCCTGGAAATAGTTACATTAGTCTGAAGGCAAGATTGTGCTCTTGCCCTATTCACTCAGAGCAAAAACAGTGGAAATTCTCCCTTGCTCATTTGGTAATCAGTTAGCCTGTCTGGATCTTAGGTCCAGGACTGAAGTGTAGATTTGCTCTCTGTCTCTGGCTACTCCCTTTGGGCTTGCTGATGTGGGGAAATGCAACACTGCAGTGAAGTGGGACTTCACAGCACTCTCAAAGCGGATGTTCTTAAGGAATGAGCTGAACATGAGGTGTGTGGTATTTCCCCTGGAATCAACTTATTGCTTCTCCTTCACAACATGTAACCTGAAGAGGTCTTCTCCTTTCCCCATTAGCTGTGTGGGAAACTTTGCCTCTTAAACTCTGAAAGTCTGAATTACAGTTCAGATATGTGCCTGCACAGCCTGAGGTGGGACTCTTCTGACTAAACGCTGGTGTCTACCATGTCGGTGCCTCTCGCTGAACCTAGGTGACATTTCTAGTCAGTGGAGATCCAGTCAATGGAGTCCAGGATGAGGCATCTCCATTCAGTCAGATGAACCACACCCTGAACTCTGTTGATTGCTTTGACCAAATCTTCACTATTCAAGTAGTCTGGGCACCCAGCCCAGATGGAGACATCACAAGGGAGATGAATCCCACCTCTCATGAAACAGTATGAATATCCTCCAGGTGTCCCCATGGAGTTCCTACTGCACTGTCCATTTGCGTGCAAACTTACTGCACACTAACATCTCCATACAGACAAGCCTGGTGTAGAAAAAAAAAAAAAAAAACAAGCAGAGAAAGGTAGGGGAAATGTCACCCAGGTCCCATCCTCAGAGCTGAGTACCAAGGGGAGTCTGAATACACAGTCAACTGGGATTTTCATGTTTGACCATAAGGACAATCATGAAGAATTACAGCAGCACTAGAGTTGAAATTTCCATTTCATGGAGAATCCAGCAGCTCAGAGCATGGGCACGTAAATTAGATACTTCAGAGCAAGCGAGGATTTGAATTCACACCATGCTGGCAACTCCACAGAAAGTTCCAGTGCACATGCTTTGGCATCGCAGTACCCTGGAGAAAATGCGAGATGGAGTACTCCTGTTTCAACAGTAAACTACCATGCATTTACCACAGGATAAGAGCAGGCAACCACAGTGGAATGAGGACTTTCTCAAAGCCCTTAACCCTGCTAACCCTGCAGTAATTCATTTACGTGCCTGTACTCTCAGCAATATGTTTTCACTCTGAAACCAAGCACTGCCTTTCAGAGTCTCCCAGGAAACAAAACCTTCTTGGAAACATTTCAATTTTGTTGATCAGCCTCAAACGCTTTTTTTTTTTTTTTTGGTATCAATTCTGACTTGTAAAAAATGTTATTTTTCACCCTAAAATACAGAGCATTTGGGGCAAAAAAAAGTATCTGAAATGGAAAATTGGAAACAGGACATTCTGTTTTTCTTCACAGCCTTCATCTTGTTTATTTCTAAATTAAAGCTGTAACGTGTTAATTTAATCTGTTCTGATTTCCTTCTGATAACAAGTTGCTCCATCAGAAACTGTTTGAGCAGCTGTAATAATAAAACAAATAAGCAGTTGGGGGAGAAAGGGAATAAGAATGATGCTTTGGAGGGCTGCAATGACTGCGAGTCTCCCTGAATGCAAGGAAAGAGCAGGGGAAATAAGAGGAGTTCTCAAATTTCAGTCCTTCCCCGAACTTTTTAGTCCTGCACTCAACCCTCATTTTGAGACCAGCTTTCCCAGGGTCTCTTTCAACCACTGAGCAAAATGACAGGCTGAATTGAAGAACAACTCTGAGAGTGAGGGGAACGCAGTGATCTGTTTAACCACTCGCTGCCGCAGCACAGAAAGAGGAGTATCTCTGAACGATGGAGCTGACAGCTCTGCGTCCTGTACTCAATTAGCAAGGAGGATTCGGAATGACAAGGGCTTTTGTTCCCGTTAGATCCCCGGCAGCCCCTCTCCCCCTCGGAGTGTCAGGCTTTCTGAAGGGAAATTCACACATCACCAAGCACTGGCCTTCATCCTTTCTGACTGCCTGACCTCCCTATTACAGAGCTAAATCGAAGCATTTCCTTACAAAGCTGTCAGAGGTGGTGGCTGACAGCAGGGAAAGAGAAAGTGCAAAGTGATATCTGAGAAGGGGAACTGACAGCAAATTCCAGCAATATATTAGGATAGTGTAGATGCTTTTAGCCTCCTTCCTATGAGGCATAGAAATATTTGTATTTTACTAAGAGATTCCCCAGTACTTGCAAGGGGATCTCTTTATAGATCTCTTAAATGGAGCTACTACTGGAAGGGAAGTGAGCAGTTCTAGACTATCATCTCCAGACATCTTGACAGGAGCTCTTGCATTCAACACCACAGACCTCCTTACAATACATCCGACCCTTTTCTGTGTCTCCCATGGCCCTGATGTGAGATGGAGGCCTTTGTGTCTCGGCCTTCCAAAAACCTGACTTTCACCAAGACCTTCTTGCCTACCCCACACAATACAGCTCTGCTAGGTAGCTGGCAACAGCTCTCGCCATGGTCACGTGCAAAATTAAACACCCCCGGTGCAATAGTCAGCATATTCCTATGACAAAGTCTACAGCTGGCATTCAGGGCTGTCCCACCAGGATTAATTCGTAGATTAATGTAACAGCTCTCAGATAGCCCTAACCCCATGACATAAAGTAAGAAAATGGCCTCTGTCCCCTCTAAGCACTGAGGAACATCAGGAGGTTAAAGAGCCTGCAGGGATATCCGTAGGGAATTTGCTATGTCCTGGCATTGCTCTAAGACAACTCTTCTTACAGACTCTCTCATTGGGAAAGTTATGATTTCCCAACTACCAGTAACACAACCTCAATTGTTCACTTCAAGCTTCAGGAGGCAATTTTTCAAGCTTTAGAGGTCCAGTCCCTGGAGTACTGGCTATGACAGTCACTATTCAGGCATTCAGTCTAAAACACAGATGTGAGCAGTGGCTGGTCCTGTAGACCTTCGCTACCATTAAAGACTCTCTTCAGGACTGGAAGGACATCCTCTACCTTTCCCTAGCAGCTCTCCAAACAACTGCAAAATCTCTTTCCAAATGCTGTTCAGGTATGAAAACAGAAAAATCCCACCTGTCTTCCTCCATTCACTGTACATGGATAGTTCAAAGCACTCCAGAAGCATCCTGAGCAGTAAAGGCCTCTGCCTGAATGGCTGCTGCGGAACTGCCATTCAGAAAAAACAATGGGGACACAGTCCAAATCCTGCAGTACATATTTAATTTTTAATTTGAATCTCTTTCTCCTGCATCATCTTAGGACTTGGTAGCCCTATCCAGCTATATCTCCAGCCTTGCCATGCTTGGGGCGGTCTCTGACTCCTCTGTGTTACAGCTGGGAGACCTGGCCAACTCTTAGACTGCTTCCACATCTCGCTGGGACAGGCCTTAACGTTGCAGTTCAGCTGTGTTTCATCAATGTAGAATAGCTTTGTCCCATGAGGCTTTGTACAAACAGAAGACAAGACAAAGGTGGCCAGGAAGGCCACCTGTCAAAGCTGAAGCTGTTCCTACACTGAACTGGTTGCAACCTTCTTCCCTTACTGGAGGTCCCTCCCTTAAGCTGCTCCACTGCAGCTTGCCAGCTTGGCTTTCACTGCAGATGGACAGTTTCAGTCAATATGACACTGAGACACAGTATGAACTGCACACACTATCCCTTCCACCACGTCTGCCCTGGGAGCCTGCAGCTCCAAGAAAAGTGCAGCAGTGTCTTCAGCAGTTGTAGCCATACCCCAAACGCTCGAATGTCTATGCCCTATACATCGTTGTCATGCTTTTCATATCACTGACAGTGGGGTGAGAAAAAAGCTGATGCTGAGTGCCAGATCCCCTGCTCAGCTACGCATCAGAGCCCTGCTTTGTCCTAATGGCTGTCTCTGGGAGAAAACCAACTGGTGCTAATGCACTACCGTTAGGATCCTGAAATTACGGGGTTAGAAGAAGTTTTGAAAGACACTGTTAAGTCCCTTGTGGTTTATCATGTCAGCTCTTGTCCCCTGCTACAATTACACATTCTATCCTAACACTCTGGGGAAAAATAAAGGAGATGTACAGACAGGAGATTGCCTGGAATAAAATTAAATCCTGGAGGAGTTATCAGAAACCACATGACTCTAAGAGAAGTATACCATTTCACAGGAAGGGACGTGTTGTTGCTAATGTCTTTTCTTTCCTTTTGCAAGATGGAAACTTCATACCTTGAAAGTCTGCCAATGCCCACTGGAAATGTGCTGTGCTACACTAACCAGACACAAAGTTTAAGTGGGCTCTGGGCTCCAGCAAGCTTTGCAACAAACTCACACACTCCTTCAATGGTCAGAAATGAACACCCCGGGACAAGCTTAGACCCAGGTCTGTTTTGTGTTTATTTACTTTTAACACTAGACAGTATTAACTCTAGCCCCTGTCTAACACACTCAAATTTTGGAGTTTAGCTCCAAACTTATTCCTCTGTCACAGCTGCTGCTCTAGAGAAGAGGTAAAACCCAGGGCCTCCCCATACCTAAATTCAAGAGGGCTTCTATGAATAGGAAAGCAGGGAGGACTAAGCCTGAATGTCCTCCCTGCACTGCAGCCCGTTAGGCTATTATTCTTTGTTTCACATTTTAAAATGCAGTAATATTTAGCTCTCTGTACAGTGATGCTCAGCATCATTTCATCAAAGGACTGAAGCACAGATGGTGGCCCCTGTGGCGCCAGGACCACGGCATGTGACATGCCACACCAGCCAGTGGCCGCAGGTGTGGACATCGTTGTGAGCAGGTGGTTGAAGGGGGTGAAGATTCTGACTCCGCGGAGTGAGGCACAAGACACACTCTTGCTCCTTTTCCTCTTCTCTCTGAGCCTGACCAGATGTTCACTGGGAGCTGGCTCCTGCCAAGGTGTCTTGGCACGTTCTCCCAAGAAGCTTGCCAAAACCCGCTGGGAGTTCAGGGAGCTGCTTGGGAGAACGCAGCGATCGGCAGGTGTAGGTCTGCTCACGAGGCAGCCACACCATCAGCCTCGCAGAGCAGCGTAAGCCTGCTTTCCCCTCGCAGCATGCGGCTGGGTTAGGGACGGCTTAACAAGCGCCTGCTGGGACATCCTTGCTGCTTGGGGCAGTGCTGGGCTTAAGTCCGTGACTTTAAGTTAGCTATCTCTACACAGCTCTGCAGTGCTGGGCTGGAGTTAATTAGCTCCAGCTCTCGGTAACCCAAGCAGCAGGAATTGCGACAAGATGGCAGCGTTATGAATGTCTGTCTGGAGGCTACTTCTTGTGTGGTCAGGGCACATGCTCTGCAAACTGTGGCATTAATGACACAGCGCCTCTCAGGAAGATTTTTCCATTGGATTAAGGCTGAGAGCATGGGTGTGAATTCACTAAGTATCTCGTTCAGCTGGCAAGCACCTGCTGCAGACAAGCCTGATGAACGACGCGGGCTTGCAGGGAGAAAATGGATAGGGAAGGGGACGTGCAGCACTCAGAATGAGTGTGCCCTTGGGTGAGCATGGAAAACACCTCTGCGGATGGATTTGCACAAGGGCTGGCAGAGGGTGCACACGACGAGTGCCCAGAACGAGTGTGGGTGCACGCATGGAGAGAGCACGCGTGCGAGTGCATGTCCCTTGGCGCGCCGGCAGGAATCTGCAGGGAAAAAGTTCAGCTCTCTCCGTCCTCTGCTGCTTTTGAGTCTGACCATGCTCTTTTCAAGTCAGAAAATAACAGCAGAGTCCAGTTAACACCTTTGGCACCAAGATGGGCTCTTCACACTACAGATGAACTGTCGCTTCTCTGACGACTGAGCTGGGACTCTCCAGCTTTACCACACACAGGGCTACAGAATTAAAGTGAACCAAACAAGGACTGAACTGAAATTGCTGGGAAGGCCCCCTGCTAATTCTGTGACAAGCACCCCGACAGCAGAGGAGCCCCCGCCATCCCCGAGCAGCCAGCTCAAGCGGTGGCAGGCAGCCAGCCAGCCCGCAGGGCAGCGAGGCAGGCAGCATCCAGCCCCGGGATGCAAGGAGAAACAGAGACGAAAGGGCTGAAAGGAGTCAGAGGATTAGCAGCAAAGGGAGGAGAGCTGCTCTGGTTAAGTGGCCCCTGGGAACGATGGAAAGTCAGCGCAGCCTGTTGGCTACCTCGCCGCTGTGCCACTCTGAGAGCAAAGTGGGAGTTGGGCAGGTTTTGTTATGTGTTGACACCCTTTTTGCTGCAGTCTGGGAGGGCTTTACTCCAGGGCAGAGAGATATTGGCACAGAGCGGCCCAGGGCAGGGAGATAGAGAACGCTATTCTGCATGTTTTCCCCCTTCCCCTGAGGCTCCTTTGTGTGGTCAACACTGACCGTAAAAATCCGGTGCTTAAGCATAAAAGGGAGGGAACTACTAGGCTTTTTGCACCAATTCACACCAGTCCTAATGCCTGAGTATGAACACGAAAGGGAGTAGAAATACAGAGGGCCTCCTCCTATTCCCCCAACGCCTGCTCATTGGGAATTCCTCTGGTGGATTTGCACCGAGGAAAGCCACAAAGGTATCAGACCTGCAGAGAGGCTAAAGGGCATTTGAGATCTCACTGCAGCTTTTGAAAGCCAGGCTCTGTATCCTCTTCTCAGTCATTCAACAAGCACTGGATCCCTCTTTGCCAGGACACACTGAAGCCAACTCACCTGAGCTAAGGCAACTGAGTCAGGACAGGTACAACCAATGCATCCTGAGGCTGACACAGGCTTCAGGAATTGTATCCTGTGAATTTGTATTTAACAGGCCCAACTTTCTAATTCTTGTGTATTGTACAGTAATTTATACCTATGCAAAGCAAATGGAAAATGCTGCTGTGCTGTTTTAACACTCTGTTGCACTCAAAGTGCAAGCCGTGGACAATTTGGTGGTGGGTGTGCAGAATACAGTAGAAAAGACCAGACTTTGCCTCTCTTTGGTTATGGATTTAGAGTGAGCAGGGATTCCACATGACATTATTTCAGTGGGCCTATCTAACTGTTATCTGTTGTTGGCCAGATCTTCAGCCTTTCACTTGGAGGTTGTTCATGTGTTATACGGGTCACTAAACTAGTGAGGCTCTGGAGGAGGATGGTTTTGGGTAAGGAAGGGCCTGTTTTATTGCTACATAATGCTATCCTTTGGCTGCCACTGTGCATAAAATTGTTAATCTGTCTTTTTCACAACACACTGAATAACGCTTTCCTTTCCTTTTAAGTTGCAGTAATGCTCAGATCTGAGTGATTCCAGACTTTATTTCATGCCTTTTTTTCCTTCTCCACAGTCTTATTCTGCTTTTTCCACTCTGCCTTTCTTCCCCCATTAGATAAAAGAAGGTCTTAAAGGCAGACCCTGAGCTGCTTCCAATGTGAGATTTGGCAAACAAGCAAATTCAGACTGTTTTTAAAAACTTGGTTTGAAAAATTCATCCTCATTCTGGTGCCTAAACCTGAGCTGAGCTTTTTTGAAAACCTGGGTCCAATCAAACAGACCATTTCATAGATAAACACAAAAGATATTTTTCGTTTTTAAACATCCTAAACTTTAAATCTTCCACATTTTCCCTTGATAGAATTTCTTCAAAGTGGTTTCATACTTACAACAGTTAAATTAACCAGTCCCTTAGAAATCATCTTTAAGGGGATAAATAGAGTAGTAATCCAACTTCAGCCAGCATCTCATCCCTGCTGGTATTTCAGGAGAGGTGCTTCAGAAGCAAATACAGATAAATCCAAACCGTGCTACTGACTATTGTGCTCATATCTCCATGTGAAAATCTCCTCCTTGTTCAGCTGAACTGAGCTAACAGGGCTGCTCCCATTCCAATAACAAGCCCTGTCTCTGTGGACTCTGCTCTCCCAAAGTTTCACCCAGGCATTCAGATAAAAAGAAAGAACATGTAGAGCTTCCAGATCTGAACTGGAAGCTGATGGCTTGAGGAGGCAGGAAGGCAGGATGGCTCCTTCCCTTCCCATCCTTCTTGCCTCCCTTTATCATGGACAGCACACCGGGAACTTAGCTTCCAACATTTGTTCCTGTGAGTGGGTGAGAACGGAAGAATAAAAAAGAAGAGTCCCTTTACTCACTAGTTCACGGTGCCGTACCCCTTGGCTTTAGTAAATCCCACGGAAATGGCAACCACCAAGGCAGGGAGCCCTACGAAAACGAAACAAAAGAAAATTGGTCATTTCAGCATACGTGTAGGTCTGCTCCCACTCAGCCACTTGATATATTCCATTCCGCCCAGTGTTATTCTAGCACCATCTGTCCCAGCCTGTGTCTTTGGCAGAGATTGAATTCAGGACCTTTAGAGCCAAAAGCATGAACCCTTGTTACCTCGGCTAAAGGAGTAAATGCCATCAGCCTGCAGCTGTAATAAGCTCATATTCTGCTGTGGACTCACTAATTCTGTGGGGACTGACAGTGCATGAGGATGCATAAAATACACTCATTTTATTCTTAGGGACGCAGGCTGGTCAGGACTACCAGGGTGTCTACTGAAAGGTGGAATGTCCAGTCATGGCCCAGCCCGAAGAGCTAGGGAGCCAAAGATTACAGGCTATGTTTCTTTTTAATATAATATATGAACAACCCAGTTTCAAATGTCACCCCAAATGAGACAGAGCAGGAACTGGAATCTGAGTTTCCCTTATCCCAAACAGGTCCCCTAAGTACTTGGCCAAGATCTATAACAGAGCAGGTCCCTCTACAGCACAGTGAAAAAGAATATCAGAACAGCAGGTCTTTCTGCAAACCAGAATACTTATTTTGTTGCCAGCTGTGAAAAGAGACCTGTTCCCCTCTTGTGTCCCCCAAAGGGGAATAGAGTAAGAGAAGTCAGCAACCCTTGAGAGGACATTTCATTATGACTGTTGCAAATATTGGTCATGTTAGTCCCGTTTTAAGCTCATGGTGCACAAGGCACAGACAATTTATTTTGAGGGTGTCATGAGCTAACAATGCCAGCATGAGGTGGCATTTCGGGTGCATATGGGAGTGAAGCTGTGTCCTTGATCTTAATGCTAGAAGCTCCCATAAAAGTGAGGGAAGAGAGCAGAAGAAAATCTGCTGGCTATTGTGAAGCAGGCCTGAAACTCAGAGTAATTTCAAAAAAGGTACTGAAAAGGGTGGACCGTTAAATGCCTATGCACAGTTGGGACTAGCAGCCCAGAGGAAAAGACACTATGTCCTGCTAATAATCTTTCCATCCTTCCTATCCCTGTAATGATAAACTGCTCAAGGATCTACAAAGGAGACTGGGTGCTTTTCTGGTTCACTATCCCCATCCCTGCTCTCCCCTCTCCATAAAGAAATGCCTGAGTATCGGATAGTAACATCTGGTTCTTCAGCTACAGAGGTCTCCACGTGGCTTTTTATAGACTTCCTCCTTGTGACAGCATGAAGTAAGCCGTCTCAATGCTAAAGATGGGCAAATCCCATTAAGAATTAGCAGCATCAGTAGCCAGCTAGGATTAGCATTGCTTGACAAGACCCTAATTCTTGTGCTGCAGAGGTCATGGCAGGCGGCTGCAAAAGCATTGTAGTTTGGAGAGGAGGACAGAAAGAGCATCCAATCAATAACCCTGCTTGTAGCTAAACACAGTGGTCACTTGGCAATACAAATGGTCGTAGGATTGAACAACAGTGAGGACCAGAAGCCAGCCTGGAGGTATAGTGCCAAATTGGCTGGAATAGAAAGAGTATGAGCATTATCATAAAGGAAAATGTTTCTCCTCCCAAAGAAGATCCCCAAGCACAATTCACTTTTGATCAGCTCACAATCTGCAGGCAATGCTTTTAAAAGATGTTTCTTATGTTTTCTCTTAATCTACTATTGCCTCTCTGGCTGAGCCTCCTTCACATCCCAGCTGGATGTATTTTGGGCATCTTGGACATATTACCTGCATGGCGTTCAGTGCAATACCATCAATATGGCATCTCATTGCTGCCTCTGGCAAGCACACTGAGAAGCCATATGTGAAAGGGCTTTTTCAAGAATACAGCATGAGGCAAGAGGCCCCGTGAAAGATGGAAGTTGGGTAGGACTCTGCCAAAAATAGTAATTCGTTCTTCACAAAGTGCTTCTCTTAGATGTGATAATTATGCAGAAACACATACTCAGGCTGTGAACTTGTCAGCTTTCAGGGATTGGCTTGCACGGAGCCTGGGTAGGAGTCCCAGCTTGTACAGAAAAAGGAGCTGTACAAGCGCCATTTACCAAAGGTGCTAGCTACACCATGGCAGCTAAGCCAACGAGCACGGTAATGAGGGGTACTGTGCTAGTCTGCCTGGCAGAGAGCTGTAAACTCAGTGTCTAATCATAGCTGGATGAGTAAACTGAAAAAGTATACTGACAAGCAGATCTTTGAATTTTTATACAGGTGTTAGAGACCAATACTTCTTCAGATATGAAATTTCAATGATGATTCTTATGGGGGTTTCCTTTAATTTTCACCATCCTAACCCTCCCCTCAAAAAAATTCAAACATTTTCACAAAACTTTTAACCTATTTTTCAATTATTCGGAAAAAAGTTATTTCTAACTGATTTATTTAATATACTGTAGGTGTTTTAGACCAGCCTTCTAGCCAGTGAGTCATGCCACATAATCAGACAAAGTTTGAGGTTTTTTTGCAAAAAGTGAATTTTACATCCTCAATTCCAAATAAATGTGTTAGAAACCTGACTCTAAGAGTTTTGTTATTCCAGTCCAGCAGGAGAATCGGATCATGTGCTCATCATGTTCCATTCAAAAAGGTTACTCACCAATAATAACTACTAAGAGCCATAACTGTTACGAAAAACTGAAGACCCACTCAGAGCCTGAGCTATGGCAGCATAAAAAATCCAGTAGTGGAAACTATGACATGGTCATATAAAGAATGACAAAATGATTTCTTCTTTCCATGGACTAAATGTGACGACTGGATTGTTTCTAGGGAATAATTCATCTTTCTGTTCTAAATAATTTTAAATATTTCTAATTACTACGAACTCTACAATCCTTTTTCTGAAGAGGCAAAGCTGCACACCCAAGAGAACAGGAAAACAGGGAATAAAACTCACTGCTAATAGAAACCATTGTAGCTTCATTGAAGCTACAACTGACAGCAGCTGAGAATTTGGCAAAGAAATCTAGAACAAGGGCTTAGAGGAATGTTTAATACATAAAGGTGGAAAAGGGGAAGAATCAATCCATTACAAAGTGAATTGTGCTAATTATTTGAGATTATGCTCTCTAAAACATATTTTCTGCTTCTTTCCTCTTAGCGGGGTCATTAATTCCAGTCTACTGTTAAAGTCTAAGAGTGTGCTGCATATCTGAAATTCCCTTGCTGCCTTAATAGGCTAGAGTGTTCTTCACTTCTTGTCCTAATCTACTCTAAATTGTTATTATGCATCATTTATCAACCAGCGTATGCTAGCTCAGAGATTAGTACATTTTAGTAGCAGATGAAATTATGCTTCTACATATGTAGGTTTTTTTTTTTTTTTAAATCTCTACAGATTACAACTGTAAATGCTGTCTGTCCAAAATTCTCTTGGCTAATATGGCTATTTGTCCCAGCATTTACAAATCAGAATTAAAAAAAAACCCTTTTTTCACCTAGAAAAGCTATTAGTCTATTGTATTCCATATCCCCGAAGTTACTTAAGTAACACAGTGTTTGTGTATAAACATATGCACAAGCACACACATGCACACGCAGACCATGCCGCCTGGGCTTTGCATGTAAGTGGTTAGGTTCCTGTGCTACACACAAACATCATATTTCAATACCATGACTTATTTTGTTTTCAGTTATAAGTTAAGGAAAAAATATGAGTGAGAATTCATTCTTAAGCACAGATGCTGTGCTGTAAATCCAAAGACGATGCATTCTTTGGTTTTCCTGGAAAACAAATCCCTTTTGCCTGTGAAGTGGGGGGAACCCTTTAATTGCTCTACTGTAGCAGAATCAGCAGGGAAAGAGAGGCATATTTGCACGGCTACTTAGTGCTAAATGATATGGCTTTGATTATGTGTGTGCATTTTCCACTCCCGAACAACGGGTGTCGCAAGAATGCGTCTCACAGCAGAATCGGGCCCGAAATGGCCTATTTGTGCTGTTACTGTGCTGATGTTAGCAGGCCTATCTTACCCTCCCTTAGGCTGTGGAGAGTTTTCCAGTCACGGTGCAGTCACTAGGAAGCAATAAATCTGTTTAGCACAAAGCGCTAAGGGGTTAACCAGGCCGGGTCACTCAGGACAGGTAAGATGAAGTAGGCTGTGAAATGATCAGGAGGACAGAGAAACTGCTTTACCCTAGAGTGCAGGTGCCGGGACAAGGATGGTTCTTGATGTGTCAGAACTAATCACATCAAGGCCCTTCATAAGCATCAGAAATGTCTTGCCTGGGGTAAAATGCTTGACTTTAGTAGTAAAATGAGACACTAATACAGCTTAGAAGCACAGTGCTTTCTCTCTCTCTCTCTCTCTGTCTATTTTTTGCCTACTCGCTTATGAGCAACTTTTTGTTCAGTTGCTCTTTTCAAATTCAAGCTTGTTATTGCTTTGAAAGTCTAGGTTATGGGTTTGTATTTGTTTTCTACTACAGAATGCACCATTTAAGGCTGATAAATTAAACATACGGGTGAGGCAGAGGGAGAAAAATATAGTTACAAACATCTGCACCAGCCTAATAGTTTATTTGTCTATCAGAGCCCCTGCTGCCATGGAGACGGAATTTCAGAGCTTGCTTTGCTCCAGGTTTCACTTTGAAGGAGACACAGAGAGAGAAAAAGAGAAAGCAAGAAAGAGAGCAAAAGCAAGGAGACCCCCTAGCACACTCTCAAAGTTTTTGAAAATGCAACCCCCTTTTGCTCATCTGTTTTGTGCAACCTTTGGATGGACTGGACAGAGGTAGAACTTCTTAAGACTGGGTTTTGCTCAAGGTATTTTTAATCATTTCAGCCCTTCTTGATACCCCCAAAAGGGCTGTAACCGCCTCTTGAGATTTAGTGCTCTACAATTTCTTTCACAGCCTATCCGTCTCTCTTCTGGCACGGACTCTCCCTGCCTCCCCAGCTCTGGTAAAAGACACATTTGAGGGGGAAAGTGGTTTCCCCAGGGGGGCTAATTCCCAGACCCACGATCCTCACCCCATCCGAGACACAAGAAACGCTTGCGGATGATGCGGTTCCGTAACCTGCCCGTCACTGCCATGTAGGACTGCCAGGCCTCTGTCAGCACCCAGCAGAAAGAGGAGAGGAAGAAGAAGTGCAAGAAAGCTGCCACCAGCGTGCATATCACCTGGAGATAGGAGGAAAGGAGGACACGTGAGAAGAGCAGCAGGCGGAGAGAGCAACTCAGAGGACAGCAGCAGGCAAAGGGAGCTGCTTCCAAACCAGGTTCTGGAAGGAAAGATCACAGGAATCAGAAAATGAAAAGACATTCCAGAAGGAGACAATCTCCCCTGCAAGCTTTGACCTGGCAAAGGACTAAAGCATTTGCTTTAAATGTAAGTACTTCATGGAAATCAACTGTGTTTTACCGTAAGCTTAAAGATAAGCCCATGGTTAACAATTTTGCTGAACTGATGCTTGAACCCATGCCCTACACAAATCAAAGGTGTTGTTTTCTTGACTTCCACGAGACATACTCATTTTCCAAATGATCAAAAACATTGTCACAATCCTTTCAGAGAGAACAGATCAGTTATTAAACCTTATACTAATCTCAGCTCAAAAGGTTTGTAAGCACCGTGTTATTGGCAACAGAACTATAGAAATGAAATCAGAGGAAGGTAATTTGGACTGTGTCCCTGCCAGAAAAGGACTGTTCTTTGCAGAGCGAAAGAATTAAGCTGTGAGAGCTGGGTGAAACCATCACTGCTAGTGGCTGGTGAGGACTGTAAAAACAAAAGGGGCAGAGTGGTCCATGAGAGTGTAACTAGCAGTAAGAGGAGGGAGAAACAATGTTAGAAAATTTCATAATGGTGAGTTTGACTACTCCACTGAGCAATCTCCCAGGCGAAATGCAGGAAGCTTAAGCCATTTAAAATTAAACTGGGGAAACTACTAGCAAACGTATTATGAAGAACAATCCTGTAGTGCCAGGGAGATGGACTGGAAAGCTGACAAGCTCTTCTTTGTTTTTAACTCAGCAAGGCCAAATCTTTTGCTGGTGCAAATTGGCACTGCTCTGTTAACGCTACAA
Source organism: Dromaius novaehollandiae (assembly GCF_036370855.1). NCBI lineage: Eukaryota > Metazoa > Chordata > Aves > Casuariiformes > Dromaiidae > Dromaius > Dromaius novaehollandiae. Next base: position 167,263,129 of record NC_088099.1, on the reverse strand, counting down.
GACCTGTGCTTAATTTTCACCATCAGAGACTCTGACCCTGTGAATCAATATATTCAAGAACAAAATCATGGAAATGAATTCCAATGGCTACCACGGAGAAGTGAGAGCAAACAGATTTTACAAGTGACTCTGGATGAAAAAAATCACTTAACGTACTCAGGGCAGACGGGGGAGTTATAATACAGCATTTCTCTGCTTTGAGTTATACTAGCAAACACGGACTTTGGGTTTATGGTCAATGAACCTTCCTCTTTTTTCATCCACCAGCACCTTTTAACACAGAGCTATCATACACTTTTTATTGTGTATGTGTTTTTTTTTGCTTTCAATTCATACACTGGGAAAAACTGATGTTATCAGAGGTTGTGAATAAAAGTAGGACTGTATGATCTTTGAGGCAGGAACTACTGTTTTGTTCCATATTTGACACCAGAAACCTTGGTATTCTGCCTATAAACGGATTCTGGATGACAGTTCAGTATAAATAATACATCTCAATATGTTAATTTTCACACTTAAAAAGAATCATACAAAGGTGGTTGTTATTCATCAGCTTATAGACCTAAGTAACATAGTTACAAACACAGGATGCTTTCAGGAATATTATTCAAAAGATTTTAATTTTAGAAAATAAAATTGGCCAATATTAGAAATCATATTGATGACTTTATTTTGTTGATTAGTTCTCCACTGACAAAATTCTGCCCTCTTTACCAGCAATTTGTAAAGGGGAGAGGAAGTCTTTGCTTTCCAATTTTCCACCAGGGACATACACTACATCTTCCAGGCATTTTTACTTAATCAGATATTAATGAGGTAGTTTTGAGGGAAAGGGGAGGAGAAGAGAAAAGGAGAACACAGTAAAAAATAAGCACATCTATATTTCATGATTGTGCATGGAACTACTTTAAAATCGATTGGGAGCAAGGGCCTAATTTTATGTACAGAATCTGGACTGACAAGGGAGTCTTCTCTTGTGGTTTCCCAACCCTCTCACGGAGATACCACAGCGAAAGGTGGGAGAGTGAGAACGATTTTCCAGTCATCTCAAACATCAGCCTTTTCTCTGAGACTTCAGAGGTGACAAATACTATCAGCAGCTGCTATGTGGACAACCTTCTAGCATGACTTGGTCGATACAGTGACTTTGACCACTGTGTATTTTTCTGTCGACAGAGCTGCTTCCTACCACTGCACTGCAGGACAGGAAAAAGCAACGTACAGGTGGGAGGTGACACAAGCAATTCACTGCGCAGTGGTCCTGCACCTCCCAGAGCACAGCCTTTGGCTTTCAAGCTTCTCAAAAGCCCATTGCCTCAACTCAAACTCCTGAGATTGGGCCGTGAACTCAGCCAGCTGGTGGGCAGGCATATATTTGCTTCTGCTACCTCTACTGCAGCAAGGAAAAAAAAAAAAGTAATCTCCAGAAAGGACTGAGCAGAGGGATATGATGTCTTAAACTGCTGCAGGAAGATCTAGCAGAGCTTGTCAGCTTGTCAAGGCCATTAGCCCTTGTTTTTCTCTAAGGGGAGAAATTTGTTTCCTTCCAGCACGTAACCATGCCTTTGAGATACGGCCAGTTAATGCAGCATTCATTTCTTTTGTATCATGTTATTGCTGACTGTAATATTTAGCCTTTTCCCAGGCCTTTCATCTTCAAAAAGCTTAGCAATCCAGGCATGGAGTCTTGCCTTTGAGGTTACATGGATGAAAATGAAGGGAGAATTTGTCATTTCCAGGGAAACTAATACCGTAGAAATTCTCCCAGAGTAGCTGCAATTATAAATCAATCACCAACGTTTTAAGAAGCTCCATTATTAATAACTGAATGTGAATAAATTCCTAATTTACACTCCATGGAAGCCTTGGTCTCTTCTCTGTATACTTTTCTTTCTCTGTCCCCTGCCAGAGACTGTTTACTAGATGGCTGAGCAGAAATCCAAGAATAACCTTTCTATTTATGGTATTTCATGCATATTTATATGCAAAGAGCTAAACTGCCTCATGCGATTGCAGCCGGGAGCTTTGAATCTCCACTAACAGCTCTGATGATGAACAACCAGAGTAACGTGAGAAAAAGCACGAGGGAAAACCTAGGCACGTAACTGTGCTCTAAAGGGGGTGGGAGAAGGTGAGGACACCCTCCTCCTTTCCTGGGATGAAGAAAAAGAATCAAAAAGGAGGTTCAGCCATGGTTTGCCACGTGCAGTATCCCATCGTGTTTCTTTCTATGAAAAGTTGCTCCTAGCCCTCATGCCCTTACGTACACACACTTCTTTGGATTTCAGACAATGCACCCAGAGAAAGCAAGTGCAGAGCTCGTCTCATCTCTTCCCCCAAACAAACCATGCTGGCCATGAAAGACAGACGGCACTGCTTTGTGAAGTTAGTTTCTGAATGGCACTTGCTTAATAGGTACAAGGCTGGCTGGCTGCATCTCTCCCCACTTCTCTACACAAATATGACTCAAGCAGCTGTGAAGCTATCTCTAAAACATAATATATCCCTGACCTGAAGGGCCCTCTGTAGAAATCAAAAAATAATGAGTCTCTCTGATTCATTAAATCCTGGGGCTTCTCTGCAGAAAAGCTTCTAAAAGTGACAGCATGCTCTGGCTACCAAGGTAAGCTCAAAAGAACGGGCTAGTCACCGGTCACTATTGAAGTTCAAACTAATTTGACTTCTGATTGTGACTTCAGCACTAAGCATAGCCGAAAGTCACTTCCTGTCTCAGTTTTCCTCTTAGTAGCATTTGGATAGTTTGGGCGCTTGAGGAGACAGAAAATGTGCAACCTGAAAATCCTAATGATAATCAGTGATTTGTTACTCAAGATGCCAATAGGGAAACTGAAAGTGCTTTAGCTGGAGAAAAGTCATACAGACAGTATACTCTTCTCCATCCTGCTCTACAACGTGGAAAGGAATGTACTCTGCAATTAGTACACATGGCTTGAAAATCCAGGTTCTCTTCTTGCCTTTACCACTGGAGTCACACAGTGATCTGCAGCGAGTCCCTCATGTTCTTTGTGTCTCAGCTCTGCAATGTTTATGGTGGATCTGGTGACATTTCCTGCTCCAAAAAGGGTGGTCTTTGGAGCTATATTTATTAACAACTGACAAGTGCTTGGAGCTTGGATAATGAAAGTTGCTGTCTTTCTTTTTAAATTTTGGAAAATAAAATGGTTAAAGACTCGCAAATAATCATGTTTCTTCACTGTGCCACGTGCCAGCTAACTCTAGGCAGATATTCAAAAATATCATTGGTTTTAATCAAAGCCCTGAGGATGCTGACAAATTATCAAAGAGAGAGTGAGGGAGAAAATTGAAATCTGCCATTTACTCATGTCTTTGACATGTAGCTAATTAACAGATGGAGGAAAAAAGAGGAAGTGCTGCCTGAATAGATCATTTCAGTGCTAAATCAGGGGAAAAGCAAACAAACAAACAAAGTCCAACTAATCTCCTACCTTATTCCGGGTCTGGGTTTGTCCAATCAGAATGAGAGCGTTGGAGGAAATGATGGACAGGCAGAAGTTGATAAGAATGACAGAGCGCTCTGAGCGAATATACCTGCAAAAAGAGAAAAGGGGGAGGGAGATCCGTCCTGTCACAACTTGCATTAAGTTACTTTGAAAGGTATCAACCATATGCAGCTGCACTAGGCCAGGTCCTATGCAAGACCACTAAGAGACATCCCACTTCCTGCAGACTTTGCATGCTGAACAGAAAAGAACAGGGGGAGAAGGGAGGAGGAAAGCCTATGTGTAGTGCTCAGTCGACTGATCTCTCATTTATTCCCATTGATGTTAGAGTTATGAGCCTGAGTCAATAAAGTAGGGGACAGCCTGGTTCAGTACCTTGTCTCCACAACGGGCAGACTTGGATGCTTGAGGGCCTTCACTGTATGATACTAACCAGCTCGAGAGCAGCATCCTTCTTGACCAGCTGGTGATCATCTTGTATCCTGAAGTGCAATGACTGAGGGCCCTTGCACTTTTTAATCCCAGTCACTGCAAACACAGAGGCTATCCTGATGCATATACGTCTGAAACATTTCTAAAACATTCTGAGTGCTGTAAGTCTCCTTCAGCTCTGCTTACTTGAAAGGGGACTTGAAAAGCAGCTTAAAAGAAAACATACATGTGCATATGGAAAGATTACCAAAAAGAAGAGCCACAGGCATGCTGGCTGTGCAAGCAGATTACAAATGCATGCACCGTCACAACAAAGTGTTTGTAATTCAGCATTCCCCTTTGTTTAACCTAAAAACCTATCCTAGAAATAAGAAAGTATGTGTGGCTTGTTTTCCAAAGGGAGACTTTTAACAATTTGCCCTGTGGAGAAGCGTAACACTCCTCAAAACTAGGCCAAATATATAACTGCAGCCATGGGTCTGGGACATTAGGAATCCGAGTTAGGAAGCTGTTGCCTTCAGCACCTTGCAGGAGCAAGCCACTTGTCATTTCTGATTTGCAGCGTGCCGCGCAGCAACAACTTGCTCCTGAAGTGTGTGCATGACAATTAATTCAATCCATTGGTTACCGGAGGAAAATTTCTTTGAACGTACTTTTACGTACCTGATAAAATTAAAGGGAAGGCCCTGACCACACCAGCACTTACACAGGTGAATAATCTCAGTGATTTGGCAAATGCTCTGCCTGAATACGAACTGAATAAAGAGTAGACTCTTATGCCTACAGAAATTGGAGACAGATCTATTAACCAACCAGCTCATCCCTGGACACTAATGTAAGATTATTTTCCTACAGTATATATCCTGGCATATCAACTACTCGTATTAGGAATTTAATTTCATCAACCAATTTTAGTGAATCACCAATAGAGTGAATTTGTCACGCTTTGGCTGCCGAGTTCTGCATTTCTTGCTCGGTGGGCAGGATGAATTAACCGCATTCAGCATTCCTGACGTCTGTGTTGGGCCAAGGGTATATCTGTTCTTCAGGGCTACTGGAGACTGCAAAACTTTAACTTCCCTCTGAGTTTTACCTTCAGATAAACCTGAACATTGAGGATTTGCTTTTCTGGATAAAAAGAGTCACTGATGCAAATGCTAGAAGTTGGAAGTAGTCTGAACTTGTCCTGGGTCTCCTGGAAACTTGACTTAAAAGATAGTTTTGCCTGAAACTCACCCCAACCCCATAATTCACTCCAAAACTCAGGCTTCCAGCTCAGCTAGCAACTGGGTTGGTTGCACGCAAAACTATCTTTTGGTTCCTTTGGGGGCCAGTCTGACCCCAAATTACCCCGCTATACTGGGCTCAATATAATGCCGTGGATCACTTGAATCTTGTCCCATTTGTAGCTGGAGGGCACCCAGCCATGAATCTATCTGTACTTTGACTCCTCTGTAATAGCTTCCTCTTCTCCAGCTAAACAAGTCTTATTCCCTCAGCCTCTCCTTGTACATCATGCTCTCCATCTCTCTAAGCATCCACTGGACCTGCTCCAATTTGTTGATTGCTTTTTTGTATTGAGGGGTCTGAAACTGGACATGGTATTCCAGATGTGGCTTGAAGAGTGTCAAGTAGAGGGAACAATCAATTCCCTTGACCTGCTGGCTACATTCTTGCTTATGCAGCCCAATATAAGGTTGGCCTTCACTGCTGCAAAGGTCTATTGCTGATTCATATTCAACTCATTCAACCTGCCGAGGCTGCATTTTGCCCCATTGGCTGGGTCATTAATGAAGACATTAAACAGCATTGGCCCTAGTATCAACCCCTGAGAGATGTCATTGGCAATTAGCTGCTGGTTAGGCTTCAAACCTTTGACCATTACCCTTTGAGCCAGATATTCCGCCCAGCTTTTAACCTGTCTTGGAGTTCCCCAATCCAGTCAACAGTTCTCAAGTTTGGACACTTGGATGCTATGGGAGACTGTGTAAAAGACCTTGGCAAAGTCAAAATATACAACACCCACTGCTCTCTTCTGTCCATGCAACCAGTCACCTCCTTACAAAAGGCAGGCACAGTGTGAGGTCAGACCCAACCTGCCCTCAATAAATCTGTGTTGTCTGTTCCCAATCACTTTCTTGTCCATCATTTTGTTTGGAAATGGCCTCCATAACTATTTGCTCCTTAACCTTTTCAGGGGCTGAGGGTAGGCTGACCAACCAGTCATTCTCTGGATCATCCTCCTTGCCCTTGTTAAAGATGGGCATAACATTTGCCCTCTTCAGGTCATCACAAACCTCCCCCAATGACAGAGAATGTCTTCACAGTAACACCAGCCAACTACCTCAGCACCCTTTATGCATCCCATTCAGTGCCACGGACTTGCAAGTGTCCGACTTACTTAATGGTCCTCAGCTCTCTCTTCCTCTGCTGTACTTTTCTTGTCCCTTGCCTGGGAGTAAACTGTGCCAGTAGACCAAGATAAAAAAGGCATTAAGTACCTTTTCTGTGCCCTTCTCCATTAGGCTACCTTCCCCATTCAACACTGGGCCAAAATTTTCCTGGGTCATCCTTTTGCTGCCAATGTACCTATAGAAACCCTTCTTGTTGCCTTTCACATCCCTGGCCAGTTTCAATTCCAGCTGAGGTTTGATCTTTCTAATCCAATTCTGCATTCCTGGGCAATGCTTCCGTACTCCTCCTCAGTAGCCTGAGCTGGCCTCCATCTCCCAGACATTTCCTTCCTAGGTTTCAGCTCAGTCAGAAGTTCCTTGTTAAGGGAGTATGGCCACCTGCCATGCTTGCTTTTTTCCTTGCATCTCCTCTTCTCCAACACAGAGATGTTCCACAGAAAGAAATCATCATTACTATCCAGACGGCCTGGCCAAAAAAGTCACAGTAGATAGGGAAAATACACAGGTGTCTATAGGTTGTATCAGGAGAGATCTGCAGCAAAGGCAGAGATACTCTAGAGTGCTGTGTCACTACTCCTTTGCTGCTACACGGACGCTCTTCTTGTCGAATAATGTTGTGCTCAGCCTCCAAAGCTGGGGAAGACTCTCACGCAAAATTTAGAGAACTTCTGCTCTGTCCTGGGTCTTGTGGGACGTGGGGAAGCCCTGTGCAAACTGAGACAGATGGAGAATGTGGGAAAACCCTGCAGTCTGTCTCTCCATCCCCATTACACTCCCTTCCTCGCCACAAGCACCGACACACCCACTTTCTCTCTCAGTCTGTGCACATACACAGTCTTCTCCAGTCACTTACTCATTCTAGCTACCTCTCAACAGGACCACAGAGTGCCTCAGCATCTTCAGTAAAAGCAGAGTTAGTGGATTTAGAGTAAGTACAGGAACAAAAGCCCCTTGAGAGCTCATTGACAACCACTAAATCAATACTCCATCCTGATGGGCAGGGAGTGAGAAAAGCTCACATCGATATCTTTCAGCGATGTGTCACTCCTTCGGCCACTACCAGCGAGAAAGGTCTGCAGTGCTGCTGACTGGCTAATGGGAGAAATGGTGAAAGAGCTATTCAGTAGTGAGCATGCATCTCCAGGCTACAGAAAGGTCACTCCGACTCTGGAGGCTGTTGAATTGCTGGATGGAAAACACACTGGGATACTCATGAAAAGCTACCACATCAAGGAGTTGCTTACAAGGACCTCCTGTACAGATGAGAGACAGGATAAGTACGGTACTAAGCCACTTCGTATGTTCTGACCTATCAGCAATCCCTTTTTACCTTGCTTTTCATTTTCAAGTGAATGTTCACATAAGTAGACCTTTCTCTCTGAATTTCCCCTCCTTTCCACACAGGTGGTGGAGCACATGGCCCACACACAGATTGTCTCTCCAGCTGTGACCCAGGAGAGTCACTGCCCAGAGGTAACAAGGTCAGTCCATTTCTACAGCCCACTGGGTCACTGACCTCCCTGTCAAGGCTGCTAATAATGGCAGAGATGCACCATCTGTAGCACAGCTTTTGTAACCATCTGCCTGCTGGAAACTGGAGTGACTCCACCAACAGGCCACCAACAACCATCAGACAGCCACAACATCTAGTTTAAAATGAGATTCTGCCAAGCTGGCTGCATGTGAAGTGATTGCTTGCATCAAAAAGCTCATGCCAGTCACACTGATGGCTGAGAAGATGCCACTAATAAGCAACCGTTATTGGGGTTTTGATGAGAAGCAGAGGGTAAATTCATTTCCTCTCTGATATCCAGCCCAAAGCTGGGATCACCTCCCTCTTACTTTGCCCCCTTTTATTTAATATGTTCCTTTCCCTCTCTCTCTCTCTCTCTCTTTTTTTTCCCCCCCTCTCTTTCTGCTTCCCATGTATAAACAAACTCTAGCTGGGCAAAACTCTGGGAAATTTTCCAAATTGTCAGCCTCAGTGAATCTATTCATTAGAACAGGTTCATAAGCTGAGCCTATGTACACATGCTCCAGATGCCTTTGTCTAAAGGTCTGAATGGGAAATTTCACAGCCAAAGTTCCTCAAAACAGCTGAGTTTCAGCGAGTGCTCCCCGCAGAACACCACGCAGATAGGACACTGTTCTGACAAGAAGTTTCTCTCCTGTGCAGTGAAAAAAGGCCACTTTGACACAATTCCTGCACTTCAGCAACAACAGCCAGAATAATACAGCTAATCCCACTCCTGGGAATTCCTCCAGATGTCTGTCTGTAGCTACAAGAGTGGACAGATTGTATAACATATAGGGCAAAATCAAGTGGGAGCCAGGAGATAATGTTAACTTCAATATGATGTTCCTGAGATTATTAATAGAACAGCACACTCATGTCCAGTAGCTATGCCTAAGACAAAAAGGGCACACACTCTGGAGAGTGCTCAGGGCCCAGCCACGGGAATGCTGTAAAGTTTAGAAAACATGAAAACATGATTTACGGATAAGAAATGACACTAACTCAGCCCACCAAAGAGAGAGTCCAGAGATGACCTGATCATGGTTTCCAGATATATTTACATATAGAAAATACTTTTTAGGACAGAGAGCTCTTCAATCAAGATATATCTGGTCTCAGGATCACTTGGAAATACATGTCCATCCTTGGCTAGCTCAGAAATTCCCATTCAAGCCTTCCAAAAATGTGCTGTCCCATTCATATTGAACTTGCCTCAGATCATTTTGGGCATAAACATTAGCCAACGGCTGGAATTAGGAGCTAAAAAGGGCATATTTTTAAACAGGGACAGTAACTAACTTCCTGTCCTCAATAACAATAAATATTGAGGGGCACAATCCTGAAATAAATGTAATACATCATGTTATTCCAAACTACTCCAACATGCTCCAAACAGAAAGCAAATATATGATTCAACCTAATGTCTGAACTTTGTTTTCTGATCCTGAACATGTTTCTGATAAGAAAGTGAGTATAAGGACATAACAAATGACCTGCACACTATCTTGCTTTTTACTCCTTTCTCATAAGTTTCCACTTGATCCTGATGCCAGTGGAACTGTAAGTCACCATCCCAACTAAAACAAGTGCCTACCCAGCCTGAAGAACACCAGGTGAGGAAAAGGACTTGAGCAGACCCAGTGACACTACAGCTGCACAAAAACTTGAGTTCTAGCTAAATGTTACTATGACTAGTCCTCAGCTCAGAGCACTTGCTATAATTAACTAGTAGAGTGTCAGGGTATCAACAAAAAGATGCATTTTTGCTCATTTTTACTGTCTCTTTCCTCTTTTTCTGTCTCCATCAAATGGCAGGAAAAGTGATCTTGACTCACAACTTGGAACCGAGCTTACTCTTTCCTCCCTACTAAGAAGAAAAACCCGACAAGATAAGAGCCTCAGACTGATCTCACAAAAGGGTCACCAACAAGCTCCTAAGAGTATATTCTCTGTAGCCATTGCATTTCAATTTCACAGTAATTCTCCTAGTTCTGAACGTCTTTGTTTTGTTTAGCTAGGAGTCATGAAGCTCTCAGTATGTTTGTCATGGGTTTAGGAAAGGCACAGGTCTCTACAGTGCAAACCCAAGCCTTGTTTAAAGCAGTACAGAGGGAGAACCCCACAAACACCTGCGATTCTCAGTGCTTGTACAGTCCACTAAAAAGGGCTTGGGCTGATGTAGACTCTGGTTCAAGCAAATTTTGCTAATAAATCACTTCAGCCTCCACAAATTATGCAGCTATTTCCAAGGTTGCACCTGACAGCTGCTTGTAGGTGTACAGGAGCTCTCTGCAACAGCAAGTAGTGAAGAATCCCACATGCATTTGAAGCTAAAGGCAGAATGTAGCTAAGTGATTTGAGAGTTAGTTAGACCATGAGGTTTAACATCCTTAAGCTCCTGAAAAGTGCTGTCAGTGCTTCAGGCCACATGTTTTCATAAAGAATCCTAGATCCTTTGATTTTATCAGAGATCCAACATGGAATACCTTAAAGCAACCTGCCTGTCAGAAGGCAATGAATGTCCACCTCTCTGAGAACAAGGTTTCCTGGGGTATATGTAGGCATCTAAAACAGCATGCAGCTTTTGAAAAGGGAACAATGTGACTACAAGGGGTCAAGGCACTAATTTCACTGTACTAATTTCTCTGGCACTAAAAGGAAAGGATAATGCCAACTAAGCCACCATGATGACTTTGTGCAGTACCCATTCATTACAAAACAGTCCGTCCTCAGGCACCAAGCACCTAAAAGAGGAGAACAAAACGTGCAGGATCCAGCTAAATCAAGAGACAGTTGCTTTTCCCAACAAGAAGAGAGAAGAATGAATGTCGTACCTCCAAACAGAGACATAAATGATAATCAACAGCAAAAGTGTCAGCGAAGATACTCCACAGCCTACAATTAACGTGACAGAAGGGACCAGCACCTTTTCCATGTTCTGAAAGAGAGAAAATAAGACGTTAAAAAAGAAGATGCTCAGCAAATGCTACCAGCTCAATTTCAGGGCAATGACTTTCCTCCTAATTGTGTGTCAACTCACCTGACCTTCACATCACAGTGAACATACAAATAAGGAAAATACAAGATCACAATCGATTTCTGGTTGACCCAGCCTTTCTTTGGTCCTGATTCTGCTCTGGTACACATCAGTGTTAAGTCTGAGGTAACGACTGTGATATTCATGGCAAGACAGGTGTGTAAAAAGTGCAGGTTGCATGAGGAAGATCAGGCCCTTCATATTCAGCGTGAAACTTCTGAGATAATTAATGAGGCAATAGCAGAAGGCAGTGCCCATACTAGAACAATTACAAATGAGCTCTTCTGGGATGGCTGTCGCTGAAGCTTGGAGGATGAAAAGAAGGTGAAAATCTTCCACTGACTACAAACATCCATCTGGTATGGGAGGAGATGAAGCAAGCAAAGAAAAAAATATATAAACATCCTCCTCAGAAACCCAGTATTCAGTCATACCATCCATCACTTCACCACTCTCACTCCATCACTTCATCACTCTTTCACTACCGCATAGGGCATTTATTCAGATGCAGGGCCCTGAGAGGAACTGCAGTTGTGGAACGGTTCTCTTTCGCTGTCTGAAAACAAAGGATTTGCTGGTCATCAGCTTTTGCAATGTCAAGAACAACCACTCTCCTCCTAATCTAGGTCTATTCATCACTGAGGGCTAAACTCCCCTTTCTCTTAGTTTAGAGTGAGTATCCAGGGGCCAATTGGTTTTCTCTGCTGCAGGCTTTGCATCCAGCATATTTCTCGCTTCCACATCAATGATATCTGCTGGCATGAACACAGAGCAGCAGAGACCCACAGTGCAGGAGACATAAGAGAACCTTCTATTTAGAGTGATTATGCAGCGTGCAGAGGTGTGGGAGCACAGACAAGGTTGTTATTAGATTGGCGCAGTATCAACACCTATTGCTAGAGCTATGGAGATGAGACGGTTTCTGACATAGCAAGGTTTTGGCATAGAGAAAAAAATGCAATTATGCATGAATTTGGGAATGGAACAGGCAGTCCTCTAATGACTTGTCCACACCATTTTGTTGGCAGAGATGAGGTTGTTGAACTTGAACCTCCAATCACCAGGAAGTCATGAAGCTGAGGCTACTGCAGCCCTGTTTCAGGCTACTAAGCCTTCTGCAAAGCAGAATATATTAGGCAAGGCTCAGCACTATGCTTATATGGCATCTGGACAGCTCGACACATGGACAAAACAAGTATGTGTCCATTGCAAAGTATTTGATAGTCAAGGCCCACCATCAGTACAGGTTTACTCCATAGTGCCCACCAAGAACAAAAGACAGCAATCCTGGTATCATGGGATTTGAGCTGAACTGTCCCTGAAGTTTGAAAAGGCTTGGGAGCATCTTCCTTACTTACATATTTTGACCAAGGGCACCTCTCACATTTTGAATCTCATTGGGGAAATTAATGAAGAACACAACTTTCGCAATACTGCTGCAGTGAACTCCACAGGAGCTATTGGAAAGGCTGGCCCAAGAACTTAAAGGATCTGAGACAAAATTCAGTGACGCATTCAAAGGCATGAATGCACAACTGGGGATATATACCCAGAAGAGTATAGGCAGATTCGGGGTTCTTCACTCTGAGCTGACTGGATACAAATCAGCTGCAGGCTGGAAGCCAAGAAGTATTTTGGAGTGGTGGCCTCTCCCTGTAACGTCCCCTCGCTACTGACCATATTAGCTCTAAAACATCATTATCCAAACACACCTATACACCTTCCTTGAGCTGGCTCTGTGAAATAGGAAGCTCGAGGCTGGCTGACCCCACCGCCAGAGAATATGTACTAACGGTCTGGATTCTGAGCCTAACTCAACTTGCTGAAGTTATGAGACTCGATTTCAGGCAATATCTTAGCTCTTTGGACTACCAGCAATTGTGCAGAAGAGCAAGAACAACAACAGAAAAACAGCACTGAGCCTCACCAGTCCAGCCAGGACCTGCATCTCCTCCCACCTACAGCTTCCTGAAATGCTCTGGGAAAATGTTTCAGCTCACACATTGCCTCTTACTCTCAACTTCTATAGAGACTTGGATCACTGCAATTTTTAACATCAACTCATGTGATTCCATTCCTGCCCAGAGCATTTACTTCTGCCAAATATTTATGGAACATCAGAAGCAGTTTTTCAGGAACCAGGTAAACACAAAGAAAAAAAATTCAAATAAAACATCAACATTTCAGTACATCTTCCATCAAAAAATTGAAGTTGGACACATTCCAGATGCTCTGAGCATTGAAATGTTTCATTCTTCTGCTTACAAAATGAAATGAGGATGGGGCCTTCTTCTGGGAACAGAAGTCTCTAGTTTAGTCAGACACTAGTGTGGGAAATGGCAGAAATGGATGCAATCTCCTACATGAGGCCAGACTTCTCCCTTGGCCCCTCTGCTTCGTTTTCCCTCTGCAGAACGCAAGTCTCGCTTCAGACATGTAGGTTTGTGAAAAATGCATTGGGGAGCACAAGCTCCTCAGACACGGATTGCTCCCTGCTTGTTCACTCCAAACTCACTCTAACCCGTTTTCTCTCGCTGCTCCCCCGCCTTGGGCAATATAAGTTCACATCACACACAGACAAATGGTGGCCTGGGATGAGCATTGATTGTGACATTTGATTTAAGTAGGTCTCTTTTCATGACTCTTCATGGGTAACTGGATAAAAGTGGGGGAGGAGCTCCATTAAAGCAAAAATCCCCAAATATCAGTTCTAAACCATCTGAGAGCAACTGAAGAAACAGTTTTGATTTCAGTAGATGAGTAAGCTGCATCCCTATATTCCCAACACAGTAACACTAGCGTTCCTCCCCTCCATATCCTCTCTAACCTCCCTCCCACCCCCAACATCACCTCAAATTCTTTCACCCTCTTCCCTATCCCCTTTCCTACATTAGCCACAACCCTCTCCTAAATCCTCCATCAGTTGAGCCAGAGGTTGGATGCACTGGACTGTTCCTGGGCCAACTGCTGGCTAGCCAGGCCATATGCAAAATGCCAATCCACCAACTGGCAAGCCAGACCAGCAGGTAGTAGCTAATACCTATCTGCAATCCCTTCCTCAGAAAAGACCCTGAACTGCACCTCCCTCCTCCATCCTTCAGCCAAACTTTCACAAAACCATTGGCCAGTATCTGAGGAAACACAACGGAACTCACCACTTCTCCCTACAGAGGAGGAATGTTTGGCCCACTCCTGCTGGGATTTCTGTTGGCATCATGAGGGTGGATAACTACAAAAAACACTGGCTGCAATAACAGCATGAGATCATTGCTTTGGGAATAGGATGCCCTAAAGGATTAGGCCCACAAAGGTTAGGATTCTGTTTGCTTTCTTTATTATGAAGTTTCTTTGTCCTTCCCTTCTTCTCATAACCCTCCTCCACTTTTTCCCTTTGGCAAAAGAAGCATTATTTGTTTTATTTCTTCTGACTAATTAAACTCCTTGACAGAAGGTGGTTGGATGCTGTAGGATTTGCATCTTGCAAGGAAAATTTCCTTGGAGAAGAAAGAGAGGAAGAAGGAAGGCTGGTTTAAAAAGAAATAGTAATATTAACAGAATGACAGCAAGACACTCTATCAAGATATGAGAGAGATCAGTCCTATGGGAGTTTTCCAGCCCCATTGCTGAGGAGCAAATTGGCTGTTGCCAAAGGACAGGCTAGGAAAAGGGTCTCCACCCTGCTGAAGATGGTCCCAAGTGGCCCAGACTCTGCCCTGTCTCTCACCACCTCCCAGCGGCTGGGATGGGTGCTGTCTGGAAGCATCCTGAAACAAGGATGCGGCTATGTCCCTGCGACACTGGAAAGAAGACCTTTGCTTGGGCAATGCAAGAGCAGAACAGGTCTTTCTGAGTCGCAAGTCCTGCAATTCTGTCACCGAGCGTGACAAGGGAGGAGGGAAGCAATCAATGACATCAGCTGGGATGGAAATAACGAGTGCTACTGCCTGGGGCTGTCTGCTGTCCTACCACCTCATCTCTCTGCCTAGCAGGGCAGAAGGACACTCCTCTTTTTTATTGCCCTTTGCTTTCGTCTTATTCTTGGCTTCTATTTCCCCCTCTCTTCCTTTCTGATTTTCTCTTTTATCTTCCTTTCTCTGGCCACTTTTCATGACATATTTTGCCTTTTCTTCTTGCTCTTAATATCTCTCCAGCTCTTCCCCCTTCACATGCTCTGTATTTCTCTCTTTCCTTCTCTTAGTTTCCATACAACACTGTGAAAATTGACTTCATTTGAGTCATGCTTGTTCCATTACCCTGCTCTGGCTCCAGGGTCAAACAGGCTCCCATTAGAATAAAGTCAAAAAATGGTATTTCTTAATGCCACACAGTTTGCCTGAGATCTTACAATCAGGCTGTTCTTTCTGCTTTTTCCATCCTCGATACTGAGAAAGGCTGAACAAACTCTTTACAGATACAACATCATACTAATAAAGTCACTGAAAAATTAAACTATTTTGCTCCCAAATTAAATACAGGCACACAGGTTTGGAATTTGGGGTGCTTGGCTTTGATTTCTCAAATGTGTTTGTTATTCAAAATGGTTGCCTGACTTCCTGCATATTTGAAATGAAAAGACTCATGAAATCACAGAATTACAGAAGTGTTGGTTGGAAGGGACATCTGGAGGTCTCTAATTCAGCTTTATTGCTTGGACCAGAACAATCACATACACTAGACAAGGTCGGCGTTGGCTTTGACTGGATGACTCTCAAAAACCCCCAAAGACAGACACCCCTACCCCCGTGGTGACTGTTCCAGTGCCACACCATTCACCTGATGAAAAAAAAGCTTTTCTTAATGCCCCACAGGAACCTTGAAAGCTAACGCTTGTGGCCCTTGTCATATCATCTCATACTAGCAAAGAGTGTGGTTCTATCATCTCAGTAACTGTCCTTCAGGTACTTGTAGGCTTTGATTAGACTGCCCCTTCACCTCTTCTCTGTGAGATTACATACGCCCAGCTCCCTTCACCTCTCCTCACAGAGCATGAGTTCAAACCAGTGAGACTTATTCTACTGTCCTGAAAAAGAGTCAGATCAGATGGATATATTTTACTTCAAGAATTGCTCAGAAACATTTAGTTTTACTGTGCCCTTGGACTAAAGGCTACTCAACAGTTCTTGAACAGTTTCTTCAACCATGTTGTATTGATTTTGCTCCTGGTTGGGCAACTCTTTTCAAAGCAGAAAGCCAGTAAAGAGTTGTTAAAACTGCTGGAAAATAATGCTTACACCAGTACTCAAAAAAGTAAACACTTGGTGAGCAAAGGAGTATATGTCCCTTTTGTATAAAAATGACCCTGAAGTGCTGAATGACTATGAAGTGGATGTGTTCTTCTCATCTGCCAAAAATCTCCTGAACACTTTTTATCCCCATTTGGTTAGAATCTGGATTACTCATTCAGGCTCAGTCCCTTTGAAATATCCTGGCAGTGTGAAGGCAACAAAAAGCAGGTGTAAATCTAAGTGCAAGATTTCAATGCAAGGCATTTATAGTGCTTTTTCCAGCTACAGCCCATCAGCTGAGCATTATTCATACACAAGCTTCCAGCTCACACCAGCTGCAAGTCAAAAGGAAACTTTCATTCACTCTGTTTTAATTGATATCTGCTATACCACAGTTGGTGCAGTCTACAAGTTTCACATGGTCAGTGGAAGAAGCTCAGCTGTTGGATAGTAACTGTTTTAGGCTCTCTTCTAATTCATTCCTTTTGTATCTGATTCATTCATTCTCACTTTAAGGCTCTATTTCTGAACAATCGCCATCACACTACATATATATGTATATTTATATATGCATATTGCAGTGGTGCAGTAAAGCACAAGCCATGAACTCCACCTGAATACAACCCCTGATCAAAAAGGACAGCAGCTGCCTCAAATGGGATACAACCCAGGTTTTTATTCCAGAGCCATACACGATATCTTTCAAGGCCTTTGATACTGCCTGAATAATCCTATGAAGCCTTCATCTGAGTGAGAACCAGGCTCTTTCTGACACACCTTAGCTAACAACATTGCTGCTGCTGTGTGTGTCCACCTCTGAGGACTCTGCAGAGCTAGTAGGAGCAAAGCCTTGGATGTGCCAGCAGAATGAGCAGATGTGAGGCGGGCACGCATGCAGACAGTGGATCTGTTGAACAAGCAGGTGCTGTTTTTACCCCGTCACTCTTCTGAACATCACTCAGTGTTCAGTGAAATTAGGACTGACGTCCAGCCATCCTGTCACACTGGGGCATGCCAGTTGCTAAGGCCCACAGTGAAATTCTAGATACAGACGGAGCATCTAAAGGGAAAGCTCAGCTTTCACTCCTGGAAGAGGCATTTCTTGCACTCCCTAATTACCGCAGATCTGCTGCAGCCCCACAGACGTTTCAACCTACACTACGAGAGGAGAGAGTCCACAGACACACACCAATACCAAGCCTATGGGGCAAGGGGAGAGAGGAAAAGCAGGACACAAGCAAGGGATGGACCACATAATACTGTCAGAGGCAGAGATTTAGTGAAGGCAGGATCAGGCTGCGGCTGAAAGGGGCTGTTTAGGCTGGAACCTGCAGGTTGACATTATCAGAGCCACTGCTGTGTGCACTCAGCTTAAAGCAGGGGAAGTGAGGAAGCACCAGGATGTTTCCATCCTCTGAGGAGTGCTTTGAGATCTCTGGATGAAAATTCCTCAGCAGTGCCATTAATAAATAATCTCTTTGCAACCTCTTTCTGGAGCAAGTGACATCCTCCGCAGTTTGATCCATGTCATTTCAAGACAGGTTCAAAGGATTACTACCTCCTTATGTTTCCTTTGTACCATAACTGTAGGCTCCTCATGTCACAGCTAATAGCCACCCATTATTGGAAATGTACTTGTGGAGCTGAGGGTCCCTTTTATATAATTTGGCCAGTCAAACAAGCAATTCCATATAATTACAGCACACAGAAATCACCCAGAGAGACATCTTAATGTGCCACTATTTACTAAAAATTGCTAACTCTTCACTCTGTATTGAGCCTGCTCTCAAGACAAAACACGGCAATCTGTGTTCAGTAAACAGCTTTGATAATGCTCTCCGGGCTGAGGAGTGGTCACGTAGCTGTTCATTAATAAGAATCGTCAGGAGGATTTCCTTCAGTCCAGCTGAGAATTACGGGAGTTGAAAGGAGGAACAGAGGGGGCATCCTCTACCTGTCACTTGCCAACACGACGATCAGCTCCGTACTTGTCCCTGAACTACAAGACTGTCCTCTTTGGGTCTCCACTTCCAGTCCTGGCATCAAAGAAAGCTGGATTGGGCCCATATTAATTTCTAGGACCATTCTTTTCCTCCCCAGCTATCTGTCCCCAAACATTTTCAATAAACAGCCCACTGTCATTACTTAAAATACATTATGTGCATCATAACCCCTCCCCCCTTTTCCCACGGCACTTTGCCCGGCAGAACTACCGAAATCACTGTTCAATATGGATCTGCCGAATAGCTGTGAGTCGCTTTGTATCCCTGTGTAAACCACATTTTGAGAACCGCTGAGCTAGTGTGCTAACACGGGGATTGCAAGTGAGGAATGCTGGGGTCTATTCCCAGCTTGTCCGCAGGTCAATTGTATACACATGGCTCTGCCATTTAGGCCAATCTTTTCAAAGCCCACTCAACCCATCTACTTTAAATTGAAAACACTGGCTTTAACTTCTCAGGGGCCTACTTTGACCCCCTGGAAATGGAATAGAATAATACCACTTTCTCTTTCTCTTCCAGAGCTTAATTCAGCTTAGATCTCTTGGTATTTGTAAATGCCTTAGGGGATTCCTAGGGCTATATCAGGACAATCAAGCACTAGTATCACATTCTCTGTTGTGCAATATTAAAATGTGGATGTATGGAGGATAGAGAAGGGAGAGCTTTTGGTTTAACTGTTTGTTATCTGGCCAGCCGGAGTACTTATTTTTTATATCCTTGCTTTTTATGCATACTCTAAGACTTTCTGTTCCAGTCTTTCCCTTTAAAGCATATTTTACAGAGAAAACAGAACCATTTTCCAAAATAAAGTTGATAATAATCAAAATGTCCTGTCCCTCTATGGGTATGCTCTCTTTCCTTCAGATATGGCTGAGGCCAAAGTGGACCTTAATTGCATCGCTTGCAATAGCATTGTTACATGCTCTGTGATTGGTGGCAAAGCTCTACATTGCTATGCCCATCCTAGAAAATAAAATTGTTCAGAACCCCTTTCGTGGCCCTGAGATGAAGTAATATGATATAGCTAATGTTCATACAAATTTGCATTTCAGCACAAAGTGGTCTTGCCCATACCGCCTAGTGGAACATCCATGGATCATGCCATCTCCTGGAGCGTACGTGAGCATTGCTAGCTGGCACAAGCTAAGACAGAGCCAGAGCATCATACAAATTAAACAATGTGGACAACCACAGGACATGCAGGACAGTGCATGAGCCTTTGCCCTAGGCCTTTTTTTTTAAAAAAAAAAAAAACACTATACAAATATGCTCTGAGTCTAACTACATTAAAAATGAGCTTCCTTTAGCATTCCTTAGTACTTGGGACTGTTCCTTCTCTCTACTACACAGAGGATGACCAAGTCAAAGTAGGTAATTAATTGGCATGCCAGTGCTTGCATTAAGCATCTTGGCCTGGTTTCACAATGAGTGCCCTCGTTTTTTCTAACTTTATAGTATCAGGGCTCAGCACTTTGCAGCACAATGTGGTAAGACTTCTACAGAGTTATAAAAAAATAAGGCCATGGCAGACTAGGAATGGAAAATGAGGGGGGAATCCAGACTGTGTTTATCCTGATTTAAGCAGTGTCTTGGTTCAATGCCAGGCGACAGCATTTCACCAAATTATTGCAAAACAACCCGCTGTTTGTTTTACTCTGTAAGTGTTGTGTTGGTGAGCAATGCCAGACCCGACAGCTCTCCCTACAGAACGGGCAACGCTCGCTTTCCCTGTATCATGCATCCTGCCCTTGAGAGAGACCAGACCGTGGAGTGGGAGAACATCTGAGACCACACAGAAGCGTGGCGTCTGGAGGAAGATTTCTGCCAAAGATGCTCATATCACCCTACTGCCTAGTACCATGGAGAACAAATGCCTGCCTTCTCTTCCCCTACCAGCACCCCTGCCCACTGAAGACTAGCCCTTAAGAAAAAGCTCCATCCAAAGCATGCGCAACGAACACTTGCACAAAGCCTAGACAAGTCATCCCTAAAATGGCTCTTAAATCCTACCTTAATTCATTCCTTTAATTATTGCCTATAGCTATGACTCCCCTCCTCTAGGACCTAGGAGGAGCTTCTCCTCTTTCACAGTTCAAACATCGAAGACCCTTGCGCTGGTCATGGCTTCTGACCCAAACTAGATTTGAACCAAAAGCATTAAAGTAAATGTCTCCAGCTCATCATCCAGCCTCCAAGGCTTTCAGGGCCTCACTGGCTAGAGTTTGGCTTTGAAAAACAGGCCTAGGGATTTCAGCCATTTAACAGATGATCTGATTAGTGGGCGTCCCACAGATGCTGTATGCTGTTACGATGATAATGACAGCTTTATTCTAGCTGCAATCTCAAGCCCCCATGTGATCAGGCATGTTTCTGCCCACCCAGCACAGTGCACAGAATCGTACAGGCACAGTTGATCACTGGAGAGCCTTGGTCCTATTTTTCTCTATAGGGGACAGTGATCTCAAAGTGGCATTAAAGGAATAACATTCTGGCCCTGACGCTCATCTCATTCACAGCTGAGAGACTGAGAAGTAAAAGTGTAACAGTCCCTAGATTTACAAGAATACCACATTGACATAAACAAGATTAAAATTGGCCCCAGTAATAGGATATTCCCCGTCTGGGGGATGACTGACATGATTGTCATATTTAAAGGAGGAAAAAAGAACAATTTGTCATAAAAAATGAGAGCATTTCCTTGCTTATGGGAGATGAGCAGAGTCATTTTGCTTTCATGGATTTATTGAATCTATTCTATATATCCTTCCGCTTAGTACGGCTAGCTTGAGAGCAGTCAACTTCACATGCAGTTAGTTTTGACTGAATACTAGCATGCGCAGTATCATGTCAGCTTCCTGCTTAGAAAGCCCAAACTTTCAGAGGGATGTTTGGGGCCCGAATATTCATAATTACAAATCTGACATTTGTTTTCCATTTGCATTGCCCAGTTTTGCTTAAAAATGCCACTACCTTCAAAATCTTGCCTGTAAATTTGTCCACTTGGCTATTCACAGATAGCAGAAGTATTTAGAGCACAAGTCTTCCAGAAACTA
Organism: Dromaius novaehollandiae; assembly: GCF_036370855.1. Classification (NCBI taxonomy): domain Eukaryota; kingdom Metazoa; phylum Chordata; class Aves; order Casuariiformes; family Dromaiidae; genus Dromaius; species Dromaius novaehollandiae. The sequence continues at coordinate 167,241,967 of NC_088099.1, read as the reverse complement.
ATTCAATTTTGTTTTAAATGAGTAGACATTTGTTGCTAAAAAAATAATGACTTAATTTCCATGTCTCATTGCATGGCAATCCAAGGGCAACCTAAGCCTTTAGGCAGGGTACAACAGGACTCAGTGGCGAAGTGGCCTGCCAAAATTACCTAAAAAGGCTTTTCCAGGCTTAAGTACTACAGAGAGAGAAGAGAGCAGAATGATACTAGAAAGCCAGGCAGAACACTCAACAGACCGACCGGCTCCCTCTTCTCTAGGGCTTCAATTACGACTTGGTTAGTTCCTGAAGTATTCTGAAAAGGCAAATAATCTCATTTAGCACTGACACATTAACTCCCACTTGCTGAGCCCATGAAACCAGCCTCCATCACCCACTTGTTACCATTTTCAAATGAGCACCTTTGTGATGTCTCCCACGCTGTCCTCTGCCTTGGGAGAAGTTCCCCCAAAACATCTAGAAAGCTATCTCATTTTCTTTCTTTAAACCTCCTCTTTAAAACCCCGCTTGTTGCAATGTCTGCAAAAAAGTCTTGGCGATGGCAGATGTGCCCTGACTTACTGCAGATTGTGATGACTAATGCCCTCATGTTGTTTACATGTGCTCCCACACCCGCCTATATCCACACATTGTCTTTTCTCTCCTATTTCAACTGGAAGCTATTTTGGGCTGGGCTGGTTTTCTGGCCTGATCAGCACTGAGTAGACTGATGAAGTCCTGCTCTACAGCTAAGACTCCCAGGTGACACAGTGGTCCAAGTAACATATCATAAAAATAAAATAAAAGCAGATCGACAGTTATAGCTCCATGCTGCAAGCTGGCAAGCTGCAGTGTCCATTTGTTGGTCCTGGCCTCCTAGCCTAAGAATCCTTGTGATATTTTCAAATGTGTGTCCTCCTAATCCATAAAGGCTTCCCTACCAGCCTTCATCCTGTTCTACTCCTCAGTAATGTGTTTATGCCAAACCTCTGCCATACTGATCTCCGTTATATAGCAAGGAGCAGACATAAAGGTGATCCAGAATGCAGAATTACAGACAACAGGGTGAAAAGAGATATGAAGAGCTCATCTCGCCCATTCGCCTGCCTCAGTTATATAAACCATTCCTAGCCGGCTCTACAAAGCCTCCACTGATGGAGGCTCTCAGTGCTTAACTATCCCTGCAGCTGGAATGTTTTCCCTTGTGTCTAAATTAAATCTCTCTCACTGCAATTTAAGTCCAATCCCCAGCAGACACAGAAAGAAGATTGCTCCCTTCCTTTCCTCAGCTACCTTGTACCCATTTGAAGACTATTATCCTCCTTCCTCTCAGTCTTTTCTCCTTGAGAAACAACTCCAATCCTCTTGCAGAGCTCACCTGCACTCTCGATTAGTGTGGAGATACCATACCAAATGGCTATGACACACAGTCCCCTCCCACACACATACATTCACATCTCTGGCCCTGGATGCTCTTGAGCATGCCTCAAATCCGTGTATTCTGTCCGAGTCTGACAGCTGTTTTCCAAGCACTTAGGAAACTGGAAAGGGGAATGGGGAAGACCCTGGTGCCCTGGTTTAAATCCACACCTCCTTTAACAGAGCAGTAAGCCATGACTGGGTAAAAGGGCAGCTGTCACACTTGCTAAGCTGCCTTCATGGCAACAAGGCATTAAACACTGCAAACTCAAAATAAGCATCAAAACCCTTAGGAACCCCCGGACACACAGTTTCCCAGCTGCACATAGTGAGTCTTTAATTTCAGCGTAGGCTGAAGACCAGAGACTAACCTCAGCTCTGGTATTATTCCTGGGGTCACTTGCTTAATGTCAGCGCTGTTTTTGCCCTTGCACCAAAGGGTGAATTTGGCTCAATATTACTCATGCTGAAGCAGTGAATCCCACAATGTTTTAAGCTCCCAGCACTTGATCATGTTCCTCTCCCACGTTCCCTTCAGATAAAGAGATACAGAGTGATGCAGCATTTGCCTGCAGAAGAGTCACTGCCAGTGCTGTGCAGAGCTCTCCGGCTTTGGCTCCCAGGGGAGAGTTGCAGACCTGCAGTGTGGCAATTCGCACCTCCTCAAGTTTCACCATGAGTTAAAGACCTGAACGAATCCACAACATTACAGTGGTAACTCAGCGGAGAAAGCTCTCAGCTGTGAATATCTACCAAGATACTCACTGGATCTACAGACAGCTGGATCCGCAGACAGCCGCTAAGGAAGTGGGACGCTGCGCTGACTGCTTGTTATGCTGAGCTAAATCCTTCTATTATTACCTTGTGCGCTACCTGTCTTCTTTTGATGTATTCAACTGTTGTTTCCCCTAGAAGCACAGAGCTGAAAGGGACTTCCTATTACTCCATCCTCCGATTCCTTACCTACATTTGTTTGCACACCGATCAGTTGCCTTGCTAATGGGATTCTCTCTTAGTTAACCGTGCACAGCGTACAGCATGGTGGAATGCCAATCTCCATTCACATCTCTCACCTTAATAACAAACCCAGCATCGCTCCGCTCCTGCAGTGCAAGGTCTCTTATTATCCCTCTTCTTCTGTAAACTCAATATAGATCATCTGTAAACTGACACCAGGTTCTCTGGAACCTCAGACCAGGTTTAGCCCAGATTCACTCAGCACTAGCCCCAGCTCATTGCTACTAAACATCTCTCAAACCCGGCCTGAAATCCAAAACCACTGGAAGTATATCCCCTACTTTCCTTGTAGATTTAAAAAGAAATAGAGGGGGGGGGGAAAAAAAAAGGAAAGAAACTATCAGAGCAGTCAGTGAGCACATTCCAGCAAAAATCAACAACATAAAGTAAATCTCTACTTCTCTCAACCAAGTGCTCAAATTATTTTGAATTAGCAAACACCAAGGTAATACATACTGACAGACTTCAAGTCAGCAACGACAAAGCAAACATTTAACAGAACAGGTGATTTCCAGTGAAATGACACTGTAAGATCACAATTCAGCCCCTCTGTTAAGAGGCCAAATTTGAAAAGCAATGCAATTCTTTTAAGAAGAAGCTAGATTGTGGGTTGGCCCATTTGGCCATCAAGAGCATCAGCTGTCCCTCTCTTCCTCCTAATCATATCATGGGTGAGAGCAGGAAGGGAAAACTATCTGCCCAGCTGGGTTCTTACTCTATCCAGTCCATGCGAACAGTGCTAACCAAGGCACAGGGAGACTACGCAGGGTTTAGCAAAAGGAGCATCCCCACTGAGCGAGGGAAAGACCAGCAGGCAGCTTGTGGTTTGCAGAATCACAGCCTGCTCCTAAGTGCTGCCACCGACCCAGGGGAAAGCCATGCCTGAGCAAACCCGGCAGCTGCTCCTGCTGCGGAGCAGGAGGTGGGCAAACCCCAGAAATCTCAGGCAACGCTCACACCGTAACCCTCCCGAGACTCAGCACAAAGCTCCCTTGAGAAGAGAAGTCTAGCTGGATTCTCCCTTTGCCATTCTCGTTTTAGTCTTTCCATGTCGGGGGATCCAGCAGGAGCAATATGAATCCTCAGGAAATTTTAGGAGATTTCCAGTTCTAGGACTCCACTGCAAGGAGACATAATCAGTTCCTGAGAGATACTCTGCATGCAGCAGCATCCCTGAGAGAACAGGGTGATTGCAGCAAGAGGTGCCAAATACACAAATGCAGGAGGCTTGCACAAAATCTGCAACTCAAAATCCCAAATGTTTGCAGCTCAGCAATGTTCACCCTGGCATGGCTCTTGCTAACTGAACAAGCGGAGGTGCCTAATGCTCTGCTAGGGAAATGACAGCGCTTGGCCCTGTCTGTAAAACTCTTCAGGCTCAGGCCAGCGTACAAACGCAGATGAGCACAGCCTGGGATGTCACCTGGAAGGGTGCTGCAGCTGGGGAAACGGAAGCAGAAAACAATGAAGTGATTAGCCCAAGGTCAAACAGAGTTTAATTCACAGGCACAGGAACAGCTCTCAGCCCTGTGGTTTAGCCAACACACCCAGATGCACTGGTCTAATAAATTGTTCATTAGAGCCTCTGTGGAAATTGGCAGTGCTTTGAGGACCTAAGCATTAGAGCCAGTAAAAACTGAGAACTTCCCTTCAGTAGAAAAGTCCAACTTCGAATCAAAGGGTCAAAGTTTCAGAAGACATTGAATTTTTATTACTGAAACCTGCAAACAACTGTAAACTTGAGAACTGACTGTTGTCAAGGTACGCAAAATGCTTCATTCTTACCCATACTCCGAATCTTAGGTGATAAATGATCGTAGAATATAAAAGCTAAATGCTAATCTCCAAAGGAGGCACTTCAGTCTTATCTAAGTGAATCACTGCTATCATTTGCTGTCAGAAATGTTGTCAGAACTGCTAAATTCTTACAAAACATTTTGATTCAATAAAATCAATATTTTCCAGCAGAGAAGCATTCTGCTGGAAAACTTGGATCCACTCAATCTGTGAGTGAGGCACTACAAACGGATTCTGGGGCCTTAAAATAGCCCATCTTGCATCTGTGTGCTTTCCCTGAAGTACACAGAACTGCCATAACACAGGGCAGTCTTCATATAAAGAAGATTTCCAAGATACAGCAAGATCACATCAAACCTGCTTGTCGATCCCCTTCCCTCAGCCTATTTAGAGCAGCCATTCCAAACTAGTCAAGATGCAAACTGAAAGTCTACTATTCGTGCTTTGTTATTTCCCCAGGGTAAAAAAGATTTTTTCTTCTCTGCTGCACAGACAATGTTTGGATGTTTTCAGGAAGAAAAGTAAATGTTGTGAGTTGAAAGAGGAGCTCAGAACATGTTGTCCCTTTAGGTAGGATGCACATCAACACAGATGCCTCGTATTCATGCAAACATGGAGCTAACGATGGACAAAGCCCCTTCTTTTTGCATTGTAACAACCTGGGATATCTTAGGGTATGGGCAGCTCACTCCTTACACCCACCTACGTCATCAGCAAGCTTCTGCCTGCTGCTTGTGAACAACACACCCAACAAAAATACACAGGTGCTGCAAATTCCTTTCAGCAAATTGTTTGCATGTTGCTAAATGCAGTCCTGCAGGCAAGATAGTCCAAAAATTCAGCATGGACAAAGCAAACTCAGCAGCCATACAAGTTTTTGCCACCAAGACCTTTCAAACTTCCCTAGCACTAGAAATAAGAGCAGAGCCCAGACTCCCTTGTCTGATCAGCTTTTCCCCTGTGAATGAAGCTAGAAAGGAGGGGAGGAGAGGGCAGAAAGCCCCTATGTGTACAGTCTTACTATGGTCCTCAGTGCCATACAAATCAAGCTTTAAAGCTTAGTAGACTTTATAGAGGCCAATCGTGAGCTAGCAGGCAGAAGAGACAACACGAGCCAAACTCAAACAAGACAACCAAACAGTGAAAGGCTCCCCCGCAAATCCTCCGGCTCCAGCTATCTTTCCTAACCATCTCTAACAAATTGCCAAGACTGCCAAGAAATATTTTAAAAATACCATCACAAGACACTTAATCAGACTAACGACAGTTTACAAAGTTATAGTCCAAATGCATGGCTGTGCAATTTCCTTTTGTCCTTATCCTCCCTCTCCCCTTACCACTACTACTACTATTATGCAGGTGTAGTACAGAGCATGTCAGTACTATTGTCCTACTATGCTAGGTACTGAATAAAACCAGAATGAAAAGAGAGCCCCTGTCCCCAAAACCTTATCTGTCTTCCTTGATTAGAGGGTTTTTGGTTTTAATGATAGTCAAACACCACTCCTGCTGAAGCAGGGTGAGAGGCTAAGAAAGGCTGACTGTGTCTAATAGAAATGGCAGCATCTAAGGGAATTTGGACACAGAGAAAGAGCAGGGCTGAGCCTAAGCTCCAGATTTTGTGCTGGATCTGAACAGCTCCATCATTGCTCAGGGACATCCAAAACTGATTCCAAACATAACACTTTCATGAGTGGTAGCCCCTAGTTTCTCTTAAGTCAATGGAAAACTGTTCCCTTTGCTTCCACAGGAGCAGCATCAGGGGCCCAGCCTGGGAAACTCTGTCCTACGCGCAGACGTAAAGTCCTTGGCAAGTACGAATCAGCCGCCTGGGCAGCAACGACCCACACATCTCCCACAAGCCTTTTCAGGTCCATTTCACTGCAAAGAAGCTGTGTCTATACCAGGGTTACATATATTTCAAACTGCCAGGGCCAAAGACTCCAGAAGAGAGATTTCTAGCAATAAATAACATTAATGACACAAGCAGACAGAGCTTCCTGTCCTGAGAGCTCCAAAGGCACATGAAAAACTACACTATAAATGTCACCACCACAGACACCAACGCTGACGAGAAGCCACCTCTGGGTAAGGCAGGCAGCACGGGCTTCCTCGCAGTGACACTCGGCCAGGAAACCGCGGCTGGCACCAGAAGGACCTGGGTGAGAAATGCTCCTCAGCACCACAAACCCTTGGCTTCGCTTAGGGGCAAACTCAGGATGTAGCCAGGCCCCAGCTTTCCTCCCGCCGTGGCCAGAGGACTTGCTCTTGTCTTCAGGAGCAGGCTCTAGCCTGGGAAAAATGAGTTCTGAAATCGCAACCTGAACAGCAATCAGCAGAGTCGGAAAGAACGGAGGAAGTGATTTTAGGCCTAAGCCCAAAGGACCAGCTGACAGGTTAGTTGCAGATATAATAAAACATGCCTGGGGGATATAAGCTGCATCCTCCTGCAGCCAAGTCCACTCTCAAATGCGAAAATACTTGCACTGACCATAAAAGGCTCATAGCAACACAGTTTAACAGATAAGACTTTAAACATCTAAAGCTGAAGGAGTAGTAGTATGTGGCCACGTGGAATTAACCGTTTTTTTTCTAGCTGCTTAGCTAAATAACATCAAGAACTGCATGAACATAAACACTTAGGCCTCCTTTACAGAAACTTCTGCTTTAGTCAAGCCAAAGACGCCCTTCTCTCTTCCCACAGTGCCTGGCCCTCTGCCCACCTTCAGCAGAAAATCAGCAGTGGGCCTTCGCCACCAGCTCAACCGCACGCCTGGGACAGCTCACTTCAACAAAGCTTGGAAGAAAAGGTGGGGCAGGGATGTCCCTGCCAATTTAACCATCTCCTTCTGGGCCCTTCAAAGGGGGGACCTGCTCCCTGTCCTACTCTCAGGCTTCCTCCAGTCATTGCACATCTGGTGAGATCAAAAGCCTGGTGCCTCTCTCGAGGGGACCCCGAGAGCGGTCCTGTCAGGTGCTCGCTGCCACTTGAGAGCCTGTTTCAAAGTGGTTTTAGTGGCTGGGCCTGCACGGGGCCTAGGCAAACACAACCAACACTGTGTCTTTAAAACCACTTCAGTGCAGATGTTGTTTCCATGGTAACTAGTGGACCAAATACATTAGTGTTTCTAATAATAAACCAAACCTTCATCTTGGAAAATGTGATCGCCCCCCCGCTTTACCACCATCACCCTCCTTTCTTCCTTTCCCCTCCCCTTTTGCTGAATTAAGCCAGCGTTTAACAAGCAAGGCATAATTAGTAAATAATTGGATGGGCCCAGTAACTCCCAGTGCCCAAGCAGATGGAGAAGCATTACACCGAGCGAAGCGAAGGGGGGGCCTTCACTCTATGAACCTGGGAAGTGTCCAGAAAGGGATGAACTAACTATTTTAAAAAATCCAAATCAAATGGAAAGATACAAGAGACGAGCCTAGGAAGCCCCTTTCAAATGCCCTGGCACCAACTTCGGTGCCCTGGCACCCGCTCCACGCTCGGAGTCCGGGTGTAGCTCCGTGGTGAGCATTTCTAGGAATCTTTCACTTTTCCAGCGGCTCCGTCTGAGAAACAGCACCTACTTCCTTTTTTTGCACAAAGCAGCAGAAACTTCGCAGGCGCCCCTCCGGCTCGTCCCTGCCCCTGCCCCACGTTTCAAACGCCAGCCCAGACCCCAAAGCGCCGGGCGCCCTCCAACCACCAAGAGCCACCTGCGAGGGGAACAGCCTGAGCTGCAGAACCGCGGGGGCGGCGGCGGCCCGGGGAGCCGGGAAGCGGGAGATGTTCGCAAATAAGACACGTGCAAAGATTCAGTGCAGGCACCCACAACAGTTAACACGCCAGGCTGTATCAGTCCCCCACCACCACCGCTTTTTACCGGCATTCATATTCAAATCCACAGTGCGGGGAAGGAGCGATGGGAGGAAGAGGGGTGTGCACGAAGCCAACGAGAATTAATGCAGCAACAGCAACCCCAACGTATCCCACCGTCCCTGCTCCACCTCGAGCTGCGACTGAGGACGGGGAAAGGAGAGAGGAAGGGCGGCAGCGAGGGGGGTCCGAGGTCTGGCGGGGACCGAGAAAGGCGCAGGGGGTCCAGACGGACCAGGCTTTACGGTCCCGGTGACATTTCAATGCAGCAGGGTTCTTCGCCCGGGTTTGTTTTTAGGTCACAGCGTTTCTCGAGCACCCCTTCGCGCCGCTGCGCCGGGGACCGCTATTTCTCGGCTGCCGAACCGCTCCACGCGCACGCAGGCACACGCGCGGACCCGCAGCGATGCCCACCGCCCCGCACACGCGCGCCGAGCAGCTGGCACTGGCAGCTGATTGTCATCTAAATGTCACACGCCGAAAAGCTGCTCCATTCCGGTTTCTTCCTTTCTCTCGCTCTCTTTTTTTTTTTTTTTCCTCCCAATACCTCCTTTCCTGGCGTTCGCTTTCGCATGTTATTGGCAGGACTTACCATGTCTGAACTGAGCTGGGCTAAGATGGCGAAGGTGGAGAGTCTGTCACAGAGGCATTTAGTTCGGAAGGAGTCGACTGGGACTGTTCGGCAGCCGCGCCAGGACCAGGCACCAAGCTGGGAGGAGGAGGCGGAGGATCTGTTAAAGGGAAGGGGTGGCAAAGCGCAGAGAGGAGAGAGAGGGGGAGAGCGGCACAGTCAGCCAAGGCAGCCAGAAGAAAATTCATCGCCCGCGCGGCAGGGCCCCAGCCCACCCTGGGCATCGCCTCCTCCCGCCCCACGGCCCCCGCCGCCCCCGGCCATGGGGCCGGCTGCCCCCCACGCGGGTGTCCCTTCCCCCCGCGGCTGCCCCTCCAGGCCTGTCTCCCCCACAGCCACCTGCCCCGCCGGCAGCCCACACGATGGCCCCCCCGGCCTGCCCTCGCCCCACACCCCCTATATACCGGCTCCCCCTATACACCTCCACCCACCTATATGCCTCCACCCCCACAGCCCTGTCCCCACGCCCCCTATACACCCGCTCCCCCACACCCCTTATACACCTGCACCCCACAGCCCTGTCCCCACGCCCCCTATATACCTGCTCCCCCACACCCCCTATACACCTGCACCCCACAGCCCTGTCCCCACGCCCCCTATGTACCCTCTCCCCTTATACACCTGCACCCCACAGCCCTGTCCCCACACCCCCTATATACCCGCTGCCCCACACCCCTTATACACCTGCACCCCACAGCCCTGTCCCCACGCCCCCTATATACCTGCTCCCCCACACCCCCTATACACCTGCACCCCACAGCCCTGTCCCCACGCCCCCTATATACCTGCTCTCCCACACCCCCTATACACCTGCACCCCACAGCCCTGTCCCCACGCCCCCTATATACCTGCTCCCCCACACCCCCTATACACCTGCACCCCACAGCCCTGTCCCCACGCCCCCTATATACCTGCTCTCCCACACCCCCTATACACCTGCACCCCACAGCCCTGTCCCCACACCCCCTATATACCTGCTCCCCCACACACCCTATACACCTGCACCCCACAGCCCTGTCCCCACACCCCCTATGTACCCTCTCCCCTTATACACCTGCACCCCACAGCCCTGTCCCCACACCCCCTATATACCTGCTCCCCCACACCCCCTATACACCTGCACCCCACAGCCCTGTCCCCACACCCCCTATGTACCCTCTCCCCTTATACACCTGCACCCCACAGCCCTGTCCCCACGCCCCCTATATACCTGCTCCCCCACAACCCCTATACACCTGCACCCCACAGCCCTGTCCCCACGCCCCCTATATACCTGCTCCCACACCTCCATACACCTGCACCCCACAGCCCTGTCCCCACACCCCCTATATACCTGCTCCCACACCTCCATACACCTCCTTCCCACAACCCATCCCCATGCCCCCTATACACCCCCTATGCACCCCTGTCCCCACACCCCCTATGCACCCGCCTCCCTCACACAGCCGTGTCCTCACACCCCTATACACCACCCTCCCCACCCCTATACCTCCCCTCCCCCACAGCCCTGTCCTCACACCCCCTACACACCTCCACCCCACAGCCCTGTCCCCATGCCCCTATATACCTGCTCCCACACACCCCCTACACACCTCCTGCCCCACAGCTCTGTCCCCCCACCCCCTATGCACCCCTTACACACCCCTGTCCCTACACCCTATATACCAGCTCGCCACAGCCCTGCCCCCACACCGCCATACACCCCCCCACACAGCCACGTCCCAACACTTCCTATATGTCCCCCTCCTCCATCGCCCTGTCCCCACACCCCCTATACATCCCCTCGTGCCTCTCTCCCCACACCCCCCACACACGTCCCTCCCACAGCCCTGTCCCCACACCCCCATACACCCCGTCCCCACAGCCCTACCCCCACACCCCCTATAGCCCCCTCCCCCACAGCCCTGCCCCCACACCCCCTATACACCTCTGTCCCCACAGCCCTGCCCCCACACCCCCTACATGCCCCCTCCCTCACACAGCCCTGCCCCCACACCCTCTACACACTCCCCTCCCCCACATCCCCGCCCCCACGCCCCCTATACACCCCCGCCCCCGCCATACTCTCGCAGCGGGGCAGCCCCCCCGCCCCCCCGCCGGCCTCGCCCCGCCCCCCCCTCCCCGCCCCCTCGCCCCGCCCCCTCACGTCCCCCCCCCCAATGCCGCCGGTCCCCGCGGGCTTCCCCTCCCTTCCCCTCCCCTCCCCTCGCCCCCGCCGCGGCCCCGCAGCCACCCCGCACCGCCCCGCACCGCACCGGGCGGCGGGGGGGGGGGGGGCAGGCGGGCGGCCGCCCTCCCGCCGCACTAATCGCCTTCGGCGCGGAGGCGCCTGCTCCGCGCAGGGGGCGGCGGCGGCGGCGGCGGGAGCAGTTGGGCGGGCGGCGGGCGGCTCCGCGGCCCCCCCCCCCCCCCCCCCCGCCGTCACAGGGCCCCGGGGGCCGCCGTGGCGCCGGCCCTCACCGGGGTCAGCCCCCGGCACGGCGGGGGAGCAGGCCCGGGGGCGGCGGGGGTCCCCACCCCGGGGACCGGGCGGGCAGGGGGCTTCGCCTCGCGGGCCGCGTCGCATCCGCAGTCCTTTCCCACCCGTTGTCCCGCTCAAAACACGGCCACGCAGGGGTGGAAACGGGGAGAATAAATACAGGAGTGGAAGGGATGAGGGGAAGGGCAGGATCCGTGCAGGGCTTCGCTGGGAGCTGGGGCAGGGGGTGGAAGCGGGGTTGGAGGGCCGCACGCCCCGGCTGAAGGAACGTGGCCTCGCTCTAAGATGTCCCCTGCGCACGTCCGACCGTCCTCGGAGGAGGGGGCCCAGGCAGGACTGCCGGCGGCAAGCCGAAGGCGGCTCCAGATGGAGCCAAGCTGCTCGGCAGCCGTAGGTGCGTCGCAGATGGCCTGGGCTTCTCCTGCGTCCCGCTGACTCCGGCAGACCTGCCTCGGCTCGCAAGGAAGCTTTCGGCAGGACGCGCTTCCATGCGCGCCCTGACCCACTCCTCGCGCGACAGGACGGAGCCACCTCCTGCCAAGGTGGCCTCCACCTCCAGCCCTCCACCTGCCAGGAGCAGGCTGCGGAAACGGGCTCGGAGCAAGAGGGAAGGGCTGGGCGCTAGCGGGGTGAAAGAGGAGCAACACGCGCTCTTGATTCTCTCACAACCATGTACGAGGATCAAGTATAACATGCCGCTGAGCCTTCCCAAATTGTCTCTCATTTGGGCTAACGCATACTGAGTAAAAAAGGATAACTAGTTTTGCTGTACAAGCTGTCAGCGAAACAGGATCCTTTGCACTTGTTCCGGAGCCCGTCAAGAGCTTCTGAACGTTCACCTGGCCTCTCCTACCAGACCCTACTGCACGGCTGTCCAGCCGACGGGACACAAGTCCCTGCTCCCTGGACATCCAGCTCTTCATACGATTTTCGCTGAGCTAAATCAAACCATCTCTTTGAGTCTCTCGGGCTCGGGCATCGTTCTCTAGTCTCTTCTATGAACCTTCTCCAATACACCAGCGTCCATCCTGGAAAGGATGTCGTGATCCAGGGTCGATCACAGAAACAATATAACCTCTCTCTTCTTTCCTATATGCCCCATTTATATTTCCAAGAACCGCATTAGCCAGTTCTGTTTATTCACTGTGACCAAGGCAGATGCCTTATTTATGATGTCTATAAATATTAACAAATGCTCAGACTCCGTCACCCAGTTATGTATTCTCATAAAAAGTATTAATTTAGCTTGACAAGATCTGTTTTCCATAAGTTGATTGCTATTAATTCGTCTATTTTAATTAGCATGCTATTATTCAATTATAACCATAATATTACCCACAATCCCTTAATTTCTGGATCCCGTATCAGATGGTCTGTTATTGTGCCTAAGACAGATGTGAGGCTGACAGCTCTAGAGCTAGGCTGCTCTGCTTGCAGACACACTAGCATCTTCCCAGACTTTGGAAACATTTCCACTCTTCTCTTGCTGAAGAGCAATGATCCACAATTAGCCTTAGCCTTCTCTTCAGAACTCTTGCTTGCAAAATTACCCTGACTTGTTTATCTTAAAAATGTCTCACTTTATTAGATGATGTATAGCATGTTTTCTAGCTGCTTGTGTAATTACAAGTATTACATTATCATGGAATGTGGATTAAGTAACCAGGCTGTCTTCCAATTACAGAATGCAGTCATTTATTGAAATTTCTGCATTATTATAAATAAATTTGTCATTTCTATCTAGTAACAAACTGATATCATTAGGATATATTTTGTTTTTAGTGTACTCTAAATTTTCCTTTTTACTCACTTTAACAATCCTAGACAATAAACTTTGTATATCTTTTTTTCTTATCTATTTCAAGCTTTTAATTTATATTGCTTGATAGCAATTTATCCCTTGTCCATATCTCTATAATAGCTTTTACTTTCCCTCTAAAACAGTGTTGTTTTTTGTACTTATTGGCTTATTTGTCTTTGCTTAGGGAGTTGGTGAGGGGTTATTTTTGGTTTTAGTGCTGTGTCATCTTTTTCATTTATGTTTTTGCAGATATCTGAAAAAACACTCTTAAAAACACTCCTAATTATCATTCACTTTTTCTGTTTAAACAGGCTTTCCCGGTGGATAAAGCTTAAAACCAGCATTCTTAAAGCGTCAAATATGGGTACGTTGTCGCACACATGCAGACCCCTACCTCCAAGCAATTTGGACTCTCTTCAAATGTGTGGATACAATTGCCTTAACATCACTTTCAATCCTGAAGCCCAGCTTTACTCATTTACCAGCTGCAGAGTAGACTAGGACAGATCTGGGGCATGCATCAGCAGAAGTAACCTTATCCAGAAACAAAAAAGCAAAAAAACCCAGAAGGCCTACGAAAACAGGAAACCCCAGGGAAGGTAGCAGAAAACAAGTAACACTCCCTAGATGCTATTCCTGGTCTCAAACCCTCCTGGCAGATAAGCTGACAATCCAGTGGTGAATGCAGTATTAGAGAAGATTAAAGTCTGTCCAGGGCCAAAACTGCACTTGGCACAGTCTGGTCCCCATTCCTAAGATGTTCATACAGAGCACAGAGCGATATCTAGGTAAGAAAACCATTTTATAATATCCCCTCTCTGCTTTTGTAAGACCTGGTCTGATGCCTGCTTATTTATCCTTTTGAATTCAAAGAAATCAATTGGATCAAAGCCATACAGTTTTTACATTAAAAACTGCTATAAATCACAGAAAGGATGGATGCCGTGGGACATGCTGAGTTAGAAACTTACCCGGTGCGAATCACCTCAGAGTAAGTCCAGCTATTCCATTTAATAGAAAATGAGAATGCAGCCCTCATTATTAGCAATGATTATTAATTGATTATTAAGCTGCTCAGAATATTCAAAGTGCTGGGTGCTCCAAAGAAGGTATAATGTCCATCCCCCTGGTTTTAAGCTCCTCAGAAGAATAGCTCTTTTCTCTTATCCCTCTCTTCCTCTTAGGGAATCTCCTTAATTGTCTATTCTCTCTGCACTGCAATCCTGATATCCACACCTCTGTGCCCATCTGAGATGGGGTTTGGAGCTGGGTCGGGGAACATTTTTGCTGGTAGGAGGACATGCCGAAAGAATAACCAGCCTCTTTTTACTGGATACACGTTACCACGTGACACGAGGCAGGCGATGCTCAGTCTTCAGAGAGCTGAGCACACGGCTCCTTGGGCACAGGGACTAAATGATACCTAACCCAAAGATCTCTCTGTTTCAGGCCCCTGAGACTCCAAAGCAGGATGTGAGTGGTTCTCCCTCGTGAACCTGAGGAGGGATTTCACCATTAATTAACTCCACAGCACCCAAGTGAGGTGCTACTATTGCCTTGCTCCCATGTGGAGCTGGACTCACGGATGCTGGATACTCAAGCCTGTCCAGAAATATCTGCTGCATATGACACATTTAATAGCACAGAGAGAGATCTAGTGGGACCCTGGTCCAGGGGATCGCAGCTGAGGGAGCCTTAGTCTTGTTGGATGCAGACAGAGTACTGCCCAAACGAGGTCTGTCGGATCGGCCAACAAGTATCAGCAAATTCCCCACAGTTCAGGAGCAGACTTAAAATCCTAAACGGTTTCATCACTGAATTCTGTAATATAAGGATTGTTTCACTGGGATCTATTCAAGAAGGTATTACAACTGTATGTAAAATGCCTTCATCTTGGATCTAACTAAAGCCTACAGAAGAAAAATGCATTTTAATAAACAGGTCCTTCAAGGGAGGTATATGTGTGTGTGCACCTGTGTATAGAGATTTCATTTGTGGATCAGTGCTGACCCCTTATCTTCTCAGCGAAACCTTTGATTCTGCAGGAAAGTGTACCTGGTTTGTAATAGAAAACCCATGCTCACAGCTCAGCGTCAAAGAGAAGGAGCAGGATTTGAGTTATTCGCAAATATTGAATCCAGGTACACTAATAAGGAAGCAGAGTTATTTTCAGACGTTCTCAAGAGGGGAGGGAAGAAAGAGGAAGTGTACTAAAGGGAAAACGTGGGCAGAATATTAGAGAACAATGTAGTCAGACTGATTATGAGCCAGTCAAAGAGGAATTGTAGAAATCCCCAAACCAGTTTGGTGTTGAAAACATTGTACTGGTCGGGTTAGCAGGAAACCTGGCAAGTTTGTTTGGTCTCTAATGTCTATGGTCAAATTTATCTCCAGTGTAATTCCAATGATGTTCCACAAGAAAATGTTTCGCCATATGTTTACAAAATGGCTATGAACATTATTTGAGCACTCGATGGAAAAAAGCAATTAAGCACTGTCTTGTAGATTTAAACAGGAGCTAAGCCCATGCTTAAGGACTTTCCTAAATAGGAATGCTTTTCTGAATAGGGTTTTTCACAAATGAAGAGCCTTTGTTATGGGAACAGGCATGGATTAGAAAGAGGTTTTAAAAATGGAGTATACATATAAGGCTTAAATAATATAGAAAATCTCCAGAAGTTTCTTCCAACTTCAATGAATTTGCGATTCTGTCATGCTTCCGGGCTCACATGGGCTATTCCCCCCTTGCTAGCCAGGCAGGTCATACAAGTGCTTGGCTTGGGTCCAGCTAGCAGATTGATTATTAATTTGCAGAACCAGAGATGAAGTCAAAGTTAATCCTTTTTGTGGGATTCCCAAAAGCAATTTTCATTTCCAGCCACAGGCTGCCCCAGAGCGCCTTCCAAACACTTTGGCTCTGCAGAATAGCCAGGGACACAAATGTGCAATCATTATGCTGCAGTGAGTGTGTCATAGTCACCCTTTCTGCTGGACCTCAGGATTAGATTAAAAAGTGGATGGTTTCCTGGGAAAAATGATATGAAAAGCTTTGTACCTTTCTGAAAAAACGTCAGGTTAAAAAAAAAAAAGATCTTTGGTTGGTTGCTAAAACAGCCACAAACGGTCTCATACCACGTAGGTAAACTCTGAAACAAATTAAACATTAAGCCAAACATGGGCTAAAATCTGTCTTTAACACTCCAGACACTGAGAAAGTTTTGCACTCCCAGAGTTTGGGTCAGTTTAGGTTTTCGTAAGTATTGGATCAAAACTGCAAAACCATTTTGCAAGGGTCCTCATATTATCTGAGAGATAATTTTGCTTTTTTTTTATCAATTCACTGACTCAAAGCCAGGCTGAGTTCTCAGGTATGCTAGTGAAAACCCAGCGAACATCACACACATCCAAGAAGTCCGTCTAGGTTTACTGCAGCAAAACCTATCCTAGAAAAATCATGCACTTCTGTGTCTCTGAATTTAAAGGTTTGCACCAGTTTGGTAACATCAGTGTAACCCTGCTAAAGCAGCAATCTGACTGAAAACTGAAGCTCCAACTGAATACCTATTTGCCCAGCAAACTCTCATTTCGAAGAAATCAAGTCTCATCAACCTCATTTAACTGATAAGGAAACTGAGGCACACGAAGGAGGCATGGATGGATGCCGCCATGTAAGAGGGCACTAACAGAGGTCCAAGCTTTTACATGATCGCTTACTTCCCCTCCAGCGTGGAAGTGTCCCAGCAGACAAAACCAAGAGCTATTTTCTTAAGGCCTATTTTTTTTTCCTCTATAGGAACCTAACAAACACCATGAAAAGTTTGACATCCCGTTTGAGAGCATCACAGCAGACTGCCTCCTGCCACAGTCCTGTCCACTGAAGGGAGAGAAGATGTGATGGTCTGTATGTTAGATGCCTGGTAACTGCTCTGAATGTGGCCCAAAATCAAATGCTTTCAGTGAACTCAGAGGTTCTTCCTCTTCTTGGAAACGAGCCCCAGCAGATGGAGACTGTATGACCACTGAGGAACAGACCACAGCATTAAATTTGTGCTCAGCTTCTGAGGTCTCTCTCTGGCTTCAGGTCCTTACGAGTTTTCTTTGGCGCTGGTGCCCTTTTTCTCACCTCTACCCTGATAGCACAGACCTGGCACTGAACAAGACAATTCTCTACTGGTAGGAAAGAATCAATAATCAGATTAGCAACTATTATTAAATTAGCTCTTTAAAAAGGAAAAAGAAAAAAAAACTATATTGATTCAGTTGGTTGGTGCAAGGGAAATTAAACCAGAGCAGGGATATTAATTTATTTCAAAGGCCCCTAATTCAGTGCAGTGTTGGCTGCTTTGCTTCAGAATTGACACAAGCAAAACGAAGACGGGGTGATTTGAGAATAAATTAAGGGACTATCAGAGATGAAGGACATTTGGGATTTTCTCCAGGTTCTTTTCTTTTTGTGTGTGTGGGAGGGAGGGACAGGAAGAGAAAGTTGTGAAAAGGTTAAAAGCAAGGCCTTCTCCCAGCTGTGAATTTGTAATCACGGCTAACTGAATTGGAGCATTTTCAAGGGAACAAGGTTACTTACTATCTGCAAATTAGCCCTAGAAAAAATGAAATAGCCCATATGCAGCTTCCACTCTGAAGCCTTAATTAACATAAACAATGTTAAAACGCACAAAGAAATACATATTACCATTGAAATAAAGCATATGGCTGGCTAAATACCCGTAAGATTATCTCGAGATAATCTTTTCAGACACCATAAATACAGCTGAGGCTGAGCCGTAATGACTCTCATCAGAAGGCCACACCATCCCACTGGAGAGGAAACTCAGCACTTCCAAAGCAGCCTCTTAGGCTTTAGACGGCGGTATAAAATCCAGAGCGTGCGGCTGATTATTAATGAGCCCTTTCTCTCTTTACACCCCTGCTGCACAGCTCCATAAGAAGGCCTGGAACGTGGACATCATCTGTCACAGCTGGAATTTGCACCAAGTTTTGGTCTGCTAAGACCTGCCTCAGTACACATGGAAGGGTAGATGGGACAGGAGTGTTTGGCCCATGGGTCCATACCCCGTGATCGCAGTTTCCTTGCACTTCCCTGCCAAAGGCAGCAACAGAAAAGATATTTCATCTGGCTCGACCACGAGGATGACCGCTCTGCCCTGAGTGTCCTACTTGGTAAGCCACTGAACAATCCTTGACACGTGCCACAAACGTCAAAGCTTTACTACAGAAGACCCCAAACCATGGACTGCAGCGGGACACAGAAAAGGAGTGGAGAAACAGAAAGCACTGCTGGTGTCCTTGGTCTTTAGAACAGAAACAAATGTGAAAATCCCTGCAAGGTGTCCCAATATTCCATATTGCTGAGGAAAACAGTCCAAAAGCCCCTGCTGATCAGACTTGGAAAGATATTCTTTCTTGACCCCATTTCTGGTGATTGCTTAATAAATAGCAGATCTGATCTCTTCCACAGTATCACCGCCTAACTTACACACAACATCAGGAAATTGGCTTAAAGTATCACGAGGTTTTTTTTTTTTTCATAGTATGTTTGAAGTCTTTTTGTCTCGTGGATTTTCCTCTTTAAAAGGATGACATTTTCAGAGTGCTCCACAGAACTGTGTGATTAGAAACAGAAAAGCCTACAGCTCCCTATAATCCCATGACTTCATGGCTTTAAGAAAAATAAAAATCTCAGATTTAGCTATGCTGCATGCACTGGTATCATCAGGTCTGCTCACCTGTCAGTACTACAGATGACCTTGGACTACTTTCCATCATAGATCAGTGTTTCATCCCACCAAGATTTTAGCCCCTGCTCTTAAATTGGCTACTGCTATCCAGAGCTAAAAGCACCATTATAGCATTTCTGGGATCTCTCAGATGCAAAAAAGTCTTGGCCATACTTTCTAATCTTATTTTGAGGGCAGCTTTGCCCCATTGAAGCTTTCCTATTACACCAAAATATCAGAGCAATGGTTTGTTAGGTATCACGGTCATCTCAGAGAAAAGGTGAAAACAGGAGAAAGTGGGTATGTTCCAGCTGGCCACAAAAATGTTCAACTTGCCCTGTCAGCTTTCACATAAGGGCTTTCTAGTTATAATTTCTGCATTAGGGTGAGATGACTGACTCGTTAAAGACTTGTGGCTGGTTATGCAGTCGGTTGCTCTAACGCTAGGAAGACCCAGACTGAATCACAGTCTGAAGATGGGACTCCACCCTTCTGTTTAAAAAATTATACAGCTCTGCAGCAGGCATTAACCCATGTATGATCAAGGCAATCGTCTTTCTCTGCCATCTACAACAGTCAGTCATCCCAAGATAATTTCCCAGTTCTCCAGAACTGGGAGAGTTTCTTGTTACACAAGAGCTGATACTCGGTGCACCTTAATGATAAATAACAGCCTTGCCATAAGTATTAAAAACATTTTAGGGAAAATCCTAGGAGGAACCGAGTGCATTACCATAATACATCATTTACTGTGCCTGGACATCATGGCTCCTGCTCAAGTCTCATTGGAAAGGAGGCTTGGGAAGAATGGGGAAAGGAGGCAGTAATTGCCTTTACTGAGAGTACCAGATGCCAAAATAAACACAAGACGTGGCAGCCAGCAAGTAACAAGCTGGAAACGCTCCCTTTCGCTAGGCAAGGATGTACAAGTACACTCAGTTAAAGGCAGTGAGAGCAATACAAACACCTGGTGAGAGACAGTCTCACATCCTCCTTAGTGTATGGTCTGGCTGCCTCAGAAACGCCAGCGTTTATGTCCTGTTCACAATCTCAGCACTTTGATGACTGCAACAGAGCCTAAAAGCACTCAGCCCTCCCCCAGCCCTCACACCAGAGCTCGGGAGCAGAAGGATGGCTAGCTGGCATGGGGAGACAGACACAACCGTCGTCACGTGCCTGTTTGCACCAAACCCTGGAAATCACAGGGCTTGTCTCCTTAAACAGCTGCTTGTCCAGCTGGGGATTTTGAATATTGCTTTGGTGAATGCGACTGAATGGAAAGAGGGAGATGAAAGTGTGTTATTAGCTCTGAACAAACAGTCTGCATGTCCCGGCTCTGGTACAGATGCCCTGTCCCTCGCAGTTGCTGTCTGCAGCCTGCCCCTCTCTGAAATGGCCCTAGCAATCTTTCCCCTTTCCTCAGGTTTCATGGCACAACCAGTGATGGAAACACCACTGTCTCTTATCTACCTATACGCAGCACCTCACAGCCTGGCCATCACTGCTGCCGACATCTCTGCCCTGGCAGGAAGAGTACAAGAAGCCCCAGAGCCAGGTCAGGATGAACGCTGGCTCTCTTGCCGCAAAAACACTAGCTTCAGGGTACGCTGCTTCCCAGAAACCTAAATCAGAAAATTTTAATGGCTGAGTGCAGGGCTAGAGGATAAAGAGACAAAGAAAAATAAATCAGGCAGATGACAGAGGGGCTGGGAATAGGAGGAGGTAGCAGACGGGTAAAGAAATTAAATCAAGAAGCCAAATTAAGGTGCTGCAGGCAAAGATGAAGATGCTGGATTAAAGATTAACCGTAACCGAGAAGAAGATGCTGTCGTTTAAAGGTAGAAATTACTTCAATGCGTTTAGCAAAACCCACACAAATCTCCCAAGAATAAAGTTGTCAGAAATGCAACTAGACCATGGTTACAGATACAGCTGGACCCAGGAACTCCTGGGTTGCTTCGTGCTCCAATGTTTCCAGCTGAGGAGAATTAAAAACAGAGCAAAGGTGATCTCCCTAAATAAGAGAAAGTCTGTGTTGGCAGAGCCTTAAGGGTAGGGGTTGTCTCTGGGAAGGGCTTGGCACTGTATAAACTAATGCTGGTGGTATCTTGAAACAATTTTGGATCTAGAGGTGCTGCTAATCCCTTTGGGGCTGTCTGTTTTCTGAGCATTTCCTATCCCTTCCCAAATAAATCTAACATCCAGGAACTGTGGGTGACAAAAGGGGCCCCTCAAACTCACTCCTACTCAACAGTCTCCATGCTCCTCTCTATACATCACAGCTACTGTTCAAAACCAGGCCAAAAAAAAAAAAAAAGAACAAGTTAGGATGAACTCAAAGTGGAAGTGCACATTTTACACGTGTGTCTTTGCAGATGAAGGCAAGAGAGCTCAGCAGGGCTGAACGTCCCCGTCAAACCGTGAGCAGGTAAAGCGGACCTTCCTTCAGCCCAGCCCTAGGGCACAGGGCATGCTTGTCCCAGCACGGCACATCAAGCGTTTGCACCATTTCACATCACTGCTCTGGGATTGCCAGGAGAAAGGTCACTCACGCTTTGCCACCTCCTTTTCGCACAAGTAACTCACATTTTGCAGCGGGGTGTCTAAGAACTTGTTTCCGTGAGAGTAAGGATGGGGCTGGAAGAACTGGTGAGGGTGATGGGGTTAACATCCTTAAAACCCTGAAGCACTTTTTCTGGTCTTTCAAACATGCTAATAACAGGGTTGTTAATGACTGTATAGACCACGATAAGAGCAGGTCACTTCTAGCTGTGTTAGCCTGTCTGTTACGATCCAACCCTGCTCCTTGGATAGACAGAGCGTTGACTTTATTACTGACATAATCATCCCATCATCAAAACCTCCGGGAAATCCAAAACCTTTGTCTGGATGCTCTTTAAGCCTACAGCTGTGCTTCAGCGAGCTCTGAACCAGGCCCAAGGAGCGATTAGGAGTTCAAAGAGCCGTGTGATAGCAAGAGGCATGCACACACTCCTGCACGTGCAGAAGCCGCTCTGCAGACCGGGAGGTTAAACCAGCGTGAATTCAGCTAGCTGCTCTTTTCCTCAGCTCTTGCCAGTGCGTTTTTTTTTGCTACGAGGGCTCTTTTCTTTCTCTTTGGCCTCCTTTTCCTCTGCACTCTGCAAATGAGCTCTCGCGGAAGCTGAACGACTGAGAGAAGCAGAGCCGACAGGACCTTGGATGTGTGGAGTGTCTCCCTTGCTCCCAATTCAAATTTCGGAAAGCAGCATCTGCCGGTTCCTGAAGGTCGTTTGGATCCTGGTTCAGGAAAGCTGCATCGCTGCTCACTGCTCTTTCTCATCCTTATTCTGTGTATATAGCCACTATAGATGTCCTGCCATATTACGCTATTTTGTTATAGGTTTTTGAAGGGATGAGGGTCAAGAAAATGTAAAGCAAAGCGCAAAAGCCCACCCTGGCAGCACTGGTGTGGTTTCTGCCCTGGCTTAGGTGGGTGTATGAATCTACCGGAGGATTTGCTTTGGATTTACGCTAACAGAAGAGGGAGGAAACCGCTGGGAAATAAAGATAATGCTAATGCAGTGAGGGGGCTGGCACACTAGCGGCTAAATAAATGCTAATAAATAAACGCTGATCTTTAGGATTACGCTGCCCCTCTCCTTGAACAACCTGTTCCCAGCTCTCCTGGGTGCCGATCAGATGGTTTCGCAACGGGGGTCGATGTAAACAGCTCCCCGGTGGGCAGGACCCAGATCAATCAGCGGGAGGGGGCAAGATCCCGCAGCGGGGCCGCGCTGCTCAGCTGGGAGCACGGCAGCGAGCGGAGAGACGGCTGGATTCGTTGCATCCCTCCAGCTCTAAGCTGTGCTCCAGGAGTGGGACATTGTCGCAACTTTGCACGCGTGACAGCAGCGTGAAGTTGCAGGGATGCAAAAAGCTGCAGACAGCAATGCTCAGGATCATATCTGAACTACGGAGCAGTGGAGCAAACTTCCCTTCTCCAGTGGGCTAAAAGCCTAGCTGGACAGACAGGAGGTTAAAGCTCAGCTTAGGCTCCACACCTGCAAAGCCAGCAAACAGAGGCTTTCCCATGGAAAGATTCCCCCCCACCATGCAAGCCCACTGGGTCTGTTTTACATGGTCAGCGTGACCGTCCTCAGATCTGCTCTGAAGCCTCTTCACCCCTCACCAGCAGATCCTGTTGGGAGAAAAGCCCTGCCTGAGCAGCAAACGGAGCACCCCAATATTTGCAAAGACCGGGAAAAGGAGCAGGTGCCGAGCGGAGCAGCACGGATCTGCTTGTGCTTTTCTCAGGAAAGCAGGTCACAGGGGAGGAGGGGCAGTCATTTCCCAGCTTTGCAGCTGAAAGTGTGTTTAACCGAAGCCACGCTGGTCACTGAACACTGCCAGCTCCTGGAACTCGCGCAAAGAGGGATTGCTATCAAAGCCTTTTAAACCCACTTTCTGCTAATGAAAATGGCTTTCGGAGATGCAGGCTGCTGGAAACCTCTCTCCTCCCAGCAACATTTCTCCATTAAGCTCTTCCCTCCCACCTCCCCATCCTGCCTTGTCTCTGCACATCTGGGTGACACAAAGGACAGAGTGCTGTCCAAGAAACCCAGAGAGCGGATTTTATCTCACTCCTCCAGCAACACCCCTGTCCCCAGCCAGCCAGCTCGTCCAGATCGGACAGATGTCGCAGCATCTGTGCAAACTTGCACTGAACTGTCAGCTGTATTTCATGCGCCGATGCTAAGCTGTGTTGCACTGACAGGCTTTGGAGGGACTTAACGAGAATTCACCTGACAGGGAGTTTCCTACTTCCCACTTAGTACAAGGACGCGGAAATACTCCTCCGCTAATTAAATACGTGCCAATTACAAGGCAGCACAAATGATGACTGTGCTGGTTAAAGCGATTTATACTGAAGAAATGTCTGTGCTGTCCTGTTGTTAGTCTGCAGCCTTGAGAAAGGCTTTTATTGCAGAAATTGCCAGTCACAGCAGAAGGCACAGTCCCAGGTGTGAAGTCCTTTTTGCCTGTCAATCTCTCCACCCCAAACTGCCCAGCCATGCCTTCCTAATATGCACCTACACCTGTGCCAAACCCATCTATTACCGCCTTCCCCAATCCTTTTCCCTTGGCAGACTGAGTGCTAAAGCCCTGCTTCTGCTCCTGCAGACCTGTGCAGATACCTTGGGCTCAGTTTCCACTCTGCAATGTCCTTGCAGGGTGCAAATTAACTCCTGCTAGTCAAAAACACTGATTTGTGAGACTCAGCCTTCCACAGAGCTCAGAGGGAGCAGGATTAGGCTCTGTACTTCCCAAGCTGGGAGACTTAGAAGTAGTATATGACTTTTTCCTATCGTGATTCCCATTGAAAATGCAGGTACTAAGCCTGGTACCCACTTTTCTAAGGCTTATGGGAGGCAAGAAACATGGGATAAAACTAGCTAATGCCGTCCTGGACAAAATGCAGAATCTGAGCAGGAAGGTTTATGCTCTGCTCAGCAGAACTGCGCGCTGCCAGGGTGGTGTCTCTAGCAGCAAAGGCTGCACCTGAAAGCAGAAATCTCAATAGCAGAAGATCAGCCAGGGCTTGCAAGGAGGAAGAAGGGGGATTCCTGCTGTTGAAGCTCTCTCCACCCCGGCTAGGAAAGTGGGGAGAGGGGAGTGTCCAGAGGAGAGAAGCAAATGACCTTCAGCGATAGCAGTAGGAATTACTCAGCTTTTCTCTAAGGAAAGAACAGCTTAGATTTTACAGAGAAGACATTTTCTGGACCTATAGGAGCAGGCAAAGCAGTTGGGGAGAGAGGGTCTGGAGATCAAAGGCCCTCCAAGCTTGCGCGTGTGTGCGTAGAGGGTATTTGGATGATCAGATCACTTAGTTTAACACTCAGGGACTCCTGCCTGGAAGAAGGATTGGGGACCACAGCACTAAGGTGTGTGCTGGTATGGGAATGCTGAATTCTCCGCCCCCAAATGCCACCACCAACATTGCTGGTTAGTTGATCAAGGTCTTCCACACACATTGAACAGAGAGCAGACAAATGGATTAGGACCAAAGTGATGAAGCCACTGGTCCCAGCCTTCTCCTGCCCAAGAGTAACAGAATTGAGCAGAAAATGTACAGTGGATGTGACATTTCATACTCTGTCCTCCTCTTTGATCTTTCTTTCTTTCCTGAGAGGACAAGCAATGTCAGACTGACGAAATACCACTCACAAGCTGAGGGCTCCCTGGCCACATCTTCTAGTTTTCCTGGGAGGGCAGACCAGGAGGACAAAAGCACTCCTTGCAAGTCTGCATTCAGGAGACCTGAGAGCAGGTCCCTGTGAGCCTCCAGACTCAGAGCCGTAGAAATGTTCCAAGAATTACTGTCAGTTTGGGTGTATTTTTAAACCGTCTTAACCATGAAAGGCTTGAAAGCAAAATTATGTTTGTCATTTGACTGACAATGCTTTTTTCCTGCCTTTTAGATTCAGCAAACCTCTCCCAAAACATTAATCTGGGTAAACACAAATGTTAAAGAAACTTCAGAACTGTAAGTGACCTAGAAAAGGAGTTCTTTGCTCAGCTGTAGTTGCAATAACAACACGTTGAAGGCTGTGAAATACTTAGGTACTACAGTAATGGGACTCGTGTAAGTCCTGTTTCACAGGCTGCGGCAATGGCTCTTTAGCACTGCTGAAGATGTAACAGGCAGGACAATCTCAGCTCCTTTCCAGATCCCAGGAGGAGCTGACAGAGATGGCAATTAGCAAAAGCATCTTTTGCATATGTAAACTGAATAAATTAAATGGAAATGGAGTGGGGAACAAGTAGGGAGGAGAAGTGCCCAACACCACCATTGCCAACAAGTACCCTGAGGCTTCAATGCCTAAGCAGAGAGAAATGCATCATCTTCCAAGGGTGGTGTGTGTGTGTGTGCAAGGGAAATGTCTTTATAGCTATGTAAAAAAAAAAAAAAAAAAAAAAAATCAAAGCAACTACTGTCCCACACTGCTCTCTGCTGAGAGCAAGGGTGTCACTCTGGGTGCACACCAATGTGCTCAAGTCATGCACAGTTTGGGACTAAAAGGAATGAATTAGTTAAACATAGTATTTCTGAGGACATGCTGAGGGGATGTACCCCACCATCACCTCCACACTATTCCTAACAGAGGCACAAGGTCTTGTGACGGAGCACTGGTGTGTCAGCTCCATCACGTCAAGTCAATGCCAGTTCCGAGTTGCAGGTTGCTTGCTCCCTTTCCATGTCACAAGAGTCTCGGTCTGGAGGCAAAACTTGTCATAACTCCCTCCTAACCCTGATTCTTTCTTATTGGGGATGGACAGTAGATTCTCTCCTGGGATAAATCAGTGCAGCTTCACTGACTGCAAAGATGCTAAGCAGCCATAGAGCCACGGCTGTATGTGCTACATCCCTTCCCTTGACTTCACTGATGCTGGCTCCTCATGCACTGGCACATGTAACTTACACCTTAGATATCAAAAATCCCTTCCCTCCAGATAACTTTGCAGCTGAAAGCTGATTTTCCCAGCTAGGACCCAGCTCCTCCAGTAACATTAGACACTGAGCTCGTCCACTCTCCATGCATTGCTACGTGTGCTGTAGCTCCAAGGGAGGCTTTTCTCCTGAGACAGCCTGGATTTTAGGCATTCACATTGCAGTACTCTGCCTGGCTCCTACTCTGAGCCTCTTCACTACCAGTAACTAAAGAGGGCCTTGGCACAAGCTGTTAAATGTCAGCACACTCGCCAGCACAATTTTGCCCCATGACAAGCAGTATGGCCCCTCTAATGCCTGGGAATGGTTCAGGGGGGCAGCACAGGATGGGAATTGCGCCCAAAAGTCTGTGCACGAAGACAAACTGGTCTGGGAGAAAAACGTGGAGGCGCAGGGATGCGTGAGCTCTGCTGTGCCTGTTGCCTTCAGGGCGTGAGGATGGGCTGTACCCATTTATCTGCCAGCATGCCTGTTGCCAATGCGATGTGCTCCTCTGCTTACCTGGCTCTTTGATCTGCAGCCCTTGCATCTGGCATGTCCAGGCACAAGAAGGGCAGTGTCTGAAGCACTGGGCACCAACTATCCAATAATCTACTTGAAGCAGTCTCTGGTTTAAAAGTGACCCTTCAGGTGACCATAAATGAGTAGCACAGACCCTCTCTCCTCACACTGCCATCGGTAAGCCATCCTGCCACCTCCTGAGCCAAAGAAACAAACTGAGCAGCCCAGGGGATGCTCAGGAGCTTTGGACCTTGGCCCCTGATGCACGTGCAGATCCACGCTTCCTTCACGGGAGATACATGGACTGAAAGGGTCTGCCTGAACACGACCAACTTCTCACTGTCCACAGCCCCTGATATATCACTGGGCCTTTCATTTGGGCCCATATGGAAGATGGAAGTCACATACGACTCAGTTGACTTTCTTTCAAAGCAACCAGAAAGCAGCACAGCTGCAAGAGAGAACATTAAACTGGAAGATATGAGCTCTGCCTCAGCTCTGCTTCTTGCTGGTGACAGTGGATAATTCACTCCCTCAGTTTCTCCTTTCTCATCTGTGAATGACAACGGTCATTTTTGAGAATAGGCAATAATTCATTACTGTAATTGTGAGCCTTTCTCTTAGGGTTGTTACTGCCTCCTTTGCTGGTTGGTTGGTAGATGGGACACGTTGGTCAGAAAGTGGAGAACTGATGTTCTTCCTGCCCGCTTTGCTGCCTGCACTTCCATCCACATCACCAAGAAAGACTATGCTCAAATCTGCATAATTCACCCTAGAAAGATCTAGGCTCTTACTGGGTCAGGCTTAGGTCCTCCCTGGAAGGCACCAGGCTCCAGTGGAGGGTGAATTTTGCCCCTGGCTCTCCGTCAGAGACAAGCAACAACTCCCTTGCCAGACTTACTGTCACACCAATATTGTGCATGTGCATTAAACCACCTTGCGAGTCAGCTCTGGCCTAAAGCAGAGGGCAGCTCAGGAAGATTAATACGCATCTTCCAAAGGGTCATTATTGTAATTGAATCAAAGTATTTGCAAAGCATTGGAAAGGGCCTTGACGAGTTTGAAAATCATTACATGCCGTGCTACCTCCCAGAGCCCTTAATGGAGCCTTCCAGCCTTGCTGTGTCAGTTATTTTTCTTTCTGCAGCTTCTGACAGAGGGTTAAAGTGAATCCCAATAAATCCACTGGTCAGGGTGAAGACGATCTGTCCTTTCACCACTGAGCATTCATCCTCTGTGTCGCGGGGAGGACAGCTTTGCCTACCGGCTTCCAGGAGAGTCCAGCTCCACCTGCCCTGTGGGTCTCGGTGCCCCTGCAGCTCCCGCCCTGGCAGCGGTTTGTAGCGGTCACCCCGAGCCCACGTAGTGCCAGTGCCCATTGCAAAGCCTTGAATTCCCGTCGTGGCACTAACTATCTCTCATGCAACAACCGGGACGTGATGGGCAGAGCTGACAGGGTGTGAGCTCATCTCACGTGGATGACAAATTCGATCGCAAAGCTCACATGTTTAGAAAATCAATTGGCAGTAATAAATAATAGTACTTAGCTGTGCTATTTATTATCACTTAAATGGAGCTCCTCATTCCTTGATTTCAAGGTATTTGAAAGAGTTGCCTGATGTTACTGTTATCGTGGTAGACTTGGAAAAACTGAGACACAAGGGTTACACTGATGTGCCCAGAGAGTAAGTTTGTCTTTAGGTGATGGCTGTACCCCAAGCAGAGTCTGTGTTTTTCCCTGTTACATTTTAGCAGAACATTTTAGCTCATGCTCCTAATGTGGTCCGCAAGCTGTGTGAAAATGAAAACAAACCTCTTTTTTCCCTCTTTAGAAAGAGCTGCAAGCTTTCCCCATCCTTGTTTACAGTGTGCCAGTTCTCCCCATCATTTCCCCGCTGTGTCAGTCCGTCCTACCCACCCTTATGCAATGAGATGGACACACAAACCTGCCCCTGCACCCTGACCATTTCCTGAGGCCATCAGTAAAGCGAGAGCTCTGCAAGGCAGCAGGGAACAGCAGGGGAAATATTGCCTCTGGTTAAGATCCCCACCACGGGGTAATCTATTGCCTGCACTCTGGAATATGCTAGACCCACTAGAAATACCAGTTCACGATTATTTCCTTTAGCCCAGCCAGTAAAGATAAGAGCAACCCTGACGTTGGCTGTCATAAGGTTTTAAGAGAAACTGAGCCCTCAATATTTAAGCAGTCTAAAATTATTATGATCGTGATGCTTATCATTGTGTTTCTGGCTTGTGTCCCTCTGCAGCTCTCAGATTCGGTGGGTAATGAGCCATTTTGAGAAGTTCATCTGAACTTGTCTCAGTCTCACAAGAAAGCTGAGCAAGAAAGCCTGGTGGGGAATCTGTCCTATGTTCTCATCTGAAACGTGGAGGATGTGACTTGTCTGAGCATCATCTAGTGCTGAAGGCAGAGGGGGTCTGTGCTTCTGACCACGCTGGTCCTGAGACACTTGTGGTCATGTCTCAGCTGCCCCATGTCATACACTGACTGTTCTGCAGCCTTGAGCTTCCAGCAAAGCCACACAGTCCTGCGAAGGCTAGAGACCCGATCTTCTTCTGATGGTGCTGGGATCTGCAGGCTGAGAGACAGCACCATTTGGGAAATCCTGCTCTGGATCCAGACGGGCTTCTTTGCACTCGTAGAGGGAGAAGAAAACCAATCAAGCAAAAATGCGCATGGAGATACCACCGCTCTGCTCCGAGTTTTACACAAAGAAGGTTTACACAAGGAAGGTATCGGGCTCCCCTGATACGGCAGCTGTTTGTCTCTCCTCCGTACACCCGAGCCTGCCTCGAAGTTGCATCAAAGCTGCACCCTCCTGGCTATTGAGTCATCAGAGTTAGAGCACACCAGAGATGGGCTTCAAGTTTCCCCAGTGCCCTTTTCTTCCGCGCTGAAAAGCCTAGAGCTGTGAATCAGAGCTCTCCGCCAACACAGACAGCTGCCTGCGCTGTGTTATTACATTCCCAGCACATACAAGGTACCGCGCAGACAGGCACCGAGCAAAACGCAGCAGCAATGCGCCGGAGATCAGACTGGGGGGCCCCTCGCCCCGCTCCACGCAGCCCACAAAGGCGGGTTGCAGCTGGACTGCCACCACGTGCCACCGGACACCCTCAGCGGGCCTGGGACATCCATGGCAGTGGCCACAGAAGGGCATGTGGCTGCTACGCTTGTCTCCTCCCCTCCGCAAAGGGAACACGAGAAAAGGCCATCGTGGCCTCAGAGCTAGCAGCTGTAAAGGAGGGGAACGTGCAGGGACACGGGCAAAACATGCAATCCCGGTCTGGCACACACAGCTGGCTATGCAGAGACTTGTGTGCATCCCCCCTGCATGTTCACACACACACACTCTCCTGCTCTCACATGCATTTAAACACGCATCATGCACATGGTGCTTGCACGCGTACTCTTATACCTAGAGACGCATCTGCACAAGTGAACACTGGCTGGTGTTAACATCCTTATCTGTGTATTTGTGCATGCGTGTACACATGCACACACATATGTGTTTGTATTGTCCACACGCAAACACATATATACAAATACTGCCTTGCATTTGCAGATACCTGCATACATGCATATTTGCACATGAAAACACACTTGCGTGTGTCCACATTCACATACGTGCACCAGCCCTCACTTGTTCCCATACAGTCACACAATCGTTATATATCCTTGCACTCATTTTGCACGCATACCTCCATAAAAATATGCAACCACACATATATGTGTGCATGCAAAGCACCCTGAATGCCATTGCACACACCCCATGTTTGGTCCAGGTTGGGAATTGCCCTGCTGAACCCAAAACCCTTCCCATCAGGGGAGCATCCTCCAGGCCTCGATGTCCCAGCTTCTGCCAGTTCTAAAATGAGAATTAATTTATTCCGTCCATATTCCTGACCCTCTTGCTAGCAGGTCAGTGCAGCTCACAGCTGCATGACCTGTAAGCTCGGCAAAACTTAATGAGCCCCATTGATTCAGCTGGAGAGGAGAGGCTTGTATGCTGCAGGCTTCCCCACTCCTCAGAGAAAATGCCTTTTCTCCCATCCCCGCTCTGAGCAGGACAGGCACAACAGGGAAAGGAGGGCAGGATCTGGCCTCAGTGCCCCATCCCTTCCCGGTGCCTCGCAGTGGGGCTGGGGATGGAGAGCAGCAAGCTCAGCCCCACCGGGCTCCACCGGCGATGGCCGTGGGCAGCCAAGGAAGGTGGCTCGGAGGGGGCAGCAGGATTGGGAATGAGGAGGAGGGGGAGATGCCTTCGTCCAGCGATTGGGAGGGAAGCAAGGGAGAAGCTGGAGCATTTGATTCAGAGCTTTTGAAACCTCTCTCCTCTCCCCCTTTCCATCTGTCGAGAGCCATTAAACCATGCTCCGTTGGCAGGCAGCAGAAGCCCTGTACCATGCTGCTCGGCCTCTCCTACATCCTGTGCTATGAACGGCGGTGGAGAATAAGCCAGCTTCTGCTCTTCGGCCGTTCTCGGCCCCACAGACGATGGTGCCTGTGGGGCAGTAGCTAAGTGAGGGCCAAAGGGCTGCGTGGCTCCTTTCGGATGGGGCTGACCACAGCCTCGCGGTCTGGCGACACTGCGTGAAGGCTGCTCTGCGCCAACGGGGACGTGAACTGTGTCCCTCCCGCAGCACCTGGCAGCCCAGGTGACAACATGTTTCCAGCACAAAGTGGTTTCGGGATAAGGTAAAACAGCCTGATAAAATAGCCCCAATGGACAGTTAGTTTGGTGCTTGCAGCAGCCCCCGTGACAAGCTCAGCGTGAGCTCACCTACCCAAGGACCTGCAGGGAAGCCAAAACCTCAGGAACCAGAGGTGTGACCTGGTTTCACTGCACTAACCCCGCTGGGGCTCTGCTTATTCAGGGTTAAAGGATGGCTCCAGGGGCTGGAATTTGGTCTGCCTGGGCGCGCTTTGAAAGTGAAGTCATCTAGACTGAATTGGGGGTGCTTTCAGCCAGGCTTAACGCAGTGGAAGTAATTCGCGTGGGCATCGATTCAGATTAATCTCCCTGCGTGCTCCTGTGTGGACAGGCTTGGCAAGCACGGTGCTGCCTCTGTCGTCAGCCATCCCCGCAACCCATCCGCAGGAGCAGTTGCGGCTGGAGCTAAAAAACGAAGGTGTTTTTTACGGGCATTGGAGCTGGAATAAGGGTCCTGGTAAACCCCAATGCAGACACCTGGCACAGGATCACACGAAGGCCATTCCCCTGGGACTGCTGCTCCCCTGCAGCCAGCTGGAGTGCTGCAGTGGAAAAAAGAGGCTGTCGCTGAGCTCACCCTGCACGTATATAATGTGCTATGCCAAAGTCCAAAGAGGAGAGAAGTGCACTGATTTCTCACAGGGCCTTGCTGCTGTAACAAACCTCCTTTCCATCTTTATCAGGGGAACTTGTCCATTCTTGTCAGAATAGCCAAACTGTGTTACCTCTTGATCTGCAGCTCTGGCAACGACAGTAATGCACTAATTGATATATAAGAGCAAAGGGAAGCAGTTTCCTAACTTTAGAAAAAAATTCTTTCCGAAGGACGTTGCCAGATGAATCGAGCTGATGTGATGAGCAGAAAATCTTTATGGGATGCTATAGAAGTGACCCCTCCTCCATGACACAGTGACCACCAGGACTGGGACTGCATTAAAGCCCTAGAAAGCACAGAGGAGAAAAATTCCTGCCTTTCCCCAAAACATCAGGTTTTCTACAAGCAGGGTGAAGCTCCTGCAGCATATGTGGCATCCTTCTCCTCAAGCTGCCTTGCCGCAAGCATCAGTGCATGACTTTCCCTTAATCACATCAGATATGCAATCAGGAATTTGGGCAATTTGGGACTGTGTAGATTAGAAACAGCATGTCCCACCCTGAAAATAGGAATTTTAGACAAAGCATGTGCACCTGCAAAACTCAGGGAACTGCTGGAATATATATTGCTCCCAAAAGCCCAGTTACCCTAAGGGAAGATGTTGGTGGCTGATAGGAGCTTTTGGGGCTCCTCTCACTTATTGCAGAAAAACACCTTACTACAACACTGCAGAGCTCTCCTTGTGCATTGCAATTCCGCATGGTCACCTTCAATCCTGACATGATTTCTATGCACCCCTGTCCCTGCCCAGCTCTGTCAACCACCCTCTGCAAGGACCAAAATACAGCCTACACCTCAGGCGGCTCCTTTCTGAAAAGAGCCCACAAACGGGACAGTACTCAGAGTCTGTGAGCTATATTTTAGGATCATATATGTTTCCAGATGGGGACAGATTGATAGTCTACTTTTTGTTTGACAGCACTGTAAAACACCAGGCTGTGAAATTGTGAACCCCCAGGGGAGATTTCTTCCTGACCTCAGCTGTAGATCACATCCAGCCCAGATCCATGGGGAGGTGATTTAGCCTTGCCCTGCTCGCTGCAGCGCTCTTCATCTTCTCCACGTCTAACCTTCCTGCCCCTCTGCAAACAGAGAGGTCTGCATTTCCAAAGTTAGATGGGTTAAAGGCTTTAATTACTGGAACAGGCGATCTTTCCCAAGGGAAGGTAAGAGTGTCCTTGAATTAAAACCATACACTCCTACGGCACTTTCTCTTTGGAAAGCCCTTTATGCAAATATTTGTGAAGCCTTGGTGGGCCTCTGAAGAGCAGTTATTATAATGCCTAGCTATGATTATTCCCATCTTGGAGAGAGGGAAGCAAAGATAAGTGGGTGGCTGGAGTTTGCCAGCTCCTCTTGGAGCAGGCAGCCCCTCATTCCCTGTGGGATGAGAGGTCACTGGGGAACACAGACCTGCCAACTCCAATTCTCTCCAGGTCCAGGACTGTATTTCACATCCGCATAACACAGTGCTCTCTCGTGCACCACAAGCCAAAATACCAGACCTGGCTTGGTCTCTGATCGGGCTCCGGACTGCTGTCACAGGCAGGGAGAGAGAAAAGCTGAGCATTAGGCTGCGCCGGTGGGTCTATCTGAAGCAGTGGACAGTCACAGCCTAAACTCATGGTCTCTCCACAGACACTGCTAGCTTGCAACTGCTTCTCTTCATCCCCTGACCTGATGCAGTCACCATCATTTGACCCATCCCAGACTCCAAAACAAAAAAAAAGAAAAAGAAATTTTGGAGAAAAGGCAGCTTTGGAGGTCTGAGTACACACACGCATCGGCCCTACAGGGTGGAAGGACTGCTCTATAACACTACCCAGTGCCGACTTGCCTGCCACACATCTGCTGCTGCAACCATGAAGACATGCTGCCACCACTAACAAACTTTGGCCCCCGGGAAGCGAAGGGTTGACTGTCCTCCCGTCCACTTGCCAAGTGGTGTCACCCTTCTGCACCAGAGCAAGGTGGGTGAGAAAGACGTATCTGGTGATACGCAGGTGAGATGACTGCATCCACTCAACTCCCTCCATCCTGTCTTAGAAGGAGAAAGGGGGAGCAGGAGACCAGATCTCGCCTGGATTTTAACTTCAGCAGGGCTGCTAAGCAGCTCATAATTACTCCAGATGAATACCCTTGGAGGAGAGCCAGAGAATCCCAAATCATTCTTTGACTTCAACTTTCAATTCACCCAGCCGGTGCTAAGCTCATTAATCATACTTGCAGCACCAAACGCAACAGAAATTAGTCCCTGATCTTCTCCCCTCTTATTTGATGTCATGAGGGGTTGGGGGCAAGAGAGGGCAGGAAGAGAAAAGGGATGGAGGGGTGCCACCCACAAATCTAGCAGTCACTCAAATGGGCTGGGATTAATAAATCAAAAATCCATTATTAACAGTACAAGCTTAAATATCTATCTAAATGCAAATGAATGAACACCGGGGGTTTCTCCTCCTCCCCCTTTTCTTTTTTCCTTTTTTTTTCCTAGTGCTCCATTTAACAACTCCATCTTGGAGGAAGCACATGCCCACATGATAATTGTCAGTTCTAATTGCAATTTTACAGTTCAACCCTTCATGGCCCATGGATTTTAAGTGGCCTTTTAAAAGGGCTGTGACATGTTTTGGACGGAATTGAAAGCTCAGGTGGCAGCCGTGACAGGGAGGAGCTCTCGTTTTAGGATTATTTTGAGTTCCCTGCTTTTGTACGTGTTCAGTTGCACCAAAGGTGAGCGGGATAAGTCACACAGGAGGTAAGGGGGATAAATCCAGATGCTGGTTCACTGGAAGTGAAGGGGAAAAGAGAGAAATTTTGCCAAACCTCAGGCAAAGCCATGAGACTAATCCCTGCCAGAAGGGGATGAGCCTCTATCTACCTTCGATGACAGATGTCTAACACTGACAGCTCCCAACCAGCACCGCGGCACATCAGACCTTCCCTCTCCATCTCTTATGGGATCAGCTAAAGCAGACTGGGACTGATAAAGCAGACTTACTTGAGACCTAAGCCTGCTCCCGTCTGAGGACTCCTCATAATCCACTGTCACTCTGACGTGCTTGAAGACAGGGTGCCGAACTGTACCTCCTCGTAGCTGCATCTCCTGTCTCCTCACCCCACAAAATACTTTCCAGCCATTTTCCAGGACATTTCAGTCCCCTTGCTGGTGACCCCCATATGGGACCTCCATATGAATCATGCACATCCCAGGGAAGACTTCCAGGGTCCCCCTGCACTCACCTGGGTACCTGTCCTGCCACAGGCCCCATCCATCACTCCGTCTATACATGAGCAGAGCTGACATCCTCATAGGAAAGTTGGTCTGGGAACCTCACGGCTGTGCCCTCCGAGCATGCTGGGTGCTAAAGCATTACTGAAGATATGATCAAAAAGCCTGACTCTCACAATTTAAGTCCTTAGAGAAATGAAGGATAATGGCCAAGAGAAGCCAGAAACGCATCAACGTAAAGGATGGCCCACGTTCTGCTTGGGTCCTAAGAGCTCTCGCTAAGATGTGACAAACATCTGATGTAGAAAAGTGAAGGCATCTAGGCACAAGTGTGGAGGCCTCAGATATAGTTTGGATCTCTAAGATCCATAGCCCTAGATGGACAGCTGGGAGCACAGGGAAGGTCCTCCTGGCCAGCCAGTCTTGGAGCCAGGGCATGGAGAACCTGCAAAAGAGCAAGCTTAAGAGAAGCAGTGTCTTTTGAGCAAACAACATCATGGCAGGCCTGGCTCGTGTGGGGAATAAAGCAAGATGAGTAACAGGCAGGGAAGTGAAGCTACAGCTGAACTGGTCACACGAGGAACCTGTAGCGGAGCTGGGAAGTGGGATGTCCTTGGTTTCACCCACTTGCACAACCATCTTGTGAGACTGATCAGTGGGATACCTCCAATTTAAAAAGTGTGGAAGTAAGAGGGAAAAGATAAGCACAAAGAGGAGACACCCCCCCCCCCCAAGTGAACCTGAAACTTGGGATTTTGTGGCTCAGATCATGATTGTGATTTCTAGCATGTACTAGGCAACAGGCCCCAGATCACACTCGGACTCTCATCTACTTGTCAGTGGATGTGCTTTACCGCAAGAGGAAGCAACACACAGTATCTGCTGCCCAGAGAGGCAAGAGCCCACGCACAGCAAACGACAGCAAATGGTCATAGCTGAGTGAGCTTCAGCACCACATTCTGATTTTGGAATTTCCCCTTCCTTTGGCACAATTCTTGTGCTTGATTAGAAATGCCACTAAATCCTTGAGACCAGAGGAGAAAGATGAGGCTGATTTTGGTACAGGACACTCACCTTCTTATTTGCAAGCATGTAACTAAAACTATAGTTATCAGAAACTAGGAATGTAACCTAAAAACCTCCAAACAGAAAATGATTTTCTGAAACCATGATCCAAAACCCTGGATAGCTCCAGGATTCAGTTCAAGTCTGGGATGGGCATCCAGGCCTTGAGAGCAGGGTTTGCATAGCTAGCCTTTCACTAGACTTTCCTGGGAGGTGGCAATGATAGCAAATCAGCTTTAAACTGTTGTGCAAATAACTTTGCAGCTGCTGTTGCCAGAGGTCATAGAATCAGCTCTAGCTTTGGAATATCCTGTAGCAAAAGCTGCTGCCACTGTCATTTTGGAGATTTGAACTGGTTTAGATTGCAAATGTTGTTGGTTGAAAGCATGTGCATGCACACACACCCTGACACACAGAGACACATACGCAAAGCAGAGTCTTAGCAGCAACATTTGTGCAACCAATCCGCTGGACTTTTGGAAACCATCCTTGACAACCAAACCGCAATGTCAGTGCCTAGAAATTTCCTGCTTAACTCTTAGCTGTGAGCCCATCCTTTGATGCCATGGAGTGGCAAGGATTAAAGAGTGAAAGCTCTCCTAGCATCCCTCATTCCCTGAGAGACAACAGGCTGTAGAACAAGCTGCCAAGCCTTGGGATCAAGTATGCGGAGCAGCCGGACCTCCCAGGACAAGTCAGGGGTGATGATGCTGCACTGATTTCGTAAAGGTTCACCTGAGTCCTGTTGCAAGAAGTCAGCATAGCACACAAGTGGCAGACACTGCTGCTCCATCCCAACCATCTTATAATGCTGGAGAAATTTTCAGTATGAGCCAGAGAAACCAGTTCTGCCCTTGGGTACAACACGAGAGTGATTTCACAAACAGAGAGTCCCCCTGGGTTCTTCAGCTTTGGTCTGAATCTTCTCATACATGACAAATTAATCACAGCCGAACAAGAGCAGTAAGCTGACTGCAAATATGTTGCCCACCTATGTGTGCTTATACTACTTAATGGAGCATAAAAGAAAAAGGCTAGAATCGTTTCTCAGATGTTGCAGATAATAATAATAAATAATGATAATAAATGCAGAGGTATGTGCCAAATGTATGAGGGCTTATGGAGAGAAATTGACTGTAAGCAGAAAAGGAATCAGGTTGGTCCTCAAACTGAGATGCAGAAGTCAGCAAAGTGAAAACACCATTAAATCAAACATTTCAGGTCCCTGTCAAGTTCACTCAGGATTTAAGACCACACTTTCAGTGTGTACTTTATTTTTTGAGATGAAGACTTTCTGACAGTTACTTTCTGTATGGGATTTTTGACTCTGATTCTTTGTGGTAACTTTGGATTTCTTTTTTGCCTGCTGGCCACAGTTACATCACTCTAAAAGCCTCACAAACAGTCAACAATAGCAGGAATCCTCACGGAAATCATTTTACTACATCACAGCAGCACAACTTCTGCTTCACCACTGCAGGCCATATTTGCAACAGTGGCCTCTGATTTTGCATTATTCTCCTTATGGTGCACAATTTGGGATGAGCATTGAAAGGCCCCAAGCACCCCTGCTTCAAGCTTAATTCAGGGACACCAGAAAGTGGCTCCAAAGTTCTTGGGCCTCTGTTCAAGTATTTCTCATGCTGGAAAGTCAAAAAAAAGGAGTCAAAATGAGAGGCCACTTTTCCAAAATGTGGGCCGGGGTCTAAAGCGTCAAAGGAAAATGCAAATATCTGTCCTTGTGAACAGAAGCACACATAAACATCCCTGCTAGGACACAGAGATAATTCCTGGATGCAGCTCTATGATGCTCCCATCGTACAGGGCCCTTCAGGGGCTACCCTGAGAACATCTGATTGCAGATCTTTTAATATAAGACCCAATTTAACTGGCACCAAAGGACAGCAGAGTAAGAAGAGGTGGGTCCATGCTGGTGAAGGAAGGATCAATCCTCATCAGGGCAAAGGGCTTTGCCAGCAATGAAGGTGGATGCAAAAAAAAAAAAAAAAAAAAAAAACCAAAAGAGCTGAGTGGAGAGAGGAAACGGCTGTGATAGACTGACACGTTGCTGCTAAACTTGCAACAGCTTCACCCCAGAAACAGCCTGAAACAAAGGCACTTACTTGAGAGTAAAGAAAAACCCACACAACTCACCTGTCAGCTCCGTCCCACAGGATGCAGGTCTGGTTGGTGGTTCCCTGTCAGGAGAAAAGAAAGGGAAAAATCAAGCAAATCAGTGCTGTGCTTTTGGTGGGGTATTTGAAGCAACAAGAACGAAACAAGCAGGTCCTGTAGAGCTGCTTCCACTACTCCAGACAGACAGTCACAGGTCTTGGCCCTTGGAATAGCTTCTTTCACCCGTGGCTTGAAAGGGAAGAAGAAAATGGGCCTTGCTTTCTTCTCCATCAGCACAAGAACTATGCAAGGATCTGACTCCACATCTGTCCTATCTCTACCTGCTGATATTCTTCCTCTTTTCTTCTCTCACACAAAATCCTTTTGCTGCTCCCTTCTGGAAAGTGGATTAAATACAGTGCATGCTTTTGTGGTATGCAGTTCTCAGAAAAGCCACAACCCTGCAGAATGTGTTCAGGTGTATTTAAAGCTCCCTGAAGGAGGCTTACTGTTGACTCCAGCTGGAGCTGTCTTAGCCAGAGCACTTTGGAAGAGCCTTCCCAGAAAGTCCAAAGCAAAGACATGATGGATCTAATACACGTTTCAGAGCCTCAGGAGGACATGTGAACTCCACAACAAAAAACGGTCTTGGAGTATGTATATGTCCATCATATATATCTGCTTAGGAACAAGCAGGGGCTCTTGGAGATCTTCAACTGCCTTTTAAAGCACGGATGACAACAGTAATACCGTTCATGTCTCCTATAGTATCAGAGGACTACAAAGAATACTGCAAACATTAATGGAAGCAGTGTTTCCCAGCCCTCTGTCCCTTATCCAGGAAGAAGATCATTGTTATAGCCCATTTGCTAAGAAGTGAATGATTAAGACACTGTTTTTTGCCCCCAGTCACATCCCCCAGTGAGAAGGTATGAATCTGGGACAAGAATGTCCATGTTCCCTGTGCAGGCAGAGCCATCACCCACCGCCCACCTCCCTCAGCCCTGCATTGGCAGTGCCCCTGAGGAAGGGGCACAGAGCAGGCAGGTTTGCAAGGATGACCCACGTGCTGCATCCTGGGCGGTGAGCAACAACAGGACACCAACACCAGACCAAGCCCAGGAGGGTAGGTCAGTGCCTCACCATCCTGGGTTAAGGGAGATTGAAGGGTCCTGCAGTGACACAGACCAGCTCAGGAGCCTGGCAAAACTTCATCCGTCCTTGCACCAACTCATTTCTTTCATGCAGAAACAAACACAAGTATGGGGTGGTGCGGGTTTCCAGGATAGACTTACATTGTACAGATGGGAGAATTCGATTTCCAAGGGGGTGAGGAGAGACCGGGGAAATGGCTTCACAGTCACGGAGATGACTTTGGAGTTCAGAACAGTGCTGTTCCTATGAAGAAGAGAGGAAAAAGAAGCTTTAAAGGGGTTTGAGGGAGCTTTGCAGTTTGGCAGATCCCACTGGGTTAATCACTGGGGTACAAGGCTTAGCGTACGCATTGCAGAAGAATTGGCCCCATTACTTTATAGTGTTATCAAAGGCACATGCTGCTGATGGACCCCATCCTCTGCCCGTCCAGCTCCCCTCACAGCTGGAAGGGCGGAGAGATACACACAGACGGTGTGTATCTGTCTTCTGAGGATCAAAAGCAAATGGAAAGAGGCCAAACCACTCATGCGTGGCTGTCTAAGCATCAGTGCTCAGACAAATACTCTAATATTGCTGGCAGCCCTAAGAGGCTTGGCTGTCTGAAAGAGCAGTAAAAGCAGGGATTTCTCCCAGATCTGTGCTCTTTGTTCCCTGAAAAGCCAAACCCTTTCTAGGCACTTCACTGGATACTGGACATCTACATTCACAGGGGATGCTGGTATTCATGCATCAGGCAAAGGCTTGGGTGACTAAATACACAAAAAGACCCTATGATCAGAGGTTGAAAACACTGCCCTTCAAAGGTTACTGTTAAGGAAATGATAGTAGAGTGGGAACCCAGCAAAGGGCTCTTCCCAGCCCTTCCTGCACTGGGGAATAAGGGAAACTTCTTCCCATCCAAGTCCTCATCAGGTCTACAGGCACGGCCAACACCTTTTGCTTTTCTTTCTGGGTCTTACCTGCCATTTACAAGAGGATTACCTGGAAGAGATTTGTGCTTGCTTAATAACAAAAGGGTTAGAAAAACTTTGCAATTGCCTGTGGATGTCTAAGTGAATGCTCAGAAAGCCATGATTCCACCAGGACTGGAGGGAACAACAACACTGTTTTAGCAGGGTAAAGAATACCGAAAACACATTTGGTTTAAAAAAAAAAAAAAAGTGGGAAAGAAGCAGTGAAGCACAAAAATCAATCTACAAAGAGTGAGTAAAAAGGAAAGTCAATGGAAGTAAACATCAGCTCTAAGCTTTCAAATATAGGCAACTGTAGGTAGACAGTTGGTTTCCTGACAGATCTCCAAATGCGGCTGTTGATAGATAAATACCAGTGCATGGTTTCATTAGTGGCTGGGTCTTTTTAAGGGTCATTTCTTGGTTCAGCGCTATTCAGTATTTGTGTGAAGAACGTAGATGACACAGAAAAATTCCTTTTGAAGGCTGTGGGCCCCACAAGGATTGGTGCAGTGAACAGAAGCAGAAGCAGCACTTGGTTTTTCAGTGTGACAATTCTAATGCAACACAAGTTGCTCCACTGCGGTCAGTGAAGGCTGCTGAACAGGGACAGCAGAAGGTATCCCTGTGCATCCAAGAGCTGAGAAATGCATCTGAGAATGAGAAATGGGAGATCTGTGTGCAGGACTACAGGCTGTGCTCTGGGAAGCAGTGACCCAAAATGTGCCCAAAGAGAATGACTTCAGCACGAAGCACTGACAGAAAGGACAGAAGCGATCCGGGCTACTTGGAAATAAGATGAAGTGATTATCTTCTCTCCGTACCCCTCCTTGTAAGGCTGCCCCTGCAATACCAGCTTCAGCTCTACTTTGAGATGGGGAAATAGTGGAGAGAATTCAGAGACACACAAAATTGATCCAGGTGCTGGAGAACCAGCCATAAGATGTCTGTTGAAAGGCATGTCTGACAGTTCCTTGCATGCAGAGAAGGCATCTGATAGCGGGGGATTTTTCAGTCACCCACACAAAGGCCCAGTGCCTGGAAGTGAAAGTCAGACAAATCCAGCCTTAAAATAAGACACAGTCTCCTAGCAGAGAAGGTAATTAAGCAT
The DNA here is from genome assembly GCF_036370855.1 of Dromaius novaehollandiae. Classification (NCBI taxonomy): domain Eukaryota; kingdom Metazoa; phylum Chordata; class Aves; order Casuariiformes; family Dromaiidae; genus Dromaius; species Dromaius novaehollandiae. Next base: position 167,200,234 of record NC_088099.1, on the reverse strand, counting down.
CTGAGCAGCTTGCCGGGGGAGGTGAGGGACTGAGCATCATGGGGAATCTTTTAGGAAGAAGAGGAGTTATCTTTCCTACAGGCATGCTGCGATCCAGCTTCTGCAAAGGAAACAAAACCCACCAAGCTCTGGCTGGAGTGGACAGGTCAGCTGAGCTCAGAGTGCTCCTGTGTGGCCGCAAAGAGCATGCAAATAGCTGTAAACATGCTGTTTTCTACACGGAGCTGACAGGTCATGAGCTCTCTGACTGCTGCGCGCATCCTCCCATCTGCTGCAGCAGTGCCTGGCCAGAGCCAAGCACCACTCACCTCTCAGGCTTGAAAAATCAGGCATCGCATATGCCCCATCTCTACTGGCACAGCTGCTGAGATCCACGGGGCTCGCTGGATCCAGAGGAACATGGGCAGTGTGTGGCTGAGATAAGGAATTGTTGCTCGGGGATGTAGATCGGGACCATTAGAAGCAGCTCAGCTGGTGCTGTTTACTGAGTTCAATCTGCAGCGACTCTGGTTTCTTAAGCAAAATCACTCTGCGCTGTAACCGATGTGGTTAAACCAGGATCTGGTCCTTGTTGCTCCTGCGTACCCAAGAATAGCTGCTCTCCTCTGAGGTCAGAAAGACTCTTACTGCATAGGAAGGTGCTATACAACTGCATAGCTATTTAAAAACATTTCACTTTTTTCTGCTAAGTCCATTTGGACAGCTGTGAATTAAGAGATACTGCTCCGCTGCTGCTGCTTTTCCTTTTTTTTTCTTCCCCCCCCCCCCCCCCCCTCGTACAGCCACAGGTGATTCAGGGCTGTGGATTTTTTAAAGAGGGACTGTCCTTTAATTAAGGAACGTCTTAAATCAGATCTCCCGCGGGAATGCTGCTCGGAGGCTGTGGCTGCTGCAGCTGCTGGTTATCGGAGCTCATTCAGCGCTTGGCGAGAGAAAGCTGAAATGCCGTTGGATCATTTGAGCCAATGATGTTTATTGCCCTTCTGATCTAATTCCCAGCGCTGTAATGGAAGATATTACAGAATACAGTTGGCTGGCTTGCTAATTCCTCTTTGCACTCACTTGGAGCTCTTTTGCCATTGCCAGTGCTAAATCTGTAGGTATTTAAATGATTATCAGCGAGGAGAGATGTCCCGGTGTTTATGGTAAATGGGCTCAGGCTAATCAGTGCAGAACAGATTTAGAAGGTGCCTTAGGATGCTTAATTTACTGCCTCAGTACCAGTCCCAGGGGAGAAAAAAAGAGCAAGAGAGAGAAAGAGAGAGAAAAACGGAGAGAAGAAAAGAAAAGGGAGCGCTGAGCACAAGAGCTCGGGTGCCCGTGGCGGTTTGCAGCGGCCAGGACCGCGGCAGACGTGCGCAGCCGAGCGTGCCGCTCCAGCCCCTCCGCTCCCCGAGCCTGGCGTCCGCAGTGCTGCTCTCCAACGCCTCGACGCGGTGGCAGCTCGGGGGCCTGCAGCCCTCGTCTGTTGAGCCCCCCAAATCCCTCGTGACGGAGGGGAGCACGAGGACCCACTCCCCAGGTCGAGGGGCAGCGGAGAGCAGAGCAGGTGGCAGGAAGGGACACGTGGCATCGGCGCCCGGGGCCAGGTGCACGGTGCTGCACGGGGAGGGAGAAAGCCTTCATGGCCCTCCAGCCGGTGATGTCTGCAGCGCATTAGCCTGGCCCCGCATAAAGGCGTGAATGCCAGCCAGTTTGGGGCAAAGCATTTGCCATGCTGAGTCAAACCCTGACTCGTCACGTGGCGAAGGGGCCCAGTGACCTTTGCTTTTTCCCTTGGAGGACCAGGGCTCTGCAACCAGAGGGATCTTAGGTAGGAAAGGCTGGTGATTTCCCCTGGTTTCTTCCCTCCATAGTTGGCCCCTCTTACCTCTGGAGGGAGAGGATGCTGCCCACGTTGCGGTACAGTACAGTCCCCACCACGAAGACGGAGGAATCGTCTGTCACTGCAAGGCACCAGAGGAAAGGGAAGAAGACAACAGTGCTGAGACAGTGAGGATGTTTGCGCTGGGTGCTGTCCCCAGATGACCCCTTCCTCCCCCTAAAACGCACACCAGCAGGGCGCACAGAGCGTGGCATAGAAAGGACAGGTCTGGAAGGGGCGATTCTGGCCACAGCTGGGTTCAGACCTCTTTTTCCTGCTCCCCTTGCTCTGTACCAGGGAGAAACATTTCCTCCGTGGCACCAAGTTGACACCCAGGTGCAGGATTAGACCTACCATGGGGGTCCATGCTGGGGCACGGCCAATGCTGGTGTCACCACAACAGGATGCACTGCCTGCTGTCACCCCATCAGGTCTCCATCGGTCCCGGGCTGTGGTGACTACACTGTTCTCAGCGCTTGTCCCCAGGCAGGGCTCAGCACCTTGGGTTGACCTAGCACCCATGGGTTTGCCTTCGTGCAAGACTTGTGCATCCCCATTGACCCGTCTGGTGCTCTCCTCTTTAGAAATCCAGCTAATCCCTCCGACAGAGCCACAGCAGGCAAATCTACAGGGCGGGAAGGTCTCTTGCACCCACCCAGAGGTGTCTGGACCTGTCCGCAGCTATCAAGCCATCAGAGTGAAGAGCTGTGCTTGAGCCGACAAGGGCAGCTGAGAAAGGAAGGTTTCTGCCGGCGTCGGGGCTGACCCACGACTCCACGCGCTGCCCTCACCCTGACGGCCCGCTGTTGGCACCACTGGGCACAGGGGCTATGTGGCGGGGCCACGCTCCCCACCAGGGCTCCCTGACGTGGCCCCAGCAGACCCTAATGCTACGTGACGCCGCGTGTTTGGAGCACAAGGGCTGGGAGGCCGCGGGCACCGCGGTCCCACATGAGCCTCTGAATCATCTGTGCAACCTCTGGGCAAGTCGCTTGACCTCCTCTTCTGCCTCACACATCCCAGCTGTAAAAAGAAAGAGCTTCCCTGGGAAAAAAAAGAAAAATAGAGGCGACAGAGGCAGCCCTTCAGCCAAATCCCCCCGAAGCGGGGGATAAAAAACGAGTCACATCATGCAGAGTGGATCTGAGGAAGTCTGGGGAAGCACCTTGCTGTGGGGCTCTCAGATGTCTAATATTGAGGTTGAATTTAGAGTGCGTCTGCCCCCTCAGTACAGGGCAGACACAAATTGACATGCCTTTCTTCCATTTTTGAGACTTTGTCAAATTGGGCTAAAGTGAGATAGCAAGGTAAAATGTTACTGGGAGAGACTGACGGACAGTTAGACTTGCAGAGCAATTGCATAAGCCTTGCTTTCTTAGGAAAGCCTGCACAGTCTTTTGGCCTTTCTTGTGAATCCCTGTGCAAACAAGAATCCTGCTGCGTTCAAAGGCGGTTTTCCTCCTTTGCACTGAGAAAATACAGTCGGGCATTGACAAAAGCATTGTGTGCCCCTGTGAGATCATGAGCAAGCAAATCCCTAAGCTCCACAGCCTTATCACAGCATTTCCCAAAGAAGGATCCTGCCTGTAGCAGAGCTGGAGGTTTGTTTCTTTTGGTCTGGGACAGATTTTTAATAATATAAGCTGCTCTTCAGTCCTGGTACTATAGTGAACTCCTCTGTTGTCTTACCCAGCTGGAACAGCATTGCATTTTGATCATGTAGTATCTCCCCAGCAGCATTTGCACCGCCTGCAGCCCAAGGGGCATGGCAGCCACCTATATAAATCACTGCTGGGCTGCTGAAATCAGCTGTGCAAAGTTAACGCCCAGCAGTGAGGGGTCCGTCCTCGGTCTCACCAAGCTGCCTGTCCCCATCACTCTGCTCAGGATAACTGACCCTATTCCCTGCAGCCAAGGAAAGGTGAGGATAAAAAAAAAAAAGAGATGCTATTATTCAAGGGAGCAATCCATCAAGAAAGACCACCAGCACAGGATGCTGCACAAGGCAGAGGCAGTACAGCTCTGAGTTAACAGGATGCCAAGGAGAGGTGAAGACTGGTGAGAAGTTAGTTCTTCAGAGCAGATGTCACCTTTTGTTTGCACAGTGCCTACCACTCTGGGGCCTTACGGCAGCTCTGTGTAATGATACTTGTAATGGAAATCTGGAAAACAGCCCTGCGGGGAGGTAGATGAGGCCTCCTAGGGCAGCACACAACCCCAGAGCAGGATCCACTCTGCCTATGTGTGATGCCATAAGTTTGTCCAACAGTTCATTAAAGGTTTTCAAAGGTGAATGCTCCTCAACCTCCCCAAGCAATCTGTGAATGCTCCACAACCTCCCCGAGCAATTTGCAATAACCCTATCTACACACCCTAACTTCTTCCAAGAATATAATGCTGTCCTCAAAGTCCAACAAAACATGGTGCTGGACTCATCCCTGCTCTGCCAGCGACTCACTGTTCGCCCTTGGGGGAGTCGCTTAACTGTTGTTGGCCGCAGATTCCCCAAGTAGAAATGAAGGCTGTGTTGTTTCCCTCCCCAGCAGGGAAATCTGTGACAAGAGGTCCTGGTATGACAAGAGGAGGCCAAAGGACTTCCAACAACAACAACTCATGGTCACCTGCCTCGGTGCCAGCAAAAGACAGCACAATCTGATGCAGCAAGAGGCAGCAGCCTGCTCTCTCAAAGCCTTTAGTGCCATGCACAGCACCAAGGCATATGCGAGAACAGCCCACTGCTATTTCCTACCGATAAGCCCAGCTTAGAGTTCCACTGCTGAAAACCTTGGGCTCAGTCTTGCCAAATGCTGAGGTTTCCTGCCAGGAGATGAGCACCTTGAGTGTGTTGGTTCCTGCTGCTGGCATCTGGGAAATGCTTAGCAGCACAAGGTCCTGGCTCAGGTGGGCACCCCTTCCAGAAAGACCCCTACACCAAGGGCCTGGCAGGCACAGCAGCAGGGAGCATCCTCTCCTGGGCGCTTCATGAGAGCAGCCCAGAGCCCTGCTGCAGGTTTCTTCTCAGACCTGGCACTCAGGACAGCTTGGCTCCCACTTCCACACCACACACATGGCTCGTGCCCAACCATGCCCTGCTGCGGAGCCGGTGACCTGAGTGATGAATGCCCCACATGTGTGCTTTGTGCCTGAAGGCAGAAAATTGCACACAGCAGGCCTAAAACCACACTCTGGCAGAGCCTGCCCATCCAGGAGCCGCCAGCACATCGGTTGCTCAGCTTGACTTGCTGACCTCCAGCTGTTCAACCTTAGATGGCCCTGCCAGAGCTGGATCCAGTCCTCCAGGAACTATACAACACTGTTTATGCACACGGTCATGACAACAGGAGGCCAAATCATCCCCCTGTTCCACCCCTGTGTGTTTGCATCTGCTTTCCTTGTGCTGGTTAACCATGCCCATAAGGCACCAGCAAAGACAACTGCTCTTCTCTCACCCTAATGGAAATCCAGCATCTTCAGGAAGGCACAAAACAGGCATTTCAGCACCCAGTATGCCCTGCAGAAGATTTTAGACTCAGCCCAGTAGCCACATGCATCAAGAACAGAGCAACCCAGCACTGGGGTGTTTTCACTTCATCCCAGGTTCAGAAGCCTTGGAAGAAGCAATTATTAATACAGTTTTGTTCTGAGCTTTTGTGCTGACTCCTGCTCTTTTCTAAATACGCTGCTGCATTAGGAGAAGACCTATATCCAGATCCAGAAACTGAGTCTGCCTCTGAGTTTTTGCAGAGACTTCAGATTTGACTCTTGGTCAGGCCATATCTAAAAGCTTTATTTTCACTCAGCAATGCTGTGGACAACCAAGCTTTCATGAGCAAAGCCAGCTCAGCTGGAAGGAAAATTTGGATGCCAGCCAAACAGAGGGTAATTCTCTTAGAAAGTGAAGAAGAAGTCTTCCTCTGGACCGTTCTAGCTGTGCTGCCTACCTGCCAGCCCTGAAGAGAGGATGCTCTTGGACACGGTGACCTTGTCCTCTGAGTTCTTGGCCCAGTCCACCATGCCCCTCCAGCCTTTTATGGGGAAGGTGATGTCAGTTGCTGCTTGAGCAGGCAGTTTGTGAATGCTGAGGACTAGAAGGAAGCAAAAATAAAACCAATAAACAAGGCCAGTTTCAATGCATTCACACACTGAAAAACCCACTGAAGACAGTGGGAAATTAGATAGCAGCCAGTGAGGTAGGATCTCTGTAGCCATAAGAGTGATGCTATCTTCAGGTAATGTCTAGGCATGAGGGAAGATGACACTATCTGCTAGGGCTTGTGGTTTTGTTCTTTGAAAATGACCTGCCTTCACTAAACCTGGCAGAAGAGAGGTCTGTCTACTCCAGTGTGCTGTCTCCAGGAATGGCTAGTAGCATCTGCTTAGAGAGGGAGTAAAAATGGACAGAGCAAGATTTCTCTTGATGTGTCCTCCCAGCTTCCAGCTATCAGCAGGACTTCCCCGGGTAGTGGTTGCATCCAGACCATCAACTTTAATAGCCACCAGTGGACCTCTCCTTTGTGCATTTTCCTAATCCCATCATGAACCCATCTGTACTTTCTGGCTTCTGCAATGTCCTCTGGCAACAAGTTCCATGCTGTGATTGTGCATACAGCATAAATCAAATGCTGCCTGCTGTTTGCTTGCTGCCTGATCACTTCATTGGCTGCTGTGTAGCTCTTGTAGATTAAAAAAAAAAAAAAGAAAAAAAAAAAGAAAGAAAGGAAGCAACTAATTTTTCCCAGTTCATCATCTCTTCTCTGGTCACAGTTCTACAGATGCCTCTCAAGTCTCTCCTTGGAAATCTCTTCTCTAAGCTGAAGTCCTGGCTTTCTTGGAGGAAAGCCACCCCATATTTTTGATCATCCTCACAGTCCTTCCCCAGATCTTTTGATGTTCTGCCACCCACTGCCTCCCCTCTTTCCCTCCCCACAGCCCAGGTCATATATATTACACAGTAATTACAGATTTCTGGAGTCTCTACCCAACATGGGGAGTGCAAATCAGCTCACCCAGATTGTCCGTCACTTGGTAGGAATCCCGGAAATCTTTCATGCGAAAGCCAATGACATCAATGAAATCCTCCACGAGCCTGAACAACTCCTTGGCATTTGGCCCTGTCTGCAGAGAGAGGGAGAATACTTAGTAGCACAGATACTAAAGAGCACAGCACGAGTTTCTCTGAGGGCAAAGGTTTCCATCCTCACACACATATTGGAAGCATATGCTGGATATAATAGGGTATTACAAAGCTGTGAAGAATGACTAAGAAATCCTAAAAGTAGGTCTAGAAAAATTAAAAGAAAAAGGTAGGAAATAATAATATGAAATTCAGATTGAGAAAACTGAGGGCAGAGGGCAATATCTCTCAGCAAATCTCCAGAGGAGCTCTTTGTAGTAGAAGATGACCTATCTACTTCTATTACCAACCACCTTGTCCAGAGCACAAGCTACTGCTGATGTTCATGACTGTCCCGTTCCTACCATTAATGCAACAAGAGTAATACGATAGGACAGAACCTTAGCAGCCATGATTTAATATAGCTCCACTGTCTTTCCAGGTCCATTGGCTGGTGTATCTGGCCCAGCATAGCTGCCAACAAGCCAGTGGCATTTGCAATTGCACATCTAGAGGCATTGTGTCAGAGAAAGAGGTGTTCAGTGTTGAAGCTCTGCCCTGTGTCAAATTTTGAGATCCTTTCTCAACCCCTAGACTTCTCCAACCCTCAGGTACTTTAATATTTAGTCTGAGAAACATGTTATGTCATCTTCTGACTATGTATGTTGCATACTGGGAGGGAGCCCACAAAGCTTTACACCCACTAGGACAGTTAATTTTGCCATGACTCCACTGGAAGGAGCCACACCAAGCCAGGAACTCCAACCTACACTACTGACATGCACAAAGGGTGGGTTTGAACCAGGCTGGGAGTCAGTATTTCAGGCTTGCAGCCATTTGGCATGTTTGGAGACTGTTTTCACACATGGACAACACAGAATTGCAACAGGATCTCAAGCAAGAAGTAGGAGGAAAACTTAGGTGAGGGATCACTGATGTCCCTCCCATCTTTGAGCACCTCAAGGACTTTTGGGTGTCTCGGTTTGATGCCCACACTGGAAAAGAGTGGGGAGTTCTTTGCTGTCTTCTTCTCCTGTTCCCTGTTGAATTTCCAAGTGTTGTTCTTTGCTCTGAGCCTTTTCTAGATCAAAGACTGCCAGAAGCCCACAGTGCACTTCAAGGCAATCCTGAATTAAATTCTTATTGAGGGAGGGAAGAGCATTCTCAAAGGCAGGAATCCAGCCTCTGAACAATTTTTTTTTTCCAGAGGTGAGTCAGGCTTGTTTAGTGACACAGGGCACAACAACCCTGAAAAAAAGTCACTAAACTACTCTGACTAAACTCAGCGCTTAAAACACCAGCAGGCTTAAACTCACACCTGCCTGTGAAGAAAGAAAGAGGGAGTAATGTGGCCGGGGGTTGTTTACTTGTATATTTAATACAGCCCTTCATAATCCCATGGGGTACTTCAATAGCATTTCACTAAACCAGATCTCTGACCCAGGCACATCAGCCAGTTGTTGACCTGAGTTGGGAACAGCCTGGAAGGGAAAGTATATCCCAGGAACACAAAAGGTTGCCTTGGGAGCAAACACCAACAAACATATCATTAGCGAGGACCTCCAGGGTCTAGTATTGAATCCCAGGCACTAGCTCACATAATCCTAGCCAGACAAGTAGCACAGCCTGTCTTAAGGCTAAATGCGCTTTCTTCTTCTGTTGGCAGGATCTCACTCTCCAAATAACCAAGCTGTTTCTTCTTGGGCCTAGGCTGTCTTAGAGCTTATCTGTCTCTTTTGTCTCGTGTTTCTCTCATGGCGTTTTCTCCGTGATGGAAATATTAGCAATAATCCTTTTCCACCTGCATTTTGCTAGGCTGTTAAGTGATAAGGCTTAAGGCTGTTAAGTGATAGCTAGTTTTCCAGCAATCGATTTCACAAAAGGTAATCCACCTGAAATGAGCTATGCTGACTACCTATCTTTTCCTCAAGGCACATTCCCCTGACAGAACTTAGCTGGTACCACAAGAGACCAAAGAAGAGCAAATCAGCTCCTTACATCTCTTCTTTTACTTTTCCACCGCTTTCACAGCACTTTCAGATTCTCACTATAATTTGGACCTCCTGACGGGGCTGAGCAGAGCTGAAGGGAAAGCTGGGGACTGGGCAGGGCAGCAGGATGGGACTGAGGTAGAAGGAAGGTTAAGCTGGTGAGTCTATTGACAGAGAAGTACAGGGCTGGTCATGTGTGTTTGTCTGTCTGTCTGTCCAAAAGAAGCTTGGTGAGCTAAAATTGTATCAGGATCAAATCAAAAAGTCCTGCTAGTACTGCAAGTCCACTCATAAGGAGTAGAAGTAAGAGGGGAAGTCATTTTTAACAGTATATTTTTATATTCTACTATTGATTGAAATCGCAAGCCCAAATTAAACTAAGGCCATGGTAATCATCTTCTTTCAGGCTTCTATCTTATAGTGGCCAACACAGTATCCCAAATGACCTTGTGGTCCTTCTCTGTTTGAATGCATTTCTGATTTTTTTTTTTTCTTGAACAACACCTCTATCCAGAGGCCACAGGGCAGTGTAATGGAGTGCAATCGAGTTGGGTATGTTTTTAATGTGCAAATTGAGAGCCAAAGCCCTTTTTTAAAAAAGATTTGGTTTATCTAGCTGAATGTGGGTCTTGAATTTTCCCCAGTAGCTTTGAGGGAGAAGGACAGAGACTGCTCAAGCTTTGTTGTCATCCTATGTCTGTAAGCTTTCTGAGGGCAGGCTCTGTCTTAAAGCCACAATATTGGGCTGTGATCTCAATTCCCACTAAAAGGAGTAGGCAAGAATTCCCCATAGCAGTTTAGACCATCTTGGTCCCACTTCTCATGCAGGATGCTCTAGTGCTGGCAGCAGGCTGGGCTGTATCTATCTATAGGTGCAAAGAGCAGATTGTACAGGGAAAGCCAGTGGGAATGAATTGCCACAAAGCATAAGCTGCAGCTGTTTTTATGGGGATCAACAGGGTTTCCTTGTTGTCATGACAACTCAACAATCTCCTCTGTTCTCTGAAATACATGCACATGCTTGTGCGCTTGAGCCTGAGCATTTGGTCCTTTATCTCGCCTGGAGCCAGACCATGCCATCCACTTCCAAATGCAATGGGTCACTGCCAGGTCTCAGGGAGAAAAGAGAGGAAGGGCAGGTTCACGAGGCTGCTCAGCTCTCGGTGGAGGTCCTGTCTCATGAAGGAGCTGTAACATACTGGATTATTCAAGCCTCTTTCTCAAGTAGCGGACTGCCAACGAGTATGCCAGCATCTGGTGTTCGGACTTCTTTCCAGAGGGTTTTCACAGTTGATATGGCTGTAAGAAGCCTCTGGGGTTGTTGTTTGCACTGGGCCATTCTTTCTTGCTTATTTGATATTTTCTAACCTTTCTGAGGAATTTTGCAAGAGCAAAGGCTGGCTAAAAAAGAACTGCCATGTTCAGACCCACACCTACAGCGGCCTTCCATGGGATGGAAGTCCCTCAGAAACTGAGCTATGTGCCTTGCCCTGGTTATGTTGTGTGCTGATACCAAGGCAAGGTGGGGTTTATCTTCCAAGGTGCGGGGACAAGGAACGGACAAGGAACTAGCATTACCATGGACCCATCTACCAGAGCTGCTGGTCTGAGGTAGAAACATTTCACTCTGATGGGACTCCTGAAGGCTGCCATGAGGCAAAGGCTTCAGGTGGCTCAGGAAGTTGCAGAAACAATGAGAAAAGGACAAGGAATACATCTCACACAAGCCCAAGCAGAGGCTGCAACCGGGGCAGAAGAGACAGAAGGCAAGGAAGACATGGACAGAACAATAAACAACATCTCTTCCTGGTATACTGTGCTTTAGCTACTGAATTACTCAGCAGAATCTCAAACCCTGTGAGGAGAGAAAGAAAGTAAAATATAACAGAGCCCTTGTTCAGCTTGTCCTGAGCAGAACTAGAAACTCAGGTGAGCAAAGCACAGGTCTGACCCATGAAAATCCTGCCTGCCCTGCATCTTTTTAGCCAGGAGCAAAAACCCATGTAATCCTCCTGCTTTATCTTGACAAGAGGAGAAGAGGGGAATTATTTCAAGCCAGGAGGGTCACTGATTCCAAACTCAGCCTGATCTCTGAGATTCTCTATCCAAAATTTGGTATTCACCGCCAGTTTTGCCTGGTGTATAGCTAAGATCCTGTGGCTCGTTGAGTTACTCCATAAATATAACTCACGGTAGCCTGGCACTAGGCTTACACGCACGACTCGTTGCACGGATCAGCTGATTGGCAGTAACCCCTTCAGAGGCAGGTGACTCTGAAGCTGACCCCAGCTGACCACGTCCAAGTCGTCTGTCTCTTTCGTCATAAGGAGTTATCCAAGGGGAACAGCAATTATGGATGGAGGTACTCCTTGGTCTGTGGCTGACATCAACGCATGTTGCCCACAACACATCATGGGCAAGAAGAGCTAGGAGGTCTAGCTTAAAGCTTAAGCCTACTCTGAAAGCCTGTCCTGTTTCAGAGAACTGCTAAGTGTTCATACCAGCTGAGCTTCCTCCCATTTGTCCCGGTTTTCCTCTGATAACAGGTTGCTGATGATCTGGACAAAGTTCTGGAGAAGAGAGACAAGGAGAGAGAGAGAGAAAAAAAAAAAAAAAAAAGGAGGTGGTGAGCAAAACAGGTTAAGATAAGGCTTATATCCAAGGCTTTCACTGTGACTGCTATAGCTCCTAAGGCACTGGACAAAGAATATGTGTTGTCTCCATTACTGAAGATTTCTAAGAACGAGTTAGATACACAGGTGCCAGAAATTGGTTAGGAACAGGTGATCTTGCTTTGTGTAAGTCCTTTCCCACCCTATTTTCTAATATTTTGATTATTTCCAGGGATATCTCATTATGATCCCCTTGTGACTGGGAAAGAGAAGCAGTGATGGAGCAGGGGGAGGCTGGGCGTAGCAGTATCTTTGTGTGACTATACAGCACACGACAAGAAAGGAGACAAGTGATTTCAAGACCATTGATTTTTTTCTCCAATTCTGCCACCCATTGCAGATCCTGTAGGATTAGTTTAATGTTTCAAGTCTTGCGGTGATGACCTATCCCAGGGGTATATCTTGTAGCCACTCTGCATGCAACTGCTGAAAGTAAAATCCTAGAGTAACAAGCCATCAAGACATTTTCCCACATCAACATCCAAGTATCTAATACCACAGAATCATCTTACCTCTAGTCATTAGACTGCAATCCTTTCCAAGCAATGCTCTCATATCAATTAGACTCCACAATAAGTGCTATTAGGTTGAATAAGTGCTATTAAGTTGAAATAGTTCAAAGTCACTTTGGTTTTCAAGTTCTTACTTTATAAGCCAAGAAGAAGGGCCTCAAAAGGGGAGTTTGTTAGCACACACAGGCACTTCACTTGGGCGGAAATTTCTTTCGGTTTTCATCAGCTTTGAATTGAGTCCAAAGGACAGAATCAAACCTTGAGCTCTGTGCATGCACACACACCTGTAACCTAGATTTGTCCACCAGGGCATATCTCAGCTCACCTGCACATCCCCAGAAGTTGGGCTGTAATAAGCCCTACGGAAGATCTCTGTCATATTCCTGAGTACGTCGATGGTGGACAGCAAGTCCCCACTGTAGCTGGTCCCATCCTGGGAGATTTCCACAAGGTTCTGGAGAACATCCGACAGCCCATCTCCCATCAACCCACGCTGAGCTTTGGAAAGATGTTCCCTGGTCTGCGAAACAGAAAGAAACATGACAAATGTTAGTGACAGTCAAAACTCAAGTTAATGAGCTCAGTGAAGGAATTGCTGGGGGAAAGTCTGTGACCTTCCACATAATTCAGAGCACAGATTAGATGAATTTGACAATCTCAGCTGGCCTGAGAGCCTGTGATATTTATAAAATGGTAGCAGAGCAAAGTCAAATTTTTGGTATGTGTAGATTTTTTGGATTTTGTAGATTCAGAAGAGGTTATTCTACTATACAGAGGCTATTCTGCTGGTAACCCAGGGCCAGATAACAGATTTTGCCTCCAGACTGGCTGTCTTTTAACTGAGTTGGAACTATCTTAGGAGGGACTGTAGCTAATACTGAACAGGAAAGGACAGTTCTAATAAAGGCAATAGCATTTTAAGGCAAGACTTAGGAGACTAGCAAAATCAGACAATTCATCACAACATCAATTTTTTGAGACTAATGAAAAATAAGTGGCTTATTTAATATTATTATTATCAGTAAAAGTGTTACAATCACATTCAAATACTCAGTGAGGAACCATCCAATGCCCATGGATGCACACACATCACAGGCTTAGCAGAGTAAGACAAAAGCAAGGCAGAGATGCCATCTCCCTTTCACATGGAACAACTACTTTCCTTCTTTTTTTCAACTACAGCAATGTAACAAGCAATTTTGAAAGATCTTGTTTAGCTGAGAGGTTAGTCTTCCTTACCATCATCTGTATGTTCCTGTAATCAATAGAAACACACTTGATGTATGTTGGAGGCTCCCAGTAAGCTATCCCTTCTTCATCTAAAGTGCATCTTCGAAGGATCAGCCCTAAAAGAGGAAAGAGAAGAGCATGGGAGTGGAGACAGTTGGATGAAAAGCCAAGCATCTTCATGGAGGCCACCTAGAACTGGCCAATGCTGCTATACCTACCCGCATGAGGAGCAGCGGGGCATCTGCTAATGCATGAACCACATGCACTAGCATGTAGGACAGGTTTTTTAGTTTCTTCTCCACCATTTTCTTAGTGAGGGGCAGGACCATGAAAGGGAATGAGAATGGAAAGAAAAGCCTCACAATTTGGACCCAGCTAATCCAGGCAAAAGAAGGTTTTCCCTGCCTTTGTATACAACAGGCTCAGAAAGTCCCACAAGCTTCCCGAAGCAGCATGGTCCAGTACTTGCAACTAAAGCAGCCACAGTGGCTTATGCTACCTACACACTCTCAACAAGAATAAATATCCAACAGCACCGTCTTTGCATCAGCAGAAAAACTCTGAAAGCTGCCTGCAATCCTCCCCCAGGCTCTCTCTGAGCTTCAGCCTACAGTGAGCTTTGCAGTGGTAGTCATGCGTCTGTGTGACACAGAGGAACAGACGTATCAGCAGGAGGAAGGGGATAGGGATCACCTTGTCTGAGGAATTATGCTGCCATTCAGATAGCCTCTGAGGAGCAGGCTTTGCTGGGTCCACAATCCCATTGCTACAGCTAAATGATTTGGTGACCTTGCTATGGATACAGCCGTTCCTCTAGGCTAGCACTTAGGATGACACTGACTGGCCGAGGCTGTGTGAGTCAGGGAGCTTCAGCCTGTATCCACAACCTCACTCAAACACGATAAAACCTTTATGTTCGTTACAGGAACTGCTGCCCCCGTTTCATTTCCTGGGTGGGAGTGAAGAACATCCAGTTAAGGACAGGGTTCACCACCAGCATGTCTCCTGGAGCCTTCTCCTTAGCACTGCTTTCAACTCCTTAGGGAACACATGGCCGCAGCCACCACAGGTAACACCTAGTTGCCCAGACACCATCACTTCACATCACCATGGTCAGTGTCTACGTGAGCACCTAAAGATATGTTTAGGAAGCTTGTATGGTTTCTAAGAAGGAAAGAGAAACAACTATGTGTGATTGAACAATGCAGTTCAGATTTACCACTTTCAGATGTTGGCTTCTTTTTTGGAGAAAAACACTCACAACACCCAAGTCCAGGGGACTCTAATAAACAGTCATGATAGATCCCTACCTGCTTCTGCAGAGCTATTTGTAGATAACGAGGTGGACATACCACAGCAGCTCTTAAAAGTGAAGCTATCCCAGGACTAGGCAGTAGCTGGATGAGAAATCACCTCAGATTCTCCAGTATGGAGCAAGAAGTTGTAGTTAAGCAGTGCGGGACCACAGAAACCCAGAGAGTTTTCATTCAGCCCTGAGCCCAGGGAGGGAAGTCCCATTGCTCATCCTCTCATCCCATAACCAGGTTCCCCTCGTCTAAGAGGTGATGGACAAAGGATGCTGTGAGGGATGGCCAGCTCCTGGGCTGGGACATGCAATTGTCCTTACCCGTGGCATTGCGAGGGCACCGGACAGCCGCAGCATCCCCAGCAGGCGTCTCTTTCCACGCCACAGAGGCAAAGTTTTCCTCATCACAGATTTCATGGGGCTCTGCAGGGAAGGAAAAACTCCATTGGTAAAAGCTCCTCCTCAGGGCATGGGTAGGGAAACGGAAAGAAGAGAAAAGAGAAACCCACGGGGAAAACAGGAGATTGATCCAGAGGAAAAGAGCACTGTGAAAAAAGCCAGAACATCTGGAGGTGAATTCCCAGCTCCACAGCTGCCTTGGCTCCTGGTCCCTGACAGAGCCCGTTGACCTCTCTGGAGTTTACTCTGCTATCTGAAAACTGGACCACAGGCCATGCCAAGGATTAACTAGCTAATACACACGTAACGACCTGGGAAAGTGCTAACGTGCCTGCCTTGCCTTGTGGCAGCTCTTTGGAAGAAAGCTGTTATTGCTGAAGAGGTTTTTTTTGCTTAAAGATGGCTGCCTTTTGTGGGTGAACACTGTGGCTGCAGACCCTACTCCTGGTCTGAGGGTCACCACACAGATTTGGGGTTGGATATTTCAAAAATAAGGCTCTGCATGAGTACGTTGGAGTAAGAATGAAGGAAAGAGCAGCAAGTTGAGGAAAAAACAGGATGAATGTATCCCTCAGGAGGGGCTCCTCCAGGCCCTCTGTCTATTGCCATCTTATGTGAGGACACAAGAAGAAGATTTGAGTACCAGCAGGCTGGATTTGCATCTGCAGCTCATTTCTAAATGCTATTGCAGAGCCCAGCAGACTGCAGAAATGTGCAAAAAGTGTTCACAGATGTTACAGAAAAAGCCCTTTGGAAGGAAATGGCTTTCAGCTGCTTCCACCTGTGAAAGGAAGGCATCCACCACAGAAGAAGGGGTTTCTGCTGAGAAACTCATTACTGGCAGCCCATAAAATGGAGGGGACCATGAGTAGGGTATTAAAGCTATTCATGGCTCCTGAGGGTGGGGAGGAGAAAAATTATATTTAATGATTTTCAATTACAGCTTTTATTTGTTGTGCGTGTAAAGCTACCAATAAACAGGAAGCTGAGTGCATGCCTGTGACTGGCCGGGAATGGCAGCTGCAAAGCCAAAGCCAACCAGCCGCAGAGCTAGGCAGCTGCTTGTTGAGCTTCCTTCCCGTGCAGGACAGCACGGCCCATGCCAGGGTCCAGCGGTGCCACTACAGATGTGCCAAGTTTGCAGGGAAAATGTACACGTGCTGCAAAGATAGGATGGGGGCCTTGGGTTTTCCTACTTCCCCCAGGGAAGCTGCTGGGCAGCAATGACCCTGAAGGCATCCTTCCACAGAAGACCCTGCAATGCATGCATTGGCAGAGACACAGCCACCAGCCAGCTCAGGACCTGCATCATGAGCAAGTCCCCAGGGAAGGACATACCCCACTGCTGCTCTGGAGCTACCCAGAGCACCGACCTGGCTTTGTGGGAGGCTCAAGCCCAAATTCCTGTGGATGGCAAGTCCTGCTGCTTTGAAGGACTCGTACAGGACCCAACAAGCTGCCTGCACCTCCCTCGCTCCAGTTCCAGGCCTGTGTGACTCCCACCCCAGCTGTATTTCAAAGACAGATTCCTCCCTAGCCCATCCAGTAGACACCAGTAATGAACAGGTTCTGGTGTCTGCTTGGAAACAGATGCTCCCTCCCCCATTTTAAAACTCCCTTTTAAGTAATCACTATCGTAATGAAATCCTCGAGGGCAAGCAGGATCCCTGCTGTGTTCTGCACACATGCAGAAATAGTCCTGATGCCAACAGCTTCTGAGTTCTGTAGATAAGGCAGAATATGGGCAGAAAAGTGACAATTTTATTTCCAAGCTATTGGCAAGGAGCTGCAGGACAGACAGATTAATTTTCCCAATTGTGACCAGCCTGTGGCCACCTAGAAAGCCTGTGGCAGAGAGCTGAATGCAAAACTCTTGATTCCTGGCCCAGTGCTTTGGACACCGTCACATGTTCTCTAGATCAAATTGTGGTTCACAGGAGGGTCTGGGGCATGGGGTAGGGAGCTTCTAGCACCCTCGCTTGCAAAGCAGTGGAGCAGACATTGCGCATCAAAAAGCAGAGAGGGAGTTTGTTCCCATCTGACCTGCTCCTCTTTTTCCCTCTCTGACCTATCAAACCTTCCCTGTTTCTCCACCCCTGCAGTATCCCTGGGGACCGCTGAGGGATGCTGTGGATTAGAGATGCTTTTAGAAATACACTGATTGTCTGGCATTGTCTTGCCAGTGAGAGCAGAAGTAATTCCCAGGCCAGGAGACAGACATTTCACCTCCCCACCCCCTTTTTTTTTATGTTGCTTCATAGCAAAATCCTTTTTACAAGAGTAACCTATTTGCACTGGGAGATTTTAATAACTAACCCAATTAAGCTCAATTCTTCTGTTCAAATCAAATCATGCCAGCATTTGATACTTTCTCAAGAACAAATTGAGTCGGTTTATTTTTAGCCTCTGATGACTCCCCACCTTTTCCCTCCTCTGCAAATTAACAACTGCAATGAGACCCCTCTGGTTTTGAACCCTCAGTCCCTGAGACATGCCTTTTCCTTTTGATCGCTGCGCAGACATAAGCCCCTACAGAAACAGAAGAAAAGATTGGGCTTGTTCTGCCAGGGCCCCAGCTGGCACAAACTGAAGCTGAACTAAATCTGCATCACTCTGTAGACACCACCAGATGACCTGGTGCTAAGATTTTCTATGGCAAGGGGAAGCTTTGTGACTGAGTTAGAAGAGACTCTCACATGCCACTACTAATTGAGAGGCACAGCTTGTAAGAAGAGGTGATGTCTTTTATGAGAACATAGCTGGAAAAAGTGAATACGCTTTCTCACAGCCTCTTTATCAGGTTTCTCTTCTAGTTAAACTGGGTGAAACTTCCGTGCTGGAGCGTTTGGTCTTTTATCTTTGTATTCAGCAGTTCGTAAGGGACTCTGGCAGGCAGCTATCCTGAGCTCTGCAGAACCTCCCCCAGAAACGCTGGCCCCAAACCCACCAGCTCTGTGTCGAGCTGCAGCATGTCTTTTAGGGAGACACCCACTCTTCGCTAGGACCACCAGCGTGTCTCCGTGAGAATCTCTCCCATCACTCAGCGAGCTCTTCTGACAATTAATTAACCTCCCGGTCAAAAATCAGGGCCCATTACGATCGATGCAGTCTGACTGCCAACATCACATAGGCCATTGATTTCCCACCAGCAATTTCACCAGAAGGCGTTTTAAATGTGACTGAGAAAGAAAATAAAAATGGTGCACAGGCCTTTTTTTCTGGCCTCTTTATACTGGGTAAGAGACAGCCAGAAGCATTCTCACTTGTAAGTATTTCCTTCTGCTTATTTTTCACATTAAAACCCAAGATTTCCTCTGTCCTGCCCCCCAGCTCTTGTCCTCCATTCAGACTTTTGCACCCTTTTTTCTGAGATGGATGATACCATTGCTGTGTCTGGAGATGAGGGGTAAGACAAGGTAAGGATCTGACAGATATAGACGTGTTTGTCTTGGTTAATACTGCCAGTGACATTCAGGTTTCCCAGAGGCTGGGTAAAGTGTGGGAAACCACCACACCATCCTCGGTACTCGAATGCTTCAGGGACTGGGGACTGTGATGTTTTTTGCCTCTATCAAATAGTGTATCTCTGTTTCTTTTCCTCTTATGACTCTACAGCAGTGAAAAGCGCCATATCTACACCCATGGGATTTATCAAACATTCAGTGAAATCAGCTGGATCCTTACACTGTCTTTGGCAAGAATTAGATAAAAGCCTTGACATGACCTGTGCCTGTGTTATTGGCAGCGTCAAGCTAAATTGCAGCCACTCTGTATTGCATTCACGAAGTTCTCTGAGACATGTACTCAGCAGCTCTTTCCAGAAATCCCTGTCTCCCCAGGACAACATTACAAGGGGCACGGGGTACTTACCAGGACACTTCTTGTCATTGCACTGTTTATACTCCTCCTTGGGCCCCTGGCAAGTCTGTCCACCAAAGAAGGGCCCATAGCACACACGGTCACGTCTCTGAGTCCCACCTCCACACGTGGCGGTGCAGCTTCCCCACACTCCCCAGGCCTGCCATTTCCCATCCACTAGAAATAAAAAAAGAGGAGAGAAACAGCCTGTCACATCCCATCGTCATCCACAGCAGAAGGAAGCAAGTTCCCAAGGTAAACCCTGGAACATATGGTTAGTAGAGCATGGCTTGGTGTGAAGGGAGGTTTCCTGCCTTGGTTGCTTGTCTGGTCCTCAACAGACATGAATCAGTGTGTCCTCCTTACCTTTGTACCAGCCCTTTAATAGTTGAAGACTATTCTTGTGTTTCTCCTCAGTATCCTTTTCCCCCACACAAACAATCCCATTTCTTTCCTTGGGGAAGCCAAAGAAAATCTGGGGGACTTGGGGAAGCCTCCCAGATTTTGGGCTCTGCCATGAACACTTTCAGGGTAGGCAGGGATTCAAATTGCCCAGGAGCCACATCTACCAGACAAAGTCCATAGCTTGAGTTTGGTTGGGATGCCCAAGGAATGTGTGAAAACAGACCTTCCCAGAGTCATACTTCAGGCCCAGAGGTCTAAAGGGACCAGGAGAACCCTTAGGGGAGAAACCATGAAGAAACATCAAATAAATGTCCCTCCATCTGTTTCCATTGCATCATTGCCTCACATGCCTTGGACGGAGGTTTGCAAGAGCCCTGGGCTCAGAGGCTGTCTCATTCCATTGTATCTTCTCCAAGCATCTCTACAGATTCAGTGGAAATATTTCTTTTATATTAACAATGGCATTTATCAAAACACTGTAAAAATGTTAATTAGTCCTCACAACAAGCCTGCAAGGTAGGGAAGCAGTCTCCTCTCCTGCATCACGGATGAAAAACAGCAACTCAGTGACAGAACTAGAGCACGGACCTAAGTCTCCTGATTCCTATTTGGGTTTTAATTAGGAGTTAACAGGTCATCCTGGGTCTCATAACTCCAGCTGAGAGGGTGAGGGATCCCACTCTTCTCCGAGCAATGGAAGAAAATTATTATCATAGAAAAAGGACAGGTCCAACCTCTGGTGCTTTCTAAGGTGGGACCATATGGAGTGTAAGCTATGTTCAATGTTACTTCAGCATCTAAAATCAGTGGGAGGAGGATGCCTAAAAAAGAGTTAGGCCATTTGTGTCTCTGCAAATCTTGATAAGTTGCAAAGACAGAGTGGGATGTAGGTAACAGAACGTACTAGAGTCCATGTAGGAAAGTCCATACCCATGTTAAACACTGCGTTATGTTAGCCCTCCTCTGCTGCTAGAGAGTCCCATGCAGATGATGTTGCAACCAGGGGGATAGAAATACTGATGAAAGAGGTATGCCAGGTTGAAGAGCTACCAGCTTCTTTATATGCAGAGTGGAGAGATGATTATACTTTCTCACCTGACCAAGGTGCGTGCAGTGCCTGGAAGAGCGGAAGTGTTTCTGGGCAACCCTGATCTCTCAGAAAGGGGAGAAAGGCCCTCTACATCTCAGGGGCACACTCCTCCTCAGTCCTGCATGGGCTAGCAGCCCCTGAGAGAGCCAAGGAAAGGGCCAGGAGAAGCATGGCAAGAATTGGTCACTGATCAAGCTTGAAGGCTTCTGGAGGTTCAAGCCTTGTTTTCAGGTGGGAATATCTTCCACACCAGCAGACCCACTCAGTCCCTTTGTGATGGCCCTCCTTGAGACAGAAAGAGGCAAATTGCACCTCCAACTCTGCAGTGGTGCCATCAGCCTGAGAAACGCAGACTTCTGGTGTTAGGTGTGCTGAGACATCTGCTCCTGTTTTTGTCTCTCTCTGCCTGAAGTGGCTCTCCTGCAGAGAGTATCCACTGATACAAAGACAAAGTGATTATTCTGAATATGAGGCACTGGCTACAACACCTTGGGCAGAAGTTTTTTTGTTTTGTTTTGTTTTTGTTTTTGAGACATGACCAAATGAGTAAACTAAATGACAAGTCTTAGTCATGAATCAAGGCTACCCTATCCTAGGTCTTGTCATGGACAAGGTTCAAAGCCACGATAAAACAGTAGTGGTTGCCCTGTTTGCTTCAGCCATAACTAGGAGTGGTCAACTGGTAGAGAGAAGAGAGGAGAAGAGAGGAGAGGAGAGGAGAAGAGAGGAGAGGAGAGAAACAACAGCAACAACAAAGAGGAAAGTAGAAGCATTGCAGAAGCATGGAAAAGGTTTTGTTTGCTTGTTTGTTTTTTTAAGTACATGCTGAAAACTGGTAACTGAGGTTAGAAAGACATTTTCTCTGGAGACAATCACTCATCTCTCCAGGGTCTCCTGGGGCATTTGACTACTACAGATTGTGGCTTATATGGTCCATTGGTATGATCCACAACCTGTTTATTACTTCATTAGTGGTGAAAACTGTCCCACCCTTCCCCAAAGAAACCAGGTGGGGATTTTACAAAAGCCTACCTGGAACTGCAGCAAAGGATGACCCAAGAAAAGGCATTGGCCACTGACCTGGGCATTGCCGTAGGAAACAGTCCCTGGTCTCCACCCAGTGTCCTTGGCACTCTGCTCCACCGTAGGAGGGTCCGTTGCACTCCCTCGTCCGCTGCTGGGTGCCGTTGGAGCAGGAGGCAGAGCACGAGCTCCAGCTCGACCACTCATTCCAGTTGCCGTCCACTGAGTGGCCCAAAGAGAGATAACAAAACTGAATGTGAAAATCGCGCTCACTGGAAGGAGGCACGTGCAAGACTCTCCACCCTGTGCAAACAGTGGGCCAAAACGTGGGGACAAGCTGGAGTCACAGGGCATGAGGGAGGGAGAGGAGCATCAGGGGAAAGTTCAGACAAGTGTGGCAACACCAATTTCTCAGGACCCGCAGCAACCTCTGACTCATATTTTATGTCCTGGTAGGATGCAAGTGCCAAAATATTGTTTATGTTCATGCTCTACATGGTACCATAAAGTTGAAATTATTAATTTTATACATTCTAACATAAAAGTCAAAACTATTAATATTATAGATATAATGTCAAAATAGAGAGCATGGAGCATGTTTTCACTGAACATTTTGAAGGAATCCAGACATTCCCATAACATTTCCCTTTTGGGCAATTGGCACTTTTTGAGGGAATATTTTTCATCCTGACTCGTCCAAAGTAATGGATGAGCTTGGAAGGAAGGGAACTTCCTCGAACCCAAAATTGTTTTTTTCAGAGGCAATCATTAAAGCACACAAACAAACTGGAATCACAAAGGTATTCAATGGAATTCAAGCCAGCAGCCAGGAAATTCTTGGAGCATAGGTGTGATCTAATGTGGCACCATGAGCAGAGTGTGCGTGTGTGGTCAGTGTACTCCTCTCATGGCTGAATTAACGCTGACAGGCTTGATATGTCTCGACACAGAAACAGCTCGGATAATTAAATAGGGGAGGAAGAGAAAAGAGAAATTATGAAAAGGACAGGAAGAAACATGAATACATCTTATTAGCATGATATAGTGTAAAGCATTCCTAAGCGTGGCAGTTACACCCTAATTGGACCCTGATGAACAGACAGCTCACCCAGGCCACTATTCCTGGAACACTTTTTCTCATTAGCAGTGGTCATCATGCTCTGTCTAGCTTTCACTAACTATTAATTCTCACTTAAAAAGAAAAAAAAATCCTGAATCCCTAAAAAGTCTAAATCCTAGCTTAAATTGTATTTTTGTAGATTCCAGATTAATTCCCTTGACTTTGTTTACCAGTCCAGGAAAAATATATGCAGCCTGATCCCTTGTGTAATTTGCAAGGCCTCAAACAGCCCCCAATAATCCCCAGTGCAGTTGAGTGGCTTTTTTTGGTTTTTAAGCATGTAAGAAAATGCCAAAATACTCAAATGAGCAACTGTTAACTCAGAGGGTGCACATGAGCGCAGAAGGTCTGAAAAATAATGCAAGCCTAAAGGTACTTCCAAACGGTGCCTGTTTTTAACAATCCAAGCTTGATGCTTTCGTCATGTGTAAATTCAAGACGTCACGTCAAGGCATATCAGTCCCAAGGGTGCAAACTGCAAGAGGTGGTGACTGGGCAGAGGTAATTCTTCTCTGGAACTGATTCAAAAGCTCACAGAGTAGATCTTATTACCTTTATTAGGTAAAAATTAGTGTGACTTTCTTTACTGAAGGAGGCACCACTAGTTCCCATGAGCTGAAACTGCCTGCTCCTCACGTATATTTGCATACGTTAGAAAGGTGTGCTTGCATTTACTAAAGTAAATGTTGCATTTACCATAAAGGCCGCATTCACCAAAGCCCTACCTGCTGCAGTTGCAGTGGTGAGTTGGAAGCCCATCACAATTATGAGCCTTTGGAGCTGGGAAAATAAAAGTGAGCCAGATCCATAGATTGCTCATTCACTTGGGTAGAGGGAATGGGTGATTTCTTTCAAGATGAGACCTTATATATTCACGGGCTATAATTTTAAAGACATTTAGAAAATGGAGAAACAGAGATGGCCTATTTGCATCTCCAGCCATAGGCGCTGACATAACTCGGTCTCATTGGTGAGATGCCAAGAGCTCTCCATCACGGCAGCAGCAGTCAAAACTGCTCGATGCTGTTGTCATACTGGAGTGAGAAACTATCAAAAAGTTCATTGCAGGCTGGCTCATGTGGTCTACTCAGACACTGGCATTGTCTTCCCTTTTTCCCTCTCTCTGAAGGACTTGGGATATCTGCTGCTCCAGGGGAACAAGAGCTCCATTGTCCCTGCAGCAGAGCATTTTTATCAGTTGTGTTAATAAATCCTCAGAGCAGGGCAGTAATAGGCGATATGACTGTCTAGTGCATCACGCACTGAGCAGCGCCCATTGTTGCGCTTCAATGAGTCCCCCAATGTCGCACTCATTTGGCACAGCAAAGCCACTGATTGCTTTTGTGGCATTAATTAGAGCTGAAGTGTTTCAGTAGGGCTGCCTGTCTTTTCCACCACTGTTTCATTTGCTACAGTGTATCCACATATTTATTTGTATTTAAATTAATTATGGATCAATGTTAACTCAGGAAATGCTTTATTGCCCAAGCAATGCTAGCCCTGACTTTTTCAATTTGTCTTTTTATGACAGAGCCAATTTGGTATCTGGGATGTTCTTATTCTGAGCAGAGTCTTTTGGACCGTGGCCAGAAATCCAAGGATAGTTATTTGGGGTGAAAACTAGGCAGAAAATGCCAGGAGTCTTTTCACAAATATTTTCACAAAGTTCTTCATCACGCCCACAGTCCCTCTCCTCCTCTGGGGACTTAATAATTTTTCATAATGGTTCTCATGAAACTTGAAAAATGTCAGTTGACATTTTCCTGGGAGAAGGGAGGAGCGCTGGGGACATCCCTCACGTTCAGATCACGTTCACCAGGACACTCCAATCTCCGAGTGAAGAAAATGGAGGCTCTGTGATAAACTCGAGGCCCGTCTGTTTTGGAGGAGGAAGCTACAGGAGTGCAACTGGATTTCCAATGGGTAAAAACCATTTCCTCTGAGGTTCCTTTCTGAGGTTTCAAAGTAAAACTTGGGGAGCGGCGTTTGGAAGTGAAATCTAGGGGTAGGAAAAAAGTTCCTCAAAGTATTAAAAATATGGCAGGGAAGGCTCTTAGAAACCCCTCTGTCTATGTCACTGCCCAAGGCAGGATCAAGTACACAGAGAGCTTGCATATATAGTGAAATCCAGGTGCATGTAATACTAGCAAGCAAAATTATTAATTCCAGAACAGCAACAAGCCCAGTTGGGCAAAACAGCTTCAAACCATCTACTGGGCATCATAAATAAGACGTGTAAGATGGCCTTGCAAATAGTAGTGACAGCTGAGCCAGCCCAGGTCTATCCCGTGTAGCACGTCCTCAGGAAATTACTAGAGAGGGGAAATCACACAGTGCCGAAATGAATACATCCAGGAGGCTCCTCTAGACTGCTCCTCCAATGTGCTCCTTATGCTGGAGGATCCTCTTTGGGATAGTGTCATCTGTGTGCTCCTTCAGCACAGATGGACGGCTGGACACCTGCTCAGTGACAAACACAAGGGCCTTCTCGGGGTTCGGGAGACCTGCTGGAGGGACCGCTCCGCATCTCTAACTGCCTTACCTGGGCAAAGTGCAATGTTGCAGAACTTGGTTTGTTTTTCTGGGCCCTCGCAGGGGTTCCCACCAAACTGAGGAGGCTTGCAGGTGCGGGTCCGATCCCTGTATCCTCTCCCGCATGTGGAAGAGCACAGGCTCCATGGAGACCACTCGTCCCAGGTGCCATGCACTGAAATCAAAGCAGAAGAAGTCAGTCTCCTTTCCAAAGGAGGTCTGGAGACCCAGTGAGTGAGCCCACAGCGCGCAGCATCTTCCCACCCAGAATGAGCAGTATGTGAGAAACTAGTGTAGGAAGGCCAAGAACAAACCAGCCTGAAATGTGCAACGGGAACATCATGTAATTTTTTGTGATTCGATATTGGCACCAAGTGTCTCTCACTTTCCAGCCCACATGAAATAAATCTTAACGCACTTTTCACTGACCCTATTTTTTTTGATTTTTGAGCCCAGGGAGAGGGCATTTTTTTGAACAAAAGATGCAATTAGCTAGAGAGGAGCAAATAAAGTCCTTTGGAGAGTAGCATCACCATCATTTTGTCACTTCTTGCCTATATTCCCTCCCTCATCATTTTTTATCATTGAATCTTCAAAAGCTACAGCTTTTCAAGCTCTTAGAAAAGGTGTGATGTGTCTCCTAATTACTGTCATACAGCAGTGACATCATAGGGCAAATCTGGGGAGACTCAAAAGAATAAATTGGGCAAGCAACATGCACCAACACTGTTCTGGCCATCACTTAGAATTCCAAGAATTAGACATCCAAAGCCTTCTAATCTATATTAATCTGATTTTAACCAATCTAATCTAATCTAATCTGGCCAGGTTATTTATGGAAGGTTAGTGACCATAATCTCTAGAGGCCAAATGTTACCAGAATGTACTGATCTCTCTTAAGGGACTTTGTCACATCCAGCTTTAGCTGGAGAAGTGAACACAAAATCAGTCATGCTTCAGAAAATAATGATAATAATAATAATAATAATAATAATAAAGAGATGGGAACTTTCTAGCCCTTAGGAATGCCCTACCTTTCTAAGAATCCTAAATTGGTAATACCTGGTACACATCCCAGACAGACAAAGGGGTCATCAGTTCCTAACAGTGGCTGATCCACTGACCTGAGGAAGCAGGGTTCAAATCTATCATTTTATAACTATCACCAGGCACCTTACATGACAAGAGATAGTTAGAGGAAAAAAATACAGAGAAGAGGAGGAGAACCAGCTTGGTGTTTTTGACATTGGTTTTGAACAACGATGTCAATGGTCTGGAGTTGTGAATGATGCACCTAATTTAATATCAGATATCTTCAAAATAATGCCCAGGTCCCCCAGACTCTGTTTGTTCATCAGAATTGTGGAAGAAGGAATATGAAAGTGGTGAGGAGGGTTGGTTCACTTCTTAAACAAACCAGCAGAATAAGTTTTTCACGTGGACTTTGCAGTGATATGCATAGTGTTGGGCTTTGAGCAGCTGAAGGTCGAGGATGTCATCTGCTGTTTCTCTTTTCCAATCTGCCCCATGCTTGGAAACTCCCCACAAGGGCATAATCCTTTCAGATTCACAAGTGTCCATTTCATTTAAAAAGCATGGAATTGTCAAGAGCATGCAGACCACATGTCCACCCACTGGGACTTGATCTGTCAAGGGCTTATGAGGCTTTATGGTGAAAAGAAAAGGGAGGGTTGTCTGCCTCCAGTCACCTACTATGTGCTTGCAGGCCTTTAGAGCACAAAGAGAATAAGTTAGCTGGCAAAAGTGAGGACCACAACCTGGTGAACAAACAACAAACCCTCATCTCACCTTCCCCCTTTCCACCTATGGGTGCTTGTGATTTAGGTCAAGGAATTACGGAAACGTTAGGCTATGGAGTGCACTGAACTCATTACCAGGGCTGAAAACCTGATCTGTTGCGTTCCAGCCTTTGCTGTAGGTGTGATGAGATATCATGGGCAGTCAATACTCCATGCACTCTGCCTCCCTTCCCCTTCTGCCCACTCACGGATGGAGCACTCAGCCCACCTGGGCACACGGCAGAGTTGTTGCACTGTCTCTGCTCTCGTAGAGGGCCGCTGCACTGAGTGCTGTAGGAAGACGATACGCAGAACCTCGTCCTGGTCTGCCAGCCCTCCCCGCAGGTCGTTGAACACACACTCCATGGGGACCACTCCTCTGCTGCGGGATCACCTGTTGGGGTTGGAGCAGAAGGTGAGGACATGGCATCATTGGTCCCTGGACTGTGGGGCAACAAACTGTATTTCATCAGCCACTGGCAATCCGTGAAGCTATGCAATGTGTCCTACATCTGGTGTGACAGCAAGGGTGCAAAGGGATTTGTGAAAAAATGTAAAGGTTGACAATGGTCAAAAGTTTTTTTGGGAAATGTTTCTTAGAGCTCTAACACAAAAAAGGGGAAACACTGAAAAAGCATCAGGACACTGGGCAGGGCAGGTTCCAACATTGATGATGGTTTAGCCACTGCAGCACCACGTGAGCTGGGATATATATTCCCCACTCTGGGATGGTAACAGTGATTAGGTAAGGATAGTAAACATGTCCATAAATGGTGAATTGATAAAGATTCATCCCCTGTCTCCCCAGTGCAGACTGGCAGCAGCAGACAACACAAAATACAAGGTGACAGAGCCTGAGAAGAACATTGGCTGGAGTAATCCCACCAAGGCTTCTCTTATCATCTTATCCTTCTGGAGAACAGCTGCTTGATGGCACATGATACGGAACAAGGGTGACTGCCCACAGATATGGTACATTCCTTCTCAACTACTTGCCTAAAGGGGCAGTATTGGAAAGGACAGTAAAAGCATCCCATCAACCGTGAGATGGGGATGGAAAGGAGAGAAAGACACATATTCCCTCTGTCATTAATATCCCTGCAAGCATATAGTCCTAGAAGTGGTGCTTGACCCAGGCCATAGCCTCAAAAAAAGTCACCAAAAGCATGGTATGAGCAGGGAAAGGGCAGAGTTTTCCGTGAGTTTTCATAGGCAGTAGTCTACCCCGATAAAATGTCTTTTTTCTTCCTGTATGAATAAAAAAAGCCTGCTCTTTTTCATTTGATTAAGTTCTGCATTGTTTGGGTTTTTACTTTCTTAATGTATTACTAATAATTACACATGATAAACCTAGACCATAACATTTGGTATGTATAGTACACAGACATATGGCAAGAATAAACACCAACAACACATCTTTGAAGCTGCATAATATAGGGGCATGTCTCTCTAGCAGCAAGTTCTTCAAAGCATCAGACAGTACCATGCTGCATCATAACAAGATGTATCTGGCAGACCATGGTGGATGGCCAAACAAGAAGGACCGCGGCACTGGGTGGAGTCGATGAGCATGACTTGAAGGGCCCTACAATATGGCACAGCCTGAGCTGCACCCAACATGGAGACTTGTGTCCCACACCATGACCAAATTCCTTGGACAAAGCTGGACAGTGGACCCCGCATTGGACTGACCAGCTGCGACACGGAGTGTGGGAGACACCCTACTTCTGGACAGCAAGTGCTAGAGACTGACTGCGTGAAAATCCATGTCAATACAGGAGTCATGATGGGAACTGTAAGAGCCAGGGATCACCATACTGCCCAGTAATACTGAAGGTATCAGCTGTGATACCACCTAAGGTGACTTAAAGCTGTGCATGTCTGACTTCCTTCTCAAGGCGGTATATTTATTTGCTAGTCTCAATGAGATTTGTCAGCATGCAATGAAAGTTTATTCAAGTGTTCACAGCAAACCAAGCAATTAGAGCTCCAATTCATTTATCTGCCTATTGGGATTTTGGGTACTGATATCTACATTATCTGGTATGTATTGTGGTTTTCAGAAAACCTGCTTTGGATAGCTCCAGCCATTTTACCTGGCTGCTGTTCCTACTGACAGAATATAGCTGGACCCAGTAAGAGATGGAGATAAGGATGAATCTTTCCCCACCTCACCTATGCTTTCACAAACATTGTCTTGAGCTCCTCCTTTCACAGTATGGCTTCACTCTAACAAGATCAGGGGACAAGCAAAATGCATTCCCCTTGCAGTCTGCACACTGCCTGCCTCCCTCGCTGCCTGGTTAGGGAGATGGACATCAGGCATAACTGATTGTGTTCATTAAGCCAAAGTTGCTCAATATTGCTTCATTCCGCATCAGATTAATCTACCCAGCTGGTTCCAGTTAGGCAAACATTGCTGAACATTGGTCTTTCTCTGGGATCTACAGGAGTCAAAGTGTGTTTTGAGACTTTGAGGCTTCAAGGAAGCATCTCTCTCATATCCTGTTTCCCAAGTATTGGATCTCCTGGTATACAGAGATCTGGATTTCCATGATAATTAGACTCCCTTTCCAATACCTCCATAGACCCCTCACAGATGACGCCTTTGCACCGCTTGGAGAACCATGCCCAAACGCCTCCATCAACCTTGCAGCAACCTCCTCACTGCTCCACCCAGCAGTACCACATCCCTCACTTGCAGACAGTTGGCATTTTTCAGCTGGTCTCCAGTCCCACTGTGGCAGCATTGTCCTGGTTTCATTGTCTCACATGTCACCCTTCTTCTTCCTCTGTGGTGCCTAGTTAAAGGCTGCCAGTCTGTACCCAGAAGTATTTCTGATAGGCCAGAGAGGGGACAGAGGAAGCCTGCAGAAATGTAGTGGTTCCTCCCATCAGTGACTCATGGTTTGGAAAACCTGCCATCCCACCACCTCCTCACTCAGGCTTGGCTGTGGTTTTGCAAGCTCCATCTCCAGACAAGAATTACTGTGTCATTAGATGAAAGCGTGGTCACTTTAACCCAAATGCTGCCTCTTCTGTCTCTTTCTCCTTCTTTATTTTTTGACCTTTGCCATTTCACAGTACCAATAAAGGCAAATCTCCTCAACTATCATTACACCAGTCTCCAGTTTTTAAATCCAGAATGTAGTTTATTTATCAAGTACTGGTTATTTCTTTTGGTTTAGTGTGGTTTCAAACTAAGCAGTTTATCTCAGTCATCTGGGGCACTATGTCTGGTCAAGTCTCAGCACTCACAGAAGAAATACAACTAAGTTTCAAACCATGCCAGACCTAGTCCTGAGAGGCTGTCAGAACCTCTTGGCATCAGGCCTACAAGCTGTTTCGTTCCCCACCCAAAAGAAGTAGAATATCACCCATTGCCAAAAGTGTTCATGAGCAGAATTTCTGCACGCCTGTGGGCCAGATCACAGCTGATGTGAATCACCGGTTGCAGTGCCTTCTGATGATTTATCCCAGGAATGGATCTTGGTTTTGCTTCTCAATATAAGGGCAAGAATCTCCCATGCTCATCCGACCTGACAGACCTCTAACATAGCTCAGCACACAGGCCCTGGCCATACAACCAGACCTGGAAGAGATGCAAAACCATCCTATGGACTTCACCCCTGAGAGGACATGCCCTCCATCATGACCGTTGCCCGAGACATGTCTCTGAAGCACCACCCTGTGATGTGTCCTGTGGTGCTCCAGGCTAGCGTGGAGAACAGCAAGGTGCCAGCTAGTGCCTGGAAGGACTTAGCAGGGAGAAAGCCTCCTCGCTTTGAGTGGAAAAGCGGCTCTTTGCAGTCGCCTGCTCCCACAGGGCCAGCTGTAGCACCTCTTTTGGAGCCTGGGGACACTTCTGCAGCTACAGCAGACATGGCAGGTGCTGCAGGAGACACGCTGGGCATCACTCCGCTGGGAAGTAGCAGTGCAATCCAGGATCCTTTCCAGCACCTGGCCAGCCCTGACAGTAACTGATCTGGCCTTATGGAAAACTCAGCTGGCTGCAGGGTCCCCGTCAGTGCCTGCAGCTTCTCCCTGACACTCCCTCTCTCAGCATTAATGGAGCGACACATTGCTGTCATCCCTCCGCCAGAAGCCCCTTTTTTTGGCACTTCTCATCAATCTGACATTTCACCACGTGCTGCCTCTTCTTCATTCACATCCAGCCTTTGGCAAAGGCCTCCTGGAAGCCGTGTGTGGGCTGAGCTGGGAGCACCAGTGCCAGGGACCTGCTAGGCTGGATCTCACTCTTGTGCTGCTGCTGGGGGGGGGGGGGCGTGGAGAGGGCAAACTGCCAGCCAGTGGCATCACAGCTGAGAGCACAACTGTGCCAGAGCCCACAGGCCAACAGGACCTGGACACCAGGGCTGAAAAGGGCTGGCAGGAGTAAACTCTGGCCCTCATCTGGGCAGGGCCATTCCCTCACCCTGGTCCCCGTAGCTGGCATTTTTCATATTCCGTATTTTTCCAGGTACTGAGTGGATGTGAAATGGCATAGACCCTATGAGCTGTTTTGATTTGTACCATGGAAAGACTTGGGTTTTGCATTAGTATGCCCAGCTAGAGACTCCCTCCAAATCCATCTCTGGGCTGTACCTTCTGCCTGGTTTTAACTCTACATCTCCTCTGTCCTGCTTTCCTTAACAACCTGGCTGCAGTTACTGCTCCTGGGATAGTGGCAGAAGCGTGGCAAGCTCGTGGCAGGATAATGCGCTTCTTCCCAGGGGTGTCTCACAGCCCACACCGGATTAAGGGACAGCATGACCCAAGTCAGCTACAGTACAGCAGGGGCTATGGCAGCAGGGAGTTAATAGAGATGTTGCTGAGCACCGATGCAGCATCCAGCTGCATGGCAGGAGGAAACACCCAGCCATAAACATGATGGCTGGGCTACAGGCTGGAGCACTAGGAAAGCACCTGAGACCAGGCAGAGCAACAGCAGTGGGGCACATCATGAGACCTGCCTTTTCTTCCACTCCTTTGGACACACGGGGTCCTAGAGATTGAGCCAAGCTTCATGAGGTTGCAACAGCGCAAGTATCAGCCCTCCACTGCAGCTCTTTGCCAGTGGTCAGTGCTGGCACAGGCAGCAGTGCTGCTCCCACCCAAGGTCCTTGTCCATCTCTGCAAGACAAGGCTCCCTAGGGCTCACGAACAAGAGCTCTACCCCTCCCTGCACCAGCAGCTCTGGCCTGTTCATGCTCTCTTTGGCCAGAGTCAGTGAAGGGTAGGAAGGAAATTCAGATGATCCCCTGCCGCCTGGTGAAAGCCACCACCCAATCCATCGACGGATCCCTCCCGGAGCCCCGCGCTACAGTGCTGCCTTGTAATGCTGTTTGCTGCTGCAAACTGGCAGAGTCCTGCTGGTTCGGATGGAGCACAGCTGATTTACACCAGATATGAACCCCTCTCCCTTATAGTCTGTGCCACAGCTCTGGCTCTTTGAATTGCCCTTCTGAAGCCTTTCTAGAGCACAGACTGTTTGTAAAGCTGCTGGACAACTGTTTCAACCTGCAGCTTGCTTTACCTAAAAGCATGATGTGTTGAGCTCCTGCCATGAAAGGCAGCAGTAAACAAAGAGCACAAAACCTCTCCAGATTGGTCTTGGCACATGTCCATGTCCAGTTCATTGCTGTCTTCCCAGATCACACTCTCTGATACTACTAAATCTTATTTTCCTCCAGTTGCAGGAGGGTCCTGCTGCAGAGCCTATCAGACACAAATCCCTGCACATCACTGAATATCCAGTGACAGAGGAAAGTGTCCTGCTGTCTTCCCATCACACCCTGCACATCTCCTTCTGTGGTCAATGGAAAGGCATGACATGAACATCAGTAAAGAGGCTATGTCACAGTCAAGTCAGCTTTGGCTTAATGAACCATGGCTGTTTAGATAGTTCAGACAAAGCAGTGACTTAGAAGTAGGCAGGGTGATAAGAAGCAATCTGCGAGAAGCGCGGTCTGGTTAGGGCATAGTGTCTAACTCTCGCTGTCTTCTCTGGCTAATGGCAACAACACAAAACCCTGTCGGTGCAATAGGATGGGAACAAACTGGGGGATGACCATTTGCTCAATGTCTGACTTACTGGCAGGCTAAGCCCATGCTAACCTGGGAGGAAAAGAGTTGGTTAGCTGCGTCACTGAAACAGCAAAGCAAGTCAATGCAGTCAGCCCAGCCCAGCCGGGACGTTCAGTTACCAGGTAGAATGC
Source organism: Dromaius novaehollandiae (assembly GCF_036370855.1). Classification (NCBI taxonomy): domain Eukaryota; kingdom Metazoa; phylum Chordata; class Aves; order Casuariiformes; family Dromaiidae; genus Dromaius; species Dromaius novaehollandiae. The sequence goes on along the minus strand of NC_088099.1, from coordinate 167,167,102 downwards.
CATCTCCAGAGTCTGTCATGGTAGGTCAGAGCTTACCTATTTGAGGTGCAGGGTACCCGTAGTGCTGCAGTTCGTCAGTGTCCTCTCGCTTTCTGTTATCTGTGGACCTCAGCGATTGGCTTCTGGAATTATAGCGTCCATTGGCTATGGCAAGGTAATGGGTCATGTAAATACACCTTGGTTCACTCTGCAAGATCTTTCACTACAAAGGTTACATTTGTATAAACAACAGCAACCTGCGAGGTTTGGTTCACACGACCACCTGCCTTCCAACCCGGCACCCCTGACCACCAGCCTTCCCTGGGGCCTTCGCACCGAGCCAGCCTGCAAGACTCGATCTGGCCAGCAGTTCAACCCTTGGTTTCAGCGAGACATGGGAGCATGAAGGATCAGATCCCTATGCCTGATTTAATCAGATGCAATGAATTTCCAGGGTGTCCATACCCTTTGCTAGGAAGCCTCCAGTGAGATTGGGCAGCCTTAGGGACTCGTGGAGGGTTTAGCATTTTTGGGTGTGCTGACAGTGAATCCCACCATCCCTGGCAGTGTTTTGAGATCTATGGTGAAGAGTGGCACTGTTTTTTTGTGTAAAACTCTGCCTTGCAAAGTGTAGCTATTTAGCGATGCTCTGTAGAGCATCTAGAAAATGCTGAGTGAAGCAGGCATATGAGGGGAGATTGGAAAAGGAAAGGGATGGCTGAAAAGGTTGTCTCCTTCCCAGACCCTACCCTACCACCAGCAAAGAGGAAAGATGAAGGCTTGATATCAACAAAGCAACTGCTGGACCAACAGAGCTAAGGCTGAGCTCCTTTGGAAGGCAGGTGAATGAGCAAAGCTCCTGATCCTAGTGATCGGTGAAACTCTCCTGCTGAAGACCATGGAGTCGAGACCACTGTAAAGTTAGAGCATTTAACTCCCGATGGACAGCAGGCATCCCTGTTCCTTCGAAAACAGTAGTAAGCAGACAAGCGACCAAGCATTGGCAACTGAATCCCACTCACGAGGGCTGCCCTCTGTACATCAGGAGAGCGCAGCTGACTCCATCGGAGTCATGCAGCATAGCAGAGAGCAGAGCTGAGCTCTAGTAATCTGCGATCTGGCAACTGGTTTGTTTCCAAACACAGGAACCAGGCAGAGGATCTTTGTCCCCAAGGAGGTAAAACAGTCAGACATCTTTTCAAGAAGTACAAACTGCCAAGAGATGAAATGGTGACAGACTTGATCTTGGAGCCCTGGGAAAATTAATAAAGGCTAATAAAGCTTCAGTGTGGTGGCAGGAGTCTTTATTGCCCTCCAAAAAGGGAAAGCAGAGGAGGGAGAGGAATGATTCAGAGAGTCCCTGACGGGAGCTGGACTTTACGTTCAGCGGCTTGGTTCATGGAAGAGGCCCATCTAGGTTATGAAACTGTGAAGCAAATTCCCCATCACATTAGTCCCAAAACAGGGCCTAGGGGCTGGTCATGCTGATGGCTCCAAACCTTTCCAGCACAGACTGGTTGTGGGCTACTGGCTGGAGGAGACAGGATGGGACAGTCACCTGCCTGCCCTCATCGAGGGCAGGTTTCCATTTGTCTGGACATCAGGACTACAAAACATCCCGATACTTGCATACATCTGTGTTCCTTCCTCTCCCTCCCCCCGGGTTCTTTGCTGAAATAGAAATGACCAAATCCTAAGTTTTTAATACGTACAAGGCCCTGGGACCTTCCTATGTGAGATTTAGTTTATAGAAAAGTCAACCTCCAAGTATTTTTCAAAAATCCTGTGTACAGAGTTTGCTTAGGGGACAGTTTAAATTAGATCTACACTCTCTGAGGTACTAGACACATCTCATACCCTGATCCATTGCCACCACCTCTCCACCCGTTGCTGAAAATATCCCGTATTTTGATCTACCCTGATTTCAATCCTTTTGTTAAAAGGGTTGAGCCCCTGAAAACCATCAAAAAAACCAGAAAAACAAAAACAGGCTGCTGTAAATCCCAAAGGCTCCCCGGAGACTTGTATTATATGAGAGGAGAAATGGGGAGGAGAGGAAGGTGCAGATATGGTGTTTGAATGGATTTGTTGGCTGCTCGGAGCAGGGAAGATGATAGGAAAACTTGGGACTGAATATATCAGCAGCAGCTGGTGAGCATCAATGAGTGGATGGATGGACAGAGAGGCAGGAGGCAGGACAGAAGGAAGGAGAGAAGGTAGAACAGATAAAGGATCAAAGTAAAAAATTTCAGTGTGGTCAGTTTTCCTCATCTCCAATTTTTCTGGAAGCACGTAAAGACGTTTTCCTGGTCTGAAGGACTGCCACTGTCGAGAACGTCCCAATCACCCGGGAGCTCTGCAGCTGAAAGCCACCGTGGTGCAGGACACAAGGAGCAGCATTTGACTGCCCGCTGGGAGAGTTTCCAAAGAAACTGTGTTAGTGACCTGCAGAAACAGCTCCCGCGGCATGTCCGTTCTGTGCCTGCACAGGAGACAAGTGGCCACTGCCGCTGGAGCAGGGGGTAGTGCCAGGGTGGTTTAGCACCCATATGGGCCCCCCAAAGGCTTTTGTCGCAGTCAGTTTGCTCCTCACAGAGGAGTATTTCTGCACTGCTCCACAGCATTGCCCAGCCAGTCCTACGAGGCAAATTCCCCGACATGACCCCTTTTGCCAGCTCTGGATGAAACCACGCTGGCCCTCCTCCTGCCAGTGAGTTGAACTTGGTGTCTCCTAGGGGCTGATCCTGGTCTTGGACATGCTGCAGGATTTCCCTCACTCCCTGGCAGATGTGACAGGCCCACTCTGTTATTGCTCATCCTAATTGAAGGTGATCAGGTCTAGCAGCTGAACACCTCACCCTGTCACCTTCCCCGAGCCTTCCCCAGCAGGGACTGGCTCCAGGCCCACGCCGGTGTTGCTCTGCTGCAGCGGGCAAGGTTTTCAGCCCTTGCAAAAGGTGTTGCAGAGAAGCAGGTCAGGCCCCATTTAGCATGGAGCCTGGCACAGATTTAATTTGAATAGTTAATAAGAATAAATATGTGAAAATCAGCCCTGACTGAATGAAGCAGGGAGAAGCCACATCGTTTATGCACGAGGCGAAATCAGTGCAAGCAAAGCTCTGTGGTGGGTTTATGCACCAGGACTTTATGGGGTGGGTGCTGCACGATGAAGACAGTAGGGAACCGGCTGGATTTCAGCAGCTTGCTTCCCACGGTGGGGTCAGCAGAGAGGAGCAATGCCAGCATCAAAGGAAGACCTAGGCATGATTCGCAACCCAGCCATATAAATGACCTGGAATGGCACATGGGGGAAATACCCAGCACCTCAGAGAAGCTAGCAGGAGAGCCAGAGAAATAATGCTGCTGGAGAGAACCCAGAGAAGTTTCAATCACAAGCAGGAGGCAAGCAGTTGAGATTTTAGAAAAAACACAGCTAAGACAAGATGGGAAGGATAATCATGCAATGCTGATGTTATTGGGAAGAAGAAGCTGATGACCAACACTTCTGATGAGAGCGTGTAACTCATCAGACAGCCCCTTGCAACACAGCCGAGGAAAAAACATCTACTACAGAGACTTTGCGGTGTTGTGGGCTAAGTCTCTAATGTTCAAGCATGTCTCCCAAAGCCACACACTCTTCCCTCTGTATTCATCCCCCAAACAGGAGGGACAAAGAAAACAGCAGTCTGAGACAGACTGTGAAAATTATTCCAGGGAGTTTGGAGGGGAAGCAGGGATGGAGCAGAGCAAAGAGTGGAAAGAAATGATTAGAAAAAAAAAAAAGAATAAAGAAAAAAAAAGAAAGGGGGTAAATATGTCTCAAGTGCCATAAAATTGAAGGAGAAGTTGTGGGCTATAGAGCTTCTGGGGCATTTAGCAACTGCTAATTTTGTAAAACTGGGGAGGGCAGAATCACTAACACCTCTCAACTGCGTATTCAGGACCTGCTCTACCACCAGTATAGAAGGGGTCATCCTGGAAGCAACTGGATACATGGCAATTGCACCAGCTAAGGAAATGTCCCAAAGACTTTCAGTTTGAACATTGGAGACTTGTGAAAATGTCAGTGTGAGACCCAGGACTCCCAGGTAAGAAATGTTCAAAGTAGCATTAAAAGGGGGAACACGGTGAAGTCACTCCAAGCAGCAGCAGACAGTTACATATAGGACAAGATGCTATTCCAGCTTGCAACGATTTCTAGCCTTGCCTTCAGGGAATGAAGATGCTCTCACACACAGACACACGCACACCCAGGATATTTCAGCTCCATTTGTGGTTGCAGCAAAAGGGCTATTTTTAATGCAGTTCAGGGGCAGGGGAAAACAACACTGAGATGCAGCCTTTTGAATGTCATGTGGAACGTGCATTTCTTCACACTACTAATGTTTATTCAGCTGAAGGGCCAGATCCTGATCTCACTTCCCATGCTGGAAATTCAGCAGGGTCAATGGGACTTCACTGGTTTCACGCTGCTGCACCTGAGGGCAGGATGTGGCCATCCATCTCCCAGATGAGGGGAGATGTATTTGCCCGATCTGCATATTCATAAATGTCAGAGATGGTTTTGCATTGCCTTTGCCAGATGGGATGGCAGGATTTCAGCTGGCTCCTCTGCTGATTTCATTCCCCAGGAGTCAGTACAGGCTGCCTACATCTCTGATTGCGCTTGCATTTCTTCGGCACTGCCGAATTCCAGCATTGGGGTCAGACCCGTGACATCCCCGCTCTGACTTGGACATTGGCCTGCCGTGTCACCCATCCAGCTTCCCCTTCAGGGCTCTCCATGTGCCAGTTTGTCAGCAATGACAGCTTTTAGCACTGCACAGCCGAGCAGGGCCACTGGAGCACTCCGATTGCCCCTTCGATCCAAAGGGGGTGGGTCCAGATAGTTGTTCTGCAAGCACTTTCCATCATGCTTGGGTTGGCTTTTTTTTTTTTTTATTATTTTTTTCCTTTTCTCTCTATACAATAGCAGCTTCTGGCCAAATCCAACAGATGGAGGAAATCTCCTCTGTCTGTGCCGTAGAGGAAGATATCACTGGGTTCTCTGCCTCTAGCAAGGCATAATCAGAGTTATAACAAACACTGAGTGTTGTCTTTCAGATTAGCTCTCTTGAGCTGAATGGCTGCCATGAAAAATGAGTCCTCTGCTCAAGCAGCGCTGTTGTTCCCAGACAAAGTTCTATTTCCAGTTTGGGATGAGCCTTCATTCCAGTTTTCTTTTGTGTTTAAAGGCTTCAGGTTTTTCCTATGGAAATAGTTTACCTGGCTTGTGCACCCTTGGGCTTGGTGGGCTCCCCTGGGGAAATTTAGCTGAGAGACATAGAGGATGGTCAGCAAGCAGGAGACATTGCACAGTGGAAAAGCCAACTTCTCAGAAAGCCCAAAAGCAGCTGGCACCTGCGCAGTCATTCAGCTCTCCCCGTGCACTGATTTCAAACAGTGCTAGTCTCCAGCCAGCACGTTCAGACTCAGCCTTGGCAGCCACATGTGGCTACACGGGTACTTCAGTGACCTCGCTGCAAGCAGTCACGCCTCCTGGAAAGGCCCAAACCCACCATGCCCACTGCTATGTACCAGGACATGCTAAAGGTCCACCTGGAGCAGCCATGGAAGACGAAGGATGGCAGTAGGAGGACAAGAAAGATTAGATCCCTCTAGCATTATTTTCCATGGCTTGGCCAAATAAAATGACCCAGTGAAACTTTCACATGCTCTCTGCAAGCATCCATCTGAGTAGCTTCAGGGAGTCAAATGGGAACATCTCAGTTTGTTCCCACTGAGAACCGATCCTTGTAAGAGACTAAGCCTTTTCCCTGTCTCAGGAGATCTGAATAAAGAGATAAAACATCCTGGCTAATCAGCCATCAGTTTGAGACACTCATGCAGAAGCTAGTGAGGAGGTGCTAAAGTAAAGACATGGCTTTGCCCTTGTTTTGAAGGTGATGGTGGTGATTTCTGTCTTAATCTAACCTAACTTGCTTGGCCAGAAACTCAGACCTCAAGCTCTGCAATGGGCAAGTAACTGCTCATATCTTCCCTCAAATGCTTTCCAGCTTGCCAGCACTAAAGCATCACAGTGGGCCTCAGGGCTTTGACGAAAAAGAGGCACTTGAGAAAATTAATAAAAATTAACTTACTTTATGTATTTTAAAGGGATAAATCAATTTGTGCTGCTTCACTGTGGATGTACTCTCTTTCCAAACTAGGGTCTTCCAATTAGGTCAAGATCCTTTCTCCCCCAATAAGCTGAGCCAGACTAACCCCACTTTAATTTGGAGCGGGAGTTGTCTGTTTAATAGAAGGAAGACAGGAGCACAAGTGAAACTGTTTATTGAATCACAGCCCCTAGGGCACAACCAGACTTTTCTGCACTTAGGATCAGCTTTTCTGAGTGTTGCACTCCAGAAAAGACAAGTGAGTAAATGCTAATTCATCTGTCACTGCTCTGCTCCGTGTAATGAACGGAGCTGGAAGCACAACCCAAATTTCCAGTTTCCCTAGCTAAACACGGTCCTTCCTCGCCCATCCTTGCAACAGAAACCTCAGGAGAGCCAGCATGAAGATGTGCAAAATTTTTCCCCTGGAGAGAGTAACCCCATGGGTCGGTGCAGGCTGGGTGGCAGCCCTGCTGAAGAGGACCTAGACGATGAAGAGGATGCCAGACTGAATACAACTCGGGAAGGCATTCTCACTGCAAACCAAACAAGCTGCCTACGGGGACATGTTGAGAAGAGCATAACCAGAAGATCAAGGGAAGGTGTTGTGCCCCTTGTTCAGTGCTGGTGAGGCTCTACGTGGAAAACTATGTCCAACCTGGGGCACCCCAGCTCAAGAGGGATGTAAAGGAATTGAAGCAGGTCCCGTGGAGGGTTATGAACATGGTCAAGCCCTGGGACAGATGTCTTGGGAAGAGAGGCTGGAGTTTGCTGTGTCCCATGACCTCATTTATCCAGCATGGGAGGAAGCAGGGAACTCTAAGGGAGCTTTCTGCCTGTTGTCCCATGTGCTCTCATGTCCCAGGAACAGCTACACAGCCACCATGAAGACCAGCATGGCCCTTTCTCTAGGAGCCAGCTCCATGCAGATGCCTTCATGTCCTACAGCTGGACCCTCCTTTCAGATCAAGAGACTTCCATGTCCCTGCCTGCACATGGATGCACTCATACACTCATGGCCCCAAGGCACAACTGCATCGAGATGCCACAGTTAGCAGCAAGTGTGGGAGATACCAGTTAAATTTCCCTAGTGTGGGCGAACTTCAGTAGGAAATTAGCAACTTGAGTCAAGAAGATGAAATTCAATATACTAGAAAGTTTAATTTAAAAAAAGCCTAATTGCAACAAGATTTAAATTTATGGAAGTGGTAAAAAATGCATGAAATCATTTTAGCCCTTATTAGAGGAATTCATTTGCGTCCCTCTATTTGAACTTCCCCTTTATCAGGAGACACTTCCCTTCCTTTTAAGACAGTTGAACTTTCCCCAGTTGTTTGCCTAGTTGGAGGAATTATTCAAACAGCCTTCGCTGCAAATTTGAAGTAGAAAGAAGAACATAATTATAATCAGCCATTCCCCTGCGTTTGCTGGGCTGGGATTCTTCTGCTGTTGTTTTTCTCCATCCCCTGCTCTACTTGGCTACTGTGAAAAAAGTGTTGAAAATGAAAGTGCTGCAGCTCATAAGCTTGACGCATTAATATCTCCCTGCTGACTGGCATTGACAATCTGTCCGCTTCCCTCTGGAGAAGAAGACCTGGAAAGAGGCTGCATTTCAGGAGGAGAGCAAAGCCTCTGCCAAAGACTTTGCCTCTCCGAGGCCCTGCATTTTGTCCAGAGCTGTCTAACAGCCGGATCTGGCTCCACATCTTAGTGCTGTAGGCTGCAGTTTTGTAAAGGAAGGGGAAGCAACATTGCACTTGACTGGGAAAGTGAACTAAGCCAGAAAGAGACATAAGCAGCAAAATTAGCATCTCTCCTAGCTTCATGCTTTATTTATGAGGAAGAGGCTTGAGAGGCCAACAGTTAAAGAAATGCCTTTAGGGGATATATTTTGCCATTGGTGATAGGTTTTGCAGCAGAGTTTGAATACCTGATGTAGGCATTGCCGTAAATTAATCCCCTGCTGTGGAATAAAGCTCTGAATCTGCATACGTGTGTTGCAACGCGTGTCAGCATGTGTGTGTGTGTGTGTGTGACCGCAAGACAGGCAGGGATGGGCCATGCACAATCAGCGCTGCACACTCAACAGGGCTCACGACTGCAGGCTGCCCCTCAGACACAGCCTTTCAGCAGCTTAGCTGTGCCCCTGAAGCCCCCTCCATTATTTACGGTGCTGGGGCTGCAACGGCCAGGGCTGCAGAGGAGGGCTCTGCCTGAGGTCAAACTGCTCGCGCACGTGCAAGGGGACATGCCTCCACTTACTATTGCACGCTTTCCTATTGCACAGTCTTCCTTCCTCCAGGACTCCCTCGCAGGCGAGGCCTTCGTTGGGAAGGGGCTTGCAGGTGCGCATGCGGGTCTGCAGGCCTCCCCCGCAGTCCTTGGTGCAGTCGCCCCAAGCCGACCAAGGTTTCCAGCCACCTGAGCAAAATCCAGAAAAGCCCCGTCAGCCACAGTGTTGCGGGAGAGGAGAGAGCCCCGCATGCAGGAAGCAGGGGCAATGCCGGCCCTATGGACCCTGTGATGCACCCGCTGCCGTGCCCTGAAACTGGGATGTCTTTGAATGTAGTAGGGCTAAACATCACAGGTGAGCCTGGAGGGTCAAGATATGGGAGGAGTAGGGAACAGCATGGCCTTTTCATTGACTGTTCCCTCAACTATTCCCAGTTTCTAGCAGAGACTCCGCCTTCCCGAAAACCCTGCCCCATTATTAACTTATCCAAGTCTTGCTTTGCTTGCTATGGCAGAGAGTTTCCCTCCTCAGAGAAGACTCTCTCCCCATTTTGTGGCCTGTTGGCCCCTAACCCCCAGAAGACACTTGCAAAAATCACTTCAAGAAAAGACACTCATTCAGAATCAGCAAGGTTGTGTCTCCTCCCTCTCCTCCCAGGCACAAATAAAGACAATGAGTTAGCAACACATTTTTTTTTTTAAAAAAGAGGAAACATTGGGAGAAAGTCATATGCTGCTTTTAAAAATAAAATAAAATAAAATTCTTTTCATTTTCTAGTCCAGAGCCAGAGGCATCAGAGGTGCACATGCCTTCATTTCAGCTGCCCAGCCTCCTTTTATTGCTGTTTATGGGGCAATGGAGATCACAGCTCCTCTCTGAGCTGTGGGACTGCCTGCTCTCTGAGCACCTGAGATGGGAGACCAGCATGTCTGGGAAAAAAGTGAATCCTCGATAGCTCAAATAGCCACCAGGTCAGAACATGGCATTTGCCAGGACCCCCTTGCACAGGGTTTGGCTCATTCAGTGCCTCAGAGTAAGGCCATGAGGGGCTAAGGACTGATTCATTGCCTCAATCCTGAAGCCTGAGACAACTCCCCTTCCCACTTGTCTGTGCTTTGGGCAGCCCTTGAGGAAGGGCTCGCTTGGTCCCCTGGTCTGGCAGATGTCCGTGATGGTCATATCAGGTTTTCTTTCTCCCAGTTTCACACATTCAGTACTTTCCCTCTGCCTTGTGCAATACCATCCTTCTACACTCTTTTAAACTCTTCTCCAGCCCATGCAGGGACTGATGTGTTCCTCATAAACTGTTACTCACACGCAGGTGAGTATATGAGTGAGGATATTTCATCCTCCTTGTCTTTGCACCGTAAGATGCTGCTCCCACTTCTCCAGTCATGGCATCACACGTGCTCCCACTGCATCCACAGCACACGTGGGCCAGGCCCTCCAGTCCAGACTGGAGCAGGCTCACTCCTCCATTTCAATGAACTCCTCCATATTGTGCTAGTCCTACAGAGAAGGGTGAATTGTCCTCATCAGATCCTTACATCTTCACTTTGACTTTTACCATGAATTGTTTCGTTTAATGGTTTTCTCCGCAGCTCCATGGAGTCTAGGAGCATCTTTCCACTGGACTTTAAAAGACTTCCTCCTGCCACATGCAAACAGGGACCGTGCACTATTGCCGGCCTAGCTGTGCTCCGAACTTTCGCACTCAAGACAAAGACAGAATGAGCATAAACATATGCTCAGCACCAGGCATGCTGCTGAATGCAGTGGAAGCTGCTTAGATATTTGATAATGAGAATAACCTGGGAAACAAGAAAGAGCAAGGTGGAAACACGGGTTGGCAAACACGCCAGCGAGGTGGTCTGAGATCCTGGCAGTGACGGGGTGGATGAGGCTGTTATTGGCACAGAATAAATGTTTGACTTTGAAGGGCAATGTCTTTCCCTTGAAAGTCACTTTATCCTCTGATTCCTCTTCTAAACGGCATGCAGAAACATTTAGGTTTGTCTCTCCTGTCTCCTCATGGGAGATGGGTTGTGTTTCAGTCACAAGAAAGGCCACCAGCACAAGGGCAGATATCCTGATGTCTCGCTTGAGCTAATCAATAGGATATCTGCAACCAGATACATTTAAAAGCTAATAAACTCTTTGTGCTTTTACCAATGACTTTCTTTACTTCTTCTCTCTCATTCCTTTGCTGATTAGGAGTGACCTTTGGGAATGCAGAAGGCAGCTCCACACAAACTATGGCTAGGCTTGTGACTAATATGTCTGGGATGCTTTTTTTTTCACTCTTAAAGCAGAAAGCTTAATTGCTCCAGTGTGTTAAAAGGCAATGTTATACACTATTGTTAAGCAAAATACAAACTAGTTATCCAAACTGATAGCCTATCACAGGGTCCTCAGTTTAAGGATGGTTATTCAAACAGGTGTACATTTCATGATGTGATCTGTTATGATAACATTACAACCATAAGAATATATAGAAAGAAAGGCTGGGCTCAATGTTCCTGCTTAGTCTAATTAATTAATAGACATTCCCCAGGCTCACCCCAGGAACTGACAGGGGGATAGTGTAGTTTCCAGTCTTTGACTTCTCCATGCTTTGTTTATCACCAGCTACAGGAGAAACAGTTAATATAAGATAAAAAACACACGATCTCAAACCCTTAACCAGATCCGGATTTCTTTATGAAGTTGAGGACAGATAACTTCCTTCCTCTCGTTATTCCTCAGCTTCCAACCCATTTGTGAGTGCTAAAGAGAAGCTCAAGCAGAAGTACCAGAACACTTATTAAATCAACACAGGCATTTACAGCCAAGACAAAGGAATTCCCCACTTTATGGCATAGTCCTTTTTTATTATCAGCTTGTCTCATGTTCCTGACAAATGAAATATCACATGTTATTTATCCTCTTTATTGGCCTTCAGATAAACCTTTAGAAATTACCCTTCTTTTCCTGGGTCTAGTCATTTGGTGTTTCAAATGATTTGTCTTTTTTAGTGGTGCTGTAAACAATTGTTTAAAGGCCTATTATATAAAGTTATACTCATCCCATCTTTGAAGGGGGGGAAAAAAAGGCTATGCCATGAGTTAAACACTCAGTTTTTTTGTCCATTCCACAGAAGCATCTGGCTGCTGGAAAGGTATGGCCAGATAGCTGCAAGTGAAAGAGCTGACATGGCTGTGGAGCAGCCGAGCTGTGCTAGCGGGCCACACAAATGCTTTTAGCCCACGGCAGGTACCACAGAGGAGACATGGGTGGGATTTTGTCACTGCGGTGCCTGCAGGCATGCCCCATTGCTCAGCTCAGCAGTGGTGGGTAATAGGGCTGCAGCTGGGTGGACGGAGCCTCATGACTCCACGCCTTCAAGGAAATGCGCATCCCCACCTGGATGCCCCACAACTTCACCGCTCTGCCTCTTCTCACTGCTCATTTCAAACATGTGCTTGGAAGAGGTCATTGATGCTGGAAGTGAGTAACAAAGATGAAACGCAGTGCAGGATCCCCCTGAAATCAAGGGGACCCTTTGCAGATAGTCCCCTTTGCCCCTTTCATCAGCTCTCAACCAGCTGCTGTGCCCCACTGGCTGATGAGGGTTGAGTTGTCATCTGTCCTTAATCCAGAGATGATGAGTCTCCTGCAACTGTTTTATGAAGGATTTTGCTTTTCAAAGTTGAAGGTCACATACCTCACCTATTCCCACTCAGCAAAGTCTGGCTCAGCTGCAGCCTTACAGGCCTATGGACCTTTCTGCTCTTTATTTCCTTTAACTTGAGGAGCTGTGGCTCATGCCTCTGGCTCTGGAGGTTCCCATCACAACCAGTAGTAATCACCTCAATCATGTAGCAGGATTTGGCTTTTATTTTTGTGAACAGTCCTAGCCCCTCACATGAGTTTTGTGAAGCCAACTATTGCAAGCGAAGCTGCTGCTCATGGGACTTTTCTCAATGCTGTGGAGGCTGTCATTCAGGGAGGCCTTTAATACAGTTTCTAAAGAGCTTTTTGATCTTCCTCAGTCGGTTCTTATCATGATCATGTACTAAAACAAATTACTTTTCACGCTAGGCTGACCCAATGCATTCTAATTCTGCACGATTAAATGGAGAAACTTTCAAGATGGTCAGACTCACCTTTCAAGCTCATATTTGGCAGAATCTTTGGTTCAGAATCTTAAGTGGAGATACAAAAAGAACAGGTCTTTCCTACTGCAAATTAACAGAGAGAGCTCCACTTAAGCCTCTTGTCCAAACACCCTTGATCTCTGGGAATATCTGTATCCTGATCCAGAGTTTATCTTTGCAGCTGACAGCTGCAATGTGTCTCAAACGCCAGTCAGTCAATCATGCCTTTTAATTTAACAGCAATGCCTTAAATTAGACACTAGTGACAACAGCAAAAAAACTAAAGAATCAACACAAAACAATCAATAGACTACAGCAAAAGGGTCTTTGCTGACACACTACATCCCATCTCCAATTTTGCTTTTTGAATTTAGCCTCCCACTGACCCCAGCTGCAGACACTTCTGGTTGGCAGCTCTCTCTCAAACTCAGCAGGCTAGGACATCTTGTGTCTGAAAAAACATGCTGAGATGACATAAAGCCATCACAGATCTGTATGCTACGTCTGGAAATATTTATAGTGGACCTATCACTTCAGAATCATCAGCAGTTCTCAGCTGCATGAAAAAATGCTATTATTTCTTAAGCAAACAGGGAGGAAGGGTGCTTAGGGGAGATTAAGAGTGAGATTGTCTTACATCATCCAGAAGTTGTGTGTCTTATTTAAACTTGTTATCCCATGGGTAAAGAGAGAGATGTTCCAGAGGTAGCATCTCTTTTCTTCCTGTGTTGAGAAAGAGCAAGGCCAGAAGGGAGTATTACAAAATCAGCCTTCTCTTACATGAAGCAATGATCTTTCCCCAGAGATCCACACGTTTAGTTTATTTCTTCTCTGGAAGCAAGAAAAAGTCTTTCAGGAAGATTTCACTTTCTGATGCCCCATGTGGTGAAGAGCCTATAGCAGCACAAGTGACTGTTCCAGTGATTCATTCTCATTCCTTTTAAAAATAAATCTCTCATAATACCATACTGTCTTGCTGATTGCTAACACTTACTCTAATATTGAACCTAAACTCCCAAATACCCTAAAATCTAGATCAGATCCCAGTTTATAACATCTCTATCTCATAACCCACTTTCCAGTAATTGCCATTATTATTCCTTGTTTCCCCAAAGTCCTTGAAGTTTCCCAAGCATTTAGCTTGGGTCAGCAAGAGTATCAGCTCACAGTAACAGTAATCATGCCTCATTGGTGCACTGCGAAGTAGACCCAAGCTTTTCCTTGTTTTTCCCAATCGCTCTGCAGTCAGATGAATCAGGATCCTAAAAACTGAAATTATGAACTGATTCAAGTGGCAGATCAAAATATATGTTAATCTCTTTACATCATTAAAATATTCTTAGGAAAATTTATATTATTATTGCTTTTGTTTCTTACTTTTGTTCCTGAATGTCCCTAGAACAAAGTATAAAAGACAATGAAGATAAATCAAGAACCCCAATCCTGGTTCATTTGGCCCACAAAGGACATTTTGAGCATTATGCGAGCCATAATTAGCGACAATAATGCCATGGGAAAAGTGGGAAATGGGTTCACATCAGCATGTCTTATCACCCACTTCCCTTTTACCCTCCCCTCTCCCCAGTTGTTATCAGCATTCAATGTATTTTTCATGCTGGAGGTGTTTTTGGAACTGCCTGGCATAGCGCTTTACACCAGGAGTGGCCAAGGGTCACTGTGAACTACTCCATGCCTTTTACATTGCACGGCCAACCAAGAACTATCAGGCGGCCTAAATAAAGTCCAGCCCTTCTGTACAACCTTCCTCTGTCAGATCTCAAAGCTTTCGATGAGCAACGTACAAACATGAGACGCTCCTATTTACCTAATGAGAAGCGAAATGGAAAGATTAGGGGATAAGTATATAAGTATAGTATATAAATATATAAGGAGGGAGAATGATAAAGATGTGATACAAGTTCATTAGTGGCCAGGAAAAGGCAACCAAGCAACAACTGTTCACTGTTTTATCCAATAGAGAAATTGAAGGGCATCAAATGAAACGAGCAGGAGGCAGTTGCAAAACCAATGAAGGACATAATTCTCCACACAGAGCACTATTGAGCTGCCCAGTGATTTGCCACAACATGTAAAAGGTGCCAAAATTTATACGAGTACAAAAAACAGCTGGGGAAATGCATAAAAGAGAAACCCACCAAGTGCTTTTAGACAGCAACTCTTGCTCAGAAAGTCACTGGACCACAAATTGCTGAAGGCTGGGAGGGCGCTGCGGGCAATTGTCACCTTGCGGTTGTCCTGTTCTGATATTTTCCCTAGGCAGCCACCACCATTAAGAGGATATTGGGCCAAGAGACCCCCGACTTGGCCAACAGGATCATTTCTGGTGTTTTCCCAGTTGGTCTACCATTTCATGCCCTAATTTTATTACTATGACTCCCTTTCATGGATCTATGCACAGAACACAGACAGCTCAAGGTCAGGCCAGTATTTCCAACCACCATTCAAGAAGATGCTCAGATCATTTTTGAGTACACAAAAATGTGGTGTGATTTTCAAAGCTCCTGAGTGGCCAAACCTGCCCCTGATTTCTGTAACATCCGCAAGTGCTCACTGTCTCTGCAAATGAAGGTAGCAAGGCCCTGTCCAGAGAAACATTTGGGACCAACTTGAGTCTACCCCTGCTCTGCAAATCACTTAAGAAGGATGGAAACGAGGTCACAGTGCTTAGCTTTCAAGGAAGCCCAGCATAAAGCTGTGCTTAGTGCAGGAATCCCTGCAAATGAAACGCCAGGGATAAAGAGGGATTATTTGTGAGGCTGTGGAAATAATGGGGGAGGTGGGTAGGGAAATGAGAAAGGAAATGTTTAGTCTGGAGCAGGAGATCAAATAAGACTGTGGCAAAATCTTCCCCTAAGAAAGCCGCAGAGGCCTCATCACTTAACTTCTTTCAAAGCACAGCAGACAAAACATCAGAGAACAGACTTGTAAAGAAAAATCCACCATGCACCACCAGGGAGGGATGAAATGCTTTCCCACCCTGAACCTCTCTGATACTGTATATATCACATCAGAGCTGAATTCACACACAATTTGTTTCTTCAAGTTATTGCAGACCTCTGTGCAAAGCACAGAGGGGACATATTAGCATAGACACATGCATGCCTCCATATGGTGATAAATATATGAACACATTAAAATATAACTGTGTAGCCCAAGTTGATGGAAACCTTTCCTAATATGCATGTCACTATCGTTGTCATTAAAATTTGGTCAAAAAGGAAATCAAAGTAAAACGCTTGTGAAATTTTCTTTCATTTTCCATCTGCCCTGGCCTGACATGCCTTAGTTTCCCCAAAGTTGTTTTTATCCATCTGTATAAAGCACTTTCAGAACCCTCAATAAAACCAGAAATGCAATGACATGTTATATCGCTCAGACCTTTTAGAGCCCCATGCAATTTCAGCTCGTCTCCCGAACAGTATTTCTAGCCGAAGGATTTCTATGGTCCCCAAAACTGCAGTATCTCAATCCTCCATGAGCTCCAACATATTTCTGCTCACAAGAGCCTGGCGAGACAGGGCTGTGCTACTGCTGGCACTGCAAGGATGAGCACAGGGCAGGCCAGAAAAGCAAAAAGACTTGCTTGTAGCCTCACAGGGAGCCTGTTGTACAGCGCGAATGGGAGTTAAATTTTCTTAACTTCTTGAGTTAATTATTTTACAGGAAGACACAGAAAAAAGCAGCCAGGAGGAGAACCCTGGAGTCCAGGTGTCCCCTGCTCAGAAAAGTTTTGCCAAGGAGGCATAGCTTTGCCGGCACTACCTGTAGCTCGCAGCACCTGTGGCTCCACTGATGGCTTCCAAGACAGAGCCACAACCATGAGCTCCGGTGCAACGCTGAGGCATCTGCCTTGGCAGTTATTAAACCAAACATTTAATGACATTTTGATGCACGCAGCCAAACCCTCTTCACACAGAGATGTCAGTAATAAGGATTTTGCCTGGAAGGGGAATGAAGGCAGCTGAAAACCACATGAAAGTGCTTGGTGTGTGTGCACCTCCGAGGAGGGCTGGCGAAGCAGCAAGTTGTCAGCAGGCATTTCTCCCTTCGGTGTCCTCTCCCTCGTGGAGCTGTCACTTACATTCATCCTGTAGTGAGAAGACGCTAATCCCGGCCGCCTTGCTGGGCAGAGCCTGCCTTTACCAGCTCATCCTTTGACACGTCATTACTGGGTATTTTTTTTCCAGGAGGGATCAGGCTCTGGGCTTTGCTCTGTGTTTATTTTATTTTTTTCTCTTATTAAGTTCCTGTGTTAGCAGAGGGATGGGCAGAACTGTTTAGTTATGACTTTGGCAAGGTGAGAGCAAAACTGTGTGAGCCAAAAGTATGGTTAAATGCAGATGTGTGTCCACGTGGTTAGGAGCCAGAGCGGAGAAGAGCTTTGCTTTTGGCTTCTGTCTGGAAGCCAAAGTTGGGGGACAATAAGGACTTCAGGCCAGGGCAGCTCAGGAAGCCACCTTGCTGAGAAGAGATACCCAGTAGCTGATACAGCCTTCTGGAGAGACTGTGTTCAAACAAAAATGCGTGGGAGCAGACCTTGCAGTGTGCCAGTGAGCATCTGAGCCCTTCCGTGGGTCCTTAGTATTGTACCAGACTGGTCAGCTTTAAAAACCTGTGGCTGGATGGCTTGGGATAAGATGGCTGGAATAGGAAGCTGGTCAAGACTAAAATTGTGGTGTGTTACGTTGCCCAGACACTCCCACTGCAGTCAGCAGCAGCGTTATGAATTAACGTCTGGGACCGGCCTGGGAGTGGCAGGATCCAGTCCCATCTTTGACAAAATGACTGCAGAAAGCAACACTGAGCCATGTCTACACTTGCAGCATCCAGGGTGAGTGACAGGACCAGCATACCAGGAGATGTCACAAATCTGAGGAACAGGTCTGCCTTTCACCCTGCTTTGCCAGACCCTGAACACCCGATGGAGCAAAACAGAGCAAAACAGGCAGTGAAATGCAGCCTCTCCCTCCTCTCTTTACTCCTATTTTTTTCAGGAGAGTGGGGCCCCTGATTATATTGCCTGGGATCTCTGTACAGCATCGTACTGCAATCACAGCACCGCCTGCAATCAGGCCAGTCTGGATGGGCGTTTTCCCAGCACACCCTCATGTGCAGCATTAGGCATTTGTGAAAGTACTCTGCAGGGGAGGAAGAAACTTTCCACTCTGAAAACTGCCATTGCTGCACGTTGGTGGGAAGGGTTTTCCCTCCTGGACATGCTGAAACCTTTGAAGAGGTTCAGACTCCATAGGATGATGCAGGATGGTCCTTGTGGCCATGTTACCTTGCTACAAGTGAGCTTTCCTTCTGGTTTCTCCTGTTATGACAGCTAAAAACAAGACTTTTCCCTAGCAAACATCTGAAGTGCCTTTTTGAGCATTTTCTGATCCAGGGTCTACGGAGACAGATCCTCGATACCCGTTGTCTGCAGCCAACGGAGATCAATGTTTGTCATGTCTAAAATTGTTCTTTCCTGCAGAGAAGTCTGATATGAAACCCCCTTGGCCCGAGAAAGGCCCTGCTCAAGAAAAGAAAGGCACAGTGTCGAGAGAGGGTAACAATATTGCCAGTCAGGGTACTAATTATATCAGCGCAGATGCGGAGAAGATGCCAGGAAGGCTCAGCATTTACCCAGACATTTGTAAATGATTTTTCTGTTATTCATATTCGCCATCTATATTCCAGCAGTGTTAAGAGGCCTTGAGTAAGATGAGAGCCATCCTGGGACTGACACTCTACGGACAAAGCAGTCACAGACGGTCCTTGATCCTAAGAGCTTGCATGAGGCAGTGCCTAAAGGCTGCAGTGATTGGCAATGTAGCGTGAGAAAAATGAATGTGTACAGAGTGAAAAGGAGGAGAGTGGGTATGTTAACAGATAAGCAGAGATTCAGACTATTTTACAAGTTATTGACCATGCTTAAACGCTAATCATCATATATATGCCTTAGCTATTTTCCTGTGAGAAAGTGCAGATGAACATCCCTGAGCTACAGACCATCCACACAAATGGGCGGATTCCAGTGACTAGAACAAGAATGCAGCTTCCTTACCAGCACTTGCCTAGAAAATGTGTGGAAATTAATTCATAGGAGATTAGGTGATGGAGATCGACAGACGAAGATTTCTCTGCATCTTGTTTTTCCCTTTCTCACCATCAGTGCCCAGAGGACTCAGGAGTGGTTGAGTTATTTTTGATTGGTATGGACAAGGACTATGTGCGATGGAGTACCAATACATTATGCAAAGCATTTTTCGCCAGGACTCCATGACACAGGAAAAGTGGTAAAATCCTCTTGGATAACCACATGAACACAACCCCAGGGACAGTGATCAGCCTTGCTCCCCACTCCTCTCTCCAGAACTGGTATCTGAAGCCCCCCTAAACCTGTTCCCAGGAGCACAAAAGAAACATAGTAGGCAACTCCAAGAGATAGCTGCAGCCCTTGCAATGCCTAGACTGATACCTGTTTGACTCTGGGACTACTCAGCATGGTTTAGTCCAATCATTTCTCTCTCTGTAGCTGTTCAAGTCTCATTTCTGATGAGTACAGTCCAATGACTCCCCTAGAAATATTGACTTCATGAGCAGCAGTTCTCACTTAGCACAAAGCAAACAACAACTACTGATTTTATCTGTTAATTACAAATGACTCTTGTTTAAGGAGTTGTTTTGTATGTTTTTTCTTTGTTGTTGGCCAGGTCTGTGATGGCCAAAAGGAGAATGCCGAGTGAGGGACAATCCACACCTCTTGAATTCGGAGGGTCCTCAAGTGTCTCAGCCCGGGTACATCTCTGAGAGCATCAGTATGAGCCAAGAGCAGCATCTACTGGCTGAGATATTTAGTAAGACCTTGTGCAGATCTGACCGCACCAATGAACTTTACAGACCACAACACATCTGTGAGATATTTTTAGTCAGCACCCAAATGTAAGGGTTAGCACCAGCGCTTTGCATCTGTGGAAGCTGTCTGCAAACCACATACCTCAGCTCTGCACACTGTGGACCTACCTCAGCTCTGTACTCGATGTGAAATTTGCAATTCAAGCCCACTGTGTCCTGGGTAGTGCATCCTGGCAGCGAGTCATTTTCTGTGCCTGTATTCCCATGTCTTCATATGAGAGAGCTCCTTGCACTGTCAGTAAACTGTGTTCCAGTGGGGATATTCAAGTTGTCTAACTTTAGACATTTAAATTAAAGTGTCTAAATTTGGAGGCTGGGCCTACTGGCGTGTGTGCTGGTGTGAGGGTGAGAAGTAACGGCATGTGCATGTGTGTTTCAAGGTGGAGGCTTAGCATGAAAAATAATGACTGCAAAGGTAGAGCATGGGGGAAGGCAGGAGAAAGGGGCTGAGCTTCACCCTCTGAAACATGGTGTCTAGGTGTGTTAAATTCATCATTGTTAGCAGCTCCTTGCTTCTACCTCACCCTTGCCCTCTCTCTTCACAATCCTTCTCAAAAAGCATTTCTTCGCTCCAGCAGCCGTGACGTAAATTACAGCCAACAAAAGATAAATGAAACCATAAACTAATTCCAAAACATCCAACCCTCAGGTCATAAAAAAGGCACATTCAGACAATCCCCCACAGGCATATCTATACATGTCCCATTTTGTAGGAAGAATCAGTTTGGGAAATCCTGAAGCATCCTTTACAGGAGTTAGCCAAAGTTTTCCAGGCAGAGTTGCCTCTGGCCGCCCATTTCTCCTGCATCAATGCTCCCCAGCTGCCTGAGAAGGGAGGTTATGTCCCCATTGCAAAAATGGGACAAATCAAGATTTGCTAAACCAGCCCTAAATTGCATTTCTCACTTGAGAATTCAGTGACTGTGATAGAAGGTACTCAGCCAAAGTGGGGTCATCTTGCGTGTGGAGTCCTTGCTCCAGGGCCACGAGAAGACATAATTACTAAGTGCAAAAAGTCATCGTGTGGTATGTTGTTATGCAGGCTGCACTGGGAGAAGAGGGAGTAGGACAGGGATCTGAGGAAAGAAATGAAGTTTAGGAAATCCAGCCTCTGGTGCTCAATGGGAAGGCAGTGAGGGTGTGAGAGTGTGGGAATGTGTGCAGATGAGAGAGAGAAATCAGTGAAACCACACCTAAAACTGGAAGTACGAAGGACTATGAGTTCATCTTATTAGGCTGACTGAGTGTAAAACTCATTAGTAATAGGCATAACTTATGCCTCTATCCTCTGCAGCCTGAAGGACAGAGCCATTTGGGCATTGATGGGTGGACAGAGCTCTAAGGAACTCCGAATCAATTACACATAAAATACAATTTCCTATCCTCAGGAGAGCCACTTTTCCCTGCACAGCAAGATTTAAAGGCAATAAAGAGCTAAGCAGCTTGATCTGTCTATTCTGAACTCACTACAAGATCACATGCAATCCCCCAAAACACTGCCAGAGTGGTCAGCATCTCACCTCGTTTTAGATATCTGCAGTACAGATGTAACCATCTGAGCAAATCGCCAGAAATTCCCTCCATAGTTAATGGAGTGAAATAAGCACTTCTAGTGTATAGGCCACCTATTTCACCACTCTGCTCTAGGATGAGATGAGGGTCACCCCAGAAATGCCCACGTCTCTCCTGCAGAAAGAGGCTAGATGACTATCTTAGACATGGACAGTGCCATTTGGTCAGAGGAATCGTGCTCTCAGAATCCAAGTTCCCAAGAGCCAGGGGAGATGGCAGAGAAGCAGAAGTGTTTAAAATGAACAGAGAGTGCAGACCAAAACTGGATAGCAACCAGAAAGGAAAAATAAGCCTGTCTGCTGAAGGCAGGGAGTGAAGTTGCTCTGTATAGGTGTCTTGCCTGCTGACCCACAGCCATAACCCACCATCCATTTGGCAGAATGTCCTTTCAGGACATTGTGTCCAGATGTTCCTTGCAGAGAAGACTGAAACCAGGAGCTCTGAGGTCTGCAGGGAGCCATGGTCTTTAAAGTGGTAAGGGACAGCTGCAACATAGGACTGCAAGCCGGTAGATCAAGATATCTGGTCAGTCCTGCTAGAAAGCTGATGCATGATTTCAGACGAGTCATCTCCTCCCTGTCTCTGTTCCTTAACATATCAAGGGTCTCTGATCACAGTGGGGAATATGTTGACATACGAGGGTGCTGAGACTGGGAGAGGAAAGGCAAATTTTGCTTGATGTGACGATGATCTGTGGACACAGGTAGCATCTCCCTGCAACCAAGTTGGCTTGAAAGCAACTCTGAGTATATTTTACTCAGCCTGGTACAACCCAAGCCCCATCAGATCCCTCTGTCCAAAGCATCAGCCAGGAAAGAAACATAATCAAGTTGCTTTCTTTGGACAGGCATGATATCTGTCAACATAAACAGGTAAGACAGAAAGCAAGATTCATCTCCTGCTTGTTTCTGGTCCATAGGTGATGGCACAGATGAGTCCTCATTGGTCCATTTTAGGCTCACAGCACCTCATGGGGAGGACAGGCAGGTTGTCACAGGGAAATGTCTCACCCAGCTCTTGGAAGAGAAGGGAAGGTCACAGACACCTTGGGTCTCCTTTACCTCTTTACCAGACTGCAAGCCCCTGGTTGCAGCAAATGGCACAGGGGAGGCTTTAAGGGCAAGCAGCTCCTCATGCACAGGAAGATGGAGTATCCTTATGTCTAACAGAAAAGGATATTCTGAGCTGCAGAAGAACTGGGGTCTAAATTCAGCTCCCAGCTGGCCCCTGTTTCTATCTAATAGGTTGAATCAAAATGCTGCATCTAAACCAATGGGATGGCTGAGGTTTTCTGATCCCTGGCTGAGCAGGCACATGAGGATACATGCAGATAATGCGTGAGCAGAGGCCAAATAAAGAACAGAACATAAACTCAAGACAGGAGAGGCACTAACCTAAAGGGAAAGGTTGGGCTCTTGTGTCTCCTTGAATAATGCAAGGAGCAAAATATTCTGTTACCAGCCTAGGGAAAAGACAATTAAAACACTACTTGAAGCAAATGTCTCCTGACTGTGGCTCAGAATTTCAATTAGTCTGGAAAGTCTTATTGCACTTAAGTGCAGGTTAGTGACATTTCAGGGAGGAGAGATTGATTGGGAGATGGGTTACAGCTCAACCAGCAGGGATCATGTCTAGGGGCCTGTCCTTAAAAACAATGTGTGATCTCTGCGTGGCATTTTCCTTGTTTAGCTCTTTATGTCTCCTTTGAGCATTAATAATCCCAGTAGCCAGAGCCATGCCCCCTCCTTTCAAACACTGCCTTATTCCATTTCTCCTTTCCTTCCAATCCCATCTTTTCTGTTTCTTTTCTTTTTTCCATTCTCTTTAAACATCTTACGGCATCCAAAGAGTATTTCCTGTGGCTTTTCCCTTCCTCCTACATTTACTGACCTTTTCTTGTCTCAAGATTTAGGATGTGCCTTCCAGGAAACTGTTTTCTTACCAGCTCATCATCTTTGCAGAGACAGGAAAAGAAGAGAGCCATATTGCAGCAATATTGCAACAATACCAGACGTTACACCTGCAAGTGAGAACAGCCTCTCTCCACCTGTCACTAGCTGCCAAGAAAAGTGGTAAAATACCCCCAACCAGCCCAAGAAATAGATGGAGTATTAATAGGTAACAAGCATGCATCAGGGAAAGCCCAGTAGCTGGAAAGCTCAGACAGGAGGGGATGCTGGGTCCATTTAGGTGGAAAATCATGGACTGATTTTTCATCTCTGAATTTGCTGAATCAATTTATAGACCGACGGACACGTTAGTGCTGACTTTGTCCTGCATCAAGGAGTTCCACAGCTTAATTAAGCACCACCTTGGCATGTTGGGCTTGTCTACAAGTTCAAAAATTTTGCTGAGATGCAGAATATACCAGCTCAGCACTACACTAAGCTGTCTACATGACTTATAGCTGGATTGAAGGCAGATTTCAAAGACAAATCTTTTACAAGGAGTATTTCAATTGCATCCATTTCTGCTGCCACTGTGGAGCCAGGACCAGCATGTGCTAGAGCTGCTGGGGCAGGAAGGCTGAAGCCTTGGAGGCTCTGCACGGCTGGATGTTTCTGGGTGTACAGAGGTAATCGCTATCTGTGACCTGTGAACAGGTCCTATTACACAGAGAGCCACACAAGATCCATGCAGGCTCTGTTAGCCTTCTACAACTGTAATTTACTCGCTACAGCCTCTAAAGATGCTCTTCCACATATATATTTATCTGTATACCTCCATGTGTATGTCAGGAGAATACCATTAACAGTGTGAAGTTGCCCTTCTTCCTCCTTCACTTTCTTCCCCATACAGAACCAAACCCTCCCGGATAAAATTGCCTCATTCCAGTCTCTCAGGACTGTTGTCCCTGGGGCATGGACTTGCTGCAGAAGAGAAGTTATACCTTCAGGCAGTAGCACTCCTCTTAAGAAGCAAACTCTGGCTGAAGCATGGTGAGCTCCATCCTGTCTTTCCTGTTATGGTCCCAAACTCTGCTTGTACGGGATTGCAGGGCCTTCCCACTCACTCCACCATGGATGAGGGAGCCACATGAGCTCTTCTCCCCTGAGACATGGCCATCTTGTAGAAGGTAGGCTTAGCAGAAACCTTTCAGAAAAGCCAGTTGCTACGTTTGGGAATGGACCTGATTGTGCTGAAGGGTAAGTATTTCCCAGAGATGGTTTTGCTGGGCCCTGTGGGAAATCTCTGCACATACAGGCTACACTACTAGTGTACTCTGCTCAGAACAGGAGAAACATGTGCTTTTTTGACAGACAATGTTCTCTTCTCCCCTGGTCAGCCTTGAGAAAGGATTCACTATCAGAGTAAACTCTGATGTCACCAATCCTCCTTTTCCGATGCTGCCATCCCACAATCCGGGCTGAATTCCTGCCTGTCTCCTCCAAAACCTCCCTCTGCTTGGTTCTTACCTTTTCCCCCGCCACCTCTGCCTTCTGCCTCTCCAGCAACCCTCTTCTCCCCAGCAAGGGACCACTCACACTGCCCACGCAGGGCACAACCACGAAGCCACTTACTGCCCACATGAACCACGGCAGCTTGGAAACCACCCCAGGGCCTTTAAAGCGTGGAGACCACTCTGCTCAGCACCCTCGAGGCTTTCAAACACCCTTCCAGCAGCTGGTTCCTTTTTGCATCTGTGGAGTGAGGTGGATCGATGGGGAACCCTGGGGGTTATTTTGTCCATGAATTATTTACACCCACTGGGTAATATTTCATTTTAGACTGGCCTTGTTTTACGCTTGTAATTTTTAATTCTTATAATTCCACCTCCAGCAAGCAGAGGCTCTTGAGATTGCTAGATTATATCTCAGTGGGCACACTCTGGAATGCATAAATAACATCTCCTCTACTGACAGCACACGGGGGACGGGCCTGGGCTTTCAGTAGCCCCCTCCCTCCCCTAAAAGCAATCTTTATCTCCGTGCAGCTATTCTGCAACATGCCTCTATTTTGTACCAAAAGCACTATTTAAATGCAAATGTTGACTTTTTGCCAGGGACTGGAGGGAAAATACTTGTCTAGTGATGTCCTTCCAAAAGTACAACTGGTGCTGTTTTTTAAAGGGATTGTATCAGAAGGGGTCAGGACTTTGGTTCATTGCACTCCTAACTGCTTCTTCCAGTTCCTTCCTCTCTGCTTCTGAAGTCACATCTCCATCCTATCTTTTCAGGAAAAAAGTATATATATATATGCATATGTATATCTATCTGTATCTGTATCTATATCTATCTATATACACACATATATATGTATATATGTAAACAGGCTGAACTGAAAGCAAAGTAGAGTCTTTGGGTTAGGTTCCCCCTTCCTCTGCCCAGCATGTCCAAAGGCAGAGGAGACCCTGTCACTGCTCACTCTCTCCAGTTCATGATGTTTGGGGTCTTTTCTTCTGTCTCAGGACAGATGTTCCAGATGTTAAATGTCTGGGTGACACACTGACAGCAAGGTGAATGCTTGGACAGGGCCCACTTGTGTAGGAAGGGTAAGGAGTTACCTGTCAGGAAGGCAAAGGGAAGGAGGAGGTTCAGACTCAGGAGCTGAGTGAGAAGGAAAGAGATCAGGGATGAGTGGGAAAGGGAAATGATGCCTGGAGCAAGGCAGTTAATTTTGCCTGGGGATCACCATAGATAACTGTTCTGTGCCATTTTTCTCTGTTCAAAGACCAATTCTGATTTAAATCCAGAATTAGGCAGCCTTTCCAGAGATGCTTGTGAAGGTGAAGAACCCAGTGATGCTGAAAGGAGACCAGAGTTGGACCAAAGAGGAAGAGGAAAATAACTCAAATATCCAACCACTATGCTCAAAGAAGTGGGGATCAAAGCTCTTGGAGCCAGGGCCTGTTCTTTCCCCAGATCTCTGGGCTTCACCAGGACCAGACTGGGCAGAGGAAGTGCATGGGAGTACCATAGCTTTCCACCATTGCAGAGTGTTGGGAAGGGGATGGATGTGCTGGTCTTATACAGGAGCTGCAGTAGACCCTGGAGCAGAACAAAGCACAGGACAAAGCAGGCCATATATCTGTCTGCACAACAAACCTCTGACAGCCTGACCAAGAGCTTCCCGTGTCTCACTCTCCCTCTTATTTCATTGTTTGGGCTCTGCAAGCTGATGGGCTTCAGTTTGTTTTTATCTGATGTGGTTCGGTTACCATGGAGACAATGATCTTTAAGGGGAACCTTTGTGGCATGTACCAGAGGAAAATCAATGCAGACCACTCAGGGATGGAGGATGACCCCAGGCACAAGCAGAGAAGCATGTGGCCTGGCCCACTTAAGGTGTGCCAGGCAGTCCAGAGGGCCTCCAAAGTAATATACTGGATGAAATCCAGCCATCTTTGGGATAAGAAAGAGTCAGTCTCTCCTTAGCATCGGTTGGCTATCATGTCCTTCGGGAAATTCAATTTAGTAAGGGTAGAAATCCTTTATTTGCCTGATCCAGTGGCCTATGAAGCATTGGAGGTCAGGTCTGATGGCTCGAGCAAAGGATACAACAGTCTGGGGTACCAGACATGTGACTGTAGCAGAACGGCCGAGGTGCCAGGGCCTATTTCACCCCTGCCACCCATCTGTCCTCTGCCCCATCCCTCCTTCCTCAAGGATCTACACCTGGCAACTGGACCCTCAGCCTCCTCTGAACAATGCCACGTAGGGCATCCATGTGGCACTCCAAAGATACGAAGTTGTATAAGGTCACTTCATCACTCCATGGTTCAGTTAATCCATTGGTGAAATGAGAATCATGGTGCCTGCAAACTTAGAAAGCAATTCCAGGTGAAAAGCAACAGATGAGCAAGACCTTGAAGTAATAATTATCTTTAAATCAGAGCTAATATTTTAAATGGGGTAGAAAGGTTTGACAGCCTACTGCAAGTGCCCTGGTCTGCATATTTTCTTACCCTCCATGCCCCAAGCAGCCATCACCTTGCCCAGACATTTGCCAAAACTTGGCTGAGTAGACATGCCCAAAAGGAAGGAGGGGCTGCATTGCATTGAAGGTCAAAAGAGTCAAGTCTCCAAACACATGGCTTATTGAGGATAAAAAAAACCCTTGACTAAAGCACTGCAGCTCCTGTTATTCCTGACTTGTCTTTCGCAATCACTTGCTGAGAAGCACAGAAAAGCACTGAGCCAGCAGAAACCTGCTCTCTCCTTTGCTGCCGTAACATTGCAAGTCAGAGAGGCTCCGTCTCACAGACAGATGCTGGCAGACGGGGCATTTCTTCCCAATCCCCACCTGATGATCAAAAATATGACCTTGGAAGATGAGTGGCGAGGGACCTGGTTAACTAGCAAGAGATATTGTTTAGTAAGCGTCTGCAGAGGTGGATTAAAAAACAATAACTCATGGGTAGGCCCTTCCTCCAGCAGCCGGAGAAGAGGGAAAACATATTTCAGTTCTATATATTCTCCTCGCCTGGGGAAGGCTCCGTAGCTCAAATGTCAGGTTTAATCTCCTTCCAACATGTATTTTGCAAATAACTCCTTTGCTCCTTTTAAGTTCTGCAGCTAATATGCCGGAGCAGTGACAGTCTCCAGCAATGATTTAATGGAACAGAAAATACGTTCCTCTTGTGTCACCTTTCAGAAGCACTCAACGCAATGGAGGCTATGAAAAATAACACACTTGAGATGTAGTGATCCCACAGCATGCACCCAGGGTCACCCGAGCCTTGGCTGTTCCCTCTTCCTGCTCTTTACCTGATGGGCATAAGTGGAAGTCAGGGCAGGAAAGGGGCCACAGTAGGATCACAGAGCTATTGACTGGCCAGGAGAAGCCGATGTCCCTGTGAATCTGAAACCTGTTTCTAACAGGCTTCAAAAGGCGATGTGAGCCCTCAGAATGCTGACACTAGCACTGAGCAGTGCAGCGACAATTGTCAGATGGGGGGATAGATGGATTTTGGACCCTTTTTTTGACAATCCCAAATACCCACACGACAGGTGAATAGATGGCCTGGGAAGGATGAAGTGGCTGCTAGATTTGAGGACTAGCTTATTAGGAATGGTTTGGGTTGAGTAGATCCCGTACTACAAATGGACTGGACAATGGCAAGATCCCTTATGGCACTGGTTCTTCAGTCATCTTGATACTTCAAATCCAGCATGGTGCTGAAAAGTCTGGTCCTCATGCTACAGCAAATTTCAGATTGGTCTTTATCTCAACTTGTTCAATCAGATCACTGCCTCAGAAATCATCAGGAAAGTCAATTCCCAGGATCAGATTTTACCTCTGCTTCATGCAAGCAGCATAAAGCTTCCCTCTCCCTATGCTTCATGAGGAAACTCATACTTTGGGCAAGGAGAAAAATCCCCAGAGTCAAAGGAGAGGAGCAACGGAATAACCTGCCCATTGCTTGTGTCCTGATGAGAAGCTTTTGACATCCTTGGAATTAATGAGATTTGGAGGTGACAAAGGGATCCCTTGCAAGGGACCGAGGAGGGACCATCTCATGCCAGCAACTCCCTTGGCTTTCACTGGCTAGAGACCAACTGCTCAAACAGTCAGGGGCCATCCAGCCTTGCCATAACCTCTCAATCCAGAGAAGCAGAGGGTATGGGTCTGGGACAGGGAATAAAGGGGAAAGACGAGATTCACAGACAAATCAGCCTTTTCTCCTAAATCTGCCAAATGTCCTTTGAAGCCACCAGCTTTCCCAAATATTCAACCCTTCTCAAGGTTCATATCTGAATCTGTTCTGTGGCAAGGAGTCGCAGTTTTCTCTTCTTTATCCACCAGACTATCTCATCTCCAGGCTGGGTTCATTGCTTGAGAGATGTGGAGTTCGAGCCTCATAAGGCACTGGCTAATGGATCTACTGGGGGACCACAGGAGCTGATTTTGGAGAGGGAGGAGAGAACATGGAAACTAGACGTGACTGTCATGAAAACAGTTTGCAGTAATGGTGTGCATTTTCAGCAGTCATCAATGTTATTCGTATGTGCATCCATTCACATTATGCAGCTTTGGGCACAATTGGGGCCAAAAATCACTCCCTGGCCAGCAGGCCCTCTGACTCACGCAGCCTGAAACATCCACAGTTCCCACCCAGAGAACTCCAAGCCCCACATGGACTGTGGTTTCCAGGTAGGAATTGTAAACTATTTCCCAAATCCCTAGCTATCCTGGAACAATATAGCAGGGTAGGATTAAATATATGCATGTGGGAGAGCTACGAAGGCTCTACGATGTGAACAAGAGTTTCATCAGTAATGACTAAGGTTGTTCTTTGCTAAATTTCACCTATCCATGGCTCAAAGAGGAGCCAGTAAACACCAGGTGAGCCACACAACATAGCTGTGCTGAAGGGAGGCCTATAAAGCTTATTCTACCCAGCATCAAAATGCAGCTGATTCTGATGTTGTGACACACAAGCTGCCAACTGCACAGCAGTGTGGGGAGACCTGCACTCCGGCAGTAATTGCCCAAATCTTTCAGACAGCATGCAGTCAGGATCTCCAGTCTGAAGATGTTTCTCCCTCACCTCTTTGCCCCTGCTGTGCTGGGAGACTGCTCAAGAGTGGAAAAAGAAAAAAAACAGTGCCATCTAATGACCAGCAAAGTCAAGATTTCAGCAGAGAGCAGGACAAAGATGCTTCATCAGGGCATGTGATGGTGAGGGTTCCCTAAAGCACTTTTTACTAAAATAAATAAATTGGCTTCTGACCGAAGACATGTTTTCCATGGAAACATTCATGTTTTGCTACTGTTTTCCAGGGAAAAATTGAAATCTTATAAAGAAATGCTGATTGTGGAATGTTCCCACTAGACATGTTTGTGGGGGAGCAGAAAAACTAGAACTGTGTCTGTGTCATTGCTGAGGGAGTTTGGAGGGGATTTTTTTTAATGGTTTGATAAAAATAAAAAGTCAGGAAATTTTAGACAAAATGTTGCAGGTATGTGAAAATATCTTCCCAGAATAATTAGGAACAGATGGAAGGTTCAAAAGGCAATGAAAGTTTCCTGAGTGAACCATTTAAGACTCTGAAAAGAAAAGAAGTTATATCTGTGCACTTGGATTCTTGGTGTACTGGGAAAGACTTGGTAAAAAGCCCAGCACATGGCAACCCCCTGGGCTCCCTGTGCTTTTGGGCAGCAGACTGCTTCTCTGGTCCTCTTTTCCACTGGGTCTTCGGAGGACACTCTCAGAAGGCCCGGAGGGTAGAGTGCACATGGATAAATAGATGGGTGTTGCAGAGGAAAATTAAAAAAATAAGGAAAGGAGGAAGGATGGGCAGAGGAAAGGAAGGGTGAAAGAAGGAATGAAAGGATGAAAAAAAGAATGAAAGAAAGAACAAAATAAAGAATTGCTTTTTCCACTAATCTCCATCTGAAAGTCTTAAGCAAGTTGAACTCTGCTACCCAAGGGAGAAACTGAGGCACCAAATAATTAAATTTCTTGCCCAAAGAGGCACAGAGCATCACTGACAGAGCAGGGCAGAGTCCTGGAGAGCTCCTTCCGCCGAGTCCCTGTTGTGAGCAGAGCGGGGCTGGGAAGGGACACTGCGGGGGCTGAAATCCAGGTGGACCTTTGCAGGGGGACAGTGCCAGGCTCCACCAGCGGAGGCCCTGAAGAGGCTGCCTTTGCAGCCCACTGACTCCAGTACTCAGCTACTGGTTGCCTGTGTCTCCTGGACTGAGAGCAGCATCTGCTTTGACGAGTGCAGCACAGCCGAGCGGAAAAAAAGGTCAGCTGCTTCTCCCCCATTCCCCTCCAGGTTGGAAGCAGGGAGAGCTCTCCCTGGCACCGCAGAGCTTCCCTGGGCTCGTCGTTTCCACTGATAAATATTCCACAAGGCCACACGAGGACACAAAGGCAGGGACCCCTTCGGGCCTGTGTGTAGCACAAGAAAGACAAGGGGAAACAAGCACATGCTCCCTTTCAATGTATCTCCTGGAGAAAAAGAAATCTAACCAGACAGTCCCTTCCCCATGACCTGAGCTCACCCTCCAAGCCAGGAAACCCTATGGGTTGCTGCAGAGGAACAGACTTGCAGCAGGGAGGACTTGTAGTGTCTCAGGATGCTGAGAACACAATCTAGGGGGATGTGATTGCAGGAATTGGGGATTTTTTCCTACCTTGATGACTCAGGGTGGCAAACATTCCTTTTCCAGCTGGGAGACCTTTAACCAAATGGCATCCTCTGTCCTAGGTTGAGATGTGGCGTTCAGGAGGTCATAGCTATTCCTCTCAGTGGGACCCACAATCAAACTGACTTAAGCTGGTCATGGAAGAGGTTTGGTCTCTCCTGGTTTCCCCCAGCCTTTGCAGGATGACTCCCAAAATGAACACAGAGTTTCCGACCTGCCTCTTACCCACTGGTCCAGCACCCCAACCCCTTTTCCACTTCCTGGCTCTGTGCACCAGCTGCACACCACCGTGCTCTGCCAAGCATGGGCTGCTTCTGCAGGGCTTTCACATGTACTGCCTGCCCTTTCCACATATCTTCACACTTTGAGGACTGAATGCATCCTCTAGAGCTCTGACAATGATAGAAAGTCAAGGTTACATCTCTAAACGGCCTCCAAACCCTGACTACTCCCAGGCCACTGGGAGGTTGAGACCAAGCAGCCTGTCAAAGTCTGCGTGGCCAGCTGCCAAGTTTAGCTCCTTGAGGTCGGAGCATGTTTGGAGCCGGGTCACTCATGCTCGTGCAAAATATCCACTCAGCCCTGGAAAAGCATCCCAGAGAAACCCCCCAGCCACCCCTTTGCAGCCCCCTTTTCATAGCAGTGATCAACACACTCAGGAAAAACCTGCCTATAAACGCCCTAAGGTGGCCAAGAGTGGCACGCCAGGGACAGATTTAAGTCCTGCAGAAAAGAAAACGTTGCTTTACACCGTGAGCGACAGGAGAGCTTTGCTTTCAGCAGAGCATATGCCATCTGTTCCTGTCGCCCACAGATCCGGCCACGCTGAGCGGACGCGTCACCACACTGCCAAGCACGTTGCATTAGCGACAGGCTCCAGCAAAGCAACGCTTAACCCCCCTCCATCCTGGACAGGATGACTCTGTCAGGGCCCCAACTACCTAAAACCAGAAAGCAGGACACCCTGAAACCATTGCACCCGACATGGTGCAACACAGGGCATGGGGCTCCAAGAAGGCTTCCAACCAAGTTGCTTGCATCCTCCCCAAGTGTTTTGTATCGAAGAGGAGCGATCTGCAGGATTCAGGCAGAAGCAATAGGGCACATCCACGCTTACAAAGCAAAGGGAAGACAATTAGGTTTGGTTCACTGTGCTGGCCTGACTCCGTCCTAATGTCACCAGGAAGTCCCTTGCACATCCGCAGAATGAGGCCTCCAGCAGGCAAAGAGCAGGGAGGCTCCTTTGGGACTGAAACCATGTTTATCAGAGAAGGGAGAGACCTGGTGTAAGAGTGGAACAGGAGAACCTGATAATCTTGACTTTCTTTCTCCAGCTGAAACCTGCTTTGTTCAGAAACTAGCACCAGCTCTTGTATCCCTGTTTAATGATCCACTCTTCATTTACATTTAATTAGAGGAATGAAAGAGCCAATTAACAAGATCTACACTAAATGCAAACAAAAGGGATCGCTGGTGACTCAGATGCCAGGGTAAAGCCAAGGGGTGAATTTTGCAAGCAGTTTAATCAGATCTAAAGGCAGGCTGTGGCCGAAAGGCACAGTACTACATGTCCCTGACACCCTTTTTTGACAGTTGGGGCAGTGGCACAGTGAGTAGGACTGCCTCATGGATCTGTCTGAAAACTCATCCTTGTTTTTTCTTAAATATGGGTTTCAGCTGGATCAGTGTGCAGAGCCACTCGCCGCCAGTTGCAATACCTCTGGTGCTGACATGGGGGAGAGGGCAGAAACATGCCCAGGGAGAGGAGGGGAGGCCAGACCACCCCGCTCGGTGCAGCCTGTGATTAGGTTGGCTCACACAGATCTCAGAAACACGCTGAAGGATGCAACACCATTTACATGCTCTTAGCTGTTGTGCAGGCTTTCACTCCCACCCCAGGCGTTCATCCCACCTCACACCATCACCTCAGCTGCGACAGCATGGCTGCCTGTAGGTCCAGGCAGAGAAACAGGCTATGAAAGTGATTTTAAAAACTTATTTTGTCTTTCTTCTTAAGCTGGGTCAGTTCACCAGCCCATTTTGCAGGTGGCTGCACATGCAGCTGTGCCAGCACCACTGAGGAAGCAGCAGCAGAACAGGGCTGAGCACAGGGGAAGGGCGGCTTGGAAAGTCGGATGTTTGTGACAGGCACAGCCTAAGAGAGCCCAGTACGCAGACTGCAACCCGGCCACCTTCAGCCTTGGTCTCAGGGCAGCTGCTCAGGCGAGGGTGCAGGCCACACTGCTGTCAGGAGTGTGATGTCCGCACCATGCTTGGCTGCCCAGCCCAAGCTCCAGATTCTTGCAAAACACAAGCACCAAAGGGTTGTGTCTACCTCTCCCAGTGCAAAGCGGGCGAAAAGGTTGAAAGCAATGATGTCTTATCATCCAGATTTCACGTTCAGCTTCAAATGAAGATGGGCATGTGAAGGGATGGGGAAGGTCAAGGACCACCTCGCTTGACATCCTTATAACGAGGGGATATAGTCATGCTAGAAAAGAAGGGAATAATCAGAGGGTGGGGAAGGCAGTCTCTGGGCATGGAACAGGCGTAATCATGAGGACGAGGCAGATAAAAGGATAATTTGAAGAGTTTCTGGGGATGGTGTAACAGCAAAACTCAGTGACCAGGGAATGGGAAACCTCCCAAAGAGCTTGAGCTGCAGTTTAGATTTCCTGGGAGCTGCTTTATTTATTTTAATTCCTCTGAGTGATTTCTTTATTTCCTTTCATGATGGGGAGAGGGACACTCTCAGCAGGAGGACTACCCCGGGATGCACGGGCTCTGCTAATGTCCTCCCTGCAATGCAGCTGTGCTCCAACCCTTTGAGACAGATCCTGCAGAAACACCTCTCCTGGCGAGGGGATGGAGAGGAGTTCAGCCAGGGAGGGCAGGTGGCTTTTTCTCAGGGTGGGCTCAGATCAGACAAACACTTTAGTTATGGCCAGTGGAAGGATGCACTCGAGCTGACATGCTACCTCGTTCACCCATATCCATTACTCTTCCTCCAAATCAGCTGTCCAGTCCCTTTGCTGAAGACCCTGGCTCCTTCTCTCTGTTGTCTTGCTTGGGGTGAGATGCACCCTGCCCTAAACCCCCCTGAGTAGCTTTTCATCGACTATGTAGGGAGCTCAGGGTGACTTCCTGAGATGTGGATGTCTGCACTGGGACAGCCAGAGTTAGACACTACGACACACGGGACAAGAAGAGCTGAGATCCTCTGCTGTGATATCAGTCACTTTTCCCTCACTCAGACAGATCATTTCAAACATATCTGAGAGCCAAGGCTTGTGGTTTCAAGAGGCCACCAAACCTTCTACTGCTTTTGGTGTCCTAGATATAACAATGATCATACTTTGCTTTGAGATCTGTGATGCAACAGCACACCCTTAGACATATGTGCTGGTAAATGAATTCCTGTCATTCCATGATCAGGCCAAATTGGGGGTTTCCTTCCTCTCATGCTACTCCCAGTAAAGTTTTTCAAGAATTGAACAAGAATTTTCACTTTGGACCCATTCCTCTTTCTGGGCCCTCCAACTGCTTGGTGTTCCTTAGACTTCGTTAAACCATCTTCAGCTCTGCTGACACACGAGAGGAGTAGGGGTCCTGTATCGGATAAAAACCTTGATGTGCTCACCCACAGCTCACACTACCTCACAGTTACTGGGAGCTCTGAGGGAATCATACCAGGGTATATGAAGTGATGATAAACCACTGATCCCAGCAATCTGCTGGATTGCCCCAAGAGAAGTAGCATATGCCCCATCTGGCACTGGGTGGCATATGAGCGAGAACAGTCCAGCATTTTCACCTCCGCAAACAGGGCATCACAGAGTTGACAGCACCTTCACAAGAGAGAAAAAAGACTTCTCTGTTGGATGAGCTGTTATTAAGACCAGTCTGAGCATGTGCTTGTTCACCCTGGTGTAAATCCAGAGACGCTCCATCCAACGTGGCAGAGCGACCCACCTTCACCCCTCTGCAGCTGATGAAATCAGGCCCCTCCTCAGCTCAGCACTTAGAATGAAAATATTCAGTATTAGGCAGAAAGCAAACAGAACAAGCTGTGTGATAGATGATATAGTTTACCATTAAAGCACTGAATATCTGCATGAGGTGATTAAATATGTTTTCTCTGCACCCGTAAGAGATTATCCTATTCTTGAAAGAGAAGTAGTCCTACAAGCAGATTTGGTTGTAGGCTGCTGTAGTATGACTATTTATATCCAGTCTCACTAAGCCATCACCAGACATCAGGGCATTCTGGTGCTAGGTGCTGTACATGTGTTTCCTAAGAAACTACCAATTTCTCTCAAGATCTGAGTCTAAATAAGCAAAAATAAATAAATAAATAAATAAAGGAGGAGTTGGGTAAAAATCAGCGTAAGTGCACAAAATGACTTCTTCAAGGTCATGGGAAGATGCAGGAATATGGCACAGGCCTCCCTTTGATGCTCCAGTGCAGCATCCATGGGGCCACCCCACCAGCACAAGTCCGTAGCTAAGCTGGGTGCAGGGGCCCATGTCAAGAAACACACATGACTCACTCAGAATATAAAATTAATTTCAGTGTGCTGCACCATAAGAAAACACCCACATAGAAGTAAGTTTCATCTAACGTTTTTTTTCTTCTTTTTTGGCAAAAAAATACATAATTGGCAATACCAGATGTTTCACAAATTCATGCGTTCTGTCAACTTGTTTGTCTTAAATAAAAGCAAAATCCATTGCAGAAATGTACAGTCAATATTTGGGTTTTTCAACCCAGAAATATTGGGGAGGGGGGTTGCTTCAGACATTCCTTCTATTTTGTTTTGAAAAATCATCCAAACACAAAGCAAAGCATTCGGTTTCCAGGTTAAGCAAAAGAGTTCATTCAGTCCCAAACATTCACTGCCCCGAACTGTCCCTTCTTGCCTCAGCTCTGCTCCCAGCTCAACCCGAGCATCCCCTGGATGCAGACCCCTGCCCTGCCCTGCCCAGTGCAGAGCCTGATGTATGTCCAGAGGAACCGGTCCAAAGGCCTTGTGGATTTACACTCTGCTTCATACTCTTAGAGACATATTGCAAAGACATAGGCAGGAGGGCATGGGTTATGGGAGAGCGCACTGGTTAAGCAACCCACGGTTGTCGGTTTCTGTGCATCTTTCAAATGTTTGTTGAAGAAATGTATTAGGCTTTTTACTTCCAAGTCCCCTTTCAAGAACAAACAAAAAAATGTGTTGTGCCTTAGGCAGTCTTTATTATCTTACATAGAGTTCATGCAATAAAGTCCGTTAATTAAAACATGAATATTTAAAATGGCTTTCAAGAATGGCAGCCTTATCTCACCAGAGGGAAGAAGAAAGAAGAGGGGAAAAGAAGGGGGAAAAAAAGCACAGAAAAGGCAGGCAATAGTTCATTTTGCCAACAGAATATTCAATTATTTAATTGCTGAATGAGTACATTTTCCCCAGCTGATGTTAGATGTTCTTTTGTGGCAAGAGGGACGGGGTAGAGAAAGGTATGGAGGAAAGGAGCAGGGGCGAAAGGGAATGGGTAGAGTTTTAATTAAAATGTGATGAAGGCTAAGCTGTCATTTTTGGCAGTGTTGCATTTTGAAATGGGGACTTTCTCAATGCAACGGGCCTGCGAAAGTAGAACAGCCACAACTGTCAGCTGCTTTGGGGCTGCTCTGACATTGCAAAAGGATCACTGAGAATCAGCTTCCCAGCACCTGCTTTACAGTGACTTTGGTCCAGAAAAGCATGTCAAAGGGTCTTGCTTTGATGACCAACAGCCCCCAGGACAGAAAGAAAGAGAGGGCTTTGTATGGCAGGGGCAAGGAACAAGTATGTGTGCCCATATGTGAAGATGCACGTGCACGTATATGCTGGTATGCAGTCTTCCGTGCAGCCATACATTCCTCTTTCCCTGTGCATGTGCCTAGGAGTGTGTTGCATGGACATGGAATTTGGGTCATGTGTCCATGTGTGCTTGTGACGGGGACACGTACAAACGAGAGTGCAACTGGAGACATGCAAATAAGTCCCAAAAGACTGTCCCTTGCCAGACCTCCTTCCAGCTCCCCACAAGCTGTTTCCTTTCCCTCAGATCCCCCCAGGTGGAGGAAGGGATTGTGGCTTGTATCTATGTGTTGGTTTAGTTCACCGCTCCAAGTTTTGGCCCATCATCAGGGTTCCAAAGGAAAGGGTTTGCACCTGTGTACCAAGGAGGGCTGTCAAACTGGCCTGGGTCAGATGGAGGCTGATAAAAGCAGAAGAGCATCTGCCTTGGGTTGCTGTAGACAGACAGCAGGAATTGCAAGGAAAAAGCTTTTGCACCAACAGAGGAAGAGCTGATGGTCCCTAGGAGAGCCTCAGTTCAACCCGCCACTCAAGCACGTAGTGGACTTTCAGCAGACCAGGAGTGTTTTGCTGGATGGGAGAAGACTGACACATGCATGTCCATGCTTTGCTGCCTCAGAGTCTGTGTGAGACCAGAGCAGCAGGAATAATGCAGCAACGGGCTCGGGCAGGGCTCTGGTGACAAGGCAGCAGCATTGAAGCAAGCTCTTGTGTCTGTGGATTTCAGCAGACTCCTGCAAAGGAGCATGGCCACCAGATTTCTCCCACCTGTATCTCTTCGTGTCTAACAACCCCTGAGCAGCACCTGCTGTCCCATACAAGCACCAGGCTACGCAGGTCACCATCTCCCACCAAAACAGCAAGGCATGGTAGACCAACCCATTAGTTTGCTTTGGCTCTCTGGGTGCTAATAAAAGTTGTGCTTTTTTCTGAGAAGGTTCCCACAAGTATAAACAAAACCAGCATC
This sequence comes from Dromaius novaehollandiae, assembly GCF_036370855.1. Taxonomy (NCBI): domain Eukaryota; kingdom Metazoa; phylum Chordata; class Aves; order Casuariiformes; family Dromaiidae; genus Dromaius; species Dromaius novaehollandiae. The sequence continues at coordinate 167,129,186 of NC_088099.1, read as the reverse complement.
TTCTGAAATGCACCATGAGGCCTGTCTGGAAAGTGAGTCGATTAGTCCTCGGGGGGCTTTCAGCAAACCAAGAGGCAAAATACAAGTCCCATATTTCTCTCCCTGCATTCCCTCAGAAAAACAAGAGAAACCCAGCTACTCCATTTATATTTCCTCACTGTGGCCATCACCGTTTCTTTTCTTTCATTTTCCTACTGAAGTATTAAAAAAACATTTCTTTGAGTGCACAGTGCCTGTTCTTCCTCTGCATTTGCCTCCTCAGCATTCAATGGGCTTTGACTCAGAGATTCTCCCCTCTCAGAGCCACACACCACAGCACTTAGCTATCAAACATCCCATCACGCATCCTGACGTGGAGACCCCACCTTGGAAGGAAGAACAGGTGGCAGATCTGGACAGGAGGTTTCTGTCTTCTTCTACGTGTCCCCCTTCAGATGCTAGCACATTCAGCTGTCAGTAAAAGCTAAATGAAACATGAGGGAAATTTTACTGGAACAGGTAAAGTAGTATGAACGGGTGATCTTACTCCAGGAAGACAGACATAGATAGACATGTCACTTGCTCCTTGGCGTGAGCCAGGGTCTCTGGGAGAAAATCCCCCACGTTAATAACATGTGTAAAGAGTCAGGGGCTACTAACTCCTCAAATTAGGGGCACTGGGGCACTGATAGGTGTGTCTGTGCAAACAAGAAACCACTGCTCTTCTCCAGACAGTCTCAAGCCCTGTGGGTCTACAACCCAGCACATTGGCAGTTCTCTCAATCCTTTGCTCTTGGGCTAGCACACACCTGCTGTGTGGCCCTTTGCCTCCAGCACCCAGTGCAGGAACATCGTCAGTCCCAGGCAAGAAAGTGCAACCCCAAACCAGAATAACCCAATGGCTGCAGTAGAACCCACGTGACAGAGGTCCCAAGGCACCAGCTAAAATGCTTCCTTTCCAGGTCAGCTCCCCAAAAGAAAGATGTGAGCACCTCCATCTATCTGGTTGATATCCCTTCACCCATTAATGTTTGAGGTCAATCTCACCCCAAAGATGCTTATCCCGTACTGGTTTCCTGTGAACATGAAGTCAGTTAGGTGAAAAAGAGACCTAGGTGATCACATCCACCAAAAAAGCCTAGCTGCAAAGCAAGTACAGCGGTTCTCTAGTTTATCTGCCACGTCAGCTAGGCCAGCAATGTGTATGCTCCAGATGTGTTGCCTCCTGTTCAGCAACTGACTGGGGGAGCCAAGAGGGTGCTGGTTGCAGGACAAACCTGGAGGCACTGGTGGAAAACAAAGGTCATGAGGGATTTTTGTACAAGTAGCAATGCTGCAGAGGGGAGCTGGGATTATCACAGTAGGGGAATACAGGACTTCATGTGATAGGAAATCAGGTTTTATCATTCCCACTACTGACAGTACAGTATTTTTAAGAGTAAAAGGACAACATGCCATGTTAGTCTCCCTAATAGTAAGTTTGGGGACAACACATCAGGAGTAGGCTCAGAGCATGATACTGCATGAGGCAGAGCCACTGGGGTGGATGGGAGTGAAGGGACTGAGCAGAACAGAGCTAGGCATGGAAGAGCTGCTGAGCTTCTAGAGTAAGAAGTCACCTCTGTGCTGACAGCTTGCGGGGATCCATTGCTGCTCTCCCTGGAGGAGCTTCGTTCTCTTTGATGGTTCTTCAGCTATGGCGTGTCCACGGAGGCAGGTGGTTGAGGTCCCCGAAGGGGCCTTCCAGACTCCTCCATGTCCCAGAAGCACAGAACCATGAAATGCAATCTCCTTAAATACTCCTTTACAGTTACCTAGGGACCGTCCCCTGCCCTGCCTCTTTTCTTCTTCGGTGACTTACTCCCCACAGCAAGCCAGACGTCTTTCTGAGCAACTGCTCTGCTGCTTGCTGTCTGCCTTCTTGTCGCTAACATTGAGTAGCTCGAGTCACACCACCGTCAGCTAATCTTGGCTGACTTTAATGTGGGGTACCTGGGGGGTGACCTGTCTAGCTTTCTGGCCAAAATTTCAGGCCAATTAAAGAAGGAGCTGGCCCCAGAATTTAACATCTGAATATGAGGGAGGAGAGTCTGGGGAGGTGAACAAGGCTGAACAGCTCACCTCTGCTGAGGAAAGTGGTCATCAGGGTTTAGATGCTGTACTGCTGGGTCATGATAAAAACATTGCAATCACCTACTCCCCAGGCTGAATCACTCCCACGTTATGCTGCTGCTGGATCTGACTATCCACAGTTTGGTTTCAGCATCCATACAATATGTGACTGTGCACCGAGCACAGCCTCATGGGGCTTCTCCCAAGATAACGAGTCACCCCAAACCCAGCAGAGCTTCCCAAAACAGGTTCTCTTCCTGTCAGAAGTCCCCATGGCCCTGCTAAGAGCAGTGCTTAGCAAAAAGTGTCTATGCCCAGCATTACAGGAAGCTTTCTAATTCAGGATATGAAAACAACAACAACACAAAGCAAACTAAACAAAGGAGGAGGAAGGAGTATGAAGAAGAAAGGATTTTTATGGGCAGAAATTAATTGTTTGTCTTCAGTCACTTTTATTGAAGTTTGTTTGACTGACCTCATGCAAACAAGACAGAAGCCAAATGCCAAGCGAGCCCAGCTGCAAATAGCATGTCTGGCACTAATGCTTTGCTGGCTAGGCATGGCAGTGACGTCTCATCAAGCAGATGTTCACAGCTGTAAATCTAGTGCAGACATCTCCTTGGTCTCGTTCTGCAGAAGTCACCTAACCCAGTGTCTTTAGGGAACCTAGTCCCAGTCTTGGGTTAATAGGCACCTGGAGCAAAAATGGTACCAGTTCTGTCAGTGCTGCTGAAGTCCTCGTAGACAGGAATAGGTCATGGGGATTGGACGCTCTTTCTCCTGTCATCTCCCTATACCACAGCCAATGTCAAATTTTTCCTGTAGAAAAATACCCATGCATAGTATCCACATGTTTTAACCTGCCTGCCCTTTATGGCACCAACTTTAAAGCCAAGAAACTCCATGAGCAACAACAGAGCTAATAAAGAATCTTCCTTCCCCATATGGCTCTAGGATGAGCCCTCATGGAGGTCTCTGACGGCCAAGCTGAACTCGTACTGAAGCCTTTCCCACAGCACATGCAACACGATGTCTCTCCTCAACACCACTGTCTCTCACCACAGGACTGGTAGAAATAGGATTCTGTTCATGATCTTGGTCACACCAGCAAGTTTGGTTGGAAATGGCCAGTAGACTCAAATTGTGGGAAGGGGACACCAAAACTAAACCTTGACTTCAGCCAGCAGGCATGTGTGACAGCATACATGTCTATGTACAAAGTTTAAGCATACAGAGATCAGTGAGGAATGCTCTTCATGGGACTGTGTTTAGTCTGGGGCTGCAGGAGGCACAGGGAGACATGGGGGAATTGTTGCATCCCATGTCCTGTCCCAGCCTCCAGAGGGCTGAGCAAATCCTGAAGCAGAGACTCTGTGTAGGTCCTCTTTTGCATCAGCTCCAGGGTCTCAACATGAGCCTAAGGACCAGTAACCCGCATCCCTGCCCTTCAGAAGAACCAGTCTTTGGATTCAGGAGCGGGACCAGTGAAGTTGGATGGAGAAAATTTCTCATGCTCTTAGCTGTTTCTCCTGCTTTCAGTGCCATTTGCAGAGCTTCACCATCTTCTGGTTTGGGCATCTTCAACACAATGATAGTCAAAAACAAACAAACAAACTAACTAACAAGAAGTAAAGTGCCAACTTCCACCTAGTAAAAAGATAAACACCCAACCTAGCAGAGACCAGGGCATCTTTTTCTTCAGCCCAGGCAGGATTACAAAGCCAAGGACCTGCACCAGTAATTTTGGTCCTGCCACAGGACACAGGGAGGGATCAGACTGCCTTCCATTTGACAATCTTTTCAGCCCTGCATTTTGGGACGGTACCACACTTTCCACACGCACGTGTCCGCTGCCTTATCTTCTCCACACACACAAGCTGTTACAGCATTTCAGCTTGAGGAATCAGCACCAGGCGCTCTCTGTGTTTTTCTCCCCCGTTGCTGCTGGTGTTTGTACGGATCACAGCCCACATATCGCGGAGCAAGCACAGCTCAAACTACTCCAGCAATGACGGGACAGAGCGTCTGCCCCACCAGGGCAGCGCAGTTGGGCCAGGAGCCAGGAGCTGCAGGTTTCACCACTCCACATCCCTTCCCTTCATTATTACTTCCTAGCACTGGGAATACCCCAAGCCGGTAGCTGTTCATTTGACTGCACGGACGACTCATGGCCCACCGAGAGCATTCAGCTTAATGAGGTGTGTGACAATTATTGCACTATCAAAACTGGAGCCAGAGAACAAAAAGAAATATATTTAAACCCAACAGATCTGCAATTCTGGTGATGTGCTAAAGAACGTCCCTTCCCAGCCTGCCTGTCTTGCCCCGCCAGAAGGCTGACAAGCAGGATATTTATATCGGCCGTACGGTATCAGATTGTTGGCTGCAGCAAGTGCGAGGAGACGGCGCACCACGCAGAGAGGCAACAACTGGAGGTGACTTTGGTAGAGCCACCCCAGGGACACACAGATGCTGAATCCTCCCTGGGTTAATGTATCACAGAGCCACACTAAGTGATACCTGCTGAGAATCCAAAAACAGTTTTCCAATCTATTTAGCCCAGCCATGCTTCAGTGCTGGCTTGGGGGATGACGAGCTCACAGGAGCCAGAACCAGCACCAGTAGATGTTGCAAGATTACAACGACTATCACAGCACAGACAGGAAAATAAGGGAGAAAGGATGAGTTGCAGAGATGACTATGGTGCTCTGGAAGAAGCAGGAAATACTACTGCTCTGCCCAGCATTGAAGAAGATCAGTGTCACCTGGAGCATGCAGATCCACTTTCGGTTCTGTGTCTTGGAGCGGTCACAGACAAGCTCTCAAACTTGCAGAGCCTCCATTCCCAGCCTGTTCGGCAACGATCACAGCCCTGCTCCCCTCCTCACCCTGCTGTCTGCTGGATCTCTAAGGCAGCTGGGCTCTGTATAGTCCTTGCTAAGTCCCGATTTCAGCTGAAGTCTTTGGGAGCTGCATCAACATAACGAAAACAAGCACTGTAAAAAGGGAAATTCCCTTTTCAAGGAAACCTGGGGGAAACATAAGAGCCAGATTCACCAAGACAGATAGTTCTGTGCCAACGAATCCATAGAGGTCAGGCACCTCAAAGAGTGTTCAGGCACCTGAAAAGCTCCATCCTTTTCCCCTTGGAAAAATGTTGTTTTTTGTTTTGCAGCCTGCTATGATCATCTCAGTACATCAGATGCTCAGGGTAGGTGGTGAAAAGGTCTAGAAATGGCTCTGTGCATCCTTCCTTCAGAGACAGTAACATCTTCATTCTGATGTGACAGGAGTTACAGTTGTAAAGCCATGCCACAGTTGTGATGATTTTGAATCTGGTTTCTGGGTCTCCCTGCATCTAAATTTGACCCTCTATTCTCACACAAAACACTTTGGGGAATTTGCTATAGGTCCTGAATGTGAAAGATGCTGAACAATGATGAACTAAAAATAAAAATAAAGAACACGTAGCTGAAAGGCTGAGCCTTTCACCAGGCTGCCACTCATTAAATTACACATAAAAGTCCCCTCATAGCAATAATGGGAGTAGCTGCCTGTAAAACTCCCTCAGCAACAGGATGTAAATTCTACTGTTAGTCTCTCTGCCACAACAATAGTGCATTTTGACGGTAATTGCTGATGTTTCTGCATTTTGATCATGTCCACAAGCTGTTGAGTTCACAATGGAACTGATCCTTTTATTTTTCCCATTTTCCCCCCACTATCTCTCAAACAGGACATCTCCATACAGACACGTGTACAAGTGTGTTTAGTGCTGAAACAACAGCATGGACACATGAAATCTCTGCCTAGCCACTGGAAAGACCCCAGACCCTGCATATCTTGTGTCCATGCCTAATAGCAACATCTTTAATGATCCCAGAGCAAAGCAACGGGAGAGGCAGGGCTTGCGCAGCTCACAGAGTTCTGAATGTTTAAACCACCTCGGGATCTCCCTCCTTGGCTCCTAGGCAAGAGTTATCCACACTTCCCTCCCCCATAAAACACCCGGTGACCACACACACAAGGAACTTTCCCCTCCGGAGCTGCCCACATGGAGCCAGTGGGGATTCACTGCAGGAGACAAGGGGGATGAAGGTCCTCTGTTTGCAAGGTAGCAGGCTCTGGCCCATCTCCTTCTCTAGGAGCTTGGAAGAGGTGTCAGTTCCTGCTCAATGCTGCTCTGGCTTGGACTTAAGCTGGGAACGTGTCAGCTAAAATCCCCAATGCTTTTAGCAGTGCAGCATGGGAAAATCTCATCCTGAGAGCAGAAATCAGCTCTTCCTTGGCCCACATTTTGCTGGTGATCTCTCACTGTATCATAGCCCTGCTCTGATGGATGTACAGACTAGACAGCTGGGCAAATACAGACAGGACAGGAGCTGGAAAACAGCACACCTCCCCCAAGTACACACAGCGAGCCTATATCAGGAGGAAGGAGAGGCAAAGAAACTGAATCCATTCAACTCCCTTTCGCCTTTGGTTGGCAAATCCAAAAATGAGGCTTAAGCTAGGCTCCCTTTTCAACAAGCCCAGCTGTCCTTAACAGCCTGGGGGATTCCTGGTGGGAGGGATAGAGTCAAGTGTCCTAAGCAGAAGCTGAAGAGGTCAACAGAGAGGCTTGCAGCCTGCCCTGGGCAATTACTCACAGCTCTGTGTCAGTCCCTGAACTTTCACGGTTACTAAAGCTCACCACAAGCACAGGGAATCACTTAACAAATGATTTCTGCTCTGGTGGTGGTGGGGATTCAAGGGAAGTAAAATCATGCCATAAAACGTGATTTCTGCAGCAAGGAGGAATCTAGTTGGTTCATTCGACCCTATGCCTCTGGCCCCTCTTCCACAGCAGGGACTCCCCCGAGCAGTCACTCAGCCACTAGTCCAGGCAAAAGCTCAGACCTGCAGAAGAAACATCACATTCTGTCTGGCTAAACTGGCCAGGCATGAAGCAAAGCTCCCAAGAACAACCTGAGATCTGGAGAACGTGTCCTGCAGTGACAGATTTATGGAGTTCAGTCTCCTTAACGCAGCCAAGGTTAAGCAGCAACTTGTTCATGGGTCTATAAATACCACTACAGATAGTAGAGAATGGATGCTAGATGACTTCTTAATCTAGCAAAGGCATAAAAACACCTCAGGGTTGGAAGGTGAAATACCACTAAAGAGCAGAAGTGAAGTGAGGGACTGTGAGTCAGGGAGGAAGGACTGTATTTGTTCAGAGCAGTGGGCTTAACTAACCAATGGAAAAGTTTTCCAAGAAAGGCAAGAAATTCCCCAGCATTCAGGAGCAGCAATATCCTGACTGAATGTTTTCTGAAAACTAGAAAGTTCTACTTCAACCACAATTTTTAGTTCTTTTCTTGAAAGAACAGGTGAAATTGTCTGGGTGAGATATGTAACTGATCAGACTTGTCATTGTATAAGTCCCTCCAGCCCTGAAGCAAGTGACTCTTCAACTACTTTACCACTGAGCAATTAATAAATTTCAGGGGCACACAATTAACCCTGTTTTGCGATCAGCATCTTGGATCCCCTGGAGAGGGCCTGTGAAGACTGGAAGGGCTAGCACATGCTGGTTATCTTTTTGGGCCACCAATGCAAGAGTACTATAATGGCCTTCCAGGAGCAGATTACGTTGAGACAGAACTAATTAGTCATTCATTAAGTGCCTAACTCAGCACAGCACTTAAGCACTCACTTAACCTTCTTTCATTACAGTGTCACATCAGAATCCCTTTTAAAGCCCCAGCTCCATTTACAGGGAAGCTGGCTCACGTTTTGGAGGTCCACCAGGATTTTCAGACCTTCAGTCCTCCAGATCGTCACAGGGCCCCTTTTTTCTGGAAGTGCTCCAAACTGCAGCCTTCCAGGGCCCCTGCCCCTCGCCTGCCAGGGAGCCTATCCCAGGGATGCCAACTTGCATTCCCAAAGGAGGATTCGCCCCTAAACATCAGAACTTACAGCTTGTTTCTGCCTTCTTCCAACCTGGCTTGCGCCAGCCAAGGCAGGCCTGATGCTGCCCCAAATCTTCCCTCTTTAAGAGTTTTCCCCTAGAGAAATTCCCCCTGTTCAAAGCCTTCATGGTACAGCACCTTGAGGTAACTGCAACAAGAACGGGAAAAATGGTGGGTGGTCTGCAGCTGCCAATACATTTCCAGGCATATCCTGCTGATCGTCAGGATGAGCTCCATGTGCAGCAAGACACCAAAATATCTTCTGCCGCCTCTGCACCCTGACAGATTCTTCCCGCCCCCACCACTGCCTGCTGTAACCTCTGCAACGTCTGCGTGGGAGAGCAAGTGCGAAGGGGGTGTTTCACTAAACGTAGGAGAAAAAAAAAACCTTTAGGATTAATTAAAAAAATATTTTCACCCCAACAGATCTCAGACAAGGAGTCTTTTTTTGGGATGAAGGCAGAGTCACTTTGTTAAGTATCACTCTGAATGTCCACAGATGTCCCTGTGTACCTGTACCAGGTGTAAATTCATTGGCCGTGAGTGAAATCAGACTGGCAGTTAGGTTTCTTTGTGTCACAGAAGTGATAGCAAATGAGCAAATCCAGTGGGAAAAAAAAAAAAAACAAAAAACCCTGATGTGTTGAGACAGAGCTTGGTCTTTGGTAAAAGGGATTGTATAAGCAGGCTCCAATCCTCTGCTCCCACAGGCATGCAAGTTTCCTTCAGCAGAGAGGCCTGCCATTGGAAAATAAAAAATAAATAAATAAAAAGACATAGGGCAGAGTGGAGGATATGGTCAGAGAAGGACAGTGCTGACACCTCCCCACCGCTGTGTTTGTTCTAGCTGTCCTTGCAGCGGGATGCCTCAGCCTGCAGCAGTGGTTAGCCCTTCTGCCATGAATTTCCTTGACGTGAGTGTCCCAGCAGCTCTGGAGTGACAAGGTCGGTGCACCCACTTCACAGCCGCAGCAGGGAAATCTGTGCTTGAGACTGAGCAATGGCTTGGTCGGCAGCAGAACTTGTATCTCCTGGTCTGTTCTTCAGCCGTGAAAGCCAGCGTCCAGCCTACCAGGTCTATTCTTGGACTGCTCTTGAGTGACTCCAGAGAGCAGGGAGAGGAAACCATCTAATCCATCCGGCAGCCACATGCATTCTCCATCCTTCGGGATACAACTGACCCAACATGGGGAGCGCACCTTTTCGAAGGGATATCACATATTTTACGAGCCACAGCACCTCCCAGAGAAACAGCACGTCTCCTTCCAAAGCAGTGCCTCACTGTAGCTTTAGTAAATTTACACCCACCCACTTGCTTTGGATATGTCCCAGGTGTAGAAGAGAGACATCAGGAAAAGTCAGGCTCCACATTTTGGGATGGTATTTGGGTATCTGGCAATTTTTTACTTGCCTCAAAATTCATCAGACTAGACTAGTACAACACACACATACACATGTTTGAAGATGAAAGTGTCAAGAGCTCAGAAAACAACAAATGACTCAGGAAGCAGCAGGAAAAAAAGAAAGCTTGCAAAAAAAAAACTGTTGCAAATACAATCAGAACAATAACAGTAATCACCACCACCAGCAACGCTAGGAATTTGGGAACCCTATCAAAATGTTCCACCCACAAAATCCTGCTAAAAGATCACTGGTTCTGTGTCCAAATTGGATCTCGCCTCCACCTTCCTGATCAAGCCTTTGCAAAAATCAAAATAGACAGAGTGACAGACAGAGCAGCACATGGAGAGGCCCGGCGCCCTGCAAGTGTTGTTTCCATGTAGATGGCATTGCACCAGTGAAGATGCTAATTCTGCATCTTCAAAATGGGGGAGATGTGAGCAGCCAGTAAAAAATTATCTGCACTCTCTACAAATATTTGACACCCAAAAAGAATTTTGGTTCAACTACCTCTGAGCTTCTTTCATATTTATTTTCTGGGAACATTCAAGCACTCAAGCTGAACTGGGAGAGATCTTTACAAAAGCCAATATTAAGCTTGAATGCTCCAGGATTTGCTGAAAATCTTATTTAAAATTTCACCTTTGGTTGCAATGAAAAAGGTCATGCTGCTTGAGTTGAATGCATAAATCATCCAATCAGCAAATACAAAGCATGACACATGACTTACGAAGCTCATTTCACTCCGAGGAGACAGCCACACGATACTCTGCACAAAGTGCTCACAGAGGAGGAAAGGGCATTGCTAAGAAATCTGAGATCTGAGGAACGAATATTGCAGTGTGCTCGTAACCAGGGAAGGAGGCACTGCTGAAGTCCTAATTTGCAGGATTTATGGCTCAGCTGTGTGTCTTCACATATTGATTCACAGATCAGTGAGAAACAAAATCTCCCCCAAAATGCACTGACGGAAGCACTAATACCTGATCATATACTAATCGCTCAGCTAACTCCAAACTGAGGTCTGCAAGAAAATCACATTGCACAGGTTGGACTTGTGCCTGATAACCTCCTTCCTATTGCGAGTGAATCTGGCCTCTTTCCACTCCCAGAAATGTATAGAAGTTCTCTTCTGAGTGGGAGTGTCTGATAAAGCCAGGCAGAAACCACCAAGTCCAGAACCAGCCAGATACAAACTTTCTTCTGGTGGCAGAGGACATTTGAATCTGGCATTTCAAGGAGACAAGACCCTGGGGTGTAATTCAGGAGTGGGTCTGAACTTTGCAAAATTGGAGGCTCCCCCTGCTTCTGCCCAGATTCCTATTTAGTATCACACCTCCGTTTTACATAACCTGCCTGCTGGCAGGTGGGACGGGAACTGAGAATAAATATATCAGAGTGGATCTGACACAGGCACTAAAATAGAGGCTCTGCTTTCTGACCCTCCAATTCCCTTCTACTTTGCATGGCACCCTACCTCTGACAGATCCTGCTTCAGATCACTGCAAAGGGCGTTTCCATCCCCAGAACAACACCTAAAGGTTAAGCAGCTGTGACACACGCAGAGATCAGATCTCAGGAGCATCTCATCCTTCGTCGTTTCTGCCATGCCCCCTCTGCCTCCTCCACTCCCTCTCCTTCCATTGCCTCCCAGCAGGCACAGCCTATGCCACACTCACTCAAGATCATGGGGAAAATGAAACACAGGAGCTGATGAAACACCTGAGGAATGAGCCACAAAGAAGGCTCCTAGTAACCCCATGCAAGCAGCATTCAGTTTGGGGGGGGGGGGGGGGAAGGGGTGTTTTTGTTTGTTTGTTGGGTTTTTTTGAAAGAAGGAAAATGAAACCAAGACTAAATGAGCATGCTTTCTGTTGGCATTCACTTGAACTGAGCCTGGGAGATAAGTGTTTCCCATGAATTAAAATGGGTGATAGGGGTACTGAGTGCAACCTGCGTCAGGAGGTAACTTGGATCCTGGCTCTTCTAGGACATCTTTCTGTTGGAAAGCTGCTCGCCTTCAGGTTAAGACTCTCCTCTCAGCAGCTCTGAGGCTGCAGGATAAGTAAAACAAATGAGGCATCAGCTCTGGGAACTAATGAAGCAATCTGGGACACGTTCGGGGAAAGTGCTCTGCATTCCAGTGACACGTTAATAAAGAGCCACCGGGGGTTACCAGACCTGCTTATCAATTAGAAAAGAAGGTTTTCATACCAGACATCCATAGACTCAGATACAGCAATGACCAGGACTGTGGGACCTGGGAGAGAGACACCAACTAGCCCTTCCTCCCAAACGCCTCCAGGCAGGTAGCCGCATTCCACTTACCTAGGGACTCCACTCCGCTGCTGTCCTTTGGACTGCTCATGCAGTTCTCCAAGTAAATCCCATCCTTATAGCAATCTTCCTTCTTCTTTGTGAACCCCAGGATCTCGCTGGCCTGATCTAGGACCTCACCTCCTGAGCAAGAACACGGAGTCTGCATAATGCCACAAGGGTGGGAGCTGCTGCTGATGGCCAAGCACGCATCCAGCCACTTGCAGAGCATCTGGCAAGCAGCTTTGCTAGGGTTCCTGTTGCCCACCACGAGGTACTCCACTGAGAAGTCCCTCTCCTGAGCCTTCGTGGGCTTCCATCGCACAGGCACATTCTCCACCCCTGGCGGCGTGGTCTGTTTCATCTGGAGGAACTGCTTGTTGGACTGGAGGAAGGCATAGCGGGTGGACCCGTCACAGAGCTTCAACACATCATCGAAGCTCTCCATGCCCAGGTAGGTGCGGGTGGACTCCAGGAAGGAGTCGAACTGGTAGGTGCGGATGTGCTGGTGGTCACATACGCTGGTAGGTTTCAGGATCTTCATGTACAATGTGTACCTCCGAGGGTCAGGGTTCTGGATAATCCAAGAGCAGAGAGAGGAGTTCAACGGGAAGACAGCGAAGGAGGAGAAATACCCAAAGAATTTCCCCTGGACCAAAGTGGTGCAGGGAGCTTGTGCCAGGTCCAGAGCGACCACGGTCCACACAAAGTAGAGTGGCGATACCAAAAGCAGGTTCAGGGTAGATCCAATGCTCCTCATCCTAGGTCTCTGGTCCTCTGGAACTCAAAGTAAATGTCAAGCAGGTGCCAGATCCTGGACATAACAGGGACCAGCTTAGCGGAAAAGTGAGAGTTTAAGAGGCTCTGGATCCGAAATCAATCCAATCCTCCCATGTCTGGATTTGAGCTCCCTCCTGTGGCCATAAACAACACCTGGAAAAAGGGAAGGGAGTGAGGAGGGGAGAGAAACAGAAGAGATTTGAGGGTTTTTTTTTTTTTGGGATTAACCCTTTGCAAGGCAGAGAATCAGCACAGCACCCCATACCCCAGCTCATCCCCCCGGCAGAGGATGCAGCCCCACATTGCTGTCCCCACGCTAGGTGAGAGGGTGTCCCCATCCCTGGGCTGTCCCAGCCCCCATGTGTCTACATGCCGAGAGGGTCCTAGCTGCAACCAGGAGCGGGGGACAGCACAACTGTGACCCCCCCTCGTGGGTGCCCTCTGCCCGCAGAGTGCCCCTCTGCTTAGCCAGGCAGAGAATTTGCAGTGATTTCCAACCCTTTCCCCAAAGACAACCCCATCAACCTCTGCTTTAGGGAGAATCCCTCCTCTCCCCCCACCATCCTTACTGACCCGGGAAGCTGGTTCAACACAGGTGACGCTGCTCCAGGCTGCACTTGGGGAAGGCTGGGCTGGAGGCAGCCGTGGGCAGCTGAGCTCTGCCTCCTCTCTTTCTCCTGCCAGCTTGTTTTTGCTCCTCTCTCTCTCTCTCTCTCTCCTTTTCACTCTCCTCCCTCCTTCTTTTCCACCAAACCAGCACAGGGAAACAGAGTTGTTACACAGAGCCCCTAATCCTGGGCTAACTCTTGAGCCCAAATAGGTAAGGCAGGGCTGGAGGGAGCCTTGCAACCAGCACAAGGAAAAAATGGGGAGGGGAGGGTGCTGCTTTGTGTCTTCCCACATAACAAGTGTCACCCTGCCTTGCACCTCTGCATGCAGGACATCCCAAAGCCCGCAGTGCTGCTCTGGGATCTTTGGCAGAGGTACCAGGCAGCAGCTCTGCAGGGTCAGAGTGTTCCCTACCACCCCTGGTCCCCCAGGACTCTTTCAAAGAAGTGACAGTCCTCCTGTGCCCCCCTCTGTGAGCCCATCTTTGCAGTCCCTTGTAGCCCAAATCCCCTTTCAGCCCCCATGCTCAGATCCCCCGTCCTGCTCTCCATGCCTGGGAGACCCTTGTGCCCTCTGCACTCTTCGAAGTCTCTTTCTTACCCACGACAGTGACCCTCCTGCATTCTCTCCCCTCCCTTCTCCCCCCCCTTTCTTGGGGGGGAGACAGAAGAAGCAGCACCATCAGCCTCAGCACCCTCTTCATGCCCCACATGTGGTGTGCATCCCCCTCCCTTAGGGGACCATTTTAGGGGAGGTGGCCTGTTACTAGATATTGGGGTTGAGAGGGAGGAGGGCCAGATGCCAGATGCAGGACTTCTCTCAGTGCTGGCCATCCAGCCATCGCTCCTTTTCCTTCTTGCCTTTCCAGTCACTTTCCTGGTTGTTCCTTTGCTGCCCTTTTGGCCCACTCAAGGGAGGGAAATTCAGGAGTTTCCCCCTGGGTGAGGGTTGTCCTAGCCTGCTGTCTCCAAATCACGTCTGTTGCCCGACTTCAGAAGGCAAATCTGACCCCAAGGGTTTCACCTACTAAGTGTGAACTACTGCCTTGATTTCAAGGGGCCTCCATGGTCTACAGCCAGGGCTCAGGGTCTCTGCATTGAAGACCTGGGTGCAAGCATCCAGACTTCTGAGCCACTAATATTGTCCTGCCCTGCAACCCAGAAATAGCTCAGATCAACTGGGACACATTTCTCAAAGATCAGGGACCAGGCTGACGCTGCCAGAAAGGAATTAGGGTCAAAGTCATGCCCAGGCCACAATCTGTCCACACTACCCATCTCCCCTCCTGCCCTCTCCCACCCTGCTGCTGGGTTCTCCCTTCCCAGATTTCAAACAGAGGAAGCTTTTATAGTGCACAGACAAATTCTCAGCGAATCTAGAATTCATGCAGCTAAACACTCTCCTGCCTCCCAGGAGAGACTTTAAAACTAGAGATGAAGCCCCTCGACCATCCTGTACATGTGAGAGGAGATAAGAATCCAAATGCAGCAGCTTCACATGCTCCTTTGGTTTCTCTCCCCTATATAGCTCAAAGTACTGTCTCTGCATCCCCCTTCCTTCAAAAAGCCTTTTCTGGGGAGGAAAGAGTTAGGAAATTAAAAAGTCAGATCTGTTATTTGCAAATGGGGTTTCAGTGGAGCTTCAAATCACTGCAGTCTTTGCTAGCAGATTCCTAAGTGTCTGTTAGACCTGACACTAATCAGCATGAATTCCAAATGCATTTGTACTTAATTTTTTTAGAAGTCCGATTCCCAGCCCTGACATTGGTTTGCAGCTTGCAAAACTCCGCAGTGCAAATTGCACCGTGCCAGATTCCTGGATGTCTCGAGGACTGGATTTCAGGAAAGCCGCCTGCTTAGCAGATGCAAAACAATGCTTAGTCGCAACGAAAATCACAGGCATACATTTCCAGAGAGGTCATCCTGATTAGCAGTAGGGGTTGCCTCAAAATGACTGTAAATGCTTTAAATATCAGCTCAGAGAGTGAAGGATCCCTGCTTAACTGGGTCTTGGGAAGGGAATGGAGATGAGGGGATAGCCAGTTCACCTCTCTTTCGCTTTCAGGCAGTCCCTAGTAAGCAGCTCACGCTGTTTGGAAGTGGTCACAGCATTTGCAAAGCCAGCGTCTACCGGACCTTCACAGTGATGAGCCAGCCAGGATAATCTTAACCTCTGGTCCAGTCCGCCAAGAAACATCCCTCTCCCCCTCGGAAGCAAGAGCCAGCCGCGGCTCCATAGCAACGAGATGATTAGGAGACAGGGTTGCGACGGGCTGTGCTGAGATCCAGTCCCGAATGGTGACTTCAGCGCGTGGGATTCAGCCCAAGTCCCCTGCCCTCTGCGAACCTGATTTTCTCACGCCGGGCACAACCCTGCTGCTGAATAAGGATGCAGCATGCACAAATTGCATCCCCCCTCTCCCTCCTCCCCCGCCAACCCCTCTCCTGGAAAAGCACCGTAAAAGCCAGCAAACTTTAACTAAACAGACCTGTTAATGGGACGCTGTGTTACGGTTGTTAGGTCTCAGAATTGATTTCCCCTGAATGCAGTCCCATCTGGAAGGTTTTACCATAAGGAACATAAACATATTTTTTCTCCTTCAACTGATCCTTGCTGAAGTGGGAATCTTTTTTTTAAAGCAGAAGAGGTAAGTAGACAAACACCCCTCAACACCTGCATCTTTGGCTCAACATGTATCAGATGCAGTGGTGAGGGAAGACGCAATAGGCAGCTGTGTTTCAGCAAAGAAGCAGCTCCTCCATGCTTTAATCCAGTAAAATCCCAAGACAGGGATGTACACAAGAGATTGCAACCTGCAGATGGGGAGGTGATGTCTAAATGCATGGGAACGTTCCAGTGCCGGGCACCATGTACCTATGCGCACATGGGCTAATTTGCCCAAGTCCCCAAGGTAGCCACATCAGCAGTCTAGGTAGCCTTACTGTGCCTGGGAGACATCCCTGCCTGATCCTGTCCCTTGGCTCCAGCTTGGAGAACATGTTACCTCTCCTGCCTTTCTCTTCCAACTCCACACTTAGGAGACCACTCTGGCAGAGAAGTCCTGGCAGGTGAAAAGCTTGAGGACAGCAGGTGAAGTACCTTGGGCTGTGCCTTGTCTGCATTTCTCAAGGACAAAAGGAAGGGCAAAAATTTGCCTTCTTGGTGTGTGCCCCTGCCAGGAGGCAGGTTTTCATTACAAGCAACCTAGAGAAAGCAGCTAGGTTTGGCCCCAAAGTAGCTTCACCCTGCCCTGGTTTAACTGTGTGGATGCTAGAGGTGATGAAGCAGAGGGTTATGAAGATGTGCCAACAGCCTGCATGGCCCGCACACCCTCACATGACTGCCCAGAGCCACAGCAGTTGTTTTTCACCTCCTTTTGCTGAGCATTTGTCACACTGCAGCACTTCCCAACCCGCTGGGAGTTCAGAAGCCCACTGTGCCGGGCACAGTTCGGAAACACAGCACAAGACAGGTCTTCTCAATCTAGACAAACCCAGGCAGGAACCAAGTCACACACTGCAGCTGGAGCCTGGACTACCAAAGGTGTGTGCGTACCTAGTTTGCACTGGTTCCAGTGAATTTTGGAGCCTCAAAGCCTTGGAGAGCTGAGTTTGAACCCTAAATTCCCCTACAGTAATGCTGAGCACTGAACCAAGACCATCTGGGCACGAGACCAGAGATTTTCACCACCCTCATGTCCCTGCTTGCTTTCTGCATGGGAGTATATCCGTGGGCCCCAAGGATGCCCCACATCCATCCCAGGGATCCCAACTGCGTTTTGTGCTTGGCAGGTCTGTGCCTTGCACAGTGTCCACCCACCCCGGGCCAGGGGGACCACTTGGTCATGCAGGTGACACAGGACTTTGGGTGCAGCAGGCCAGATCTGGCCAAGGGAGGGCACTCTTTCATGTGCTCCCCCACCACCACCAAAAAAAAAGAAAAAAGGACTGCAAAAAAGGCATCCTTCCACACTGCTTTCCACTGGACCTCTCAAAACACCCTTGCCTTGATCTGCCCCCATTAGCTCAGATGCGGCCAGCTCCCCTTTCCCTGCACACTGGCTCAGACATGCTCTCTTCCAGGGTATAATTCCCTCTGGTTTTCCTTCTCCTGCTGTTGGCACACGGCTGACATCCTAGCAGAGTGAAATCAACTCTGATCAAGCTAATCCTCCTTTCCTGGTGTTTCCCGTTTCCCTGTAAGAAATCCCTGGATATCAAACAAAATACCCCTTCTGACAGAGGCCAAAAACTGCATGGCCCTGAAAAACTCAGATTCCTATCACTCTGAGAAAATGTGGGAAGGAATATGCTCTGCCCTTATTCACAAGGAACTGCTAGCAGAAAAAGCTAGAACTGCCTGAAATTTTCTTTTCTTGATCCCGAGGCAAGCGAGCAAAGCACTCTGGAAATGCCTGGAGAAACAACGCAGCAGCAGTCGCCCAGCAGTTCACGGACACCCCAAGAAGGGACCGGACGAGGCTGACATTTGGCTGCAGTGGGCTACGCCAGGTTGTGAGGCTGGGAGTTAGCCTGCCTGGCACCTAGACAGGGATGGGGCTTGGACCCATCCTGGAGCAGTGCCTCTTCCATCAAAACAGTGGTTAGGTTTTTACCTACTTCTTATTTATTTTTATTTTTTAATGATCTGCCAGTTTTCCTTCTCTTCTGTCTTCTATCAGGCATTCCTTCTGGGGAAGATGGCTTCACTCTGGCCTTTCCCAGCAACAGTCTATCTATAAAGATTTCTGCTTATTTTCTGGCACATCAAAATCCAGCAAAAATTAGGACACAAAAGTGCAAGAGGACGGGTTGACGGGTATTACAGGACTGGGAAATTCTTTAGGACTCTCTCTAACTTAAGTGTACATGCACCTTCCAGAGAGGCTTCTCAACAGCATGGGTCACACTGCAAGAAGGATGCTGAACCAGCACAACCCAGTTGACTTCAGCAGCCCTGTCCCAGCTCACTGGAGCAGGATCTAGCCTGGCAGTGATCAGAGTTGTGCATATCCTGTAACTACGCAAGCACTGCACGAGCCTTTGGCCAAAATCCTGAGAGCTGGACTCAGACAAATCTGCGTTGGAAAGCAAAAGGAAGCAGACACGAGTCAGAGACACAAGTGTCCAGGCCTGTCCCCATCCTGCTATTTCACTGTCCAAGAACACGTCTCTGCATGTACCCTCACGGCCTGGCACGCTTGCTCTGCCACTACAGAGACTGATGTACTGCCTACAGCATCTATCCATCTCAGTTTCCTGAGTGCTGAGAAAACCTGATTCTCACCTGTCTGCCCTGCTAATAAATGATATCTATACACTCTAGCATCTTTCATCTCAAAAAGTTTTCAAATCCAACCTGGAAAGGCACCCACTTTGGGGGTGGCTTCCAGCAGTCCTGTACCAGCCTGCAGGAACAGCACAAAAATGGTGGAGAATATTTGGTCCCATGGGACCAATGGCACACAAGGCTGTGGGCCGGTTACCCAGCCCCTACCTCTATCCATCCCCCATGGATGAACGTGCAGAGCTACAGAGCATCGTGGCAGGAGGGTTGTTTTGTAGGATGAGCAATGCATGTTGGACCTGAGAGCATCCAGCAAAATAGCCCTGGGGAAAACCAGCATTTGGATGGGGAAGTGCTTGCAGCAGCATGGGAGGGTGGCGGGACATCCGTCCCGGAGCAAGCACATGAGTGTCCACGGGGAGCGGGCTGGGTTTCATCATCTCAGCAGCAGAATAAACAAGCCCAAGGCACAGTCCCAGGCTCTGTCTCTCATGCCGCATTTCCCCAAGGCTATAAGGCTGCTTCCAAATTAATCTGAGCCCCAGAGTCGATTGGAGTCGACAGATCTGGCTGTCAGCTGCTCGTGCACAGCCTCATTTCAACTTTCAATGGCAGGAGGAGAGGATTTGGGGAAAGGGAGAGTTGAGAGGTGAAGTCTAGAAATGGACCATATTGAGGGGCCCCAAGAGGTTTCTAACAGCAATGAGAAAACCTGGAAGCCCCTGGTTAACCCCTCGTTAATCGAAGTTAACCCCTTGATGATTAAACCATCCAGCAGGATGGACACCATTGGGCGGGGGGGTCAGAGGCCCAGTTTTAATCCTGGCTTCCAGTTTTAATCAAGACCAAACTGTGCCTCAGTTTTCCCACATAAAAAGATGGATGTAAGAGCACTTCTCAGCTTTTTTTTTCAGTGCTCTGTGATCTGAGAATTTCCAGAAAAGTGCTAAAGATGGGAATTCACTTCGATGTCAGATTAACATACAAAGACCAAGGTCTGAACTCGAGAACGTTAACTGAAGATGTGACCATGACTAAAACTCTTAGGCAGAGGAGTAGGTGAGTTAAGCTCCATTCCTGTGTCTGTATGTTTTTATCAGTCACTGGACTGAAGAGCCAAGCAGCAAGACTTGACCCTAAAATCTAGGGCCCAGAAACCCTTTCACAGAAAAAAGCCCAGCAGACAAGGAGGACCAGATGTGCTCCATCTGGCTGCAGATGTGGCTGCATAAGGGAACCGAGCCCGGGGCTCCACAGCATCCTATTCTTGATCTAACACAGCCTCAGACAGATGTTATGTGTACTTTGTGTCTTTTAAATATCCCCTCAGCCTGAGCTGCAGCTATATTTGCCCACAGCTTTCCTCCACCCAAGTACAATCTTATTGGCGTGGCTGGCTGGGAACACACCAGGACCGGGAGTTTCTCAAGGATGGTGTATGTTGTAGGGTTGTAGGGTAACCCATGCAAAGCAAAGCTGAGGAGCCTGCAGGGTTCTTGGCAGAAGCCACCTCATGGATCTTATCCTAACGTCAACATCTTTCTCTGCCTCAGTTTCCCATGAGCAAAGCAAACATAAGCCCCAGTTAAAAGGTAGATGTCCTCACTAGGAGCAATGCACATGGCCAGAAACACCCTGGATTCTCCCCAGCAAATCCTAGGAACGTCCCGCTGCTTATTTCTGTCTCTCAGTGCTCTGCTGACAGTCCTTGGGCGTGTTTCCCAGGGCAAGGAGGGGCTCTGTGCTTGCCTGTGGAAATCTTCCCCTCTGCTCCCACCCCACTCCTCATTATGATAGCTACAGAGGAGGCCCTCTGACGGCAAGGTCATCCTCACAAGCGGCAGAAAGCAGGCATGGGTCAGATTGCTTCCCTCACCGCTCATTCGCACTAGGGGCCAACATGCAATCGATTAGAAAGTCAGCACGAGGTTAAAAGCACCCGGAGCTGAGTGGTAGTCCCCGGGGAGCAGGGCCACTTAAGGGGGGCTGGGTGTGCATGTCGAGGCTGGGGCTTGCAGCCTTCCCAGCTGCCTGGCGTTAGCTGATAAAGCACCAAGCTGGGCTTTGCAATTCACCCAGCCGGATGGGCGCAGGCCAGCGCTCAATGCATGCACTAGTTTACTTACACATCCCACGTAAACCAAGCGGTTCAGGGCCTGTTTTCTCACCCCTGGGGCCAAGAGCCTTTGCAAAGCTCGTGTATATGGCTGTCTATTCCTCAAAGAGCGGTCTTGATCACAATGTCTAATGTTCTCTCCTGAGCTGTGCCCAGGTGCTGTCTGGGATGGCACTCGTTGGCAGAGGCCAAAACCATGCCAGGGAGTGCCTCGAGATGTGCAGTCATGGGCCGGTTCCTCAGGACATACCCTGGTCCTCTGTAGTGGGGGTGAGGTGGCCAAAGGGTCCACAGAGAGTAAAGGAAGAGATGGTTCCCAGGGCCAGGGCACCTCTGGCTCTGCCCAGTATGCCCAGACTCCCCGGTACTGAACACCTACTGGAGGTTGCCACTTGCCTCCCCCACAGTGGCCTGCAGTTGGGACAGACAAAGAGAAGGAGAGAAGGGAGGACAAAAACCCAAGTAGCTGCTTTGGCAACCAGCTCCAACCCAGGATCTGCGCTGGCACAAGTTCTGGTGCTTGTCCCAACATCAGGCAGGTGGATCACCTCACTTTCCCCCACCATAGAGAGGGGAGAACAAGAGGACTTGAGCTAAAGGAAAGGAACACCCTAGATATAGAACTGACTCTAGCTTCTTCTGCATAGTCTGAAATGAGGAGCTCTGGAGTCTTCTGATACCATGCCACAGTGGGTCAACAGGACTTTCCCCATGATACGGAGAAAGTAGGAATGTCAAAGCAAGTGAATGTGGACAGGAGGGACCTTTTTGCCAAGCTAAGTGCAGGACCTGAAGGTTGAAAGAATCAGAAATGTACCCACTCCTCCTTCAAAGCCCCAAGTCTAGATGGTTTTGGATCCAGCCATGACCTTGAAGCAGCAGGAGTTTGCAACCTGCACTTACAAAACAAAAGAATGATAAATGTATGTATTTCTACAGCACCTTCGCTCCAGGGTCCTCAAGGGACACAGGCAGCAGGAGTGAATTAAGCCTCATGACGCAGAAAGCCATCCTTATTGACCCCATAGGCTGAACACAAACAAAAGGAAGTACTTTTTCACAAAGCTCGTAATTCAATTGGGGAACTCATTGCCACAGGATGCTGTGGAGGCTAAAGGTATAAACAAGTGCCAAAATGGATTAGAGAATTTGTGGAGGACAAGTCCATCAGTTGCTATTAAAGATGATGGTCTGGATGCAACTGCCAGTCCCAGAAGGGTCTACTTCTCTCCTTTCTAGGAGCTGAAAAGGTACAGACAGGGGGAAGAGCCTTTCCTTGGTTTCCCTAATCCAAATGGATGTGGATGGACCCTTGCTCCTTCCCTAAACAACCATCCATGTGCTTATTATAGAGATGTGCAGGGATATTAGTAGCCTCCCCAAAGTCATAAAACACATCCATACTCCTAAAGAAACCACGACCAGGGCCCGTTCTCTGACCCTAAAACCAAATGGAGCATCACAAGTTGCATCTGCAGGGCTAACCTCTCTCCCCCACCAAAACAAGGTGATTTTATACATGTTGCTTTTCACAGTCCCTGCCCCATGCTATGCCCTGCACTGTGCCAGTGAACTACCTGGAAAAGAGGTGGTTGGGATGGTGATCTGTCTCAGTCCAAACTCATCTGAAGTCTTATACCCATGCCCATGCAGTGCCATGTCTGAGCTAACCATGCTGCAGAGCAACAGGTGCCCAGCTGCCCCACTCCCTGGAGACCCCTCTTTTCGTTGCAAATTCCTCAGGGCAGAGACTGACTTCTAGGCTTGTCCATAACAAATCCTAAGAACCTCACATGCAGACAGCCAGACAGGACGGTGCAATGACAGCAGAGGCACTAAAGAGCTGGATTATTTCTAGGGTCTCACTGATCAGCTCCACAACAAGCAGTTCAAGATTTGCATAAATGAGCCAGATGCATGCATTTCCCCTGTTCTTTTCAGTCTTTCTCTCCAGGCACCCTTGAGCAGCATGCATATGGGGCGGGGGGGCAGAGGGAGAAGAGAGCATAGTTGAGGGGCATGGGGGTTAACAGGAGGCTCTTTTCTCTTTCCTGGGCTTTTTTTAATCCCAGGAGATGCTAGAGGACATTACAGAGTGATTTGTGTAGCATTAAGACTGCGCTGGTTTGGGGCTGGGGTTAGTTAGTTGGCTGTGTGTAGCCTTGATGAAGATGAAGAATTGAAGGAGGATGGTTTATATTTATTCTGAGAATGGCTCAGGTGATGCTTCGTCATGGGGATGACAGCAGAGCCTGTGATTTTCAGATGCCCCTTCGTTTACACGTGTTTTTCTTTTGGCAGAGGAGACAGACAGGATTGGAGTGAGGAGCTGGAGGGGAGTTGGGGGCTTATTGTGTTTGTAGATACCAGTAGGGCTTAGATTTAAGCTACTACCCAAGACACTGTTAAAAGGGACTTCAGCTATAAAACCATGTGCAGGCAATTCTCATGCTTCCCATTTCCTCCAAAGAAAGATTTTTTAGGCTATTCTTCCTGCTTCTATCCCAGCACCAATTTAGAGAAACCTCACAAAAACATAGCAGCATACATAGATTCCTGAGCAGCCCTGCAATAACAAACCCACATGCGAGGCCCAAGAATCAGCCTCAATAAGCCAGCAAAGGCAGAAGAGATGAGCAATCCTTCCAGGAAAGCACCAGAAGATGAGGACTGTTGCCTTTTTTGCCCAGAGGGTAGGTTGACCCATCACAGAAAGGGGCAAGGTGGATGGCCTCCATCTCCCAGGGCACTGCTAAGAGGGCTTGCTGCATCTTCACTTTCGGTGACTGGCTGTAATCCAGCACAGGTTGGTTGTGAGTGAAAGCCCCCACCTCGTGCGAGACACAATGAGCAGATGGCCCTCCTTTTGTTCCTAAAGAACAGAAATTCACATGCCAACTAAATGCTAATTTGCCCTTTTGCTGTCTGTCTCCACAGGCTAAGTCTATACTACTGAATAAAACAGAGCAGGGGCTGTTCTCTGGCTCTGGGGCCAAGTATGGCACAGCATGCATCCACACACCTCGGCTCTCTCCCCCTGCAAAATGGGCTGGCCTCATCCCACAGACCTGCGGGAAAAAGTCCCTTGACTCAGTCATCTACCAAACTGTGTCCTGGCATTCTCTTGGGCCAAAAACTGCACCAGGGAGCATGTAAGCAATTAAGCAGTCTGGATGATCATGGGACAACGTTCATGCCTGCATTTAATCCCTCATTTATTTATTAGGATAGACATAGCTTCAGAAGCCAGAGACTAAATGGACATGAATAGCAAGGGGCTTGTCCTCTTGGGTTTCCCTGGAAGAGTTCTCATCATGCAGAAAGCCTTGTTTTGGAACAACCAGAGCGAATCCAAGTGCCACTTTTGCCTGTTCGAGTGGACCTCTGTTATAGAGAGCAGCCCTGAGGGTAAGTCAGCCAGCTGGCTAAAGCTCCCACCTTGACCTGCGGTTTGGATGGCCTCCCTACATCTCCACTTGGCTCCCAGGCAAGTCAGTCAGCTCTTTCCTGGATTACCCTTCATGTCAGCTACCAGGAGAGGGCAATTCCCACCCTTCATCAGGTCTTTTCCAAAGAAAACATGAGATCCTGTTGGCCAGGGCTATCTTCTGCTGGAGATGGGATTTTGGTTTGTTGTTGTTAAAGGCCGGTAAATCAGGACAAGGTCACACCTGGAGATTTATACCCATCTCACAGTAGATGTTTTGCGAAATCCCTTGTTAGGCATTCAGGGATTACTTAGCGCAAGGGATGCAGGGGGAGACACTGCAAAGCAAATGACCTCAACAACTCTTTCTCCCTTGCTCCTCATCAGCAAGCAGCAGTGAATGGGGAAGCCTATCTCTGTCTTACCCAGCTCTGCAAACAAACCAGGAACTCTGGTCTTTACGGGTGGCCGTGAACCCTTCCAGCCCAACTGCGGCTGATTTGAGCACTCCCCTCGTCACTCAGCATCCCTGACCCCGGCAACCAGGCAAGAAAAGGCATCAGTTCAGCTCCTCCTTTTTTGTCAGGGCTGCCTACAAACATCACACGAAGGTCCAGTAAACACTGATAGGATGGGTTGACCCTAGGTAGGCTAGCAGAAGCACAATGTTTGCTGCTAATGCTTTTTCATGAGATGTAGATTGCTGCCTTTTTCTCCCTCCTGCTCCCCTCTTCGCATCTTCTCCTTCGCCTTTGCAAAGTGCGACAGCATGGGGATGAATCGCTTGATTGTGTGCTCCTCTTTCCCCGATCACGCCGCACCAACAGCAGGGCTGGGGGATGGAAAAGGAGCCCAGCTGCTTCTTGTGGGCTGTTCTCTCTCCACCCACCAGGCACTTTAAATCAGACACAAATTAACACCAACTCCTGGCATTCTTTATTAATCGGATTGGCTCAGTTTTAGTTTGCTTTGCTTTTATCTTCTATTTTAATATGTCATTTTTCCTCAGCCCACCCTCCTGAAGATTGTACCTAACAATAACAGCAATGCACCGGAGAAGAGATGGCTCCTGAGCTGTTCCAGGTGGTGGTCATTCCTGGACAGGCTTCTCAAACTTTAAACCAAGCACTATGCCACTGTAGTGAACAGCCACCCCTTCAATGTCTTACATTTCAGTAGCCTTTTTCATCCATATCAATCTCCAAGCTGAATTTAGGGAGAATCCCCATGCACACAGTCACATACGTGCTGAAATGCAGCCACTTTGTGGGCACAGTGCATTTATCAGTTGGTGAGAAAGTTACATAAGATCTCTTTTCCCAGCATAGGGAATTGCAGTAGCTAAATTTGACTGCCTGATGTGAGACATACTAGGGGTAATAACCTAACTCCTGTGTAGCCACAAATGACCCACCATCCCCAGAAGCCCCAAAGGGACCTAAACATAGGGTGGTGTTCACAAACCCAGGGAGAACTGGTACCAACAGTTGGTACCAGTCACTGACCCTCACCATGGTGGGGCATCGGCTTAACCCAGAGTCTAAAGCATAGCCTGAGACACAAACCCAACCTCATGATTTGTCCTTGGGTGTCCAAGAAACAGAGTACTAAACAAGGGCCACCAAGACTGGACCTTCAGGAGCAAATAGTAGGATTGTAAGCACTCACTAACCTTTGCTGCTCCCAGCTCTGAGAGACAGGAACGCTGGAGGGTTATGTCCTTTAAAACCTTCTATCTACTCAGTCTTCTCAGTTTGCCAGATCCTCTGTTCTCTGTGTGCCTTGCCCCTCTTATGGCCCCAGGGTTGTTATTCCCCATCAGCTATATGCATGCTGGAGAAAAGGATGTAATGAACAACTGATGGGCTTCTTCCTGGAAGGACCATGCCTAGCTAGGGAATCAGCTGGCTCCCCTCCGCTATCTGTACGGTCATGTTTGCTAAACCACTCATTCCAGCATGCACCGTTCAGCAACTGTCAGACCTTTTGTGGATTTCCGTATCTGCAATATTCGTTTCTTAGCAACTCTGCATTTAGCAAAAGCAAAATGTCTCTGCCTGTGGCATGCTATTTTGAGCAGAAACGGTGCTGTTTCAGGTCCATGCTAGTCAGAAGGACCCTGGTGAAAATGGTTCTGTCCACCCACTCACTCTTAATGGCACTGGGTGAAATTCTTATTCGTTTTCTTGCCATTTTGCCTGCTGCAAGGAAAGCATAGCAGTCCTGACTGCAGACTGTGGCAAACAGCTAATACTGCTACACTGCACTTCTATACTGCTACACTGCACTTCTATGCTCCTTGCCATTCTGGGGAATCTCAAAGCATATTATATAACTCAGGTAATAAAGGTATAAGTCAACAGGAAATTTTACAGGAGAACAAAGTTTCAGCAAGAAAATGTGGTTGTGTGAACCCTGTGCACTTTACTGGAAGTGTCTCCGGTCTAGCAAACTTTGAAACCAACCTTATGAGAACCTTTCCTACAACATCCAGCTCAAAAGAAAGCCCACAGAACTTGGAGGTCCAACCATAGACCCTGGAAACCTGCTGAAAATGTTGAGCAATAGCAGTTTCTACAGCTGACCAGAAATGAAAGGCAGGAATATGAGTGCCACTTTGTCATCGCAGGGTCTGGATTTTTTTTAATAATAGTGAGTGTTAGTTTCATTCCCCCCAAAATGACACAAAGTCATTTGCTGCCTAGTGGAAACCGGAATGACTGGTCAGCTCTACTCACACCCACTATGTAAGTTAAACTTTTATCTACCTCCCTGAGTTACCAGTAAAATATAAAGTGCCTCAGCACCTCCTGAGATTGTATTGAGAAGTCCTGACTGATCGGAAACTAATACCAATTAAAAACCTACCAAGTACAAACGCTGCCTCATTTCACAGGCTCAGGAAGGAGCTGAAAATGAGAGGCCAGAAAAACAAATGGGAAAAGTGCCTCAGTAAGCACTAAATAAAGGTAGATAACATGATGACAGGGAAGAAGGATGAACAGAAAGTGGGATTTTTAGAAGGCAAAGATCAGCTGTACTTGAAACACAACTTCAGATGTGAACTGTCCTACTCATCATAGGAAACTCATATCTCTACTCTGCTTTCAGTCTGAGTCTAGCTGCACGTCACCTCGAGCATGCTCTGCACCTCTGAACCACTCAGAATATTTAGGACAGGATTGAGATCCCACCTCAGGCACTCAGTCTACCCCTGGCAGAAGGCTTCTTTGGGTATCTTCTCCATCTTCAATAGGATTAGAAACATTTTATACATTCTCCAAGTGATTAAAGTAATGATGATTTTCTGTATGAAACCAAAATCTCAAAAAGCTTAAAAGAAAAAAAAAACAGGAGATGAAAAGAAAGACTTAACAAATTATAAAGATTTGTAACTGGCAAAACTACATATGCTGGGATCAGAAAGAGGAAAGATGATGATGTGAATACGCCCAGCTACTGCAGAGTTAATGTCATGAGTCCATCAACTTATTTCTCAGGAGGCCTCTGGTAAGCAACGGAGTTAGAGCTTGAACTCAAGCAATGTAGGAAGCTGCTTCTATAGTTTTTAGTTATTTCCTTTAGAAATAACTACCAGCCGTCTTTGATTAAAGATCCAAAGTTATTCACTGAATCCAAGAAGCCTCGCTGACGTCAGTGGGGCCAGGAATCCGTCTCTTTATTCCTGAGTTCAATGCCTATATATTGTTTTCGTGCAGCTGTAGAAATCTCCTTTATTCATTTTCTTGATTTTTCTCTCGCTCATTCATCCTGATTCATCCTCCTCTGCTTGGAGCTCCTTGAATATCCTGTAAGGAGCCCACACACTCAGCTACATTCTTGTCCAAACCTACATCACAGCATATTTGTCCAACTAATTTTTATTTAAGTAAAGTTGCTGCTTCACAAATTGCCAAGAGCAATTGTTTCAGTGAATCATAAATACTGAAGAAAGTAAATGTTGGCTCAGGATATTTGTTCCTGCCTCTGGGAGATCAAACCTTAAGAATACATATATTCCTCAAGAAACTGACATTTTAATTCAGAGAATAAACTACAATGACAGAGGCTGTTCACTAGAAGACCCCCTACATTGGGACCTAAGCAAAGCCCACACATCTGCAAACTGTCTGTTAACATAGTCAGGACAGACTGCTTCAATCTCAGCCTCTTTGACATTGGTTTGGTGAGGCAGCTGAGGAGTTACGCAGCCCACAGAGTATTGGCTCCATTGGGCAGCCCCCAGAGCTTGGACACCTAACCTTGTTTGGGACAGCAGGACCTCCAGCTGTGCCTCCCCTTCTTGAGATGAAAAACTGATGGCCAGATCAGATAAAAGGCAGAGGACTTTGGCTCGCACACTGGGAAGTGCAAAGTGCATCCACAGCACAGCACGACCTTGTCCAGGCAGGGATCACCATCCCTGTGGCTGGGGTGGTGGAGCAGATGTGTGCTTACACCCCCACTTCCCCACTCTGCACCATCACCTCTCCTACACGCCAGCTTTATCAGGCTGAGGAATGGCCCAGGGAAGGATGCAGGAATTCCCCAGGGGCCAGAAAGAGAAGACAAGGCAGACTGCACTACTATAACCTGTGGGTTGAACCTGAATATAGAAAGAGATGCTCCAAGAACGCTGGATTTTATCTGAAGCCTATTTAAGGAAAAGTGCACAAGTTGCCCCAAGACATGAAAAAATGTGGATTTTAACCCTGGATGAAGAGGAAATTGAAGTAATGTAACTCTCTAACCACTATGTGTCTAAGATGTAGGCAGGACAACCTGGAAGACACCCCAAAGAGATTATCTTGAACTAACATTTGATGCCTAAAAGACAGAGGTGCAAATCTGAGCTGAACTCTAGATTCCTCAAGCTGCCCACAGATAGAAACAGGCATCTGCAGCAGGGCAGGATTTCAGAGAAGCCACGGTGATCTGAACATCTTAAATGTCTTGGTTTGTTCAGCACCAACAGTCAAGCTTTCATGAACACTTTGTGAACAAATACTGTCCCAGTGCCCCAGGAAGGACATAATTTCTGTGGACACGTTCGTTAACAGTACTGCTCAGTAAATACACTGTTCATGAGAAGACAGTAACTGTACCCCAACACAAGGATCCAGACCCCACATTGGGGCTACATGCCGAGAAAATTGTTTTTGAGCCGGAGTCCCTTACTAGAGCTCACTCTAAGCCTGGTACCAATGGAAGATTTCTATCTTCAAGTATGGACCAATTAGAAGGCCCGCTAAGCTGTACTTGAATACAAATAATGTATAAAGATAATACTGTCATATTTTATAATATGGTGACTGTAATTCCACTACTGTTAAAGAGCAAATGCAGGGTAATTATGATAAGCATGCTTTCTAACACATTTTAGAACTACAAATATAAATGTAATATAATTATAATATAATTACATTATATTACATTACAATATATTACAATATAATATATTACATTAATGCAATTATAATAATTGTAATATTAATGTAATAATTATATTACATTGCAATATATATTATTATTTCAATATACTTTAATGATAATATAATAATATACTTGGTAATTATAGAACATATTAAATATATTAGTATTTTTTATATGTCTACAGGTATGCATGCACACACACCCTCATGTCCCACAAAATAATGTATGACTGGAGGGTTCACAGTGTGGCTGAGAATAAACATTGTAAAAAGTTATTGCAGCGGTGTATATTCTATTTAGGTAGCACAGGGACACCAGAGAGCTAACACAAACCATTCACTCATGCAGTTAATGTTCTTATTATAGCAGCAAAAATAATTATTGATTGAGAAGCAAAACCACAGTGTAACTACATTTTAATTGCAATGTAATTCCACTGTAATTACATTTTCTTCTATTATTTAGCTTGTCCAATAACAATCAGATTACTGAGACACAGTTCTCTGATTTAAAAGATTATATCGATATGTAATATTGCACAGTCTCCCAAGAGACTAGGACGATTTGCTACTGATCAATTCATTTCAATGAAAACTCGGATAAGTGTTGGAAAATTCGCTACAGAAAACAACCTTGCTGAGCAGACCTCCTGAACCCTTCATGCCTCTGTCATCTCCAGCTTGCTGACACTCAAAAAAATCTGAAACGAATACTGGATGGAAAGATGTGATACTGGAATATGGGTCCTTACCCTCAGGTTAGCATCTTCTGCCAGGTTTTAAGCAGCACTCCTTCCTCTCTATTTGAAAATGCTATGAGCATTTAGAGTAGAAAGGAATATTATTCTATCTAATGCTGCATTCCTTTCCCAAAATCCCACTTGACTCAGTATAGCTGCCCACTCCGGGGAGACTCCCGGCTGCCAATCTCACTGACAACCCGATCTGTGTCTCCAAAGCCTGGAGCGGTTTGTGAATTTTCACTGAACTTTTGGGAAACCTGAGGCAAGCACTGTGTTACAGACAAACACTGTGCTCAGTGATGGCCCAATGCCTGGCACTGCAGAGGTATTCAAGCCTGGAGTATTTGCTTAAATTTCTTTTTGAAAAACTTGGGCGTATTTCAGGCTGAAATTCCAAGTGAAAGTTCAAGGTTTGCAAAGTCATGCTCCTTCAGAAACAGCTTAACCCAGATCCTCCAGGAAACCACAGGGTCCCGCTCAGCTGCAAGGAATAAGCCCAGAAACAGAAGGAACTGCCTCTTTGCCAGCAAACTGCACAGAGGCATCACCAGGGAGCCCCGTGCAACACCGACTCTGTTGATTTTTGCTCTTTCTCTCCTGGCCCAGCAGAAGTGTAAGTGACCGATGCCTTATGCTGCCCTGCAGCCCCCATTCTGCCTTCTCTCTCAGAGCATGCAGGCAGACTGCAGCAGGTCTGCGAGAGGGGCCAAGCGTTTTCCTGCTCCTCCCCAGAGCCAGGATAATGTGGCAGCATCGGATTCTGTGCTATGGCTTGGGCTTGCAACCAGTGCTGACACTGCATTGCAGCACTAGGGAAAGTGGGGAGGGAGGAAAGCCGAAATGCAACCTGCAGAGCGAGCAGCACAGGCAGGAGCCTGCTGCCAATGTCTGATGGGGGTCCTGGTCGAAGAGGGCTACACTCTCGTAACACCTCACCACAAAAAGGCACGGAGAGAAGCCTTGTGCTGGCAAACGCAAAAAAATAAATCCCAAAGGTATAAAGCGTAAGCCTAGCTGAGCTGGCTGTTTTGTTTTCTTTCCATTGTCACCGTGCTGCCAGTCTTACTCATTACTTTATAGAGTGCTCTGGGATACTCCGAGTACGAGACTGTGCTCTCAGAAAATACGCTACTGTCCTGCACTCAATTCCACTCTTGTTCAATAGAAAGCAGATCAAGCTATTACGAAGAGAACCCTGCCAGAACCAATAACTGTATGAGGCATGGTGTTATGCTAAGCTGCTGCTTCAATAAATTATCAGCTAAAAAGAATCTGGATCTTTTAATTGTCGGGGGATTTGTGTTTGCACAAACCTGTGTGCATTTATCTGTATATAGATAAATGCAGTTAAACAGATATATAGCATGCAACTGTTGAAGGATTCTCCGGGTAATAAGAAATGACCACATTTTAAACTCTAGGTTAAAACTGGTCCTTACTGACCCCCCCACCCCAGAGATGGAGAAAACCACATTTTAGGGCCATGGTACCTAAAGAAGGGGTAAAAGGAGAACCAAATCCTTGGCTGTGTGTCTTGAAGATCCTACTTGTCAACACCCCTAACATTAAGTCTGTCTATGGGAAGATCCTTGTTGTGGATGCCTGGGATTCATTCATGCTGTTAGGTTATGGCATATGCTGACAAAAACCTTGAAAAGAGGAATTCAAAGATAGTTTATCTGGTGGAAGGATGGAGATGCGGCAGGAATGCAGATAGAAACTAGAGAAAAATTCAGGAGGCAACTTTCGTTTGTGGGAGGGAAAGGTCTTAAGGTTAATCCATTTGGAGAAGGACTTGAATACAATAGACAGAGAACAGGCCCACTAAGAAACTCTTCTTCCCTCTCTGCGCACAGTTAATGCTAAGGACCTGAAGCCATGTGCCTTTCTGAAGGCCGTGGGAAGTCTGCCACGTGGTGCTCTGCAGAAGTGAGGTTTTCCATGTGGGTAGCCATGCCCAGGAGTTAGAGCAGCTCTGGTCCCAGGAAAGAGGGCTCAGCTCCTCCTGACAGCCAGGTCCCGGGAGCCAACATCCTGGGCTGGACCTTCTGGTGTTGACACAGCCCTGGATTGCTAGTGGTAGTACTTCTCTGAGGGATCTGTCAGCTAACCTCCTCCACATTTAAAGGGATTGAAATATCACCCTGGAACTGGGGCAAGAAATCAGAGAAACACTCCCTCTGAGATCTTGAGGATGCTGCAATTGGTGACAATGTCCATCATCCAGTTTACTCATCGCTCACTCCATCCTCAAGTTTCTGAAGAGCCCAGTATGTCTTCAGTAATCACAGCTATCAGGACCCATGCATTTTAAGGTTATATCTGCAATGTCCTATCAAGGTAAGTCAAGAAATGAGGAAAAGGAAGGGTAAGGGTGAATATTGGAGGAAAAGAACATCACCTGCCCAGACATCAGCTCCACCTTCTTCTTTCCTCAGAGGACTCCCCATTGAACTACAGGTCAGCCTCGACTCATTGCCTAGCTGATGAACTCTGAAAGATTGCATCTCCAAGCAGTCATCTTCAAGGGAGCTTCCTTGCATTTCCCTGCATGGCCCATAATAAGATATGAAGCTTCTCTGGGATACGTTAGTGCAAATGACACTCCACAGAAAGGAACTGTGCTATGGAATCTGCTGCATGCAGACACAAGCCCTCCCTCTCATCTTAGCTGCATTATTATTATTATTATGGTTTTCATAATAATATGACTTGGAGGGTCACAATGTGTCTGGGAGACACAAACTGTAAAAATGATGCATTCTTCCTTTCTGGGTCTCATTTGCCAGCAGTAGGACTTTGCCATGATTGAATTCCAGGGGAAGAAAGAAGGGAGGGGAAGTGGGCAGCAGATCCAATGTGACTGTGGAACTGAATTCCCTGGGTCTTGAGCTGGAACAGAATTTGCCATCAATAGCATTTGTAAAATAAAACAGTTCTGGCACTTTTGTTTGATATTTGGAGCTTGCATGAATTCTGTTTATTTTTGCCTCTTGGTTAGTTTCTTTCTGAGAACCCAGCTTCACCAAAAATGACGGGAATTGCTTTTGCATTGCTGGAAAGATGAAGGTTTTTCCTCTGGGAGAACCTATTTACAGAAAGATCTGCTTTCCTGGGAAAGCAGAGATAGAACAGCTCAAGTTCTCTGTGTCCTGGAGAAATGCCATGGTGGGAAGTTGGCTCAGGGGAATTTGGACTGAAAAATGGGGATTTTCACTTCTGGAGGATTGGCTTGTTTCCTGTTTGAATTAGTGATTAAAAAAAAAAAAAAGAAAGAAAAAAAAAGTAGTTTCCATTCTCTGTCTCCCTCCTGGATTTTGTGGTCCTTCCTCAGTTTCTGATCAGGTTGGTGCTTACACCTCAGAAACTCCCAGGCAAAAAAGTACTACTGACCTCATTGCTGATACTCATTAATGAAACCGAGAGACTCCTCCTCTGCCATCTGAAATTTGGTCTGAGAGATACTAGTGACGAAGGATGGATGGAGTCCAGCTTCTTTCTGCTTGTACTGTGGATTTTAGTCTCCACAGCTTTCAGACTCACATCTTCTGCAAGCATGAAAATAAGCTTCCAAGCAAAGACCTTCTGCTGGTGTAAACCAGGAGAGCTCTAACATATTGACCAAGAAACATCATTTTAAACTAGCACGTTCTTTTTTAACAAGGAACTAGAGAGACAGAGAGGAGATTTTGCCTCCTAAAAGTGCAAAGGTACCTCTCTTCAGCAGTTCAAGCAAGGAACAAAAAAAACATGCCCCAGCACCCTAGATAGTTGCTGACCTCTGCAAAGGAAACAGCCTGGTATGACGCTCATACAACACTAATAAATCAAACAAGTGATGGTCTGGAGAGTCCTACCTCGCAATCTTCTGAGTTTTAACAGAGATGACTGCTCAGTGCAAAAACTGGTCTTTTACCAGCAGCTAATGACAAGTGTGTTAGTTAATGGCCCAGATCAAAGCCAAGGGCAATTAATGATCTAACAAACCAGTCAATAAACTGGTGATGAAAACCCATTATAATCTGTAATCAACAGTCCTCACCAAAGTATAACTTTTATTAACCTTTTCTTCTCTCTTTAGTGTCCAGGGCAAGCAATGGACTATTTCAACAAATCAATCATTCCCTGGAAATCAATAACCAATCAACACCTGGAATTTACTCTGAAAAATGCATATGCCAGAAAACAAGCCCTGTAAGAAACATTTTACCTAGAAAGTAAATGAAACCAAGAGATAATGTGATTTTGCTTAGATTCAGCTGTTCAATGCCTTATTCATTGGAGATTTTCATTTTCTTTCTGTTTAGAACTCTTGCCAAAAAACCTACAGTGCTGGAGAAAAGCACGTATAAATGGCAGCCTGTTTCCTGAGATATGATATTGGCTTAGTGACCAAAGTGAGTGCCTTTGCTGAGACAGCAAAAAGGCTGGTATGAAAGATGCATATGTAACAAAGGAAAGTCCATTTTAGGAACTAGAGAGTTCATGGCAAACATCCCAGCCCCTTAAAAAAACACAGTTTGAAGAAAAACACCAAATCACAGACAACAGCACAGGGAGAGACCTACGCCATCTTCCTACCTCTAGAGAGGTTTCATGCTGGAGAAAACATTGAGAGCAATGACTGTCCAATTTGTTTCTATAGACCTTCCCCCCTTGACAGCCCAGTGTGCCATTATCCACCCCATTAGTAAAAACTCTCCAAATCTAACTTAGAGCTCCTTCACTACAATGCAAGCCAATGACTTCTTTTCCTGTAAATTTGGAGAACTAATTTATTCCCCTTGCCTTTGCCAGTTCCCTCCTGCCCCTCACCTGGCAAACCATTCTCATATCTCCCTTTATTCTGCTCTTCTGTAGATGGAAAATTCCTATTCTTTTACCCTGTCTTCATCATCAGTGATGTCGCAGTCTAATCTTTGAATTCACCAGCTCATAAGAACTCACGAGAAATGCCCTACCAGAAAAGGTCCTTCCAGCCAAATACTGTTTTCAGCAATGCCAACAGGAGATAGGAGGCAGTGGTTTCAAGGTCTGGGTTTGATCTCATGCCTGGTTCTGCCACCAGCATCCATCTTTTGGGGCAGCGGTTGACAGTCTGTTGGTGCATTCTGCATTGACGGCACCAGCCCAACCTGACTCTGACTGCTTGAACTGCACTGGTGTAAATCACCTCTTATCCCTTCCTGACAGTGTGAGTCACTGATCCTGGCTCTTGGCTGTCTTGGCAGGTCTCCCAGAATTCGTTGCATGGCTCTCAGCAGTCAGGGGACGCTTTCAATGGGATTTGTGGGTCGAGGTAATGACTTCTATATGCCTTGGTTTACTCATCATTGGAACACGCTAATAACCGTTACTCACTCTTTAAAACAGGAAAGGAAAACCTTCATCAAAAAACTTAGTGAACTGTGGTTTATGTAATGCTTTGTGGTCCTGTAGCAGAAAGGACTCTAACAGAGGAAAGTCAAGCTATTATGAATATCCTGAAGTGTCTCTCCTTCAGATACAGTCGATCAGTTCATGCTGACTTAATTTCTCAACTCAGTTGAGCATCTGCTTGTCCAGAATTAGCCCTGGAGGTAGGAAGCCCAATTTACATTCCACCTCCAGCTTGCAAGGTGAGATGGCAATCCTGTTCACCAGCTGAATGGAGCCAGTATTGTCTTGTTTCCTCCATTAAACACAGAGCTGTCCTGCTAAGACTGTCCCTGCTTGTCTTACTTCTTTGTTCTGTGATCATCAATTTGACATAATTTCTTGTTCCTTTTTTCTATTGGTTTATAAATCTTTACAATGCAGTAGCTACTATTGCTGCCAAACTTTTTTTTAAGTCAAGTTCCCCTCCCCCACCACTCCATCTAATCTCTATGAATTGACCTGTTAATAATTTTCATTATTTTGTAAATAAATGAATAGCTAAGTTGTCCCTGTGTACTGCGTTCCTCCTGCCAAACAACATGGTACCAAACTCACCAATTCAGTCTTTGTAACAGATACTTTGAAAGAAAGAAACTTTCACCCTGGGAGAAACTTTTTGCTGTTGCCTAAGAACAACCCATTTTGAATGCTTTGAGTAGAAGGGAGGAGTATTGGGACTGCCTTTAGTATTCTGAGCTTCATGAAGTTTAGTAAATCACAGCAGAGCTCCCTACTTCCACATGCATCCTTCAAACAGACAGTTTTTGGAATAAGCCTACAAGAAGTGCTGTGCCATTGCAGTCAGGATGGGTGGTGACCAGATTTCATATTCTCGACCCATGTGGACTCAATGGGTCAAAGTCTGGTCTCATCCCTACCAGCAGAAACATAGTTTGGCCAAGGATATATGATTGGGGTGGACACTGCCCCTCAAAACAAGCTGACAGATTGGAAACTGGGTTTAAAGGCAGGAGATAGAGCATATGCTTGACTTCCAGCTCTGTGACTTCCTGGGTGCTCTCAGGTAAGTCACCTAGGTTGGAGCCTTGACTGCTCTATCTATTGCAAAATAGACTGTGGGGTACTGAGTCTTCTTTAGTGTCTCACGCAATGCTTTAAAGTCTCACATGAAAAGCTCTGCAGGAGGGAGCAGTTGTTAGTGGGAGAATCATGGTAGCTTCATGAAGACATGAGTAAGTGATGAACCAGTCTAAGTCCGACTTTCCCTTCCCCTGTTATCTGCTGTCTCAGTAACAAAGGTATGTTGCTCTCTTGCTCTATCACATAACTAACAACTCAAGGTCCTTAATGCTAATTACTTCATACCATAACACTCCACACAGGCAGGTAATCGTGCAAAGCATTGTATAGATGAGAGCATGGAAATAGAGGAAGCCAACGTGAATTTGCTACTGACCCAGACTCCAGAGGGATCAGGATTCACTGGGACACAGATCGTCTTCTTGAGAATATGATCAAGGATCTACCTGTTCTTCAGAGATGGGAGCTATTCCAAAATTTCAGCTTCTGATACTGTTCCCTGTGACTCACTAGCAAAGTGACTATTATTTTCAGTAATACGAGATCAGGCCTGTTCTGTTCAGTCTCCCCCCAGCAGCTCCCTGAAATTAATAGAAAAATTCTTCCTGCTTTTAGGAAAGAACATGTCAGAGCATTAATTTCTCACTATCTCCCTGTAGAAGAAGCCATTTACTCCTTTTTCTCTGGAACAGTTGAAGAAATTTTTCACCACCACTCTGATGGAAGAAACGACTCTGCTTAATAGAAGCAGATGGAAAAAATATGAGGTCATTTGGTCACAAATGAAAAACTTGCCTACTCTAGTAGTTTAATGCCGAGTTTGCCTGGCCCCCTCTATGATTAGATTATTACTTATTCACTTATTCATCTGTTTAATCATATCAAGGGAGGGTGCCCTACATGACCCTTCTGGGTACTTGCTGATTCCTTTCTTTTATTCTGATTTAACCGAAGATTATTTCCATACAGGTTCCTTTCATAATGAGCCTTGAATTATTTTACTTTATCATCCATAAGGTGCTCTATGGCTTGCCGGTGTGTCTCTATCTATCTGAGCTATTCCTGCAGGACACATTATTCTTAAGTAACTCACAAGCACTGGCTACTTGCAGAATTCTGGATTTTAAGGCTAGGTGGACCTTTCTCGTGCTTGCCTCCTGCATGGTGATGGCCTCAGAGGTTACACTCACTGAGTCCCAAAACTTTTGGCTGTGTTACAATGTGTGTTTTAGAAATAACACAAATTAAATGAAGAGTTGGAAAGCTTGTTAGAGCAGTGCCCAAGCCCCAGGAAACCTGGCATCTTCTCATGGCTCAGAAAGTTTTTTGCATGGTGTCCGAGTTCAAATCTCTCTTTGTTCTGTGCCTTAGCTTCCTCACCCATAAATTAGGGATTGCTCTCTAGAAGCCCTTTTTATCTAAAGATGTGCCTTACACACTATGTGTGTAGTATTAACACAGTATGAAAGCCTTCATAGGACACACTGTTCATTCATTTCTTGTGAAGCTGTCCCAGTGGACAGTTATTATTTGTCTAGAAAATTGGCACCATATTTCCTGATTGAATCTGCCTCGTTTAACTAATAGCCATTACATATAGTTAGGCTTGTTCCCTCATTGATTCTCACAACGCGCCCAGGAGAGAGTACTATTAACCCTATCTTTAACCCTATCTTATACTAAACAATACATAGGGAACGAAGTGATTTGCTTATGGCTTGTACTGCTTAGTCGGTAGCAGAGGTAGAATAAAAATCATGGAGTCCTGATGACCAATTTTATGATTCAACCATCAGACCACATCCCTGTGTCACAGTTTATTTGCAGTGTTACTAAGATTCCCTCTGTGATGGGACTAAACTGGATAACTTCCTGGGCTCTCTTCTAGTCTAACATCCCCATGTTAGCATGTTGGTCTAACATCCCCAAAAGAGCAAAAAAGTGCTAGAGATGACCAATAAATCTGCAACAGCACCTCTGCATCGCTTGCCAATAGAAGATACAGTAGTCTAAACTCTCTCTTGACTTCAGCTAATTAACCGGTCATAAGCATGCAGTTTATCTCAGGACAGCAAAGGTCAAAACTCAGAAAGATAATTCAGATCCTAAAAACAGAAAAATAGATTAAAAATGTCTGTGTTAAACTTTGGTCCTGAACACAGAAGTCAACATAGGTACTGTTTTGCATGCCACACAGCTGAAAGCTGTGCCCTGACAGGAGAGTCTGGGTAGAAAAAATGCTCAAAGAAAGCAATGAGGCACTTGAAATGCAGTTATCTTGCCTCATCTCCCAGGTCGAGGGTTACTACCATTAAGACTTCATTCAACACAGCAGCTGTGATCTGCAGCAATCTGCATGGCCTTGGAGGGGAGAATACCGGCTATAGGAGGAAAGAGTTGGAAAACATGCCAAGAACCTAATTGGCATGCATGGCACTAAACTGAAGCAAGACTGACCCTGGAAAGAGTTGGTTAATAAATGCCAGAGCGCTTCTTCATAAATTTGTTGTTTTCATGGTAACACATGAGCCGTATGAGTTCCAAAACACCAAAATATTCTTACACCAGTAAGGCACAGTGCAGTGTTAGCACCCAGTGTCGGCACAAGAGGAGTCAACACAGTAAGTGAACTGTGCATCCAGGCCTGTTTTCAATTTCTCCATCAACAGTGATCCCACCACCCTACTCCAAAGAGCTACCTCAGACCAGTCTCCTGGGGTGTTTTGGAGAGGAGTTTCAGGCCCAAACTCTTGGTTGTCTAGGTACACCTGACCTGGAGGGACCAAGATGACCAGAAGATAGTCACCAGCTCAAGTCCTTCTAAGTACAGTGTGCATACTAAAGCTATGCCTAAAGTTGGGCAAACAACCAGAAATTTTATTTCTGCTCTCCATCTCACAGCCAGTGGTACTGCACTATGGTATGTACCCCAATACCTTAGAAAACTGATCATTTTAAGAGTTCGATTGTATGGGAAGCTGAGAATTTATGAGAGCTGCACTTCCCAATATCAGGGTCTGAGATTAACAAATGTAGATAGTAGGCACCCTATTCCCTGACTTTATCTGTTTTCAAGGTAGGTGTCACCATAAAAGTAAGTTTCTAGTCTCCCCTTGCAGTCAGTGGTAAATTAGACAACAGAGTCAATGAAAAGTAGGACATGATTCACCTGATCAAACATAGACACCTCTCCATTGACTCTACAGGTATTAGGTGGGTCCCAGTCAGGATTACCCTGGAAAAAATGGGGAATTTCTGAACATTTGAGATGTAAACTAAGTCCAGAGGGAAATAATACTGTGATTTCAAATGGGATTTTGCTGGAAGCCAACCAGCCAAGATACCCACTGCCATTATCTCAAACATCTCCTAGGATTTGCATTCACACTGGATATCTGAGCAGTGCAGAAGGTTACTGGCTGGCATGTTAGAGAGAGAGTGTAAGCAACATGCATTTCTGAAATATCAGTAAGCTGGGAGAAGTACGTGAAGCTTCACCTAGAGCTCTGTTCATTGGAGTTCATTTTGCAGTCAGCAAAAACTCAAAGAAGACAAAATAATCGCAGAGGTGGAAGACCTGACTTAGATTAAAGAGAGGTTATTCTAATACAGCCGAAAGTGGAAGGAATAGACGCCCACAGACGGATGCTTGTGACGAGGAATAAATCTGTAAGACTTACATCCTTCATACCGGTGGGGTCTGCTAGGTCATGGGCCCGAGATGTGTGCTGGGAGATGTGAACATGAACTTAATGTCTCTCCAGGACAGTTGCAATTTTAATTCCCACCACAGAGCAGGGAATGAATGTGCCTCTTTGTGTTATGCTCATTTATAACATGGGATCAGAAACACCATTATAAATAATATTCACATCATGTTGTTATTAAAGCCGGTGGGTTTCAGATGGACTGGGAGCTAAGAAGTCATTATGAAAAAGCTGATTGGACATCTGAGCAGTGATTAAAGAGT
Organism: Dromaius novaehollandiae; assembly: GCF_036370855.1. Classification (NCBI taxonomy): domain Eukaryota; kingdom Metazoa; phylum Chordata; class Aves; order Casuariiformes; family Dromaiidae; genus Dromaius; species Dromaius novaehollandiae. The sequence continues at coordinate 167,088,602 of NC_088099.1, read as the reverse complement.
AAGTTTATAAGACAAGGTGGCAGATGATGAAAGAAGATTGTCAGGGAGATTGTTACTACAAAAAACAAACAAATTCCAGAAACAACAACTTCTTTCTGAAGACAGCAGAATCAACATGTCCAAGAGGAAAGTGAGGGGAGTGTAGAGTTGAAGTAGTGGGGCAAAGACTGCATATTTCCTTCCTGAGAGGGAAAAAATACAGAAAAAGAAAAACAAAAAACAAAAGATGAAGTTGCAGACCAGATAGTCCAATGAGATTCTTTATTACTTCAGCTTTCTGGCAATTTTGCTGTCTATTTTTCTCCTTGTGTCACAAAAGTACAGAAACCATCCCCTGTGTAAAGTGTCTGTTACACAGAGTCGATTTTAACTTTCCAAGTCAGATATGATCTGGATTGTAGCAGGAACAATGAGTCAAATGCAGAATTATTTCTCATCTGGTGCTGCTGTTGCCCAAAAGGAATCATATGAATGTGTTAATCTGGCCACAAGAGCATCAGAGCATTCAGTGGGTGGGATGCTAGAAGGGAAGGGGGGCAGAAACCCAGCCTTTCCAAAGATTAATGTCTAATAGCACGGCTCAGTGCTGCCTCTTACCAAGATGGGTACGCAGGTTATGTTTTCACAGTATACACCCTGCTGACATGGGAAGGTGGGAAAAGTATCATGATGTTACCCCTAAATGCTGATATCATCCCAATCCACCTACTCAGCCTCTTCACTTCATCTTAAAGCACAGGAGAAGAGGAGAGCAGGAAAAAAAACAGGGCATTGCATAGCTATCAGGGTTGTAGATTTCATTATGGAAGATACTGAATGTTTCATCTCAGATTTTGCTGAGGTGCTAGAAGAAAAATTCAATATGCAGGGATACTCTGAGGCTTGGTAGTATAGCGCAGAAAATGATGGGGAATTGCTCAGAGGAAAATTAGGTCTTGTTTTCTCCCTCTCTTCTGGCTGGAATCACACTAACCTTGTCTGATCTCCATTGCATTGGACTATACTCATGAAGTTATCAGCCCTATGAGATGGAGTTGAGGTGACCAAGCAGATTTTCCACTCTCTAATCTTAGAGGGAAAAGCCAGGATTCATTGGCTACTGTTCCTCAGGGGAAGACTGAATACCTCTTACCTGTCAATCTCAGCTCTGACTGAGCTCTTGCAAGTCAAAATAAGTATTTGCCACCACTCCATGAAGCAAGATGGGACTATTTCTTCCATGTTCCAAACTAGGGCTTCAGGCGCAGAGATATGGAGCAAGTTTTCCAAGGTCACTCAGGGATCCTGAAAGTGATCTGTTGTTTCCTAGAGTCTAAGCTAACTCTCTTCTTAGCAGATGCCTTCAGCCTCACCTTGGAGATGCATCTATCTTTGCAAGCTCAGAGAATGAAACTGCCTGAATGGAAATGGTTGGGAACACAGGCAACCATCTCCAGGCTCTTTTTACACTGAAAATACACTCAGTCAGCTGTCATTTGTGGATACCTAACCAATTACTGCAACAATCAAAGAAATTAAATACATTGTCTTGCTTAAGGAAAAAAAAAAAAAAAAAAAGCCAACAGCTGCTACTTCAATAGGAAAAAAAAAAAATCTAAAACACATTACTCAGATTCCTGTAGGGACCTCATTTACAGGAACTATCCCAGGCATAAAAAAAGAGATTTTACCTGCCCTGGGTAGAAGGACATATCAGCCCTCCAGCTTCACTGTTACGTCATTTAATGCCTATTGCTTGGATTAATAGGCATCTCCATTGAAAATACTTTCTGGAGCGGAACTTGGCTGCAGCTGCTTTCCTTTCTGGGGATCCCCTACGGTGATCTATAAAGCAGCAAATTAAATACTGATGGAGCAGTGCTGAGAAACAGCAATTGTGGCTGCAGTGATTGTTCACACTTATGCCTGGACATTAGATCTTGGCATCTGAGTAAGAGAATATTAGCTGAGACTCTGGGGTCATGCTTTGGTATACTAGGAATCATATTTAAAAGGTATATATATAGAGCAACAGACACCTTCAAAGTGCTAGATGGACACTAATTAGATGTTCTGTGACATTGTATTGTCTTGGAGATCCACACACAGATGATATATCCTAGCTTTGAAAATCCAGGTGTTACAGGGATTTATTAACGGCAGAATGGTTTCTCTTTAAACATAGCCATTTCAGGATGTTCAATAGCTAACAAGGGCTTCGGATCAGCACTGTTTCAGCTGCCCTGAAGACACTTAGAAAACTCTTATTTATTTAAGGAGACAGTCCTGGGTGAGAAGGTATTTGGAGGAAAATACCGACCTGTCTTTCTTCCCTTGCTCCCCATCCAAAGCCAATGGAATTATGAGGGATGGAGATGAGCAGACCTCTGTGGTCTCCTCTGGTGCATCTAGCCTTGAATAGGCATGTTTAATTCTGCAGCTCATTACCTGAGATGTGGCTGGTACCCGGCTCTTTGTGATTGCTGGATGATGGATTAACAGGAGTTTCCAGCCATACTCACACCTCCGGTCTAGCAAGCCCTTCCTCCTCCCAGCTCTGTGTGTAATCAGAGCCCAGAATAGCTTGCTCCATGGGGCCCTCCAGTAACCACAACATGCTAACACTGCCTGGCATAAGTCACCCCTGTTTTCTTGCAGCTCGCCTCACAGAGTGGTTTTTAAAACCCTGTGGTGTCCTCAGCATGGAAAGTATCTTTAAATTCCCTAGGAACAGAAATGTACCGAGAAGATACTGCTCCATGCATTTTACCTCAAGCTGATGGGGGCCAGAAGATGTTCTCTGCCTGTTCCCAACAGACTTTGCCTCTTATGCGGGAAGGTCACTGATCCCCGCCTGCTGCTATCCCAGAAACAAGCAGTTTGAGCACCAAGTTTTGAGGAGCCTGTGGGGAGAGGAACATAATAGCCTATATAGGTCTGACAGCAGATCTAATGCTAAATCCAGGCTTTGCTAATGCCTTATAATTGTCAGCCTTGTCTGCTTTCAGACCGGGGGGGGGGAAAGAGCAAAGGATGCTTGAGCTCCATGTTACTTCAGTTTGACTAACGCTGCTGGAGCTGGGTCTGGCGGACTGCGGATCAAAGTGTAATTGAACAGGTTTCCGACATCCTTAAACGCATTACCCTACTCGCCTAGAGGAAACCGAGCCAGAGTCAAAGCCTCCTGGGATCTGGGGCCTGGAGGGAGAGGCAGGCTGGAGGCCCTTAAGTGAAAGAAGCAGAAGAAGGACATGAAGCTGGGTGTCACTGTCACTCTCAGGGGGGTCACGACCTTGTTTAAAGAGCTTTTCTCCCTGGTTTGGCTCACTCAGCTGAGCCCACGCACCCAAAAACCAGGAATCCCACCTGATCAGTCTCAGGCTGCTCCTCCCCAGAGCAACTGGCTAAAAATGCATCATCAGGATAACGGCACAGTGGCTGCTTTACTTTTAAATTATGCATCACCCTCCTCTTCCCCCAGCACACGCATGCAGCGTATGTCTGTCTTGGAGCCGTACAAGGGCATTGCCAGCTCCACACTTGTCATTCACCAGGAGCAGTTTCAGAGGAGATGGTCCCACTGCTGAGACAGGGTAACCAGCTCTCCGGGCACTTCTAGTCACCATAGAAGTGATGCAAGTAAAAGTCATGCAAATTGCTCCTGAGAGTCACCACTCTCCTTTGGCCTTCAGGCAAAGGAGAGGCAGGGATCAGGACTGGTTACTCCTCAGTTGAGAGGAGGCAACCTCCAGGTGATACGGATAGAGGAGGGTTGGCAGGGGTGGGGAGAGGGAATTTCCTACAACATTCAAAAGCTGTCTTAATTGCTGTATCTCCAGCCATATGCATTTGGCTTTTGAGGCAAAAAAAAGGGTTTCTCTTTGTGCAAATAGCGTTCTTGAGTCTCTGTTAGGCTGCAGTCTAGCTCTACCAGGATTATATATATATTTTTTTTTCCTGCAACACAATCAGTGCATTCTTTTCCAATTTAATTTACATTTTTTGGTCAGGAAAGAGAATGAGGAGGCTCAAAAACAAGCTGAACAGTGAAGTAGGAGAGTCATACTGCTTTTATGCTAGCACACTGATGTCCATTTTTCGTGCAGATTATAACCTGTATTCCCCTTGCACAGAAACGCTGCGCTGGGTCAGTGTGTGTCATGTCCTGCTGTGATTTACCATGTGCCTAACTAGAAAAAACATTTTCCCTTCTAGTGGTACATTCACAGCACTGTAAAACTGTGCTCCGTAAGTGGCATAGACAGGGCTCAAGCTGAACCTGTCTCCAGGGAGGGATGCAAACTGGAGAAGGGAATTCAGCAAAGCTCCTCTGGTGTGCATGATGAATGACTGACCCCAGGGGATGGACTGCAGCAAGTGACTTTTCAGGCATCAGACCTCCTTTACAACAGCTTGAATTATCCTGTGATCCTTGCAAAAAGGACCCTCGGATCTATCGTTATAGATTCAAAATGGCTATTAAAGCTATCAGCCCCGGGCCTGGCCTGGTTCATTTTCTGATGGCAAATGGGTATCACGATCATTTCTGGGAAATGGGGAGCACTGCCCTTGCAAGCACATACCGCCTCTTCCCAAATGTCTAACCCATGTTCGTTTTCACCTTGGTCTCTCCCCTGAGGTGATCTTTCCAAAATACTGACCCAGTGACCCCATTCCCTCCCCCCTCCACCCCAGCCCTGCCCCCAGTAAGCCTCCAATTAAATCCAAAATTGCCTCCGTACAAAAGAAGCTCTGTCAGTTCCATTCACAGAGGAACAAGTGGCTTGAATAGCTTCGGGTGCACTGGAAACTGAGAAACAGTGTGGTCTTGTGTTAAAGTTGAATGGTGGCGAGGGGGGCGGTTGGAGGTTGAGGGGGAGTGTTGAATCAGTTAAAGTAATTATTGAGTCATTCGGGGAGGCTGGGGAGGGAGGAGGATTCTTCTTAAACAAAGCCCTGCGATAGACAAATAAGACATTTCACCCTTTAAGGAGGTCTTGGGCAGAAAAGGAAAGTGTCAGGTATAAACTAGCTATTTGTCAGTCAGAGCTGTTGTGATGCTCTGACCAATTATTCCTCCTCAGAGGTGACAGGTCTTGGACCCAGCTCATCTTCACATCTGTTCAGCTCAGAGTCCGGGCCCTGGAAAGCTCTGATTTGCTCCTGCTGGTACAGGGGGTGCAGCTCAGCACGTTCACGGATGTCATGGAGAGAAGGGATCGGATTGCTCTGTACGTCCTGGAGTCATCTAGACGGTGAACCCAGAGAAATGCTGTCAGGGTCATTACGGCAAGTTCTCTGTCATTTGCCTGATAGTTGATACCTAATTTGACAACCTCCTGAGCAAAGTACTTTGTGTGTAACTCAAACCCTGCAAAATATCTCCCATCAGCTCTGCAGGACGACCAGATCCCATATACATGTCAGTGATATCCAGTAGAAACTAACCCAACGCAAGGGAAAGAGAGAAGACAAGAAGAGTTGAAAAGGCCAGGAGAGAAACTCTCCAGCAAGAAGATGGGGCACCAGTCCAAAAATGGCAGCAGTTTTCTACAGAGATTTGTCTGCTACTGCAGGTGAATATGCATCTCTGATGCAGAGCCAGGAAAACAGGCTCTCTTATGCTATCACAAACAGTGGATGCCTGGTAGTATTGCATCCAATACAGCAAGGCTTTCTCTGCTATCAGTAAGGAGAGCTTAAGTCCAGGCATTTTTGGACAAACCTTCGTGAAGAGTCTCCTGTCAGTGCCCTACACATCAGGCCAAGGCATGTGTAAGAATCAGAGGAGACTGAGAAGACAAGTTTTATGGCAACAGCTGATTTTAGCTATCCATTCCAGGCCAGGGAGGACTGCCCGAGTGTTCATTTTCCAATGTTTTGCCTGTCCACACTGAAAAGTGAGTCCCAAGGTGGGAGTTAGTGATCAGTCAACTTCAGGTAATGATCTGATACAATTTGTATTTTTCCCTACTGAGAGATTAGGATTTCAGGACATTTATTAGTTATTTTCACTTATTCAATTATTTGTTCCTTGGTGAATGCATTTTTTTTTTCAATGCCACATCCATTACAAATAGGAAGAAGAGCTATTTGGGATGCCATGCTAGTTAGTAATATTGGTCAGAGCAGTCACAGATTGCTGCTTCTGCTCCTTGTCGGGCAGTGTGAGAGCCCTGCTGTCACAAACACTCTTGTAGGAGAGCAAAATTCAATTCATGTTAATTCTCCTCCCTTCCAGAGTCTCTTTTCCCTGCCAGTGAAATAATCACTGTGTTTATTACTATTTATCTGTACTGCAGTAGTTTCTAGAAGCCTAGATCAGTCAACAGAAACTGTGAATCAGCTATGCACTGTGCGTGTCTAGCACACAAGGGGTTAATAACTCAGCAGACACCAGGATAATCAGATCTCTGGCATTTTTCAGAAATCTGCGTTTCACACAAGGTCTTGGATTTTGAGGGCATTGACAATATTACCTTCTCTCTCACGCTTTGGCGGACAAAGTTGCAGTCTTACAGAGCTATTCAGTAGGAAATATACTAAATACTGGAGGACTCCTCCCCCCCCCCCCCCCCCCAAAAAAAAACCCCTTCAGAGTTATTTAGGAAAAAAAAAACCAAAACCACCAAGTTTTGGTGGTTTGGTACATGCCGAGGTGTCCATGCATACAGCACATAGCAGGGAGCTGGCTAATCCTAGAAATAGCTTAGCATGGGTGATCTGTAGTAACCCATTCAAGATGCTCCCAAAGCGTGGGCTGATTTGTATAGAATTTAATGGAGTATTTTGATGGCTATGTGCTTTGCTAGTGCAGAAACACTCTTAGGTACTTCAGAAATTTGGAGCTTTGACTCCTAAACATTCCTTCTTGCTGCTCTGCACAGCCCCAGGGACTCTCCTCCCACCCAACCTTTCCTTCCTTGGGCAGCATTTGCTCCTCGGGCTCATCGTTCCAGCTTGGAGTCGATGTCTTCTCTCTCATAACAACAACAAAATCTGCTACTACGACCTGCTGAGTCACGGTTTGGCGCAGCTGAAGACAATGTGATCTCCTAGCAACAGTGAATCGATGCTAATGGGATTCTTGCACGTGGAGAGTTGCAGCAGCAGGCATGTGTAGAGGTTGCCGTGGCAGGTTTCGCTCCTGTCACGCTGTCTGCTGCGCCCAGGTCTCACGCTATACCTTGCTCACCAGGGGCAGAGGTCGTGCAAAGACGAGGCTTTGAAGCAGAGCTTCTTGTCTGTCCTGTGACCAGAACTGCCATGAATGACAGCCTCAAGAGAGCAGCTACATGCCAGACCAAGACCAGCGTTACAGTCAAGCGCATCAAGAAGAGGAACCAGCCGCAGGGTTGCAGCTGAGCTCCGTCTCGGAGGGAAGTTGCTTTCTGCCCATCTTAGGGCAGGCAATTAGTCATACACTGTTGATGATTTGGCTGGCCTTTGTGGGAACCTGGGATTCCCAGGTAGAATCAGAATTGCTCCAGCCTGACTCATAGCCTCTGTCCTGATGGAAATATTTTGTCACTCAGGCCTCTGTATCTCCCGTTTACCTTGAATCAAAGTCAGCATTCGCTGCAGCTTTTGAAGCATGTGCTTGCTGCTGCAGAGGGATCTTGGAGGTGCTTAGGTAACTACCAAAGAAATGTTGCCTCTGGGTTATGCCACCAAGCTGGAATCAGAAAGCTCTGAGTCCGTTCTACAGTACAGAAGCTGTGGGCACATTGTTCATTACTTGTCTTCTGAAAAGCAGAGGCAAAATACGACAACATAAAGTTGTCAGGGCTCATCTCTCATTAGCATTCTGATTTCAGTGAGAGCTTGGTGCTCTAAATGCATGGTGGAAAAGGCCCTAAGTACCTGTAAAGTACCTGATGAAACGGGTTGCAGTCCTACAGCTCTTAAGCTTCTCCAGGATACTTTTTTAAGTACTTCCTCTTACAGATCAAGTTTTCTCCATCCTCCATAAAAAGAAGAAGGGCAGGTTTACAATCATCACAGTTAATAGAGTAGAGGCAAGGCTCAGAAGCAGATACATCCAATGCTACAAGAGATGATTAAAGAGTGATGGTTTTTTTACCAGTTCATCCAAGTCATACTTAAAGATGTTAGTCAGCCTTTTAAGCCCATCTTCGATGAATTATCTCAGCATTTTCCTAGTTTTACCTCTCTTTCTGCTTGGCTCCACCTCCATTTCTTCCTAGGCTCTTCCTCCCCACTCAAGTGCTTGATGTCACCTTCCAATATCATGTTCAAGACTCTTGAGAGTGATAAAGAAAAATTTATGGAAAAATAAAAACACTGGGTATTTTTCCCCCTTTCCTCACCCTCTCTAGCTATATTTCATGATTCTTTTGAGAAGTCATGATGCAAGGCACAGAGAAAGCATGCAAAGTGGGGAGGCCTTGTCAGGCTAAATGAAAAGCATTATGCCTCTACAAGGTACAAGCTGACTGTATCATGAACAGAAATGGCAATAAAAAAGGCAGCTCTCTCACCTTAAGCAGATTTGAGTCACTGACATTTTGATTAAAAAGATTCCCATCTCCCAGCATCAAGTCTGTGTTCTGCACAAACTTTCCTCCTTGGTGTGATGGAGGGAGATCAGATGTCCTTTGTCCTGCCTGACAGCAAAGCCAGGTAGAGATATGTCACGACATATTGCACTGAGGGCTGGTCTCAAAGCGAAATGAACAGAAGAAGGCACATCTAGCAGCTGATGGTCATCCCTTCTTTAGAGACAAAGGAAAAAAGAGGAAACAGGTGGAAGAAAGCAGGCTGCTGGTGGATGTCCATGCCAGTCACAAAAACTGGTCACAAAAAGTTTGAGGAGATGGCCAAGATGAACAAACCTAGAAGTAAGTCGGTGGACAGGCTGCTTTAAAGAAGGAAAAATGGAGGCAGGGCCTGGGACAAAGGTCTGGTAAAGACTACATAAACCACTGAATCCATTCTGCAGGGACTGCAAGCAACTATGCAGTACATCTTTACTCCAGAGAGGTCCTTGAAATCTTTTGTCCACAGCCTCACAGGCCACAACAGAGGTTCACAAGCATTCGCATCCTGGCTATTACAAAGGTGAGGCAAGTGGTACTCCCCCTTTTCCTTCCCTGATATTCATTTGTGGAGTCAAAAAATGACACCAAAGTGAATGAAAACCACAGTTTTTACTGCCCAAGATAAGGAATAGCGGCCTCTATGGTGCAGGGAGGAATGGGAGATAGCTGGAAGAAGCCCAAAGAGGGAAGGGATCAAACCACCTTTGTCTCTAATAGAAAAGCCTATAGACAAAGAAAAGACAGCATGGATATTGCCAGCATCCCTGCTGGTAGTGCAGAAAAGGTATATGTGGGATTTTTCCAGGTGATACAAGGAAACAGTTTATATCTAACTCTCCTTATCAAACTGAAGGAAACTCCTTTCCTGACTTTACGCTGGCTTCCCGAGCTCCCTGCACCGAGGGCAGTCAATCTCCTGGCACAAATAGTAGCACAGCATTTAATCCTGTTAAATCAGGGCCTGACTATTGCTCCATCCCTCCATATTGGTGGGAAGATTGAATCTTCATCAGAAATGAGTTATGTGAGCTGAGCCAGTAGAGGATGCCAGTGTGCCTTTTCTTGTTGGGTCCAATTATACCTCTGCATGGCCTGCTGTATGGATGCTCTGTTCCATGGTAGTATTTGAACCTAAAAAAAAAAAAAAAAAAAACCCCAAAACAGGCTTTCACCAATTCAACCAGAGGCTTGCATCACTGGAGGTGAGACATACCAGGTAGTTGTGATCACTGGATCCTGTGACAATATGAAGGCAGTCATGCACTGAACCATCTTGCAGGTGGACATAAGACCTGCCTATGTGTCCTCTCTGTTAAATAGCATTCATGAAGGATGGCACACTCTCAGCATCTACCAGCTTCAACATCCATCTGCCCCTTCCACCGGTGCTGTGTGGATAAAACCTCACTTCAGTGCAGAACATGGAGCATCAACAGGAATTTGCAGTTGCCATTCAGTGTCTTTGTGTGTGTGCGTGCATGTGTGTTTTGTTTTACGTTGTTTTGTTTTGTTTCAAAAGTATGGTATCTAATCACAGGAGGGACAGCAGCTTCTCTGCCTCTGGAAAACATTGAATTGAGACTGGATCTAATTCTCCTGCTCAGCCTGAATTTTGGGACTGTTTCAGAAACTGCTGCGTGAAGTTCTCTGGCCTGCTCCATGCAGATGGCAGATAATAACGTTCCCTTCTGGATTTAAAATCCATTTACGCAGTGAAGCCTAGGGGGTCTTCCATTCTCTGTATAGTCTGGCAGCAAGGACCTCCCGTTACTTAGATGTGTTTGGAAAACTAAACAATATATAAAGGAGGAAATTTGGCTTCATTTTTTTGAAACCGTGGAGTTAGATACATAGAAGTATCTACTTCCTATTTGGGTTCATAAGGAGCACCTGAACACCTAAAGCCATGTATAGATCTGGCCCCACATTAAAAAATGTGGGTTCCTAAAATGAGGAATCGTTTTGTTTTGATGGAATGCCTGGAAAAAGGCGGCAGAACCCTAAAGCATTTAAAGCACCTTTACTTGGTCTATGCAAGGCAACATCCAAGCAAAAATTATCCCAGTCTAAAACTAGCCCAACTGCTTTAATGCTAGGTGACCCAAGACCTCTGTGAACATAAGGGAAATGTGGATATTAAAGTCTATCCTTCAAGCTCCAAAATTTTTGAAAGTTCATCCATGTAGTTGTATGACAGGAGATGACTTGCAAACTCCAACTGAGCGTGTTGGCAAGATCTAAGATTGCCCTTATTCTGCCTCCTGACAGACACAAAGCCCTTTTATGACTTTAATATAAACCTGTACAGCTCTTTCCTAACAGCACATTTACCTCTTGGTATTACCTTGCCTCAACACAATCCATTTTTAAACGCCAAAGCTGCCAGTTAGCGTGGTGTTGAATTGTGTGTCTGGAAACCAAATGGCTCTTTAAAAGTAGAGAAAACTGTATTTACAGTAGCAGTAACTGTATCATCACTATCAAATGAATTTTTCAAATGTAGTCTTTTCAATGAAAAGCTTTTCTTCCCCCATTCTCTAGCACAAAGGTCATCTTTCACGTCTGTTTCATTATGTTTCACATTATAATTCCCTTTAAAATAGTAGTAATAATAACCTAGCTGTTGTTTACACAATGTCTTCTTTCATCTTATAAAAGTTAACTTCATCCATCGCATTAGTAAACAATCATCACTAGTTTATTGCTGCTCTTAAGTACAGAGTTTTGTAGGAGTAACTCATCTTTGTAAATTTGGCATAAGCAGCAAATCATGTTGGGTCTTTGAGGACCATTGTTGGGTGCTTTAGAAAAAAGAACATTTTTTGCTTTGGGGACACACGAAGGTGGTCTAACCTCTTTAACAGAGAAGATGACAGAGTGGATATAGGTTTTAGCACCACTCTTGTGAATCCAGGGGATGTGGCAAGTGCGATTTATGGGACCAAACATCTCTTGTCACCAGGTCCACTGGCGTCCTCCGCTTGTATATTACAGCTTAACACAACTGAAGCACCTGGCCATGTTCAGGCACAGTTGGCTGTTGGCTACCATCCATTGCCAAATATGATCTTCCCCCAAAGCTAGATCCAACCTACCTGCCACAAAGTCACAACCCTGAGGCAGAAAGTTATCCAAAGTATCACAAAAGTACTGCAGGTAGGCTGAAAGTGGAAAGTGAAAGCAAAACAGTTTTGACTCTACCATTTCCAGCTTTATAAACATGCGAATGACAATGCACCCAGGCAGAAATGAGAGGGAACTGGAGAGCCTCATTTCCCAAAATGCTCTTTTAGTCTTGAATCTCTGCATTAATAGAAAATAGAATTGTGTATTGTTAGTGTAATAGCTGGAAGGAGGAAAAAGGAGGCGAAGGCAAATATAGTGACAGAAACCCTTCACTAGTACTTCAGATACTTGGGCTCTGCTTTTATTTCTGGCACTGACTTGTTCATCATGGGGTCACATGGATGGTCTTTGATATGACACAGCTTTTGGGTCAAAACACAGTCCCTATCTAAAACAGAGGTAGAGATGGAAACCTAGTGGTGAACGTTAACTGCCATCTGAGAAAGTGGCAGCACCATGGCTCCCAGAATAATGATCATGACCCCAAATAAGATGTCAGTGCTTAGGAGCTGGTGTCACAAGCTCAATAGAAACTTAGCTGAAGAAACAAGAGCCACACACCGGCAGGGGAGGCCTGGTGAAAAGGTCACTGGCAGAAAAATCTGCTGGGGATTCCCTGCTTCCCAGATGAAAACATTCAGAAGTGGGATGCGCCTTTGCAATTCCACAGGATCATCATATCTACTGCCTGCATCATTCAGTGATTTCTGCATCAAACTAAATAACTTGTAGTTAAGCTAAAGCCTTCCTTTCAGAAAGACTGGCAGCTTTGACTTAAAGACTTTGAGCAATGGAAAACCTACCACTTCCCTTGGGAAGCTGCCGTAGCAGTTAATTAATTTCGCTGTTAAAAAATGTTTGCCATAGCTCCAGCTTGAATTTGTCTAGGCTGTTCGAAGGAAGGAGCTTCATCAGGACTGTTAGCGATTTCTGGTACTTACACTCTACCTTCATAAGATCTTCTTCAAACACTTGATAAATGTTAAGGAAACCTCACAATATCCCTGTGAGACATAAAAATGTAATTATCTTAGCACGTTACATGCATGAGAACAAAGGGAGAGAGAAATTAACATTCCACTCAAGCAAAGCTAAGACATGAATTGAGTGGGATTCCCAGGAAGAAAACCTGGCACCTCGATTCCCTGCCCTCACTGCTCCATCACACTGTCTCCTGCCTGTCTCCGAGTTTGCGTGTCCTTCACAGCTCTGGGACATCCCCAAAGGGAGTGATCTCTGCAGAGCTCAGCACCCTCAGCTTCGGGATGAGCAGAAGGCACTGAGGAGCAGGCAGGATCAGTCCCCCTCTGCTCTGCATCGAGCAGTTCGCACTGGTGCGATGCAGGGACATAGCATTTCCTGCCATGCTGCACAGGGAGAGCGTAGTAATACAGGATGCCTAACGGAGACTCAAGCCTCTGCTCCTCAAGCACAGCAAGAACCACAAAAGAAGTTGCTTTAGAAATACTGGAAACTTCCACGATATCTGAGTTAGGTGTCTAATTCCCTCGAGTCCCTTGACAAATCCCTCAGCTGTAGTCTCTGCTAACCACTCAGTCAGTGACTGATGCTTTATATCTCTACAAGCATTTTCTCCACTGTTCAGCCTCCAATGTCACCAGCTCTTCTCAAATGGGATTATATGACATGGTTGGCTTGATGACCTAGAAGGTTCCTTCCAGCCTTATGTTGTAGTAGAATATTAATGATTCTGCTAATTCAGAACTGTCTGACCTCCACTCTGTGCAGCCATAAGCAAGATGATCTCTCCCTCATTATAGCCGTCTTGTTCTCAAATAACCTCTTCATGTAAAATGTATGCACAGTTTTCTTCCTCTCCTTGCAATACAGTGATTTCTATCTACCCCAAAAAAAAAAGCCGGTTGCTGTTCAGATTATCCTGTTTGTAATAGGCTGGGAAACATTCATCACCTTTTGGGGGTATTTCCTTTCCCTTCCAAGCAACAACAGTAGATATAGGTTTAAAGAATTTGGTGTTCTTACTCTGAAATAATTTGACTTGAAGTCTGGAAGGAATCTAATGTGCTGCATTTATCTCATCTCCCCCCCCCTCCCCCCCCCCCCCCACTGCAATTAAGGGCTTGATGAATTAAGCAGGGAAGCCAATCAGGGCATTTCTGCTCTCTCAGATAAGGATAGCCCCTACTGGCCCTCAAGACTCCACCTGCCTACCTGCTGTCTTGGAAGCTCACCACTGCAGCCAAAAATATCTTTTAAGTAATGCCGAGTGCAGCAGGAAGCAGCAAGACCTGGGAGTCTCATGTTGGGTGTCCAGAGAGTGCCCAGGGGGCAACTGGATGGGTGGAAGAGGTGAGACGTGGAGCACACCATGATTAGCCCTGGTCCAAAGGGCAGCAGAGCAGCGTAGGCAGGCCCAGAGTTCTGCATTCACTTGGAGGAGTCTGGAGCAGACGTACAGACGCTCTGCCTCTTAGCAGACCTTTTACAGTTATCTAGGAGTCCAAGTCAAGGAGTCAACTCTGATTATGTTCTGTACAATCATGCAAAAAGTCTGCACCTAATCGAAAGATACTGTAGAAAATGTGTAGGAGATTGTTAGATGACAGACAGTAATAATAATAGAATTTTGCAGACTTTTCAGCAGGCTTTAGGAATATAAATTTTATGCGTTATAGATTCAGGCTTTTAGCCAAAGTCAGGCTGAAAAAAGAGATGCCAAGGGAAAAGGAATCAAAGATGTAAGAGAATATAGAAGGAAAAAAAAAACTATCACCTCTACCATGCACCAATATCAGATTGATTTCCTATTTAAAAATAGACTGGAAGTTAGACTTAGTCTAACCAAGGTCAAGTAATAACTATTTGTAATGATAAAACATACTGTATTTCTTGTAACAGAGACTGGACAATAGGAGGTTTCTGCCCTCCAGCAATGTTTTGCTGGCACTGGACTCACGTTTGTACTAAGGTTCCCCCTTGCAGGTAAAATAACATCCCCACTGCCTTGCAACTTAATATCTGAAGCTTGGGCAAGATTTGTCCCTACTAGGCTGACCATCTGTTAGCTTTCCTCAGCTTCTTCAAATTTCTAAAGATTTCAGTAATTTTCCTTCCAGCCTGTCAATTTTATAGAAATAATCCAGCCTTTGTATTTTTCTCATGAAATGTTTCTATCACACTATTTTGCTTTCTTTGCTGTATTTCATGATTAATATTCTCATTAAAAATCTCTTTTCAGACAGGTCTTTGGAGCAGTCTGTTTTTCTGGAGATTTTTCCTTAAGCTTCTCTGGTTCTAAGCTCATGTCTTCTCAACATCTGCCACTTGCCAATAGTGTACAACTCATAAAGTCTTGTACACACCCAGCAATCTTGCAACTCACTGAGGAATCTGAAAGGAAACCCAACAGGGAAGCCACATGTCCTGCTGTATTGTAAACCATAATGTGTGTAAATCTTTCTCCCATCCCAGGATGCAACCCTTCTCTAAAAGGACACAGGCGGACAAAAAAATAATTCAGAGCATTAAAAAAAAAAGAAGAAGAAGAAGGATATTCCCTATTGTCTCGGAATTGTGGAAGTCTGAGCCCTTTCTGTGCCAAGGCCAAGGTTAGGCAGGGGATAATATTCTGCAGGGAACAATCGGACTACTAGGGATGAACAAGTCAATTAAGTGAAAAGTCTTTTACATTTCTGACCAGCCACGGTCTAAGGGACAAAAAACTCCAGAGAACAGGGCTCCACCTTAGAGAAAGACCTGCTTATCAACAGGGAAGTATCGAATGCAATATTTTGTTTTAATGAAACATTTGGCATGTCCTGTAGTGATCAATGCCAGAGCTTCAGTGAGAACAATAGCAATAGACTATAATTAGCTGCGATAACTCCTTACAATAACAAGTATATTCTGATTTGAATTATTCATAAGCCACTGTGTTATTTCTGCATTATCTAGCTTTTCTTTTCCCCTGATAATGTGGGGTGTTTAGGTTTGGGGTTTTTTTCTTTCTTCTTCTTCTTCTTCTTTTTTTTTTTTTTTTTTTTTTTTTTTTTGGCCAGTCACAATGTTTTAACCACTATGCCCAGGCAAAAAAAAAGAAAACAAAAGGAAAAGGACCCAAAACCTGAATAAACTTCAGGAAAAGAAAAAACAGAAGTTTTCATCAAGAATCAAGTTGTCGCTCACAGTGGGGAGAGGGAGCAATGGGATGTGAATTTCCACATTCTCCATCAATGGCATGTCTGACAATGCAGTCTATACGTCGCTTAATTAGGATTGCTTTTATGAGGAGGATCAGGTTCCTCAGCTTTCTGGGCATGATTTCTCACAAACAGATGGAGGCTTTCAACTTTCCCCTGAAGGTTCCCCAAATGAGGTGCCCAAGGAAGCGCTTGGCCAATGTTCTACATCTGACTGATGTCTCTGCTCCCAGTAAACTGACCTGATGGCTGGGATTTAAGCCTGTTTATCTCAAGGGATGCGTTGTTTAGTTAAGTTCCATCTAGCAAAAGTGGGGGAATTTTCTGTGCATGTAAAATTAATTTAGATTGGCAGGCCAGCATAATGAATTCCTCTGTTTATTCACAGAAGAAGTTCAGCTAGGCACTGAGAGGGCTGCTGCTGCAGTTCACTCTTGCTCCACTTTCCAACCATGCTTTTAGGAAGCTATTTACTGGGAGAAGACATGGTCTTTGCCTTCCTACAAGGAGTACCAGAGAGGGATACTGATTTCTGTCTTTTGGATATGAGTATCAGTCTACCAAGGAGCAAAGTCTCTGATCCAGCAAAACATAAATATATATCCAATATTACTCCCCTTGAAAATCAGTAGGTTACACTTACATTCAAACCAAAACAGCTTGCACACCTGGTCTGAAGCAGACTGTGCCATAGCCAAACCTACTTCCTCCTGCCCAATCCACCATTTTGCAGAGTCTAAGGTCAAGAACCACCCAAATCTGTTTCTCCCTGTAGCCCTCCAACAAGAAAAAAATGGGGGTTTTTTCCTTATCAGCCAGAGGCAGTTTTCACACTAGACCTTGAACCTTTATTTTAAAGGTTTTCTGTTCCCAGATTTCAGAAACCATCTTCCCTTCACAGAGGTTGTGCTGGACCGAAATGCTTGGGTCCCAAGAGGTGAAGCAATTCCCAGCTTGCACAACGGGTTTGAAATTTACTTCTCACACCATTCCCCCCCTAAATAAAAACTGCCGTATAATTCCTGACATGGCAATGAAACTAATCTGACATTCACATGTCATATTAATATATAAGTTGTTCAGAGACTGCTGAAGTACCCAATATCTCAGCTACCAATACATTGCATAAAACTGTACTCTGTAAAAAAGTCAGCACACATACGCACACATGCACACACACACTCTCATTATGTGTTGCCCTTTATCCAGATCAGAGGAAGGGCAATGGTGCTGATACTGATACAGAGAGCAATACTGGATATTGAATTACTGGCCACTTTGGTGTCAAGTAACGCCAAAAGATGCTAAGTACTCACAGACCTTCACAAACCTGGCCTTGGGGTCTGCTAGCTTTGCAGGAGATCTCTGTGTGCTCACAGCCCTGGAAGCAGATATTATACCAATGAAGCCTGTACCTTGGTTGTATGAGTCATTCAAACCCAGATTTCTGGTTGCATGATACTGTCCTGAGTGTTGCCACCTCTGATGAAAAAAAAAAAAAAATCCCTGAAAGAGATCCTTCCAAATTGTCCTGACTTTACAACATTTGTTTGATTCCTAAAAGGAGATGGAAAGGTGAAATTCTGGGGGAGAGAGAGGGGAGTAAATCAGAAGACTGAGTATTTAGGAGCGCTCCCTGTTCTCACCCGTGCAGGGGAGGTGTGAATCACTGCTGAAGGGTCTGCTGAGCTGACTGTGCAACTTTCACCCCAGCTGCTGCATTTCTCCATCAGCAGCAATGAGGGCAGAGGACACATTCAATAGCTACTGAATATAATTAAGTCTAATTGCAAAGTTAATTGTTGGCGGTGGAAGGAGGAAGGGGAGAAAAACAGCTGGAAACAAAGCAAAGCTTTTGGAGCTCAGTGCCCTGACATCCTAAAGACATAGCTGAAATTCAGCTTCCCTGCTCCACAGTAGCTGCATCCCCTTGTGTACATGTGTGTCTATTACTTCTCACTTCTCAAACTGGACACTGCCAACTGCCAAACACCTCTCTCCCAAGGAAAGGACTCAGCCCCATTAGCATCTCTTGTGGAAAAACAAGAACATCTCCTAGTCATGATCAGCAGCAAGGAGTGGAGCAAAGCTACGTCTGTCCCAGAGTTCCCAACCATGCCGATGCTGCAAAAGAGGGCTGTGGAGCTGGCAGTGTGGTTCTCCAGCTCTCAAAGCCCAGACTGACCCTTGTGAAGGTCCGTTTGGGTGGGTATCCCATCTCTGACAGCAACCATAATTGGTCTCTTCAGGGAAAGGTGAAAGCACCAATGGGAAGAGAGGCAATAACTGAATCCACCCAAATATATAAATGTCTAATATCTATGTGCTGGAGCTTGGGATAATGAGTTACTGGGGTCTCCATGCAGCAGACCGTGTGCCTCAGTGAGTAGACAGCCCTCTGCATCACCTGATGCCAAGTAGATATGCATGTGTCTGCATGCACATGTAAATGCAATGACCTTGTGACCAAGAGCTGGTCCTGCCATTCCTCTGGGTTTGTTGCAGGAGAGGTAGCACCACTGAGCTGCCTCTTGGAGACATCACTACACACACGCACATAACAAAAGCCAAATCTTCCCAAGTGCCCATCTTCGCATAGAACAGCAACACCAGGTCCAAACCCACCTAACCATCTTCGGACCCCTTCTTTGACTACAGCTCTCTCACTCAGCTCAAAGATGACCGGATAAGAAGTGCACAGCAAGGTCTTCACCTCCAAGGGAAAACCAAACCAAACCCCTCTTGGGAAAACCAAACCAAACCCCTCTTTGATACCATGTAAAGGCAGTAAGGGTGCGAGGCATTTGTATAGGGAAAACACATGAAAAGGCTAGGTGGTTTTGTTGGGGAAGGGAGTTATTTTGATCCTTTTTCTGTCTTTTTTGTATATTCTCTGGGGTGGGGGGGATCCAGCTGTTGCCATGGCAGCCTCTTGGCTGGCCATCTCCCACATCACCAGAGTTGCACAGTGCTGTTTCCCTTCACTGTCAGCTCCTGGCTTTAAAGTAGAGGAGCTTTCCTGCTGGAGATGACGAGGAGGGAGTGTTGTGCGCAAAGCAATGAAGAGGAGGGACCAGCAGTCAGCACAGGCTGGAAAGAGGTGGGCTAGGAGGAGGAAGCATTGCATGAGAGTGGGCAAGGACAGGCCATCAAGGGTGAAGGTGAATGCAGGCAAGGTTGGAAAGGAATCATTTAAAGGCAGAGACAGATTTAGCTCTGTGGAGACCCCGGGCAGAGACAGAGGTGTGCCCATGCCCTAAACGTTAGTCTAATTTGTGCTGCCACTTGTCCAAATCTGGTGAGGCTCCCGCCGACAGAAGGACCTCCTGCAAATACTCCTGTACCTTCCCCCTAAACCCATCCCTGGCTACTGCCGCAAATAGCAGCACCGCTCTCTGAGTTCAGGCTCTAAGTTTAGTCTCCATCACGTTTAGATCTTAATGCAGCCCAGACATTAAAAATTCATGTTCTGGCAGTTCCCATTTTCACAAAGGCCTCTTTGAACAAATGACGTTGCCTCAGCGAGCACTTCATAAGTTAATCATATGCTATCACTTCTCGCTTCCCTGAAGATGGAACAGGAAATGCCTTGCTCACAAAAGTTTCGGCTTGGAGTTCATGATTCTTATTACAGACAATCTTCCCTGCCTCCACAGGATTTAACCAGCTACTTGCTCAGCTCTTCAGGCAATAAATGTGAGGAGCTCATAGGAATGTTACTGGCAACTAAGTGATGAAGGCTAGAAAGGAAGCTTCCACTCTCCTTAGCACTGAAAGGAAAATCACACTCAAAGGGCTGGAAGGACCAGAGAGCTAAGAAATTTCTGGCCACTCAATAGCCAGCTTTGTGCAGCTGGCCCAGGAGGGTCCACTAAGAATCTGCTCCACCCACGACATGACACTGTCGAAAAGCCAGTCTAAGGCTTTCTCTGAAAAAGATCACAAACTACAGTGCACCACAACAAGAGAGCAAGAGGAATGATGGGATGGTTAAAATCCTAGATTAGGCCATAGCAGTGGGGTTTTTTAGTTGAAAATGCCATGATGGCCTTAGATGGATGGTGGTTCATGCTACAAAAGAAAACAAGCACTATTGCTACCGAACTGACCAAATTCTGAGCTTTCTTCTCAGTATATGGGCAAGATTGACCAAGCAGACATCTGAGAAAGTCTCTGATATCACTTAAAGAATCAGTAGCTCTCCTTTGATCATAACCAATCTACCAAGCTCCAGCTCATTCATTTTTAGCTTCAGTCAGGTTTTTTGAACAAGGCAATGGAGCAGTCACTTAGAGAGTGAAAGGACATGAACCTAGTGGAGAGGCAAACAATTGGTAGAAAGCATCCTTTAGTGCAGTATGATCTTAACACATAACAAGAGAGGAAAGCATTAGTCCAAGAGTCAGGAACAAAGAAGTGGGAAAGAACCTGTAAGTCTCATTTAATATGTACTCCCAGTCCAGGGCAAGATCTGTTTTGTCCTGTCTCAATAACCCAGGTAATTGGCCATCCCTCAAAAGACCAGTGCATCCTCCTTTGTTTTTCATAGCTAGCATCTTACTCCTTCAACTTCCTAGCAAAGCTTACCGATCCATCCTGTCCTTGGACAGCAGATTCCCTTTCCCTCAGCCATTTCATCTTTAGTCTTGCTTCCCCGTCCCCAAACATGTTTTCCCATCCCAGTCCTGGCTTTGTGCTAGGTCTGGTGATTCATGGCCCCGGTACAGATAGGCAGGTACTTGTGTATCCTGTTCTCAGGCTGTGGCTGAGATCAAGGAGCAAATGGGCTATCAGGTAGTCTAGGCAGCTTATACAGCATCCTCACAGACAGAACAGCACCAGGTTTTATTTCTCTTTCCCTGAACATCAAGAAATACTATGGTATTTGCTCTTTTCCTGCCCAACTCCAAGTTCTCAATGATGTCTTCAGTCCCTTACTCCTCTCTGCCCTGCACCTTGGACTGTCACTTTCCACTAAACTTTGTAGGTTATTTTTTCTAGGTTATTTTTTTTCTAAGTTATTTTTTTCACATAACACCAAAGCTATAGATCTTGCTGCAGCAGGATCCTTTTATGCTGCATCTCTCTCTCCTGCAACTTTTTATTCCTCCTGAGCATCCACCTGCTTTTTTTCTGAAGTGCATCTCTCTCTGCAGTGAGCAGCAACTTGCAATATCTTCACTCATTTGGAAATCTACAACATAGGAAATTAGCACCACCAATTATCCTAATACCCCTAAGCCCTTCTAATCCCACTGATGCTCTGTTTCAGCCTCTTCAAGCTAAAGGCAATCCACTGATTGTTTCTTCAGCTCAGCAGTGAGCATGGGGCTTAGGAGGAATAGAGCAGCTTGTTTCTGGCTTGCTGGGCTTGTTATCATATATTTTTTTGTCTTCACAGCCATGACTGGCCACTGATTATTGTAATCACGGGGAAAAGCCCAGACCAGAGAAGAGTCTACAGGCAGAGCACAAGTGAACGGGTCAGAGGTTCATTTAAACACAGGACTACTTACAGTCATTGCACAAATGTAAAACTATTCCACACAAGAGTCCAATGGAGATATGTGGTGGGATTTTAGAGTCAAAAGTAAATATTTTCAGTGATAAAAGTGAACAGAGAAGCTATTCAATGAGAGGTATTTCTGAATGTCCATTCAGGAATGAGACACTCTCCTAAATGTGGTAGGGAAGCCTTTCTCATCACACAATTTGTTTAAAGCATGGGAAGACCCACACCACCTGCAGCCAGCCAGGACAGGCAGTCAATCTTTGATTGCCTCTCTGAGTATGAAGTAGAACCAGCTTAAATTTCCTTGTTCCTTAAAGAAAGCATCCAACTCTTTCCAAAGTGATGAGGAAGGAGGAAAGAAAAAAAAAAGAAAAGGAGCAGGGAAGATAAATAGCTTTTAGCATGTGTGTGTTTGACAAGAAAGGCCACAATGGACAGTGGTCATTATAGGGGTTTTTATCTTGGAGGAGATGAACTATTCATACATCAGTCCTGAGCATCCCAGTGACCCCAGATGAGCACGACGGGACATTGCCTGGCCTGGCAGCATTAGGAATTCCAGCCCTCTCTGATGTTTGTCCTCTCCGTGCCCTTTGGAGGCAGGTGCAATCACAGCTCTTCTCCCTGGGGATGGTTATATGCTGGTACGTTCTCTGCTGTGCCAGAGGAGGTCAGGATCTGTAATTTTCCATTGCTGCTGCTTATCAAATGTCAGCATTCTGGTGACCTTCATAAGCGTCTGTTCCCCTTGTCACCACTGGAACCTAAAAAAACTCTTTTCCTCATTCACTGTTCAGAATTTACATGAGGAACTCAAATATTGGGAGAGTCATAGGCAGAGAGGGAAGCATCTAATTTCTTGCTTGCATCACCCTTTCTCCATCCAATCTGGCACCTTATTCCATTTTTCATCCAGGACACCTATTTCTTGCTAGTGGTCAATACTGAAGAAATTGCTCTTAGTGCTTTGAAGGATTCTCAGGATCTCTGGAGGCCTTAGGGCACAGAAATTGTCATGACAGCAAACACAAGAGGTTTGGAGGTGCATTTCAGAGATCGAGGCACCTATCAGCATGAAAGAGATCCTCTCTCTGCAGGGAGAAAGAGGTTACCTTGTATGTCCTAATGAAAAGACGTGGATCAGGGAGTCCCTACTGGTAAACAACCCTAGCAAAATGACCTTGATGGTGTCTATTTTGCAGAAGTCCTTGGTGGCTTTGGTACTTAGGCCACAGGATTTCTAAGGCATCCAGACGCTTATGAGATTCTTGGGCAGTGACTTTCAGAGGACCTTTGGTTAGCTGCTTATCAGTGCTTACCTTAACATCACAACTCCACATTTACATTGACTGCGTGGGGTGCTACATCCAGGCAGGCCTGGATAAGAGGCAACCATTCCCCACCTCTGTGGAGAGGGTCTGCTAAACACTTCACTTTACCTTCATGGAACAGATGGATGAAGTATGGCCTGTACCTGTCCTTTAGGCTTACGAAAGCACTTAAAACAATTGAAGCCACCAGCATTAACAGTGACTTGGGAATATTCAAACTCCAGCCTTGGCTTTCAGCTGCCTTTGGTCACCTTTAGTGAAATAATTAAGTGAAAGCAGAAGTGCCGAGGATTGTGCAAACGGACAAGAGTAAGTTGCAATAAATTCCCAAGTCGCCTGTTCTTTCAACCTCAGGTCACCACAGTTGATCAAGACGGATGGATAAAATTGATGCTGGCCAGTGGCAACCCCGAGCTGTGCTTCCAGACCTTGGGTCCATGGAGAGTTCAGGTCTTGGCTTGTGTGCAAGAGGAAAGAGTCTACTGATCACAACTTGTTTCTTGAGGCTCAGCTTTGATACTAGCTATAAGACACCTTCCACAACTGTGGAAGTTGAAAGCCTTGGAATAAGAGCAAGTTACTATCTGATGAAAGATAAGGTAACTAATCCACTCTTCTTGGCCTTTTTCTTGAGCACAGATGCTTAGTAAGAATCTGTTGTGACCTTGTGTGAGGCCTGGACACCTCTGTCTTAGGTGGACAGCAGAGAGATGGTGCCTAACCCAGTTCAAGCTAACAATATCAAAATCTAACAAAATTTTGTGTATTCACTTGTCTTTCCTAACCCAGCACAGAAATACTAAATATCATAAATGAACACCCAGGAGAAAAGGAACTCACAGAAATTTCACCTCGCTGGTTGATACTCCAGGAAATCAGAAGGCCAGTTATTTAACATGGGTAGAAGGAAATTCCTCTGCAACAGTAATAAGCCAGAGGGACTCACTGGTATATGTCACAGGAGAAAAAAAAAATCAAATCATTTTTCACATTATGATTGGTCATTAATGATAAAAAATAATTAGTAACACAAGTAACCTTTAAGTGGTCCTTTAAAATTCACACATTCAACTCCAACAGTAAGGGTATTTAGGTTAAAATCACACAAGTTCCTAATCTTTGATCTTTAGGTCATGGAAAGATCTGAAAAGAGAATATCCCTTTTCCAGGTATAACAGAAATTAAAAGTCCTGTTGCTACAGTCATCAAAAGCACTTGCATGACAAATCAAATGCTGTTGCCGTTCTAGCTGCTTTGCCATGTGCACTTGTACCTTGATAAGCCTTTTTCTTTTTCTGAAACCAAGAGCTCTTTTTATATACCATTTTCAGAAATTGATTCTGAGGCACCCCTCAACAACATGTCCTGTTAACTTTCCAAATTCCTTATCATCCCAGGCATTCACCTCTGACCACCATCTAGTATTTCTCCCAATCAATCTCTTTCTACAGATAGAAAATTTTGAGATTTCATAAATCTGGTGAACCTTGGCTGGGGCTAGGAGGAAGATCAGGGAACAAATTTACAGCTGTAAGAGTTATGCACTATCTCTTGTTTTCCTTCTTTGCTGCTGGTAGCTTAAATTGTTGATTGCTCATGAATACTTCAATGATTAGTGGCACATTTGGAAAAATGTTCAACCTTGCTGTAGGTCAGCTATGTCATTTCACAATGTGTCCTTTTGCCTCCCTCTAGTGACAAAGACTTGGGTAGAGGCTGAGGGATCTCAAACTCTCTGTAGCTCAGGAGCTCATGATGGAGGAGTAGGATCTTCAAAGCCAGCAGTAAGAGATTCAGTTTTTCATAGAGAGTTTCTCCAGGACCATTGTGCCTGGGATAGCATGAAAAATAGCTTACTTGTTATCCTCTGTTCACCTACTTGTTATCTTTCTGTTCTGATCAGCTACTCACAAAGGCAACAGAGGGAAATATATGCCTATGATGTTATATATGCATAACACACATGTAGAGAAAGCCATACAGACGCATGGACTCAAGGACATGGACTCAAGGCTGAAATAAGACTTCAGAAATCCGGACATCGGTATCTAGAAATGTTGTTATAAAACCAACATATCTCATTTTAAAAAAAAAGATTGGGAAACCGCTTGTATATTTTAGCATTATATATAGATTCACTTAAATCACTCTGTGGTTGAAATGACAAAGTGATTTATGGTCTATATTTCATCAAATACAATTTAATATAGAATTCAACTGAAAGGATCATTAATATCTAGCAGTCAGAGAGTTTGGCTGCAATCATTGGCTAAAAATTGGCTTTGAGATAAATGAGTTCACAGAAATTCAGAATCTTTTCCCAATGGATTTAAAGAAAGAAAAAAGGGGACTAAATTAACTCTTTTTGATAAATAATACTATTCACAAATGGTGGTTTGTTTGGTTTTCTTTCCAATCAGTTAGGAGAGTACCTACCTTGAAAAGAACTGAACTTTGTGGAACAAGTTGGATTTTAAAATTAAACCTGCTTTTCACCATCATTTCAAAACACCTCTTGCCTCCCAGTTTCAGCAGAAGAGCTCGGGGGTTAAGCAAGCTGCCATAGGCTGAGTAACAATTTTCAGCCTTGGATATGAAGTGGTTGCTTAGCAGTAAAAGACTCCTTCTCTACCACTCCCTGTTGACGGTGTTCCCTATCTCATCTATAGAGAGAGATGTAAAGGCTGTATGAATATATAAGAAGATATATTAATAGGAGTTCTCTCTCAAAATCAGAGTATCAAGTGTAACCGGAAAAAGCCAAACTCTTTTAAAAGCAGTGGAGCATCACACTGTTAGATGTACCAGCTCAGCCCAGCAAACCAATGTTGAATATGTAGCAACAGATGCAAAAATCAACCTGGTACGAAGTACCGTTCTGAAGGAGTTTTTCAGGATTATTTCTGCAGCTCGAGGCAGACAGGGATGGTGCTGAGCAAATCTAGGTCATTCTTCATTAAACATCCTGCATTTTCTTTAATACTTTTTTTTTTTCTTAATGCCAGAAGGGAGATTTATGTTCATGTAGTTTGTCCTCAGGCAGAACAAGACCATTGAGTTTCACCCAAGGATTCCTGCACTTAGCCCAGAAACCCTGGGCTAGCACATACCCCATAATTATATCTTACTGGTGTATTTTCTGACACCCCCATGAACCATTCAGTAATGGTGATTCTCGCTACAGTGACAATATCTTGGATGCCGTTTTTCCCATTAAAAAGTGGCAGTAATAAGCCTTGCAGAAGGAAGACTTGTATCTATCCACAAGACAGAGACAGCTTCCTCTGCCCTGGTCCGTCCCATGTGTTTGCAAAGGCATCAGCTATCACTTAGGCTCTTCTGCTTGGACAACCAGGAAGGCTGTTAATGATTTTTCCTGTCTTGTCAATAGATCACATGCGCAAGCTGGCTGGCTTTTACTTGGACCAGTGGAGCAGGCTTTTCATAAGCTTCTGGTCTCTTCTGGCTGATTTGGGTCAGGAGTTAATAACCCTCATCACAAATGAGGGTCATGTCCTGTCATTGACAATCAGTGCACATCAAGCCCACTGCCAGTATAAGCAGCCCCCTCTCACCCAGTTAAATCTGGGCTGAATCTGCGACCTGAGCCTGAGCACAGCAGCTTGAACAATGCCACAATATGCTGCCAAATGCTCACAGTGCACCTCGAGTGAATTTTGCACGGGGAGGCTTTCTGATCTAAGACGTTAGATAAAGAAATTGTGCCAATTCCCCCTTCACAGAAAATTGACTGCAATGTCTGTCAGACTTGGCTTGCTAAAAATTAGCAGGTCATAAGGAGCTGCAGCAGCAGCACTCTGCAACAGCTCTGACTCCACCACGCTGCCAGGTGAGACCCTTCTCCCTGCAGGTCTGAAGACTTCAAAACGTGGCTTGAATCACCAGTGGAGGGAGTTGGGGAGGTCCCGAGGCCCCTTGCAAACCTTCTGCTCAGATCACATGAACCGGCCTGGCCTTACCTACAGGACTGCCGTGGCCCAGGCTGTTGTGGAGAGCAGCACTGCAGAGGTTATCAGAGGAGCTGTGCTCTCCTTGTGAGTCTCTCCTCCCCAATTCACTGTGCACACACCCCAGCAGCAGCAAAATGGTAGCCACCCCTTAGGTCTCAAGACAACCACCCCAGCCAAGCCACAGCTTCCAGCTGTTTCCTTTCACTGCTAGCTGAGTTTAGGACAAGGGCTGCACCCATTGCATCTGCTGCTTTGCGTGGCAGGGACATTTGGGACCCAGCTGATCGGTCCCCCAGGGGTGTGATGGAGCTGCTGTCGCCTGGGTATGGGCACCACCTTCTCCTCTCCCTCCAGCTGTGCACGGCTAGCCCCATCCTATCACCACGGCGAGGAGGAGGCCAGATGTGACCAGGCAGGGGACAAGGACAGGTGGTGACAGACCCTCTTCTGGAGATGCCAACCTTCACCTCGGTGCTGCCCAGAAATGCTGCCAGGGGAATTGCACCATCCTCCCGCTTCCAGCCCCACTGCCTCCCATCCCGGCAAAGCAAACAAGGCAAAGGGCTCTGTTGTTTCAGACCTCTGAGGGAAAAGAGGAACGAAAGAGCAGCCCATCCTCCCTGACTAGCATGTGACGAGCCACAGAAGAGCAGCAGTGCTGCCAAGCCTGGTGACTAAGACCAAAGAGAGAGGAGATAGAGGAACACAAGGGCCCGCTTGTTTGGATTTTGTTTGGGGAGTTATTTGAAATTCAGCAGTGACTGGTGTTGGAGAACAGAGTTCACTCACAGCCTCTCTCTTCCCATTCATCCCTGGCCTGGCAAAGAAGGGGGGGGGGGGGGGGAAATGTAAGCTGAGGAGCAGAAAAAACAACCAGTCTCCTTATAATGATGTCTGACTGGTAGAGGCCAACTCTGCCCACGGGGAGGCATTTGAATCCATACTCCATCAACATCGGAAGAAACTTGCTGCAAGAGGATGGAGATGTCCACAGCAGCCTGATGTTGCTGACTGTCCCAGTCTCCAAGGCACCCTCTCCTCAC
Organism: Dromaius novaehollandiae; assembly: GCF_036370855.1. Classification (NCBI taxonomy): domain Eukaryota; kingdom Metazoa; phylum Chordata; class Aves; order Casuariiformes; family Dromaiidae; genus Dromaius; species Dromaius novaehollandiae. The sequence continues at coordinate 167,060,898 of NC_088099.1, read as the reverse complement.
TGGCCCAAGGACACCTCCATGAGGAATGGCAGATGATGCTTTCCTCCACCCAAGAGCAAGAACAGGCATGGCCCCATTGCCTGTGGTTTGCTCGAAGGGGCAGGATGCAGTCAATGGCACAGTGTCTCCTCAGAGCCCAGGAGAAGAGCATCCCATAGGAGCAGCTCATTTAGCCTCATGGTTTAGCCATCCTAGACAGCAGCAAGGAGACAAAGCTTAGCTCCCTTCACATGCCACCTCTCTCCTCCTGCATCTAATCTGGAGCCAAGGGAGCCTGTGGCATGCAATATTATCTCAGATTTGCTGTGAAATGCAACAGGAGCTCCTTCAAGTCCTTCAGCTGCTGACTCTCATTTTCAGAGAAGTGCCTTGTTTTTGTAGAAGTGTTTTGGCAAGACTTACAACCTCCTTCATGAATGTTGAGGTCCCAAAGGTCTCAGCCTCCCATCCCTGTCAGGACTAGCCAATGGGAGAGAGCTTAGCAAAGGAGGGTCCTCAGGATGCAGACTAGTGCCTTTGAATTTGGTGCTCAGCTTTAACTCTGATTAACATTGCCTTGGCCAAGTCACTTTTTACCTCTGCCTCAGTTTTCCCAGGTGTAACATTAAGAGTAATGCTTGCACTTTTAACTAAGCTAAAAGCTGCAAAAGTAAAGTCACTGTTGAGGAGCAGAAAAGCAGAGGATGAAGGCACAGGCTTGAGGGTACTGCAAAGGGCTCTCAAGGGAGTTATGAAACTGGGTGCTGTAGCAGGCTCAACATGGATTTGCCCAACCAAACACAGGATTAACTGTTCAGGCAAGTGTCATTCTTTCAAGGGTATCCTCCTTTTTTCAGCAGGAACTCTACAGGCCTCTTTCAAACTATCTGTAAGGTTAAGGATAGCTCAGGTTTGGACCTTTTTCTCACTGGTTCTGTGGATGCAAATATGACTCATCTTCACTGTTTCTTCTCCTCTTCTGCTGATCAAAGGCATTATTAGAATGGGGATGCTGCATGCTCAGAGGGACAGAGGTGTGCCCTGCTTTGAAAGGTGGATTTTAACATGCCAGTCTAGGTATTTAGGCTTACCGTGTTGAAGGGAGAAAGAGATGCTCAGCAGGAGTTTCTATACACATCAGCATCTGCTAAAAGACTTGGCAGTTGAACCTTCCCTGGCAAAGAGCATTGCTACGACTGCTGCCTTGGGAAATCCTTGCTTGTTTCTCTCTGCAGCCTGGCTGAAAGGAAGGGAGAGCAGAGATGGGGATGTCATTGGCACAACATGGGAAGAGGTAGTGAAGGAGATAGAACAGAGAAAGCCCTTGATTCACTCAGGGGAAGGCTATCAATGGAAAAGTCAGGCCAGTGCGACCTCAAATTATAGCTATGCTTAGCAAGGGAGTCCTCACATGTATCACTGGTTTGGAGGTCTAGTTGGGCTGGAGTCTGCATAAAAGACTTCTGCTTTCCAGTACTAATTCCTAAATATTTCTTCCGATGCCACCTAATCAAGCCTCACAACAGCCCTGTTAGAGGGGCAAGAATTAGCCTGGCAATCAGAAAGGAAGTTGAACTCCAGTGTTAACTGAGAGGTTAACTTACGCATTGGCCTTCCAAATCCTCCTGTGCTCATTGGCAGCATCTAGATTTGCTCAAAGGACAGGGAGAAATGGCTCACTCTCTCCACCTCCTTCCTGCAAGATGACTGTTGCAACCAGGCCTGGGACGACCTAAGCAATACTGCCGTGGTGGAGGAGTCAGTGATACACCCTGAGCTTTAAAGTGTGCTCAGCAGCACACTCACAAATGGTGTGCCCTGTTATGGACACGTCCATGCACACCATCTGCTCATGCAACGCCAAAGTACATCCAACAGCAAGCAAATAAGATGGCCCAGAGTCTTTGCAAGATGTGAAGGGCAGAACAGGCTTTAGACAGCCTGAGTTCAATTGCCGGGGTCAGCAGAAACTCCCTGGGACAGGGAGATTACCATTCCCAAGGACAGCCCAGTTCAGATGTAAGGTAGACACAGCCACTGCCTGTGGTGTCCCAACCTTGCTTACCAAACAGCCTCCAAGAAGACCTGAACAGAAAGAGTCAAGGCAAAGACACAGAATATTATTTCTCTGTTTCCTTTCTCATACTATACCACCAACAAGGCAAACCCCAAAGGTACTGGTTGGTTACAAACAAAATGGCTGTGAAAAAGACAACGTGTCAACCTAGGATGCATTGGGGGAGGTATTTCAAGACTTCCAAAAATAGGGATGACTAGTTTTGCTCATATCTAAAATATTTTATCTGCTTTTTTGCTCAGTTTCAAAAAAGATGAACTCACAGTGGGACAGCATTGCAGAGAAAGGCCACTAGGATGATCAGGAGGGCACAGGATTTATCATATCAGAAGAGACTGGTGTTTTTGACCTGGAGAAAGGAAAGTAAAAACCAGATAAAACTGCTATATTTAAGTGCAAGGAGGAAGCACCAGAACAAGACTCTTTAAACTACAGGACAATGTTGCCACAAGAATAAATGGGCTTGATACAGCCAAAATTTAACTGGGTTGAGGTTTCCAACTATCAGAAGATTTATTGTCCTGGACACTCAATCTTGTATGACTAACAAGGCAAATACCCTACTGCCTTTAAGATGGAGTTCAATAGGAGGGCAGCTGGCTTGGGGAAGTGGCCTCACACTTTCGTGCTCTTACATTTAATCCAAAGAGATGGAAACAGCTCCATACCCCTGTAGCCTCCAGCTGTAGACCTGAGCACAACAGAGAGCCTTTGCTCAGGGTCTCTCTGGACCTCATGAGCTGCCTCCTTGCTGTTCTCTCTCAAAGTGTTTGGTGAGTCATCAGAAAAAAGGTGACAGAGTTCCCTTCTCTGACCTTACATTGCAGCAGCTCGAGGACCTGTATGACGGCCTATAGACCTGACAGTTACTTTCTGCAGGCAGGAGAGTCCTTCCACTTGCTTACTTGCGCTTACCTCAAGGTCTTCCCTCTCTGATATCTTCTCCACAAGAATACAGACACTTTAGGGGTACAGGGCAAATGCTGGAGAAGGACATCATCATGTTAGGAAGGAGTATGACATTGACAAGACAGGTCACGCTGGAAAAAATGGGTCCAAGGCCCCATTCTGTCCTTAAAGAGCTATCTTGGAGTCTTCCTCCTCCTTCTTTGAGCCTCAGTCCCTAGATAAACCTCTAGGGCTTGTTGAAAATATTCAGCACCACAGTACCATAGGTGGATATCTCTCCTGCATGCACTCGCCTCCCTCCAGCCTCACTTTCCTCTCCTTCCCTGAGGCCTCTGTGTCAAGGAGCATGGAGCCAGCAGACATGAAAGGAACCTGGTGAGCCATCTCCTGTCTCTTTTCACATGGACAGGGATCTCTGCACACAAGCAAATCTGACTCTGAAGAGTCATCCTAAATACAGTGACCTTGAATCCTCACCCATCTAATATTATCCCATGATGCCCCTTTCCCTTGCACCCCTTGCAGGCATTTCCCTCTGCAGCGCAGGTACCACACAAATACTTGCAGAGCAAGTGCTCTCCCTATATAGGTGTGACTCCCAACTTCTATCCCGTGTTTAAACCTTGCCTTCAAGTCCAAAGTTCCTGTTGACGCATTTCAGTTGTCTAATTATAGGCAAATTCGAATTTAGACTTCTAAAAATAAGACTATTGATCTCCATACGCACAATGAATCTTAAGGACATGCCCTTTCCGGCCAGGATGCTGATAAATGTGGCTACAGTGCCAGAGAGACCTTCATTCCCTGTGAACTGCTCCTTTCAGTGTCTAAGATGCTGCTGTCAGAGAGGCAGAGCTCCTTGGAGACCAAAAGAAAAGATGCAGAAGCGAATACTTCACTCCCCATGGAGACTGTATTCTGTCCTTATTACTGTTTGGTAATCTCCTGGTCCTTCTGGGCATGCCTCTGGCCTCCGATCCCACCACGGCCATGGCAGGTCTCATAATATCTGGTGTCCTTTTGTTAAATCAGGATTCCTGGAGTCATGCAGTTATAGAAGACAGCTTTCGTCAAGAAATAAATACAAGTAGCAATTAGATTAGCATCCCAGCTGTCATTGTTGAAACAAGCTGAAAAGGCTGACCACAGCTTAGATTTTAGATTAAAAAAAAAAAAAAACTTAAAAAAAATTTTGATTTCTGAGCCATGCAAGATTTGAAGGGATCCAGTTTCACAGTCCTCTGACTTTTGCTTCTGGCAACGCCTCATGACTATGTGAGTTATGATGAGCAGCACAGGCCATAGCTCTCTCCTTTCAAGTCTCTGCAACACCTAAACAAGAGCATGCATTTCATAGCTAAACCCAGCCAGGACGCAGCTTTCAGAGGACAGTGCCTCCCGCCTGCAGGAGGAACAGCCGCTGCTGCCGTGGTCTGACCCTGTTCCAGGAATGTGCAGTCCCTTCTCTTCCAAAGCCTCACCCCTGGCACCGTGCTTGTTCCTCAGCTCTGCCTGCTAATTCAGTCCGAGTGTCCCTTATCACCTTGTTCACGTTGCTATTTTAGACCGGGTGTCCTGTACTACCTTCTTCACATTGCACTGAAAATAAATAAAAAAATAAATAAAAATGAAAAGTAATTAAAACAAAGGGAGGCTGAAAATATGGATATTCCATTGAAGTCCTCGAGCAAATGACACAGCTTCTCAGGAGATTACCGGGGTGGACACAGGCCCATGCATTTTATTTATAGCTCTAGTTTTTACTGCAGTCAGCCAGTCAAGCATGGCCAGGAGTGTATATAGGCAAATGCGGTTCACTTCTCCCCTCCTCAGCTTTAAAGGGCAGCTAACAGCTTGTCTAGAATGCTTGCTATGAATTTTATGAGCACAACTTAATCACAGAGATAGAAAACAGTTGCTCAAGCAACACAGATATAAGAAAAGGAGGCAGATCTACCCATCACTGTCCTCCTGGCAGATGGACCATGCTACAGAGAGGGCAAAGAACAGCACCATGGGGAGCAGTGGAGAAATCACCACGTGAGGCCCGCTAGCAGTTCAGGGATGCTGGCATATTACTGCCCCTGGGAAAATGGCCCTCTGCAGCATGCCAGGAAGGAAATCCAGTGATACTTGCTGGTGGGAGAGAGAGAAAACAACATTGCCCCATAACCATGCATTGACATGTCATCCCTCATCTCCAGTGCTGCTGTGCAGCTCAAATCAGATATAAGACTGGAGGGTGAAGGGAATGAGGGCTGTGGTGAGACCTCCACTGAGAAGCCTTTTTGGGGGAAAATTAATTTCCCTGGAGTTTCGCCTCTCTCTCCGCAGAGGGCAGCCTAGTTACCCTTTCATTTCAGAGCCCTGTTTTGAGACTCCCTTGTATGACATGCTCCATCCACCATCTCTCAGGAGCCTCTGAATCAATGCAGGGCACTTCTCTAGTAGGTTTTCTCTACTTCCACCACAAGTTATAGCCTTCATGCAGTCATCACAGGGTGAATCTGAAGAGAAACCCTTTAAATCAAATTGAATAAGGCCAAGGTGCAGCTACAGCACCAGCTACTGAGATGCTGAGAGTGATGATCAGGCAATAAATCGGTGATACTTTGTCGTGCTATCGCCCCGTTCTCTCTCTCTCCTGGAAATGGTCTCCTCTCTCTTCCAACCCTCATTCTCGCTGCTGTTGAGACAAGCCCCTCTTTGGCTCTTTTTCCAAGCTTTCCTGGAAGAAATAAAATATGATTCTTCTCCCTGACCTCCTCTGGACTTTCTTTCTCTTGTCTCAATTTGCTATTGAATTTAAGGGCTGTGTCCAAGTCACGTTACCATGAATTTCCCCGATCAAAGGGCCTACACAAAGGCAGTAACCTCAGCTCAGCTGCCACCTGCTAACCTGTTCACCATGACACTGTACCTTGCAATCACTCTGGCCTGCATTTCCCCCTGCAAACCACAGCCCTGTCCTCCTGCCCTGTGCTTTTGGTAGAAATCATATTCATTCCTACCAACCCAAGAACAAATTTAGGCCAGTTCCATCCCCTATAAACATGCACTTTGCAGTCATAGATGTCATCCCTGATGTTTGGATCTACTTCAGTCTATCTGTTGGCTCTAAGCAAACAGGAGGGAAATCAGAATCCTCCTGACACAGCAAATCTCAGGAGGAGAAAGAGGGAATCAATCTTTATAATACGTGTTTGGCACTACATAATAGATATAACTCTAAATGCAAGCCATAAAGTTGGAGAGGCTTATAAATTAAATCCATTCTGTCCCTTTTAACTAAAAAGTGACCTTACCGTAGAATTAAATGTGTTTTTTATCCAGTGATCTATGTAGCTCTAAAAGTGGCTGATTGTTGCAGTTCAGTGTTACAGTACAAAGACAAGCCCCAGATAGGCATCTCCAAGAAAGCTGCTCACAGCTCAGCCCGTGTGCTGGGGCTTAGCTTACAATTAACTCGGGGTCACTGTGCAGCATGGGACTTCTATCCTCTCCCTGCCAGAATAGGGTGTCCATGTCCCTGCTGGCAACAGCCCCTGTCCTCTGAACTGAGGCCAGGCACTGGCTGGGAGAGTGCTGCCTGACTAGGGCTAAAAACACATTAGGGTGTGCTCTAAAAATCAATTAGTCTGCACAAATGCAGGGCGGTTCTCAGCTCTGTGCCCTATCCCTGTTCAGTTTGCTGAGAAAGATACGACCTTAACTACAGCACAAGAACAGGAGAGGATTTAAAAGAGTACCCTAGGGTTCAGCAAAATGCCACAGTAGCACAGAAAAGGAGGGTGGAAGGTCCTTGATTGTTCATGTAGTGACTCCATCCCCCTGCTCGAATAATCATATAGGAGAGTCTGAAATACAAAAGACTTGACATTGGAATCCAGCCCAGAGGACACAATTTAGGATGCTCCTGAATGCTCTTGAATGGCCATAAATTATCAGGCTTTGTCTCACCAGAAAATATGGTTTAGAGGACTCTGCTGGGTTACCGGTTGTCATTCATGCGTATAGACTTTCAGAGCCTGCAGGAGACTCAATGCTCCAAAGAAGGCAATCAACACAGGATTGAAGGCTGATCGACTTCCAATCAGTACAACAGGGAAGAAAATCATTTCCCCCATGCCACAGATGAAACAGATGCTCAGGAAGCTCAGTGGTGTGGTTTTTCATCACTAGTGAGAAGGGGTACAAAGGAGGGGCCAAGATTCTTCCCAATTACTGAAAGTCACTGAAGCTTGGACAAAAAGGTACTGACAGGTCCATCACTTCCTCCCATCTCTCCTATGTGTGCACTGGATTGATGTTGCCCTAAAAAACAAGAACCTCCATCAAATGGAAGGAGTGGATTCAGGGGTGCGGCCCAGCTGAGTCAACATGTACATTGGAGATTCACCTGAGATGTCACACGCCCCTGTGAAACACATTCACCTGGATTAGCTGCGGGCCAAACCACCGAATGCAAATACACAATGCTAGCTAGGTTGCTCATTAGCACCCCCGGGTTATTTGCCAAACTATGTCCTAAGGTGTGGTTTGTAAGTACCATCTCCCTCTCAGCCTGGACACTGATGTCAGTGTCTCCCTTTCTATTTTTTTTTTCTTTCTTTGATGCCTGGTCATCTATTACTTATTATTATTCTGCTTGACAGTAACATTATTATCTAAATCTTTACTGTTGAATCAGACAGAGCCAGATCCTGGGCTCAAGAACTCTCTCACAGTCAATGAACTGTTTAATTGTTAGCAAAGAAAAAGAAAATGCCAGGTGCTATCAAGGGGATAGCATAGGCTAGGGACTATTACTAACAGACCATATGAACAAGGTTACCCTGCAGGTAGGAAGGTAGAGAACTTAGGCCGGTGGCAACAAGTTGCAGCATGCCACTTAGCCAAAGAACAGACCGTGGCATATGTTGTTTTTCAGCATTTGATGTGATATTTGATTGTTTGCAGTAGCCTGTAGGGTTTCAGATCCCCACACATACTATAGGGATTCTGGTACAGCAAAGCACTCACAAGGATTAACCAGAAGGATGGCAATCTCTCAGCCTGCCCTGATGAAGCCTGCCTCCACTCCTGGAATAGTAAGAAAAGAGATCTTCAAAAAGGTGATTGTATGAAGCACAGCACTCCTCAGCCTCAGAGTCTCCTCCAGGTGCCATGGTGCTAACCATAGCAGCATATTTGCCCAGGCTTCCTCAGTATGCTCTCGGTGCTAGACCTTTTCTCCTTCAAGGAAAAGAACATTTACTTTTTTTGCCAAACGTCAATCATTTTTGGAGTTTCTGCTAACTGGAGTTAGGGGTTCCATGAAATCAAGCAAAACTGAGCAGGACTTCTGAACGCTACCATTAATCAGCAGCTGCCGTACTGGACTGTTCCTGGCCGATGTTCTCCACCGCCCAGGTCTGACTGCCTGTCACACCAATGCAAGAATGTCAGGCTTTGTGCTGTTACCATTTCAAAGTTATTTATTGTTAATGTTTGGTAAAGCCAAAATGCTGTAGTCATCCAGGACCTGCAATGGATCAAAACAAGAACATCCAGAAGAGGACAATCACCAGCAAAAATCCTTGTACCCAGGGGGAAAAAAAAAAGAAAAAAAGAAAAAGCTTTGAAATTGCAGCTGGATTTCCACAGAGAGGGAAAATTCAGCTGCTTACATACCAGTTTTGTGTTAGCCTAGAGCTCTCCAACCCTCGCTATTTCTGCCACAGTAATACCAGGAGACACCAACTAAGAGTCAGATCCCATTGTACCAAGGAGGACCAACTTCCCTAACCTCCTGAATCCAATAGTCCAAACTTCCCTGAGATTGAGGGTCCCTAGAAAAGGGCAGAAAAAGACTCACAGTCAAAAGATGGCAACAGTAGCTTCACTGAGGGATGCTCCTGAAATGGAAACGGAGCAAGATCCCAAGACAACCTGGCATTGGCCTACCAATGGCTCACTTTCTACCTACTTCAGGCCATGGGCTACCCAGCTGTCTCAGTGCTCAAGAGCCTTACACTGGCCATGCTCATGCTAGGTGCTGTACAGCCTGTGATGACTGGGAGAAGTGAACCTGAAAGAGCTCATCAAGGGGAGCTCAGAGAAAGCAGACAGTATTGGCTAGTAAATTGGTGGAAAAAATAAGGCACAATGACTTCAAATGATATGTCCTGTCAATGACTCAGGAAATAGCCAGGCTAGCTGCCACATGAACAGAAAAAATGGGGTCTAGACAGAGCCCCAGCTGCCAGCATTTGATGAGGGCGGGATGTTGGACAGGACAATTACACCACCTAAGTCACCTTCCAAACAAGAAGCCAATTTAAACAGCTGACCCCCTCCCCCCCCTTCCAATTACTCCTCCTCTGACTGGCTAAGGAATTGTAGCAATCAGACTGACACTTTCAGAAAAGGACATCTGAGTGGCAGGATGCTGTACAGGGCCCTGAGTGGAAAATATGGCTGAACAGCATCATTAATTCTCCACCCCACTTTTGGCATTTACACTAGGGTGATTGATTTCCTTCCCCCCCCCCCCCCAACTACAAATAACTTCCAAAAGGAGATTTTGCTGTCTGCTCTGTAATCAACAGCGACTTCAAAAGGGCTTAGTGCTAAAAGAAAACCTCAGAGGACCAGCATTAAGTGGGAAACAAACACAGCGTTCAGGTTGTAATCTGAGGTGGGAGGCTGGGTTTTTAATAACCACATCACTAAATCATGCTGTGCACCTTGTGTTTCATAAACTGGATGTATGAATACAAGAAGTTGCAGGAAGGCTGTATGAAATGACTGTGTGAAATGCAGCCATGTCTTGTGTGGAGCATCTGACTTGTTTAATTGTGCCTGGTAGCTGCATTTACCACCAGCTTTCCTGTCACTTCCCAGCACCGTCACCTTCAAACAAGCAGAGCTTGGTGAGCCAACACCAGGACTTGGAAGAGTCATGTCCTATTCAGATCCAACTGTTCTCTTGACAGATGATCTGGGCAGGGGAAGGGAGGTGAGAAAAAGCAGTGCTTAGTCCCATGCTTTTCCTGCCTATGAACTGAAAACTACTGTAGTGATCTCCTCTGTAGATTCATTCAAGACCTATTTAGAATAGGAAAGAGAAAGCTGTTTCAGTTCCCTGAACCTCTGCTTTTTCTGTCATGCTTTGCTTTGTCTTATGTACTTGGGGGCAAGGACATATTCTTCATGGGGGGTGCCCAGAGCCCAGAACAATGGGGGAGCGTGGCACATCCCAGAACAATGGGGGAGCACAGCAAGGACCCTTCCCAGACAGGGAAGAGTGGGGACACTTTAAGGACACCGCAGGCACGTCAGTGCTACCATCCCAGAGACACACTGGTACCCATGCAATAGAAATAACACAAAAGGGCTTTGTCTAAAGTCCCATAGGCAAGAACTGGGACCAATGCAGCAGCCTGATGTCCAGTGCCAGGCTTTCATTACAAGAGGCAACTGCCTCCTATTGTCCTCAACAGGCATGAAACAGGGAATTTCTTGTCTTCATGCTGCACCTCATCTACTCCCCATCACAGCTAAAACTCCTCCTGCTTTATCAGAAAGTGCCCAGAGACCAAAGGGTCCCTTCCTCCTCCTCTTTGCATTCAAGAAAGAGCTCTGCCCACAAGAAGTAACTAACTCAGCTCACCGTAGCGGTTCCAATTATCCCACAGTTTATACTTTAGCTCCTTGGCCCGAGGACGCAATGGATTTTTAAGGAGAGCTCTAACCCTTGAACGTCCTTGAATGTGCAGTGAACTGGTAGGAGTCACAGCCAGCTTTACCAACCACCATCCCCGCCCCAATTTTGACATACCATGTCATACCTGATGCCGTCAACACTCAGATGCTAGCCTCACGGGCATGCTAGGGTGGTGTTAGAACTGCTTTTGGAAAATCCTTTGCTTCTAATCAGAAGTCACAGTCCCCACCACACAAGGGAGGGATCTACCAGCCATCGACCCTACAGAGTCAGGAGAGAGCTATCACAGCTTGTGGCAGAGGATTTCCCCTTTCTGTGGCCCCAAAATGCTCCCTTCAGCTTCAAAGTAAGCCTGAATGCTCAGCTTTTCCCAGGGCATCAGAGGAAGCTATTCGCAGCAAGGTAATTACTTGCTTCAGTGAGGGAGGTAAAACAGGCTAAGCATCAAGTTTTAAGGTAAGGTGCATTCACATTTCTGGTCCAAGATGCTGTAGCATTGCCACCGGCCATTGCCCAGCAAATAATCAGCGCAAGGCTCCAGAGAGATGAAGGGGTTGGGCTGACCGAAAAGGTCCTTGTCTAGAAAAGGAGGACAAAATACACAGAATATCAACCAGGGACTCTGCTCCTGAAAAAGGGCAAATAGTCTATGCTTTCTGAGGGGTAGTAAGTCTGCCTCACACAGTAACGAGGGGCTTTGCTATCACTCAAGATATCTTAACTCCCTTAAAAGCCACATTTGAACCATAACACATCAGATTGCCTCCCGTCTGAGGCACCAAGCCCAAAGGGTGCTGTCAGACTGTCTCACCATGGGCAGCTCTGGAGTCTGTCCTGCAATACAGCCTCCAATGCTTTTCCCTTTACACATCTCTAAATAGCCATCACACCTTCTGTTCACCAGACCAGAGTCTGCAGGAGCTGGGAAGCTCCGGAGAGCAGCTGAATCCAATGAGACATCAAAGCCAGCAGCACTCATGTCCCTTCTGCATAGAATAACAGAGACTAGAAGGGACCTCTGTATATCCTCTAGTTCAACCCCCCCATCTTCCTCGGGTCCTGGTGGAAGGCCATGCTCTGGACTGAGATTAGCCCATCTGGGGATCTGCAAATGCTCAGATGGGTGATTGAAAGGGCACCTTCATGACATATTCTACCCCTGTGGAGATGTGGACAGCTCAAAGACCCACTGGCCTCCTCTCCCACCAGCACCCATGTGCTGTACGGACATCATCCAGCCCTTGCCACAAGAGCTTACCACTCCTTCACGCTGGCTGCAATAACAAGAGCAGATCCTCATCAAATGTCCCTGTTCATACAGGCTAGGGACTGTGCCAGTTAAACAGGATGTCAGTACAGATATAAACACATGCAGAATCATAAGGAGGAAGAACTAAGGGCTATTAAAGCAAATCACCAAAAAAAAAAAAAAAAAGAAAAGGCTTGGGAGAGGCATGCATCCTCCCTCACTACGAGGCAGGTGAAGGCAGCTTCAGCAGCTGTCAGTAGCGGTTTCTCTGCTGATGCTTCATCTCCGTGACACCTCAGAAACACACTGTCCCTAAATCAAAACCCATCCCTGGCGCCATCAAAGTTTTCGGAGAAAGCTGCTCTGCCCCAGCGATCATGTGCAGGGCAGGCAGCGTATCAAACCACTGAATAACCACATCACTGCCAAACTCCTTCCCAAGCTTAGGTGCCTAGACAGTCTGGACTTGCTCAGGGGGAGGAGGGATATTTGCTGCCATTACAGATAAAATATCACTGTCCATTTAGTATACGACGGCTGTATAGGCTCCTGGGTCACTGATTTTTTTCTCTCCTCCCACAAGTGAATTCTTCCATAAAAATCATGAGTTCTACTGTAATTCTGCCTCCTTATAGAGATATTCTTGGGGCATATGCAAGAATCAAAGGCTGTTACCATCACCTGCACATGATGAGCTTGCAGTAAGCTCTAAAGAGCTATGTAATCATCCTTGTCCCTTCCTTTGTATGCACAAACATGAGTTTTTGTTAGCAATTAACCCTTGTTTCAGCTCAATAGCACTGATTTGCTTGTAGAACAACATCTAAAAAACAAAGATTAGCAGGCCAAGCTGTTTAATACTTAAGGTATCAGTGCAGCTTCTCAAAATCAGATTTCCCCTTCCTCACTGGCATTTCATTAAAGCCTTTTCAATCAGTTCTTTCCAATTTCCAAATGCTTAAGCCAGACGATCGAAAAAAATGGGTTTGGGGGGTTTTTTTTGTTTTTTTTTTGTTTGTTTTTTGTCTGGGAAATGACTACAGCATGCATCTCAGTATGGTCAGAGCAAAATTATATGCCCAGGTTTCTTCTGTGTGCATGTGTGTGTGTGTGCACGTGCATATACACTAATGTAAAGCTGTGGCAGAACTGACAAGAATTGGAACATGCAAAGAAATTAGTAGCTTGGTTCAAGAAGGGGCAGAATATTCTGAAACTAGTAGCTGAGTGCAGAAATAGATTGTGAGAGGATCAATTTTTTGTTGCATACTGATTTATTCAAACCTTGCATGGTGGCAAAGCCCTCTATAACAAAATATCTGATTACAGGACTGTGACCATAAATCCCACACACCCTCAAGCGATGGCCAATGAATAACCGACTTGTTAAGTGAACGAACCTGCACAATGAATAAATCTACCAACACGGCTTTCAATACAAAAGACCCCATCGGGACAAATTTCCTTCTGAAGGTGTATTGACTTTCATTTGCAGGAACCAGCAGATATTTGTTTCGAGAAGAAGATAGTCATTGTTAAATTGCTGCAAAACAACATATAGTATAAACCAGACTCCTATCCGAGGCTCATTCTACTTCTATATCAAAGTGCAGTGAACTATATAACAGAGCTTTTTGCAAAACAAAAACATCTTATACATGCTCTGCTGAAAAAAGTATCTGCATGAGCCAGAGGGAACCCAGGGAGGGGACAAGAAATTGTCACACACTGATCCAGACCCTGCATCTTAGAAAGGTATCACAAAAATAAAGACTGAGAAAGGGCAAGAAAACGTGATTCAGGAGGAAATTTTAAGAGCAGACACGCATTCACAGTCAAAATGCAACAAGAATAATTCATGCCTCGTATTTGGCTGGTGCCTTTTATCTCAGAATCCCAAAGGAAGGAAGTGTCGTTTGACCAAGTCCTTTCGAATGCCTGGCACGGAGCCCCATCAGAGCCTGAGTAACAACGCCAGTGAAGGAGGAAGCCAGGCATCCCCATTTTACAGATGCAACCACGGAAGTACAGAGAGACCAGTGCCTAAATTAACCGTGATTTGAACCTCTAGCCTGAGACACAGAGTCTGGCTGTGTGTGAGTTCAGCCCTACAATGCCCTTGGCCTTTAGTGGGGCTTGCACTAAAGCATCTTTTAAAACCAGGCCCTGGTGCTTTGTGTTGGGTACCCCAAAATCCCAGGTGTTTGTGGAGTTGCAGGCTGAAATGATCAGCTGAGAGGTCCACAAGAACTTGGTAGCACAAATGGCACAAAGACCCAGGTGTCTCAGCTCCAGATCTGCTCTAGCATGGAAACCATGACCCTTATGCTGAAAGCACTTGGAAAGATGCTAGTTCACAATAAAATATGGAATAGGTTGGCCTACCTGGAATGGGATAGCTCTAATATATGGCAAAAAGAGCAAAACAAAGAGCTGTTTTACACATAGCAAGGACTTTGTTATAGGATAGCTGAGCTCAAAAATTGAGGAAACATCTCCATCTAGCAAGGCGAGCCTGACAACAGACAAGACACAAGGTGAGCGTGCAGGTGGGAGTGCTGAAATGGTGGAATTAGATATCACAAGGCTCACCTCTGAGTAAAGTTAGAAATTCAGAAAAAGGAGCTTGGCAATAATATCTGCTGCCACATGCATATCACATGCACAAAGTGATGTCCCAAATATACACAAGGTTCATCTACCCACATCTCAGGCCACATCAAGCTAGCAAGTAGCAGCTCTACCTGGATTAAACCACTTCCCTAAAAACTAAGGTTCTTGCTGAAGTATTCACTATCCATCAAGAAGGAGAATTTTGCATACCTTATATACCTTGGTTCATACAGGTAGTTCAGGTTAACATACAGTGGATAACATTAGATTTCAACCATCTGCTTCAATGCAGAGTTTGGTTTTACCCCAAAATATTCCAAACTGGTGGTAAGCCCAGATTTCTTTATAAGGTCTCTGTTCTTTCTTCCTCCGGATGCTTTTTTCTTTCCCCAAGCCCCCTTGTCACAGGGATAAGGTGTGATATTGTGCATGGCAGAGCTTGCAGTTTCAACAGCTCATTTCTCATCATCTGGTTACTCCTTGATCAATGCTTTATGAAGCGATATTTCAGGAAAAATGCAGACAGAATAGAAGAGGGAAATTGGGAAACCATCCCTAGTTTAATTTTGATAACATTGGTGAGGGAGGGGGCAGGAGTTCACTCCAACAAAGAAAGATCAGCAAATCATCTCTCATTTTCTCTGACAGAGGTAAGCAATTTAAATTTTCATAAAGGGGGCAGTGATGTGTGTCTTCACAAGACAGAGTCACCAATCTAGCAGCCCCCTGATTTAAAATATTATCTTTCCCCCCCCCCCAAAGAGCTTCCTGGAGCAACATGACAGATTATCTCAGCATAATCAGACTAATACAAACTCTTTGCTCTAAGAGGCACTGCGAGGAATTTCTAAACCCAAGATGCAAGGAAGAACGGATGTTCTGAAGGGACCTCATTTGCCACTCATTTTCTTCTTTTTCTTTTTTTTTGAATGTGTGCGCTGTTGTGTTTTGCAGTCTCAGGACTTTGCAAACCATCTTAAAAAGCCAACCATCATGCAGAACATGTGTAAGAGTATGCCCTTTACATGGGCTGACCTGTCCGATCTCCATCCAAGGCAGAAGTTTGGCTTTCAATTGGTGGTTTCTTACATTGGAACAAAATGCCATCGGGACTTGGCTTTGGGAGGGCACGTGCTGCAAGAATTGCCTTTTGGGCAGCAGGAGAGTTAGGAAGGCAGCTGGGATGTCCTGTACTTGGAGGATGCTGAAGACTGGGACAACAAGGGCACTGGCAGGACGCAGTGATGTCCCTAGCCTGGAGAAGCAGGGGTTGCCACAGCTGCCTGATGTGGAAATCTGAGACTTAAAGGGCTGATCCCCTGTGAATTTAGGACTTCAAGGGCCCCTATGTTAATCTAAAAAAAAAAAAAGCACACTGCAAATGCACCTTGGGCCAGAAGGGACCATGCCTCACTAATGAAGAAATGCAGATGGGACATGAGAATGCTGTTTTCCCTTGCCGAGGTGTTATTCAAAGCAGCTGAAACGTGAGGAATGACACCCCCATCCCCACCTCGGCTGGGGAAGCTGTGCCTCAGGCCCTTCCATCCCATCCGTCAGCTCTCCAAAGCCTCATCCCACCCAAGTATGTGGCTGGGCAAGCAAGCCCCCTCAGAGCACCACACACTAGCCTACAACACCTTCTTCCAATTTTGCCCAAGTAAGAGCATCCCTCCCTGCCTTTTTTCAAGCCCAACACCCTCTGCAAACACCAGGTGTGAGGAAAACTCGGAGGATTTGGGGAAGGAGCTGCGAGAAGGATGCGGGAACGTGCTGTGCACAGGGAGCTCTGGGGGCCCCTGCGCTTTGCCTGCAGACAAGTTGAGCCGCTTCCATCTAATGCTGCGACACCAAGAGAGGCGGTCTTCTGCAAACCTCCAGGCCAGGTGCCAGGTTTCTTTCCCTTTGAAGGCTCGTGCACGGGGCTGTGAATTTTCTCCAAGGGGAGGAGGTGAGCGAGTTACAGAGACATCCTGTCATCCATCTTGCAGAAAATACTCCGCTCCCTTTGCACCTCTCCTGGCACCGTAGCAATCGATGTGCCCACAGCCCCGGATCAGGCCCAGGGAAGGGCTTTGACTCATTTGTTTACCAGCGCAGATTTCCTGAAGCTAATTAATGAGCGGAGCCGATACCCTGCAACAGGTATCGATGACAGGGGTTTTCCTGTGCGCTCCACTTCAGCTCAGGGAGAAGGTGAATTTCAATGTACAGTTGCACCATTTCCCCCTCTCCTCCCCCAAAAAAGGGGGAGAGGAAAGCCATCTGCAGCCACACGGTAGCCATGGGAAGCCCCCTCCAACACCTCTCCCCCGGGAAGCAGCAAAAGAGCCAGATCCCAGCTGGACGTGGAAACCTTGTGGCTGATTCCCAGGAGGACTTGGGCACCTCATTGCCCACCCATGGGGACCAAGGGCTCCTGTGCAGCCAGGGAGCAATTCCCCGGGGCCGGGGGCCGCTTCGCCGCTGCTGGGCAGGGGGAGGCGAGCGGAGCTGCGGTTGTGCACGCACACGCGGCTTGCACACCCGGGGCGAGCGTGGTGCCGGCAGCGGGCTGCACATCCCTGGCTTTTCCCGGGGATGCTGAGCTGCAAGAGGAAGGGAGAAATGTGTGTGCGGGGAGGGCGAAACACGGGGCAAAAAAGCGTGAGTGGGGGGCAAAAATCCCACGGGAAGGTGATGGGAATAAACCCCGGCGGGTGGCGTTTTTGGGGTGCGGGGGGGGGATAAACCCCCCGGGGTGGCGTGTTTGGGGTGCGGGGCGCGCAGCCCCCCCCGCGGGCTGTTTGGGGCCGTTTCGGGGGTCTCCGGTGCCAGCAGCCCCGCGGCCGCCGGGGGCGGCGGGCGGTGATAGCCGGGCGGCGAGCGCCACCTCCCCGCCGCTCGCCGCAAGCCCGGCCGCCCCCGGGAGCCCCCCCCCCCCCCCCAACCGTGGGGCTGGGAGCTGTGTCGAGGCTGGGGCGGGGGGGGGGGGGACAACCATGCAGGACACTGAGATGCCCACCCAGCCCTTCCCAGTCTCCCCAGTGCAGGGCTGCAGTGGGGACAGCCCCCGTTCCATGGTGGGGGGGGGGCTCTAAGTTTGGGGTGCTTGCAAAGAGGCTACCGCCTTGGGCTGCTCCTCGGGGACGCGGGTGGGGGTCAGGAGCCGCCCCCCCTGCACACACGCCCCTTCCCAGCCTGGATTTGGGGTCTGGCACAGCTCCCTTGCCTCAGTTTCCCCATCTAAGGGCCCCTCCGGGGTGGCAAACGCCCTTCCCCGGCCGCTGCCGCTTTCCCCATCGCGTTTCGGGGCTCAGAGCGTGGTGGGGGGGGCTCAGAGGGGGGCTCAGGGCCCCCTTCTTGCCCCTGGGGCTCTGTGCCACCGTGCCCAGCATCACGCCGGCGGGATGCCGTGGGACAGCCCGGGAGCCCGTCTCGTCCTGCGCCCTCGCCTTGGTCCTACCGCGGCCGGAGAAGTTAGGAAGGGGCCGCGCTGACCCCGCTATAACGCGGGGGTGTGGGGGTACCCGAGCCGCCCTCGCTGCCCCCCGGCGCTGCCCGTGCCCCTCTCCCCCGGCCGAGACCCACCAGGGAGGAGGTCCTGTGGTCCCCCCCCCCAGGCCCCTGCTGCCCCCCTGCTCCTGCCACCCCGGGCCGAGACCTGGTGCAATTCCTCAGCAGCCCCCGCGGGTGACAACCTCGCCCGCCCTGCGCTCAAACCTCCCTCCTCTTCCTCAGCGAGGTCTTGGGCACAGCAAGGACTGCGGGACCCAGGTTAATGAGTCATTAATTAATTAGGGACCCACTTAATATGCACGGGGAGTTGTTTGTTTCCTTTAGCAGCCCGGGCTTTGGACGAGATCCCAGCTCTGCGAAGCCTCCAGCCTCGTCTCCCAGCTGATAATAGATAATACAGATATTTCAGCACCAGCCAAAGCAGAGTCATCATCATTAATACACAGCCCTCCCCGCTCCGCGCCGGAGATCGCCAGTCGACTCCGCGGAGCGCCCGGGGCTCGTCCCTCCCGGCTTTCCTGGGGCTTGGCATGGCCAGGGGGGAGCGAAATCCCTGGGGAATCAACAGGTGAAGGGAAAGGAGCCGGGGGGGGGGGGGGACCCCGCGCCCCGGCCGCCCCCGGGCCCCCTCCCCGGCAGCGCTCGCTTGCCAGGCGCTGCGATTTGCGCTCAGCCGCGCAGGCAGGTTTTGGCATCTGTCAAAGTAGCTCCGCTCTTCCTCCCCCCCCCTCCTCCTCCTCCTCCTCCCTCAGCCATCATCTGTCAGCTGGCCCTGGCGCTCGCCAGCCCCGGCGGCGGAGCCGAGCCCCGGGAAGCCCCAGCTCGCAAGGGACGGGGCTGTCGCGGATGGGGCCGGAGCGGGGGGCTCTTTCTGCCCCCCACCCCTTTGCCCTTGCGCCGGTGTCCTGCCCCTCGCCACCTCCCCTGCGTGCCGCCGTCTCCCCGGCCGGAGCAGCGGCGGAGACCCCAGCGCGGTCGCAGCCCCAGCGCTCGCCCCAGCCGACGGCACCTCGCCGGGCTGGTCTGCGGCCCCGTGCCCGGGCACCGGTGCCCTCTCCGCAGCCGGGGCTGAGGCAGACTCGGGCTGAAGAGTCCCTTGGAAACCCCTCCCTGCCTCCCCTTCCCTCCCTTTCCCCCCCAGCCTCGGCAAAGCGGTGGCTGAAGCACCTCTCCGCGAGAAGTCTGGAGCCGCATCCCCGGCCGCCCCCCGCCAGCCAGTGTCAGGCCGCGAAAGCCAAGGGGGCGGTGGGGGGGGGGGAGGGGGGAGAGGGAGAGACGAATTTTGCGGTTCGTTCCCACACAGGGTGATTCAGAACAAGATGCTTTGTAATTACGCATCCCCGGCGGAGCCTCCTTCCCCCCCCCCCTTCGGCGGGGCTCAGCCGCGCCTGGGTGCTCGCAGCCCCCAGCAGCCGGGCTCCGGGGGGAAAGGGTGTGTGTTGGGGCTACTCCGACCTCTCCGCAGGCTAAAAGCTCTCCCCCCACCCCTACAACGTGAAGCAAAGTGCTGATAAACGGCGCAAGGGGGGGGGGGGCATTAGGAGCTCATCGCTCCCCAGCAATTGCCTCCAGCCCTGGGAAAGCGTCCCCCCCCCCAAAAAAAAAAAACCTCCCCTAGGGAGAGAGGACGGCGAGGAGCCGGGACGGGGGCAGCATCCCTGCCCCGAGCCGGCGGCTGCTTCTCCCCTCCGGGACTTTGTTTGCCAGCGCTGCGGACGGAGGCGTCCCGGGCCCCGGGCTGGCGGCGGAGGCGCCTCGGCTCCGCGGCACTTTGCGGTCCAGCCCCGGCTGCCGCCGCAGCGCCGCTCGGTCCTGCTCCCCTTCCCTCGCCGGGCTGCCTTCCCCCCCCAGAAACCAGCCGTTCCCCCAGCTCATTTCCCCAGGACACAGATGCATCCCCCCCCCCCCCGCTCGCCGCCGCATCCTGCAGACACCAATATTTTGCACCGCTGCCTCCTGTTTGCCCACAGGACCCGCACGCACCAAAGTTGAAACTTCCCCTGGCAGCGAGCGATGATGCCCCGTCGGGCCGGATTTCAGAGCAAGGGGGGGCAAAACCCTCCTCCGGGGGCCACGGGGCAGAGGAGCCGGACCCCCCCCCCCCCCCCGCCCCGCTGCCCCACTCCTGCCTCTCTCCGGGGACGGAGAGACCCCCGCAAAGCGCAGCGCGGGGAAGCCGGGTGCCCCCCGTCCCCTTCGCTCCTCGGGGGAAGGAGGGAAAGCCGGGAGCCCCTTACCTTGCAGAGCTCCCCGGGGTTTATATCCTCCGTCTTCCCTTTGCCAAATTCCAAATGGAAACCAGCAACATATCCAGGGGGAACCAGACCAACATTGGGCAGCGCGTGAAGTCCAAAAGGGTGGCAGCGCTCGCTCTCCTCTCCCCCGCTCCTTCCACTCTTACATATATATATATATACACACGCACACACTTATATATACGTATATGTGTATATAGATATATGTGTATATATTAAACGATCCGGGGGGCAAAAAAATCCTAAAACAAATGGGGGTGGGGAGGGAGAGGAAAGGAGAACCTTTGGTGTCTCTGCAGACAGGCAGGTGGAAGAGAAAAGCTGAAAATAATTAAGCCTTTTTTGGAGGAATCCTTCGGAGAGGGGAAAAATGCAGTTGAAAGCCAATAAATCATTAGATCCAATCAGACAATCAAGTCTTCTTCTTTAAAAAAATAGATATATAGCAGGGTTCAGAGGAGCTTTCCCAGCAGCGAAGAGGGAGAATGGTCTTCTCCAGAAAGATATGTTCGTTTAAAATCCACTCGTCTGCTTTTCTTTCTTTCTCTCTCTTCTCCCCCCACTTTTTTCTTTTTTTTTTTTTTTTAATTCTGCTTCCGAATCTCTCTCTGTGAAACTAGATCCAGTCTTTGTAGCCAGGGGCTGCATTAAGGATTACATCAGGCTTTTATAAGCTTTCCAGATCACACATTAGAGTGAGAGAGAGAGAGAGAGGGAGGGATAGGAGGGAGGGATAAAATGCACACACACATACACACGCACACGCACGGATCGGAGCTTTGTAAAACAGGCAGCTATAGGCAAGGACCCTAACTGCCACACTATTGCACCGGGCATGCTCCGCTAGCCTATAGGAGGAGAGGAAGGATGGATGGATGGATGGATGGATGGATGGATGGATGGAGCGGAGGAGCCAGCGAGAGCCGGAGCGCGTTGGCGGCCAGGCAGCGCAGCCTCCCCGGGACAGCTTAGCCCTAAGCGGGGAGCCAGGAGGTGAAGAGGGAGATGGGGAAAGGGGGGTGGCAGGGGATCTGCCCCCCCTCCCCAAACCTGCGGGGGCTCAGCGCGGGAGAGGTGCCGGTCCCCGCAGCGGGATGCGCAGGGACGCGGGTGCCGGGGAGGGAAGGAGGGGGGCGGCCGGGGCTCCATC
Organism: Dromaius novaehollandiae; assembly: GCF_036370855.1. Taxonomy (NCBI): domain Eukaryota; kingdom Metazoa; phylum Chordata; class Aves; order Casuariiformes; family Dromaiidae; genus Dromaius; species Dromaius novaehollandiae. Next base: position 167,039,460 of record NC_088099.1, on the reverse strand, counting down.
GCCGCCCCCCGCTCCTGGCAGCCGGGGTCGGGGATGCGGTGAGGGGCGGCGGGAGCCCCCGGGTAGCGGCTCCCCTTGCGCTGCCCCCCAGCCCCATCCCGGGGCTCGCGGGCGGGCCGGGGACCGGAGCTCCCCGTGCACCCCGGCTTGGCGGCGGCTTTGCACCAAGGCAGGAGAAAGCAACAGCGATTAACCCTTGTTGTGCTTCTTTTTATCCCCACCTCTCCTCCAGCCTCCCCCCGGCTCCTCCATGCACACACACATGCTGGGGGGGGTTGCTCATACCAGTGCTTTGCTGGAGATGCAGCACCCCAGGGCAGCTGGGCATAAACGGGGGAGTGTGAGCAGATATGGCATGGAGGGGGGGCACACACGGCTGGGGTAAAAGGCACACGCTGCCCCCCAGGCACTTTGGAGAGAAGGTGCTGGCTGGGCTTTCAGCCCTCGGTGAATTGGCTCCGGGTTTGCAGCCCGAGGAAGGTGGAGAGGCCACGTCCTCCTGCTACGGAGGAGGCTGCTGAGTAGAGAGGGGACGTGGATGGAGACGGTGGGGAGAGAAATAAGGCTGGGGAAAAGGGGAGGGGGGGAACGCAAGCATCCTGCCAGACTTCGGGACCTGCCCCTTTCTTTAACCCTTTCTGCTGCAGAAGGAGGAGAGGAGCCGCTCCATCCCTTTCCTTGCCAGGGGAACGTAACCGAAGCCAAAGCAACCGGGGCTGCCCAATTCTCCTCAGGGGCAGAGACCCATCCCGCAGAGCAGAGGCTGCAAATCGGGCTGCCCTCACTGGCATCCTGGTCCCCCCAGGGCTCTCCAGGGCCGGCTCCGTCCCCCTCCTGTCTCCATCCTCGTCCTTCCCCTTTACCCTCTTCCCTTCGCAGCATCCAGCCTCTTCCACACCTCCATCCCCTCCAAACCCACTTCACCCCCCGAAAACCTTCTTGGGAGCAGGGAAAAAGGGAGGAAATTGTTCATCTGGGGGAACTCAGCAGCGAAGCCCAGCCCTAAAGGAGAGCAGGGAGCAGCTCCCTCCGGCTCCCCAGCCAGCGCTGCAGCACTCCTGGCCAAAGGCATCTGTGACATCTCCAGTTAAGCAGGGACTGGGGCAGCTGGGGCCTGAAATGCTGGTTTTTAGCCGACAGGCGGCTATGCTGGATTAGCACGGTGCATGCTTGGAATGGAAATCTCGCCCTTTCTCTCTCTCAAGCCTTTGGGGAGTTTCTCTGGTTGGCTCGTTTCCCTCCGAGAAAGCTCCCCTGCCCCTTGGGGTCTCCCAAAGATGCCTTCTCCCCTCCTCGTCCTCCAGCGTTCGCAGCGCGTTGGCAGCGGGAAAGCGGAGCGCCCCGGCGGGGACGGCAGAGGTTTTGGCAAAGGGAGCAGCAAAGCGTCCGGGCCTGCTGCTGGGAGCCCTGCGGGGTGACGTGGCCCTGCCCGGGGGGCGGTGGGGGAGGATGGGGGGGCATTCGCCTTCCCTGTGCTGCGACTGCAAAGCCTGGGCAGAGCAGGAGACAGCCAGGATCCCTTCTGCTCTGTAGGTCTGGGAAGCTCATCACAAGGGAAAAACTACCAGAAAGCACCATGGATGAAATTAAACCCAGTTACACAGTGGCACTGGGGCATAAGCTAAATTCCAGCTTTGTAGGAACGGGGAACTGAACTCGGTTTTCATCTGCGTACCTCTATGTGGAGAGGCCCATGCATCCCCAGATCCCCAGATCCCCATTTAACAACAGTGAAAAATCCAGCCTTAAAAACATAGAGAAGAGAGGGCTGACAGCTTTCTCTCTCTCGCCGTGTCCCCATCCCCTCCAGGGAGACCTGGGGATCAGACCGCAACAAGAACAGGACACACGAGGAGCAGATGCATGTAATTGCTTGTAGTAACCAGTGGCCAAACGCAATGACTCAGCTGGTCTCTTTGGTTCTGCAAACCTGTGAAGTGAAGAAGAGGAAAGAGCTTCACCATAATGTACAGGAATTTGTGAAACTCACTGCTGCAGGATGCCTCTGCAGGCAGCATCCATCACCAGAGCAAGGGATGCCCTCGGCACAGTGGATCTCTTAAAAAAATGAATTTGGGAACATGCAAACCATTCTTTCCCCTTCCCCCTCATCCCCCGCCAACATAACTCAAACATGTAATCCCTGGGAAGAATGAGGTTTCTCATACCAGTCTGGACCACGCTGCAGGCCACCTTCCTGCTTGGCCCATTCACGTGGTGCAGAAGGGCAGCCCTCGAGTCTCTAAACACAAGGGAGGGGTATCAAACACAAAGTTATGCTGATATTTCTTTACACCAAGTACATTAGGGTCAGATTTACACTTGCTGCTGAAATTTAGGAAATTGAACCCACATGGCCCAGCCATAACTTCATCCTTGAATGCACAATGGTGTCTCCTAGCTCAGCGTTTCACCATGGTGGTCTAACCAGTACTATAGAACTTACTGTACTGGTGAAACTGGGGCGAAGCAGGGAGGCAACAGTCAAGGGCGGTCTCTCAGGAAAATCCTCCTGCATCAGGGAATTGTTTCCCAAGGAATGGGTCATCAGGTGCATCCTCAAACTGCTCTCACTACATGCTGAAGTACAGAACTGGAATGGCAGCTGTGCCATGGAAGGGGATGGAGAAGTCAAATTAAAAGGGGTTTTCCCCTTGCCAGTCTCTACAGGTCCCAAGGGTGCCTCTGAAGAGCCCACAACACTGGGACATGTTGAGATTTAAATACATATTTGCTCTGGCACACGGGTGCCATCAGAACTCCCAGTCTCAGCATCAGAAGAAGGAGCAGCAGATGAGACCAGCAAAAGCTGAGGTCTCACGGCACAACAGCTTCTGGGACACATCATTCCCAGATCCCCACAGCAGTGCTAATAAGGCCAACCCACTCATTACACTTCTCGGGGAGGTGCTGGGCAGATTTTATGACAAATATTGGCTTTGTTGTGCAACAGCACAACCGAGAGACAGCGATCTTTCTCCCCTCTGCTAGACTCCTCCACCTTTCCTCATGGTCTGTTTTCTGTCTGGACCTTGCAGATGGCGACACAAGAATGAGATCCGGCTGCAATTTTCTGCTTTCCTCCAGCAAAGAAAGGCAACAAATTCAAAACAGATAAGCAGTCCCTCTACCACACTCTGAATTTAGACCTTGGAGCTCATTGCACAGAAAATGCCTCTTGTTTTCAGAAGCAAAGATCAAAAAGGGATGGGGCATCTCTATGGTTAAATGAGGTGCCCCTGGGAATCTGCAAAGAGGTTTTGGGAGAAGTAATACACTGCACACTTTAGGCGCTTAAGCCAGTCTCAGACTGTAAAGTGCACAGTGGAGATATGAAATTGCGAGTAAAGTGTCCTTTATCTGCCCAATTGTTGCACCTTCCTTTGAAGTGCCTAATACTACTGGAAATGGGCTGGTGGCTGTTCAGAGCTGATTTAAATTTGCTGACTGTCCTTCCATCTCCCACATTGTCAGGGAGGCTTCAGGTCCCACTGGGCTAACACATCTACTGCTGAAGTCTGCAAGAAGTGCAATTCCAGCTGCGAGAAACTCAGCCCGGCTTGCTGGAAGAGTCACCTCCTGCCTGGCTAGGGACAGGATCTGTGGGCGCAGGCTTAAACTCGGGTGCCAGGTGGGACCAAGGACTCTGCCAGCAGCAGCCCCAGCCACCAGCAGTGTAATGACCCTGGCAAGGAAGAAAGGCAATGTCTGGAGTTCCCAGGGACCTGTTTAAAGAAGTTTACTCTGAAGCTTGTAAGTCATCAGTTCTACCTCCCTTCCGGCAACAGGTACCACAAAGTTTACTGCTGTAGCACCTTGCACTTGTCTGGCTAAAGATTTTGCTTTCATATTTCCAATTTCCAGCCAGCTACATCTTTCTGGAGAAGCATGGCATGGAACAACTCAGCTGGGCACAGTGCTTCAGTGGGATTTTCCAATACCCTTTCTTTCACGTGACTGTTGGCTTGCAGTGCCTTCCTTGATTTTGTTGTTGGTGGTGGGGTTTTTTTCATTTTGTTTTAAGCAAATTTTCATCCCCATCACCAACTGTTGCTTCTGTTTACAGGGGCCACTCAAAAATGCCAATGTCCAATGGTGATGGCTGGAGCTCAGACGAGTGACTGCGCTGCCGATGGAGAAGCCAACCCACCAGAAGGGTCCCAAACACCTTAGATTGCCAGGGCAGAGGAGAGGACCTTCCTCTGAAAGCATTGGTAATGCTGGGGGCTGGAGGCAGGAGGGAGTGATGGAGGTCCCATCCGAAAAGCACTGACTTTAATCTCTTCTCCTCCACTGTCCATCCTGGTATCTCTCCTCCCTGCCTACGAGGGCAGAAGGTGGTGGTGGGCAAAGGATGAGCTCTCCACAGCCGTACAGCCTGTGCCGCAGAGCCAAGAGTGCTGCAGGTCCTCCTGCTGCCTTCCCACCCCACCAGCCACCACTGATGATTCACCCCAGCTCCAGTCCCTTTCCCTGCCCTTTCCATGCCTCCTCTATGCTTGTGGGGACCACAGAGGCCTTTCTCACTGCTTTTGGCCAAAGCGTGGAGGGAGAAGGACCCTCACCCTTCCCTCCCAGCCCACAGCCAGCTATTCCTGCTCTGGTCCCAGACCTGGCCCCCCACCACCCAGCAGAGATACCCAAAGACACTGGGCTCTGAGTGCATCACCCTTTGGCCCCAGGGATTTGAGTGCAGGGGTAAGAGACAGAGGGACACATCCACCCGGCTGCCCAGGTGATGAGCTGCAGGGAGACCTTCCCACTGCAAAGAGTGAGGGAGGGGAAAGGGGGCAAGTCATCATCCTAATTCTGCAAAATCACCCCCCCAACCAGATCCACAGGGATGAATGAGACTCACTGAGCACCCCAGGGTGCTTCATTCAAAAACAGAAATCTCCCTTTTCCTGATCAAGTCCCGGATCTGTAGATTGGCACCCCCTTCCCACCTCTGTCTGTGTCTTGGAGCTCTGATGTGCTTTTCAGACTTCTCGTGTCTGCAGACCCCTTACAATCCCCCACTTGCAAGTCCATCAAGACATGGTACAGTTGTCTTCTGCAGACTCGTAGGGAAGACCAAAGGCTGACAGCGGGGCAGGCACGAGAGAACCACTAGTCTGAATGAGGATAAAAGCAAAATGCACTTTTAGCAAAAAAACCCACAGATATTCTTCTAACTAGCGGGAAGCTGTTAAAACATTAAAGATGCTTGTCCTAGAGGGAGCTGCATTGTATCTGCCTGCGTTACAATGGGGCGCAGAGTGACGCTATTGCCAATGAAGTCAAACCCTGATGATCCCGCATGGTCACATAAAGGGAATCTCTCTAAGTTCTCCACTCTTCCTTATCCTTGTTTGCAAATCATATTCATGAGAGGGAAGTGCTGAGTGCCTTCTAAAAATAGCGGTGGTAATAATAATAATAAAGCCTTTTTCCCACAATAGCTGTTGGAAACTGCTAGCCACTTTTCTAAAACCTTGGTTAACACAAAAGGTTCCTTCGGTAATGGAAAAGCAGTTTGATTTGTACAGCTTGCTTGAGAATGTGTTTCCCAAGTAAAGCTATAGATGGCAGTACGTAGTATTTACGGAGTCATTTCCCCAAGTAAATCGCCTTATTTTAGTAGAAGGAGAGAGAATTTCATTTCCTTGTAGTTACAACACACTCAGAATAAAAACTTCTAAATCAATAGAGAAAGAGGAAATACACAGCAAGAAGAGCCCTTCTTGTCTGGCTATTGGCAAACAGAAATTGAAATGAAAAATACCTGTATGCTGAATATGATTGTCCGTCCCCTTTCACGGGGATGATACCTAGGGAGTGAAACAGAAAATCAGTTTTCTAGACTGGAAAAAGTTTAAGATCTCAAAACTGGCTGCCCTAGAAATCTGAAATGAGCTGAAAATCCCAGGATTACTTTCACAAATCTGCAGTTGAGCACGGCATGTGGATTTAGTTCAAGCCAATAAAAATTTTTTATTTTGATTTCAACTTATATTTCTACTTTGTTATTTCTTTACTGTCACTGGGTTAGCTTTCAAACTTCAAAATTATTTCTAGGTAATAACATGATTTCTTCAAAAATACCAAAATTTCTTTTTTTCTCCTCCTCAGAGTAAAAACACTCCTTTAGCACAAATAGAAGTTTAATCTCTATGAACTAATATTTCTAGCCTAAAGAAAGAGCTAAAAACCTCACTAAAAATGTGTGCAACTTGTAGCAAGTTGCTTTCTTTTCCTGCTGGGAATTTGATGTATAGAAGCTGCAGGCTGAAGAGACGTTATGCACTGAAGCTTAGTGTAAAGAAACTCCTAGGCTTCCTAAGTAGCAGGTACAAATCACAGTTTTGCATCAGATTTGGTAGAGCTGGGGAAAGCTCACATCTCCTCTGTCCTTGCAGCAGAAGCATCGACACTTGCACCTGAAGTCAAAGAAAACTTTGAAAACAGCAAAAAATGCCTCCTGCAGGAACACTCCCTCCTTCCACCTTTCAAATTCTCCATATCAATGGGCCCACTGAAAGATGGCATCTCCTCCAGCCATTTCTCAATAACCACCTAGTAGGTGGCCAAACCTCGAGGTCATCTTCATGCCCCCACACTCCCACCACCCAGGCACGATGTCTCAGTTGGTTTACACAGCACGACAATGACTGAACTCAATACAACTAAGCCACCTGGAAAACTTTGCCCTGGCAGAGTTGAAAAATTTCTCCAAAAGCTCATGCATGTTTCCAGTCTCATTTTGCAGACTGCAATTCAAATCACTTCCCAAGCCTAATTCTTGAAAGTGCCTCCAAGCTCTCACAGATACCAATAAAGCTGGAGAGTGCTCAGGACCTTGTAGGATCCATTCATTTCATGCTCACATGAATGAAAGTCTGTGGTTTTCCCATAGCTACATTTGACCCAGGCATATTTCCTACCAGCTGAAATCCAAGACTGATCCCATAGTTGTAAATAGCTCACTGAATTTACTTTGGAAATCCTTCAAGGTAAGGTTGGACTATCCCTGAAGAAGGAAAGAAAAATGATGCTCATAAGACTAAATAGCGGATTCACCCAAAGTCAGCCCTGTGACCTTTGCGTGTTTTTTCTTTTTTTTTTTCTCTCAAAGATAATCATAATATATGCTGGAAAGCATCTGTTTATGGTAATGGAGAAGCCACTTGTCAGACAGCTTATCATTGTCTCTTGCCATAAATCATTGAAATCACTTAGAGAAAGCCTGGCTGTGGAGCTGTTCGGAACCAATGTGCAATTTGCTCCTTAACACTACATGCGTTCATAAACACTCCATAGAGGCCGCCAGCAAAGTTCAAAACTTCTCCAGGTGTAGCACTTTTTCTGAATGTAAATGCAATGACCTGTGATTTATTTTACTTTTTAATGTCAAAGTGCTATGGAGAATTTGCACTCTTCCCTCATCAGTTTCTCCAGGGCTTTAATCTTGGAGACCAGCTGTACATGTTTCGCAGTATCCTGTTTTATTAGCAGTGCCACAGAAGCCAAATTCTTTAGTCTCACAACACCCCTCCAAAGCAAGGCTCTTCTTTCATCCCACCGTACCAAGGCAGAGTGGCAGCACACAGTGAATAAACGGTTTCCCCCACCCAGGTCATACAAAAAGTCTGTGGCAGAGGATGAAACTGAACCCAGACTTTCCCAGGCTCAGTTTGACCATCAACAGCAATGAGAATTATTGCGCTGATTGAATGTTTTGTCCTCATCTCCCTCAGAAACATGCTGCGACACTGCATTAGTCCTTCTCTGTTTTCTTTGTATTACCATCCTAAAGTTTAAAAGATTATTCCTTTTGAACAGAGTTCAACAATTGTTTTGTTCTGAGTGCTCTTCTAGGGAGAAGCTACTTTCCCCCCTTCTTGCAGCTGTTTCCTTTAATCTGAAAATAAGTCACTTTAGACAGAAAGAACATGTTTTTCTTCCTCTGAGTCTTAAACATAACATCGCTGGTTGTGCATAAAGCCTGTTTCAATTATGGGGAACTTTCTTCTGTCCAGTTTAACTTAAAACCCCTGTGAATTCCATATGTATTTGGGGACAGAACAAGAGAACAAAATTAAATGTTTAAATAAGCTTATGAAACACAGTCAAGTTATATTAAGCTCAAAATATACAAGCCATGCAGTCATTTTATGCATTTTTCTTTTCTATTTTTTTTCCTTTTCTTTCTTATTCTGAATGATCCTTTCTCTCAAGTTTTGTAGCTCACTGTACTTCTAGACCACGCAAAAGAAACTACTGTAGATTGAGGGAAACCTACCTCATTATTTTCATTATTTACTTTACTGGAGAACAAGACCCCTTGCTTAAACAGAGGGTTCCTACTTAAGCACTGAGGGATCTTTGCTCTCTTCCCAGAATTTCCCACCCAAGAGACCACAGACTCTGGAAACCATCTTCCCTTCTGGTTTGGCAGGTATTTAAGGTATAATTTCAGTGCTTGGAAGCCTCTGAAATATTTGGAAGGCAATCTGAGAGGAAAGTAAGAACCACTGACGTGTCATTTATGCAGGGAAAAGCTGCTTATCTGCTTTGGAAAACGTGGGCCTAAGGAGATTAAGAGAGAGAGAACAATTATGATCCAGAGGCGTGGGGATGGAGCGGATGACCATTTCCAGCACCAGTTGTACCTCTGATCCTGCCTTATCTAGAGCAGATTGATCGATGCAATCTAAAAGCCCCATGTGCTAATTGTGTTTGTGCCTTCCTTCTTCATTAGTGACATTTGTTTTCCACATTTCCTTCAAAAGTGGCTGTGCTTTTTAGAGGCTCATTTAATATAGAATTGCCTATGTTTGTTTTTTTTTTCTTTTTTTCCTTTTCATCTTTTTTTTTTTAAATAGGAGCACTTTTTACATCAAGACCAGAATTTACACTCAGACATTACTAATTCCCTTCCCTGTCTTCCCATTCCTCAGCATGCAAAAGTCTCAGAATAGAGTGGCTGAAAATGGGGACAACATCAACAACTGATAAAAATCAGCAGGGATCCACTGGGATCAGCAGAACAGGCGGAAGCCCATGCTGAGGTACCTCCTGGTGCTGGGCCATGAGAAAGCAGAGTACATTTCATTTTAATGTATTTATTTGGAACAGGATGTGATAAATATCCTCCTCATCAAGGGATAAAAATCTTACACCTTTGGTAGACACAGAGGATGTGGTCAGCATTATGAGCATGCATGCACATGGACACGTGCATGTGTGTTTTTTATCCTAAGGACCAACCCAGTTTTCCTTCTGTTTCTCCAGACTATATCACTGGCTCCAAAGCAACCCTGCTGCAGAAGGCCCAGACCCTTGGAAAAGAACTGGTAAAATGAGAATAAGGCTCTCCAAGCTTGTTAAAACTCACAAAACCAGCGACTTCCTAGGAGTGTAGGAATGTCTTGAAACAACTGCTGAGGCATCCTACTCACTCCAGCTGCATATTCCTTCCCTAATCCTGGTTTCCTTTTGTTTAGTGAGCTGGTTTACTTCAAGCTTCATAGGAAACTCTTGGAGGGCATCATGTCTTTCCCAGTATTGATAAAATATTTGGCCCAACGGTACGATTGCAACATTTTTACATGCATCACAAAGTGTGGAAACCAGTCAGTGGAGTCAAACATTGTATATGGTTGGGGACAGAGACCTTCTTTCTGTTCTGCGTTCCTTGAAGCTCTACAGAAAGAGGACCTAGGCACAACAGAAATTCATAAAATAACTCATAATTTCAACAACTCACAGCAGGTCTCCTAGGTTTACATGCTTCTGCCTTCCCCCAGGAGGGCTCAGAGCCTGTGTGACACCAGCCATGTGCTGTTGATCACTGATGGAGACATTGGTGAAGCCAGGCTAGCAGAGACCTGTGCCTTTAGAGCATGAATATTTCTGTTCCACCCTTTTGCACTGCAATCCTGACTGTGCTACGCAGCTATTAAAAATAAAAACACATGTGCGAACAACTGCAATGGCCTTGTAGTAGTTGTAGTCCCACTTGTAGCAGCGAGACCCACGAGCACAGATGTTCCTGCCTCTGAACAAATACACTCATATTGGGGAATAACAGGGCAGCTCAGTCCACCTCCCTACACAGCTGAGAGGTGGCGGGTTTAGTCTCAGACTTGCACATCTTTCTCATTTTCCAGAGGGGTTTTCCTCCTCTGATGCAGATTTAGACAAATCCACAAAGAGTAAATTCATCGGTGCCTATTAAGCAGGACGATCTGTGTGTAACTTCCAGCACAGAAAGCGTGAAACTTGATGGTTGCCAGAAGCTGGGAGGATACAGCGAGAAAAGATTGGTCTCTGTTTCCTACCAGGTACTGTCCCAGCTGTCTTTTTCATGTCTCTCTCATTGCTGAGGGAACTGCTGAGGGAAGATGTTTCAGATTTAAAACATGTTGCACAGGGCCCCTAAACAGGACCGACTGCTCGCCCTTCTCCGAGGGCTTGGCAATGCCAATGGCCAGAAATCAGCCCCCTCACATACAGTCCCCCAGCTTGCGGCTGCTCTTCCAGCCCTATAAACCAGACCCAGCTGGAGGTGGACTTTGCAAGGCCTAAGAAAGCACCTGTATACTTGGAAAAGGTCAAAGGGATCTAAGATTTCAGTGGGAAGTTCTGGAGGAGCCAGAAGAGGGACAACGACCTGGTGTGCTCTGTGCAGCAGAGCAGGGTCTGTCTTTCACAGCAGCACGGTCACAGCCAGGGACCTCTCTGACCAGGCCAGATATGCACTCTGATCTAGCATAGCTGTCTTATACTGGACAAGAAATGGTTGGTTCTAACACTTACTTGCAAAGGACATAACCTGTTTACTGTGAGCCAAGTAGGAGAAAACACCTTGCCTTCCTATACAAGTCCAAAGCTACTTCCACTCTTCTCTCTGCACAATTTTCCTTAGCTGGAGACAGTGCTGCATCTAGCCCATCACAGCATCTTCACTTTCTCCAGCAGTGGTTGTTTCAAAAGGCACTTACCTACTTTTAAAGAATATAATTCAGTCATGATTTTCCGATGTCTATCTTTTTAAAAAAAAGGATTGATCACTGAACCAGAAGACAGTCCAAAGCAGTCTGAGCTCCCAAGAAATTTTGAGCAAATGCAGCACTATGCCACAAACCACAAAATTGGATTTTTTTTCACAATTTCTGTAAGTATTTCAAGCAATAGCTTTTATACCATCTTCAGTGTTTCTCCTAGTCCGAATAGAGCATATCTGTAATGAGGAATCTTTTTTACCTGCTATTGAGTCAGGTACTTTCAAGCTAAATGCTGCTGTGAAGCACATGGAAAGTACTGGGCACAATGGAAATTGCTCCATGCAGAGAAACATGGGGGAACTGCCAAACTACTTAATGGCTAGAAGTATCAGAGAGAGACAAACTTTCTGGTAGGGCTGCAGCTGGTTCCTGCTCCCAGGCTGAAAGAGCCAGCATTCAGGAAAAGGATGGTTGGGAGAGTGTCTGCAAGGTGGTGACGCTGTAGTAAAAAGCTTGCTGACAAGCAGGTAGTTGAATAACTAGCTAACGCAAAAGTGAATAAGTATCTGGTAACAGTCTGTCCTCCAGTCTTAACCATCTCTAGCTGCTTGTTCAAAGAAAAGAAATCACAAAAATAGAGAGCAAATCAAAGGCAAATCAGCTAAGCCAGTTACATCTCCTGCCCACAGGGAAGGAGGAAAAAGACACTGCTATTTCTCTTAAACTCACTTATTATTTATATTTTCACTGTGGGAAGCATGCATAGGTGCTGTGATGGAGCCCATTTTTTTTATTTAGATAAAGATGCTGTTGTTCTTCAGGCACCGTAGCATAGAAAAATGACGTTTCAGAAGGTGCTGCCATGCCCTTGCAGGCACTGTTGCAGAAGTGTGTTCAGCATACCAAAGTACCCAGGTTCTAGTGCAAATCGAAACTCAGATTCCAACACTGACCCACTCTGCTGCGTTTGCACCACAGATTTCAGTAAGCCAGTTGCAAGTATGCCTGTCCCCAGAAACCAGAGGGAAAGATATTGCCCGGAAGACCTGTTTGCACATGTTTGAAGGATGTCTGCCTTACACCGTGATCTCTCCCCAGTTCTAGCAGAAGTGAGAGGCCAGACCTCCTGCTCAGCTGACTTCATTGCTGCTAAGCTAGCTTTACATTGATGAGCAGGCTGTTTCTGGCAAAAAGGTTCCCCTGGAGGAACTATAAAGTCAAAAAGGCTGTCAATCAATGGTCATGATGCAGCAAAAGTCCTAGAAAGGGTTCATCTCACCTTTGCAAATCTGACAGTCTGCACAGCAATGCATGAAACTCTTCCAAGATTAGAGTCATCTCTATCATAGATTGGCCATGACCTGGTCCTTGCAACCCAGTAAGAGCTTCACAGGGCTGAGCTGGGAAATCATCTTCAGTGCATCAAGGACAAGAGTTCCTCAGCTGAGACAAGCTCAGCAGCAGCCACTCCTTGCTTAGCTGGCAGAGCAGCTTCGCTCTGGCTTCCCTGGAAGAACAGCTCCTCATAGTCCCAGCTCCAGGCTTGAGGGTAACAGTGACACCAGAGACCAACAAGGAGCAAAAGCTGCTATTTATCCAAAGTGGAAGATTTAGAAGAAAAGATTGACTAAGGAAGGAGCTGAGCTGGGGTTTCACTCATTTGCATCCAATGTGGAAAACATAGTGAGTGCAACTAATCCCAAACTGCTTAAATATGTTCTATTATCTTCATTATTGCTCTATTGTTATTTCTATTATGTATGTTACTTATTCTCAATTATATTAAAACATTATCTGGAGATCTAGAGTAATTTCTGGACACCCCTAGGCATAGACAGTGACACATTGTTTGCTAAACAGAGATGTGGGAATAACTGGTTTTTCATTTTGTTGCCAATTCCACAAGGTAAGCAAATAAATATATAAGTTGGAGGCAGAGCTGAAATGAAGCTGAAAAAAAAATTGACTAACTGAAAACAAATAAACAGACTAACAAGCCCAGCATATCTGAGTTTATATCTGAGTTTAAAAGAACGTTGTCTTCCACCCACAATGAATTTCTTCATTCCTAAGCACAGTAGAAAAAATCTAAATGGAACATCAGCTCAAATTAAAAGAAAAAGAAAAAAAATAAGTGTTTAGCAGAAAATCAAAGTGAAATGTTTTGATTTTGTTCATTTTTTTTTTCCACAAATGAAAAAATATCAACCTCCTTGTCAGTAATTCACATGGCATTTCTGTCGATTTGAACCTACCTTTTCCAACAATGTTGTTTTAGATGGAAATTTTTGACTGGCTTATTGCAAGTGTCAGATAATCAAGTCCATGTCTGGGAAGCTGGAAATCTAGACCTGTACTTCACAACAGCAGTCTCCTTACCCTAGTCACAACTGTAAGTTTTAAGTCACTAGCAGAGCAAGATGGTGTGTACTAAGGAAACATGACCACTTACTTGGAAATTACCTAAAATCACCGAGAAAAGTAACTTCTAGTGGACTGAAAAATGTTCCCAGTCAGAAATTCAGTACTAACTTCTACACTTTAATGAATATTGTATGTTTCTGTAATTGTCAGACACATTGTAACTTTAGGGATATGCATCATTACAGTGTGAATCCGTGAATCCCACAGCATTCATTAATAATGCAGATTAATAATTAAGTATTCAAGAATTTCTAATAGAGGAGTCATTGTCTGAAGTAGAAAATTAATCTTGTCAGAATGCTACTTTTAAACTTTCTATGAAAAGATATTGATACGCCTTTCTCATAAACATCTGTTCAGCGACGGGCACTGGAGGATAGAAAACTTTCATGTCAACAGTCAACTGGTAACCCATGACAGTGAAAGAAGGCTTTGATTTTTCTTATGCAGAGAGAAGTGTGGAGCTGAAGTTTTGAACAGGCCACCGACCATAAAATTCTTCACCTAACTTTTCGTATCTGAAAATCTAGATATCCTGGGTTACCTATTTGCCTGGGCTGAGCCTCTCTGCTCAATGGGAAGCCACTCCTGGAGGGTGGCTGTCCCACCTGCCATCTTGGGATGGGCTGAGTCACCACCAGGAAGACCTGATCTCTCCACATTGCTCCCCAAACAGCTTAGACCAAGCACCTGCATGTAGCCAGTGTCCTATCGGGCAGACGAAATGGATTCTGCCTCCCCATCGCATGTTTTCTCTTGTTTCTGCACACTTCTGTGGTACTGTGGTGTGCGCAGAGCTCTTCACATGCAATACCTTCCCCAGGTCTTTTGGGAGGGAAACAAAAAAGAAGGCTGAATATAAAATTGTGGAGAGAGAATAAGCGTAATGCAGACCAGCTGAGGGCTGTGTCATTGGAGCAAGGCTAAGGGATAGCCAGAGAAACAGCCCCTGAGAGGAGACCAATGACAGGAGATAATACGTCACTCTGTGGGGTGGTTGGGCTTGGAAAACTGGCAGAGCTTGTCAAGAAGGGAAAAAAGGAAGAGAAAAACTTGTATTAATGTCCCACGAAGTGGTACCTGTGACACATCTGGCTGACCATGTGTCCCCACCAGGGTATCATCTCCCTTCCTCCTTTTGCTGCTTGCTGTACAGTCTTACAGAATACCCTGCAGAAATGGTTTCCCACTTCGATCCTCCCCATGGCCCTTTGCAGCTTCAGGAAGACAGGCTAGATGGAGCTGGCCAGCCCAAAGGTGACCAGGACCAGAGATAACATCTCAGGGCCTTCTGTGTTCTTACTGTAGTAATCAGTATTTCCATCTCATATCCAGTCCTCAGCATTTTAAGTGCTGTATAATTACTTAATTTTAAAGTTGGAGGTCTTGCCTAAAAGAGCATCCAACTGTCTGTCCAGTCACAACACAGGTCCTGCTAAAACTGTGAGAGCAGCAGTCTCCAGCCCCCATCTCCTCACTCATGTATTTCCCAGAAAACCCTTTAAGGTCCCTCATGGACTCAAGGAGCTCCATTAGTCCCAGTCAACAGGAAAAGAAAATGAGGAGACTGTCCAATGCACATCATGCTCTCGCTGTTGTTGTCCATGGGCCAGCAAAAGACAAGGACAAACCACTTTAGTTTGCCCATCTCTGGCTGCGGTCATCAGCTGTGTGTGGCCGTGGCCCACTGCAGCACTACCTGGTGTCAGAACAAATAAATAAATAAATAGTAATAGTAATAGTAATAGTAATAGTAATAGTAATAGTAATAGTAATAGTAATATATATATATATATAATCTATCCCCAAATTTACTGACAAGAGTTCACATTTCTCCCGACAATAAACATGCACAAAATTCCACTGGTGTTAGCACCTGACAAGCTCAAGGAAGAGGATCAACCTTTCCCAAGCACTAATTGAAACTAGACAGGTTACTGCTGCTATCACAGCAGCTCTGTTATTGATTTTCTAATGGGAACGCTTGTCTCCTGAGCGAGGCTCTTGTAGAGATAATAAGGCTGCTTAAAAAAAATACAAAAATAAAAAATAATAATTGCCTTTCTGAGCTCTCATTTTATTTCACATTCAAAATCCAATTGCAGATCCTTCCGATAGCTAATAATTTAACGGTCATTTATGTACAGTTTAGGGTCCATTGTTAGCAACTTCAGAGTGAATAAGCCAATTACATTAGCTGGATCTTGCGTTCATGTAAAACAAATATATATCAAAGCAATTAAATGTGCAGTTTAATCTCTCCCAACCTATGAAGGAAGCAGTTGCCTGAAGGTTCCAGCTCTTTTTGTGCCTCCCACTTCCAGCTCCTGACATCGATGCAGCAGGAGCCGTTTGCTGTGTGGTTTTGGACGTGATTATTTAGTATGGCAAGATATGCAAGTAAATTATTGACCTCAGTATTTCTCAAGTGGGGAGGCTGCAGCCCTGAGGGAAGAGCAGTCCCTGGAAGACAATGAAGGCAGCAGCAAGACAGGGAGAGTTTTTTATTTCCAGCTAAGGCAAAGCAAAACCCTTGCTGCCCACACGCGCTTCTGCCCCACAAGGTTCGGTGTTGCCCCCCAGCCTGCTCCCACACAGGTGAATGACTGATGCTCAGCACTGCTAAGGGCTGACATGCTTACAGACTGACCAAGTGTGGGAGACTGCAAACTGTTGGAATCTGGAATCAGCAATTACTACCCTAAAAAATGAGAGGATGATCTAATCCGCCCTCTGCCAGAGACCCAGAAGGAAGAGATAAGATGAGGCCTACGGAAGGTGTCTATCACTCTTGGGTGATACATGGATGTCCCAGATGGATTATGGGTCCTTCCATCCAAGGCTGCTCACTGCCCAGTCCTTATGGAGGTAAAAGCCCTCCTCCTGAGCAAACCCAGGGACCACTTCCTATCTTCCCACAGGGCCAGTAGACAGCTCTTTGCATTACTTGGTGCTGCTTATTTTTGAAGTTTCCTTTAATATGTAGCCAGTCTTGGTTTGGCCACTTCAGGAATCCTTTTCACTCTCATCAAGGTGCCAGAAGAATTGATCTGGGTCAGCATTATAAGATCCTTCTATGCAAGGGTGAGTAGTTACTGTATCTGCCTGCCAATGATTCATCTCATGATTGAATGTGCACCAGCTCTGAAGCTTTTCTACTCAAATACTTTTATCATTTAGCCTCTCCTCCACTCATTTTGGTCTCTGTCTCTCAGCCATGTCTGGACTGATCCCAAGGCTCCACATGACTTAGCAGTGCTGCAGGAGTAACTTTGGAAGGTAGCAATCAAAAGGGTTTCCCAGATCACTGCAGAAGCCTTTTCTGATTCCCCATCCAGCCCCAGGTATCTCCCCATCTTCATTGCTAGAAGCACTCTCCCTTGGCTATAAAAATCCTCTACAACCCATTTAGAAATCTTTGCCGGCTGGAGAGCAGGAGGTAAGAAATATGGGGAAGATTGCAAGCTTCTTAAAGGGAAGCATCCCTGAAGGGTTGTCTCTGCATGTGTGGGAGAAGCTGTGGTTTCTGTCAGAGGAATAACAAGAAACTTAACCAGGAACACCCAGTTTAATAGAAAGAATGGCTCCTGCTGTCTCTCAGGTCTTGCAGTAGCCATGATTGTCTGCTCTTCTGCACAAGGCAGGGAGATGAAAGCATCATCTCCTTTATCAGCTAAGGGATGATCTCGGGAGAGCTTCAGAGGTCAGAATATATCAATGTATATCAACTGCATTTCAGGAAAATGTAGTGAATTGGGTTCTCAAATTCAGGTTATGTTGTGATAGGTCATTTAGTGTAGGATTCATCTCACCTGTGGTTGCACACTTGAGTTCAGCAACAAGTCACAACCGGACTCCCTAATGGATAGAGGAAGACTCTTACTTCCAGAGGGTTATTTGTTCCATGTCTTAGACACTTACCTTGATGTGGAATGAGTCTTCATGTTCAAGTGGCTTAATAGTGGGAGAAACAGCCTGTACTCGGACCCAGAGCTGAAAGTGGCTCTCGGAAGGAAGGTCTCAGATGCCTGGACATTTAAAAGCAGTCATTTAAACAAGACAAACAAGAATCTTTAGAAAAATAGTATTAGACTTTTTTATTTTTTTAAGTGTTATACAAACCAAGGCCACTGTGAAATCTACTGGGGCAGAATTCACTATCGATCTTCTCCCATTCAACTACAGAAAGTAGGGTTTTTTTCTGTGTGTGTGCATGTATGTGTGTGTATGCATGTGAATCTGCAGCCACAAATACTGCAGCAAGATCCTCCTTAGATACATTTCTGTTCCTCAGCTCTAATTCCTTTTGCAGCTGAACCTAAGCACTGCAATGTTTTTGCTTTTGCTGATGGCATCTGCCCAACTTTGCTTAGGACATCAAACCCAGAAGTACCAAGTCAAATCACATTTCACAGCAAAACCCAAATGACATGCAGCCTCTTGCAAGTCTTACAAATCAAGTCCAAGCGGCTCATTTTGGAACTGGATTATGTCTCTTTCGCACAGTCTTTACAGCATCATCAGTTCAGCTGAGCCTGGAAGCACGAAAATGCCAGGTAACAGTATTAGAAATTGTATCGCCACAAGTGCATAAGTAGCAATGATACCACCACTGCACCAAGAGTAAGAAGAAAAGTACAGCTATGACCCTGACAGCAAATTTAAGCTTGGACAAAATACTTAAAAATATACTTTGAGCCAGTATATAAGGACTAGTTGTATTCTTGTATGTGTGCAGATGATTCTAGCTAACTGAATCACTTGGACTGTCTCTTTTTACTCTCCAGACAGCATTTTCAGCGTTCGTTCCCCTGGAACATACCTGTTAACCAATCCAAATAACTTTTTGCACAGGTTATTTGGGTACTACCATTCCTAAGTGAGGAAAAACGGTCGGACCCAAGAGACCATTCCTTGCAGACAGACGTGGTTGGTGAGCCACAGGTATGACAGCAATGACAACATGCATTTCTGTAGCAGCTTTCAGCCAAGGATCTTCAGAGACAGTGCTTATATTTCAATGCTAACTTCTCTTCAGCTTGCCTTACTTGTATTCACTGAAACTATCAATACTCTCCTGTGTGAAAAGAGCTCAGAGGAATGAATATCAGCTCAGGCAGCAAACCTCCAAGCATATGCTACGGTTTGACAAGGGCTCACAAGTGCTGTCACTTGGGGCCTTTTGGGCTCTGGGGAGACAACGTGGTCTAGTATGTCAGCACAGGGCTGGAAAAAAACCTGTGTTCAAGCTCCTGTTCTGCAACTGATCCGGGGAGCATCACCTCCTTGCTGTTTTTCCCTTTGGCAAAGTGGAAGGTGGATGTCAGCTTTGAAAGGCACTTTGAAAGCCAGGTACAACATGTGCTGTAAGAAAGACAGGTACCAGTATTGCTGTTACTGGGAGAAATCTGGAGGCTATGGGAATGTCTTGGAATCTAGACCATTCGCCGGCAGGAGTCTGGGGCTGTGGGTCGCTTATCCACTAAGGTGAACGAGTTCTGTGTCTCCTGTGCTATGCGTACAGGACAGGCCCAGGCCCCCAGGATGGCTCTTGCTCTGACAAGCCCAGGAACTCAGTGAACTCATTGCTGGCATGGTTGAATCCTTCCTTTCTGCCCTTCCTCCTTCCCTCTCTCTTCCCCTCCTCTTTCTCTTTTCTTTTTCTTCCTTTTTTTTCTCTTTCGTTCTTTCTTTTTTCTTTTTCTTTCTTTTACTCTTTCTCTCTCTCCTTCCTTCCCTCTTCTTATATAGGCGTAAATCAGGGGCAGGACTGTAGTTCAATACTACTCTTAAGTACTACCTCACAGTGCCTGGTATTAGGAAAGACTGTTACCCGTGGGTTTTCCTTACATTGTGAATCACGTAACAAGTTGAAATACAGGTCAACTAAAAAAGACGTGAAATTTGCCAAGCACTTTATTAACTGTTACTCTCTGGCTTCAAGATGACTCAGGGAATTGGTAAGTGGGTTAAGGAGTTTTCCTGTCAAGGTCAGTGGCAGGAACCTGGTGCAAAGTGGTAATAGCCACAGGGTGTTTACATTTGCTGGCCTACGGGAAGCTGATGAGTTTGGGTCCAGCTCCTGCAGAGAGGATGGTAGCATTGCAAAAAGCTTCTAATAATATCCATGGAGGGTTTTTTGTTTTGTATTCCTTTTTTATTTTTTTTATTTTTCAGGAAGAAAAATATTTGAATGAATGCTAAGAGGACTGTTTTCTTTGAAGCAGGCTATGAAAAGTGCAGGAGAGGACAGATGCCATCCCAATGGCAAGACATTTTTGCACGGCGCAGTGGTCGCTGGATGATATCCCTCATCCTTGCAAATTCCCTGTGACTATGAATGTCCACGCTGTCCAAAGCATGTGCCTCAAGGTCCCCTGGTTGAATTTTAGTACCAGAATGACCTAACTTTCCTATTGGAGTATCTGTAGAAAAAGGGCCCAATGTTAGAGCATTAAGGCTTTAACACCAAATGCCCAACAGAAGGGTATGATAATACATTTTTCAGGGTCGGATTCATCACAGCTAATCTTAGTCATCTAGGATTAAGCCATCTAGCCAATGCTAAGAGAGGCAGACACTTTCAGTAAGTAGCTCCTCCCTTTACTTAGGCATTTGTCCTGGGATGGGACTAATCACACTCTGGGGTGCATGTATGGACAATCTGTCTGCAAGCACTTTCAGTACCTGAGTTCTGGACAACTTGAATGGGATTCATCCTTCTAAAATTTAGTTGTCCACAACATAGCATCTCCATCAGTGGGGCAAATCCCATCCCTAAAGTTAAATCAGATGAATCGCAGCCTCAGTGTGGTTAGTGGTCTGGTGCCTAGGTATGCTAAAGAACTTGTCCTCTTGCTGTAGTTGTAAAGCATTCCTGTTATAAAGGAAATAATGTCATGGAGAGAAAGAACTGTACTCACCACTGCTATGTACAATTGTGGAAAAAGCTTCTGGGAAAGCTCTGTAATAGTCTCTCTGCCTCAGAGCTCTTGGACTTCTGTCAGTCCAGTTACAAACATGGAAATGTGACTGAAGTGGCCTTGCACATGAATGCTTTCTTAATAGCCATATTTATATCCTGGACCTGTCTTAGTTCCACCCTGGCTTCTGGAGAGAGCTGAAGATATCTGACTTGACCCATAAGGTCCTACATATTACAGGCCCCTAAAACTTGAGGTTGTCCTTCCTGAGTCTTCACCACCACAAGGGGGAGAAGAATATGGGCTGAATACCCTTCAGACTGGACAAGGAAGTAGGTTGGTATCAAACTTCCCTTCTGTACACAACATTTTTACGGTCCAGGCTATCTTGCATCTGCAGACCTGCCAGCCCTGCTGCAAAGCTCGACAGCTTGATACGTGTTGGCACACCAGTGAGGTATGGGGTTCTCATGTGGTTTTCTTGTTTTCTTATTTCTCAGATTTACTCTGGGTCACATAGAGCTTGACTAGATGCTGGTTATTCTTTTTTTTCCTGCCTGCAAATCCAAATATATTAATATTAATTATTTTTTTTCTTGAGGCTTTGATGCTTTCTTCTTTACTAGAAAAATATAACTCATCCAGTGACAAATTCTTGGTTCATGCCCACAGACTGAGACTGTGAACTCAGCCCTGGATTATAACTGTTCATTTACAGACAGTCGGTTGGAAAGATAGAGAGGCACTCAAGTACTGCTGCTAACAATATGCCAAGGAGCTCCACTGCCTTGCAACGACACTTCCAACCTGACTTGTAATCTGTCAGGGTGCCTGCGAGGAAAAGCATCTAGCTCAGCCTCAGCCTAGCAAAACTGAGCACATCCTGGCTAACATGGAAAAAAAAATTAAGAAACTTTTTGAGAAACACCACTTTGTCAGTGTGTACTGAGGACTTGTCTGCATTTGCTGTTGATTTCAAACACCAGTTCATATCCTCAGCCCTGAATTTAACACTACTTATAAAGCCACTTCATTAACTACTCACTTAGGGACTTTATTCAGTAAAGAAGAATACCTAGGAGGAAAAGAAAAGGAGCAGAAGAGACCAATATAAACAAAGTACTAGGGGGAAGATGGAAATCAAATAAAAACTTGTGCATAGTGTGATTTAAAAAAAAGCATAAAATGATTTAAATCAGAAAAATAAAAAAGATGTGAGGGAAAGAATTTGAAACAGGTTCAATATTTGAATTCATGACAGATGTTCATTCCTTTCATTGGAGGAGATGAAATTCAGCTACTATTTTTTTCTTTTTCCTTTTATCTTTTTCCTCCTCTCTCTCTTTTTTATTGAAAATAGAATAGTTGTCCAAAAATAGTAAGAGTGGGTAAAGTAAACTGGCAGGTATTAATTAGCTGGACAGGTAGCAAAAGTAAAAGCTCCACAGTTCCACAATCTGGAAATTTCAGTTGTTTTTTTTCCCCCAAAAAAATACATTTAAATATTTAACCCATTCTGTGATTTTTTTCCCATCATTTTTATTATTCAGTTAAAGGAGAGAAAGATGAATACTGCTGGTGTCCTGTTCTTCCTTCCATAAAATCTCTGCCTAATTTCCCATGCCAAACTGCCTTCTGCACCAAAGCCAGCAGCATTTCATCTATGAAAACCTAATTCCAAGCTCTGGAACTAGTTATGAAAGAGTTAAACGCATCCTGTGCTGCTCTCTGTAGGCCCCACCTTCTCACATCTTCTGGTAAGGTCAGAGAGAGCTTGAGCATGTTCAGCATGTCCTAAATCCTGCCAAAGCAAAGAGATCTTAATCTTCCCCTTTGGTCCTCCAAAGCCGTAAGAATCATACGCTAACACTTATATTGCACTGCCTTACCTCCTCCTGTATGAAGCTATTTCTGTGCTTGCATGCCTTTGAAAAACACAGGGCTTCATGATACAGATAGGAACACAGAAAATTTTCAAGAGAGGTTACTGTTTAACTCCCATTTCCTTTTATTACATCTTAAGAGCATAAGCTGTTCTTGCACGTGTGTAAACACTCCAAGATATATACTTTTTTTAATACTCAGGAACACTTGACCCTTATTCTCTGTATTTTTCATGTTTCAAATTCAAAGACTTTCAAAGTCACTCTCTCATCTAACCAATTTGAGAGAGTCTATTTGAGAGAGTTTATTTGAGTAGGGTCGACTGAAGGGGTCATATATCAGTTTCTTGCCTTGGCTGGCAGAACATGTTTTCCCATAGACCCATGGCAAGTTAGAGACATCCCGTTAACTGTATGTCCACCAGGTCTACATAACTAGGACAGTGCAGGGGAAGGTTCTTCCCAGGGCAGTTTTATAAGCCACAAACCTTCTAGTTTTCACCTCTCTGATAGGAAAGAAAGGCAAGAGAAAGGTCAGTTTTTCCTTATACAGCCCCATCATTGTACTTGACCTTTGGTGGGAGTAGCAGAAGTCCAGTCTCTGTGACCTTTTCAGTTCTTGTTTTTTCTCCTGAGACTGCCAAACAGGAATTCAGATGTCAGGCTCCTCCGGAGAAGAACCAAGAGCTGGAGTTGAATCATGTTCTATAAACACACAGATACTAGCCCAGCTGAGGATTATGTGCTCTGTGATCACACACCATGACTTCTACTTACTGTCAGCCCTCAGTTAGAAATGATCTGAGGCGGTTGTTGATCGAAGACTGGGCTTCAACAGGTAAGTAAAAAAATATAGGTCAAAAACACAGAGGGGTGATTGCCTCAAAAAGATAACTTGATCAGTTAACTTGTCAACAAACATAATTATGGAGGTCACCTTCTTTCAGCAACATGACTTCTCAACATGTCAAAACATTTTCTAGTATTCTCTGTGGAATTACCACCAAGGTTAATTTAGTGTCATAAACCTAAATTCCATAAGTATTTCCTCTTGGAAACAATAAAATGCAATGGAAGTGAAGAATCAGACAAAATTAAAACATTCTAAGACTCATTCTATCTGCCTGTCTCATACTTATTATCACTGAAACAACCCAAGAGTATTAAGGAAAGAGGAATATAATTTGACAATATTAATATCATCAATCAATCTTCACCTTTGCTAAGATGCACACATGCCCATGCTCCTAAAGGCAAGAATGTGCTTAAGTGCTTTGCTGGATTAGGTACATGAAAGCAAGTGACTACACACATTAGACATGCCCTGTTACAAGATTTGCCCATTCTCTCATTCACCATTAATTCATTTCAGAGGAAAGGAGAGATCATGGAGCATTGATCAGATAGATCCAGAAACACTTGCATCAGGAAATGCAAACTTTAAAACTAGAATACATTTTTATTGATTTTAGCTATCAAGAAGTTGGATAAACAGTCAAAGACAGTCATTTGGCATGCTCCAATAGTTGTTGGAGAAAAAGCCAAAGTACTAGCTACTCTGTAATAGGGGTCTGGGACAGGATTAACGAATTTGATGCATTTTCTGATAAAGTTTCAGGATGACAGCATGTTTAATTTCTGCTTGTGACTTTTATTATTATACCTAGGTTTCATCTCTTCCCTAGCTTGAAGATGAAGGTCTAATCTCAAGGCCATATTTTCAAGTCCTTCTTCTAGATGAAAGATGTGACAAGAAACAGCAGATGGATATAAACTGATAATGCAACACAATGAAGTCATGAAACAATTTGTTTGGTGTGACCATGCTCAGGATACCCCCTCCCTGACAATCAGTCTCTGCAGGCACTAGTTTCTCTGGACAGTTGCTTGGGAAGGGTTTGCAGAAGAGGGTGTACCATATCACCTGCAGTTTGGGAATCTAGAGGAATAAGTATATTTTTTCCCCCTTACGTTCTAGGACTCTGCAAAGTCCTACATCTCACCATGGTATATGTTCCTAGCTCTACGGAGATACTTTTTTACACCCCTCTGAAGTGTCTCTCCATCACCCTCCATCCCCAGTACAGGAAAGGTAGTTGGAAGTCTTGCACAAGTAACCTTACATCAAAAAGGGCTAACAGTTCCCAGTGTTCCTCGGAACAAAAATCCCAGGAGGTTTAAAGGAGGCAGCAAACAACTGCAACAAAGAAAATGTGATTAGATATTAGGAAAAACGTTTTAATCAAGGCTGTAGTCAAAGAATGGAACAGGGGCCAGAGAGGCTGTCAAATCTCTGTCCATGGAGATACTCAAAACTCCACTGGACAAGGCACTTGAGCAACCTAAGCAACCTATTCTGAGCAGAGTGTTGGAACAGAAACCTCTGGTTTGTCCTTCTCTGTGTCATTCTGTGATTCCAACTGTAAAATGCACATTAACATCACTCAGTGCAATGAAAAAAGACAGCTGCAAATGCTGAATGAGCCCCATGACCATCATGTCTGCATCAAATATTGTTTGCTTCTACTGCCTGGGCTGAAAATACAGTTTGAATGGTCTCACCAGTGGTGTGCTGGCATTTCCCTTTTCTGCCAGAACCTGGAAGAGCAGTGGCACATTTTTAGGAATAGCATGAGTCTTCTGATAAGTGCCTGGACCTGGAAAAACTGGAGCATGGAACGCTTGGAAAGGATAACCCCATTTCCCAAAAATGCAGGTGTTTTGCTTGAGGGTGTTAGTGACTGTCAACAAATGTTGTCTTTGATCCGTGGGCAAGTTCTGAACTCACAGGAGACAGCGGGCATACTAGCTACTTCTCGTTCAGATTGAAGGATGAAGCACTTCACCATTTTCCTGTTTGGTGATACAAGAAGTCATGGAAGGTGCTGCCTCATGGCCAGTCCATCACAGCAGAGCAGAGGATCGAGCTGAACTATGAATGCCCAGAGGTTTCCCTGGAAACTGAGGAACAACACAAGGGTAGACAGTGACTTGAATCACTGTTTGGTGCCTGGCAGGCACAGAAAACCAACAAAAGTAGTCAGAAAAGGCAAAGGGAACCAGAAAGAGCCTGGCAGCATGGCCTTGTGAAGAAGCCAAAAGAAAGGAAGAAAATTTTTGTTTAGTCAGGATCTACATGGAAGCGGGCTTTAAAATTCATTCTTAGCTCTTGCTACCATGTCTTGTAGATAAGATCACACCCCAAAATATGTCCCTCCCACTGGAAACGACCTGGCAAAAATACCAAATACCATCTCACTGGCTGGATCAAGAGGGATTACCTCAAGCTCTCAAGAGGAGAAGAAATATGGCCTTTCCTTCAGCTTAAATACTGCTAGAATTTGCTTCATAGGTAGGGGAGCATCTCTCCACAGCTTATTACGGTTTCAGACCACCTTGTAGGCAGACCGAACATGCACGCTGCTACATGTTCACAAAGGAGGTACTGCTTCCTAACACAAGGGAGACTGCTTGATTGCAGTGCAGCTGCACATCTAGCAAAAAGAAGATAGTTCTCCATTTTCACTAGCTTTCACTGAATGTGTTGAAGTGCTTTTTACCTGAGGGGCAAGGTGAGAAAGGTAAATGTACTGTTTCTGTTGGCTAACGTTCATGGGACTAAGCGAGATAAATCCATCAGGAACTATCTATTCACAAGCATTGATGGGAAATCTATCTGTCTGCACTTATCTCTGTGTTAATAATAACATGTCCAGTTTAGAATGTAGGAGCCGTAATGCAAGAACAAATTAACTCTTCATGAAAGTAAATTTTCAGAAGTGGCCAATGCTTACTGCATTGAGAAAATGCGGTGCCTTTATTTTTCCTCTTTCCCCCAGCCAGTCAGTCACATCTGAAATTTTCTTTTATTCATTTCTGTCTCCAAAAGTTGATGCCCCAGTTCATTCCTCTACAAAATATAAGGTACTTCTGCTTGGTCTGTTCCCTCTTAGAGGTGCTGTGGGAAGGGCTATCAGGAAAGAGCTTTTTGTGCTGGTTCTTTTTCTAGTTTCATAACCTAACACCTTTATGAGAGCTGCAAAACTCTGGAAGGTGTCAAGATTAATTTGAAACACTTCCTAAAGGGTTGCAGAGGTGCTTATGTGAGAGGAACCACTGTTAAGTTTGCCAGACACTGTACTCAATTTTCACAACTGATAATCACTCCTCTTCCTTTGAAAACATAAGACTAAGTGGATGGTAAAATTGAAATTCAAAAATAACCTAAAAACTTAGATGCTGAAGGGAGTTGAGGTGTCTGGTGAAGAGCTCTGCCAAAAACCATGTAAGGTGATGCTAGGAGACACCAGAAGAGGTGAAGTCCCTACCTGAAATCCTTCAGCTCATTTATTAAACAGGTGCCAAGTCTTTGGGTTCTATTGAATTTCTCACTAAAGGGAGGCATTAGGGTCTAGAGAGGTCTTTTTCCACTTGTGGCTGACTAATAAAGCTGGACCTTTTAGTGAGATAAAAATATATCCAGTGTGATATTTGCTCTTTTCATCCTAGGATGAGCAATACTGTTTCACTGCACGTAAAGCTGAAGAAGACACTCGGGCACACACTCCAGAGCACTCACAACGTGGATCCCGCCTTCTCCTTTGCACCAGCCATCAGATACACATTGCACTCAAACCTGTCCCCTTGCCAAAAAACAGTGGAAAACTACTACTTTTTTCATCCTGGCCAAACCCACACATTTGGAAGTTCAGCCTTTTATCTCTAA